>NC_140088.1:86755532-87388875 GCF_964237585.1 Gallinula chloropus | reverse complement strand
TTGCAGGATACAGCTATAGTAAAAAACTCTTGTGAGACTTTCTCTAGTCTTAGTTCTCCCTAGTGCTTCTTCCATATAGAAACACATTTCAGATATTACAGAGAAATAAAAAACATGTTCTATAGACTTATTTTCCCCAGTGATAAAGCTTTGCCTAACTGTGCAACACAGCTCCCTCTCCTTTTATATCTTTCTAGAATGGATCCAACTCCCCCTGAAAGATTTCTCTTAAAATCTGATTGGGAATTTAGCATGAGATTTAGTTTCTAATGGAAAATAAACTGCTAGCAAAATATATACTGGACCAAAAATATCTTCTCTTCTCTTCATTTTCTGCCACCAGAGTAAAATAAAAATTAAAAAAAAAAAAAAAGGAATTGACAGTATTCTTCAAAACAGGTACCTAGGAAGATAAATTTTTAGTTGAAATGAAAAAAAATCTTGAAATGGATTTTTAAAAAATTTATTTTCAGGGAAAACATTTATTTTGCCAGAGTTTGAAATGAAAAATAATCCAAATGACAACATTTTTCAGTGTGGCTTTATTTTTTTGGCTATCTTTAGTTTCCATTGATTCCAGTAAGCTTCAGATTGAATCTGAAAGGACTATAAAGACTTGAAATGATGCTAATGTACATAATGTCATCAGTATAAAACAATTACTGCTTGGATGCTGTTTGCTAATTGTCCTCAGCGTATTAACAACAGCACTGGCTGATCTCATTAAAAAAGGTACAGAACCTGAGACCTTAATGTATAGGAGAGAGTATATCCTGTACCTAAGGTGTGATTCCAGCTTTAGTTCTTGCCCCTCCTTTGTGAATTAGTTTTGCTGCTGAACAATTCAATTAGAGAACCTAAGAAGCTGATTATAGACCTCTTTAACTTAAGCATCCTGATAACTAAGTTGTCCTGTGGGCATCAGAACTAATGTAACCTGCTTTTCTGTGGTTTTTCTGCCTTGTCCTTGACTCACTAGTTCACCAAATAATACCACGGTGTAAACTTACAAATATTTGATCTTAAGCCTCCCTCTTACTGAATTTCTAGGTCTTTAGTGACTTCTGAGATGTGTGCTGTCATTGGAAATTCAGCTGAAATTAGTCACTGTGCTCAGAATTATGGGGTTGAGAGAAATTAATAGCTAAAAAAAATAGAAGTAAAAACAAAACTTTCAATAAAGTCAATAAAATTTACTTTATTTTTATAGGCAAATTCCATGTCAGTCCCTACCAGGTACTCAGACTATGTCATCTTTGCTCACTTAATTTACACTCAGGATTAGATTTCACGACCAGCTCTGCAGTTTCCCCCTGCAGAGGACCAGATGGAGCATATAGCTGAGTTAATGAGGATCCACAGTCCTTAAAATGAAGGCAGGACTGTCACCCACTGTTTGCATAGTTTCTTATCAGAAGACCTGGGATTGATTTCTGCATTAATGTGAGTAAAATTAAGCTGATGTCTGTCCTTGTACCGCCCTGTCCACAAGACTACATGACGTTAAAATGGAAGATTCACCTGAAAATGGGACAGGAAAGAATACAGCTTTTAGTAACAGAAATTAGTGAGCAAAAATAGGTGTGTGATTTTGGCCCTTTAATTAAGTACTGTGTGCAAGAAGAATATTGGGGTTTACCACTTAGGTTTTGTGTTGTCCTCAAATTATATATTAGAAAGTCATTGGACTGAACAAACATTAGACAGAAAGTCTGAGAGTGTGAATTTCAATCAAAAGTTCCTTCCTGAGCATCCAAATGACACAAGTCTCCACAATCCATCTTTCTTCCATTCTTGGACGCATAGCCAGGTCTACAATGAGATCAGTCATGATTTGATGAAGAGAGGGAGAATGAATCAGTTTACAGAAGTGCCTCCTACTGAAACTGAACACTTGATCTGGGGACCTTTTGAAGGTTCCAGATGAAGGTTAAGCACCAATGGTAGCTACAGCTCATTGGGAAAAAATGATGAGAAAATGAAAAGGCATGAAAGGAACACCCAAGTCAAATTTATGTAACTACAACACATCATGTAATCCATGTAATACATTTATGAAGGCGTGAATTAATGTTTGTGAAGTTGACTGAGATTTTGACAGTACTAAGAATCTTACAAAATGCCCCCAGAAGAGGAAAGGAAGATGAGTTAAATCTAAATTCAGGATTAGATAAAAATTTAGGAAGAACCTGAAGATGTGGCTGCATGTGCTGTGGAGTGAGTGCCGCCCTATGAACCTTGCAAGCAAAAAAAGATAGCAGTAATATAACCTGTGATCCACTGTGCTGCTTCACTGCTACAAGTAGGATGGACAGTTGTGTGCTGATTTTATAACCCTGTTTCTCACAAGCCTCAAGTGTGTGCTTAACTCTTTAACTACATGGATAGTCGATTTACTGAAGGTAAGCATATACTCAACTTCTCTGCTGAGCGAGGCACAATGCTGCAAATGACCTAATTTATCATATCAGTATTGCAAACAAACACACTGACACTTTTTCCCCTACTTGCACACTATATGAATGGATTACATAGCACTGCTTTTCCCCTGTAGAGCCATAGAATATAAAACCATGAATCTGTCCTGCATGCCTTTCAACATACGATGAAGTTATTGATGTTTATAAGAACATTGACTCGGTTGTTTCCAAGCAAGCAGCTGTATAAGCAGAGGTCTTTCAAATCCTGATTCTTCTGTCTGAAAAAGTTTTGCTAGGGAAGTTTTATTTTAGTTTGGCATAAAGTCAGATTAGAGGCAGGTGATGAGAGCTTCCCTGTTTAAACAGTTTATGATCATGTTTTGCTTACTCCTCACTCCAAAAAAGCTGTCATAGATGATCAAATAACCTGTACCAACCAGAAGAATACTAACTTTCTGAGATTATATCGATTCATATTGATTACAGCCCCCAGATGAAAGAAAGGAAGAAGGCAGACAATAGACAGTGAAGTCTTGATGCAAATTTGACGTTGGGAGTAAAACTGTTTCACCAGAGGTTAACTAGGAAATTTCTGCTGTTTTCTTGTTTATGCCACAAACAGCCAAAAAGATAAGTCAGAATGTACTGACAGAGCAAAATACTATCATTGTTAAGTATATGCTCCTTCATATTCAGAAGAAATAAAGAAGAAAAATCCTTCTTACAGTGTAAGTCCAACAGTAGGATGCAATAACTTTATGAGAACAGAAGGAACCGCAAATAACATTGGTGACCTTGATTCAGAATTAAAATTATATAAAGTTAAATTAATTGGGAATTGTGCCATGCTCCCCTCCTCATGCCACCTGCAGCATATCGTTTCTGTGTAAGACATCAATTTCCAGTAAACTTTCAGTGGTTTCCTGTTTTCAGCTACATACAGGTTTGTTGGCTTTTTTTATAAGCAACTACTGCTGGGCTGAACTGAATTGTAGAGAGCATTATGGGGAAGGTGGGACAACAATTAACCTGAAAGTATGGAAATGGCTGAACCTTTTTGTTCTTCACTTCAGAATGCAGGTTTGTTGGGGTTTTTTTTAGTCTAGAGGTGTTACAGGGTTACCTTCAAGAGCTTCTTTTGTATTATCTTACTGGTTTTATTTGTTGGTTTTGGCACAAAGAAAAGAGCATGGGAGGGCTCTCCAGGAATGCATAACAACTTTGCCCTTTTGATCTTGATGCTTTTTGTTGCTGCAAAAGTTATTTTCTGTAATTTTCTGTGATGGCCCCTATATGACCACATCTTCTAACAGAAGTTTCAGCACTAGATTTTAGAAGGCACAGGATATGTCCTTGACCCCACTGAAGTGAATGATAAAAGCCTCACTGGTCTTATGTGGGCCAAAATTTAATCATTTTTTCTGTTTATTTTTTTCCCCAGTTTTTCAAAATGAAGCTTGGAAACATTATTTTCTCTCTCTTTCTCTCTTCTTCTCTCTGGAGGAGCACAGGAGAGTGAATCTTTTAACACTGGACTCAAAGTTGATTATCCCGTCTTGTCCTTAATAGACTCCTTACAACCAGTACAAAATAGGTAGAAAACTCTCCTGTTCTCCCTCAATAGCACTTTACACATTGGTCAGATAAATATTTCATTACAGAGGCAAGAGAGACAGAAAACATGACACACTTGTCTGAACGGAGTAACTAAAATCCCATTACAGTCCAATGTTCTGCTTCTGTTTTGTGGTAAAGGTTGAGATAATGACTAATTTAATTTAAAAACATAGGATGGTACACTATGAATTATGAATATTTATTATTTTCATCAAAAATCACTGTGAAGTCTTTGACACTTAAAATATTCTTATACTTACACGGGAAAGAATTATTTGCCAATTCATGGGTTTTGTGTAAAATGATGAGAACTGTTATTTAGAGCCCAATGCTGGGGTAATACTGTTTCATGTCTATTCCACAACAGATCTTTCCCCCTAGTGTAATCTAGACATTTTTACTTCAATGTAAATTCCAAGAGGGCTTCTCCCTGGACAAGACAAATATTTTACTAATTTTTGAGGTGTTAGGACAGCATTAAGACCCTTTTTATCTTTTTTTTAAATGCAACACAAAGACAATCATGCCTTTAATAAAATTAAAAACCAAAACCAAAACCCAACAAACAGCCATAGAAACAATCCAAATTTACTAAAACTATCTAACAGCATTTCATCCTATAACCAGTTTACCAGCATTGATTAATTAATCCTTGTGACATTGAAGTTAGTTACTGTGGATGAAGACAAATTAATTGCCTGAAACTGTGCTGTGAAGGTTGTTTCTCTATGCTGATGTTTGCTAGATGTGCCTTGAAATGTCAGGGAGAGTCATTACCATTGGGGCTGCATAAGTAACCTTTTCTGGTATGGCATAAAGGAAATGGAGGTTTTAAAGGCAGTCGGGTCCTCCACTGAGCTGACTAATGCACCCCTTCCTTATTTCTAATGACCATAAGATAGCCTGCTATAATTTCAAATTTGGATTCAGAAATTTAAAATCTTGGCACAGCTCATGCATAGAACCCGCCCCCCTTGTTTTCCTCTGTATGTGGCTGAATATATTTGTATATTTTTATACTTCCAACAACAAAAAGCTAACCCCCACAAAAAAGTTTCCTAAACCAAAGGGTCACATTTCTGTAAAATAATTGTGCACATTTTTACTATCTTATTTTTTATTGCAAAAATTCTTTATTTGTTTTCCCACAGCTGTACATGTCAATCTTGACAAATTTTTGAGAAAAATATCTGCTCAGGCACACACCATATAATTCTAGTATTGAGGCATCTCATGTTTTTTAAACCCAACAACTTGTACTCAGATAATCCCCACCAGAGTGTAAGTTCAAGAAACAGAAGTAAACAAGCTGATGACATAAATGGTCAACATACTCAGAATCTCCTTTCCAATGGCTTTTCTGTCTTCCTCAAGGTGGAGCTGGCATATTGTCTGATATCCCTTCCATGGTACTCTATCCAGATGATTTGGTGCATCCTTAAATACCTCATTACCTTTTCCTGCACAATTTCCAAGGGGATGTACACAAGCCAATGCCTATTTGGGGAGGCCAAACCATGCTTTGCTAATCTCTCTTTCTGAGGAAAACAGAGGAAAATTGGGATTATACATCCAAGTTAGAGTGAGGGGTCACCAAGGAGCATCAGGGAGCTTACTCTTCCTATGATTTTTGCAGTGCAGCTGGAGAAGAGAAATCAAAACAAGCCCATTCAGTCAAATCTAGTTTTTTGGTCTTAATATGATTTTTGTTTTCTTTTCTCCATATGTCTTGGAAAGCAATCATCATTGTAGCAGAACAACCAGTAAATAAATAAAATAGTTCTGAGTTGTAATTGCAACCCTCTTGGGAAAAGGTGAGATTAAATAAAACAGAGTTCAGCTTGGGAAAATAGCATGGAGGTGCCTTTGCACTCTTAGAAGAGCTGGAAGAAGGATGGAATGTGTTCTGTTCTTTTTCTGTACTGCAAATAAGATGTTTATAGTCCTGAGTAAAAATAAGGAGGGTATTGAGTATACAGAGCTATCCAATAGATGCTGTGACAGAAAAAGGTGAAATTGAAGTAAAGGTCTCTATGCCCACTGGTGGTAGAAACAGATGTCTCACAGTGAGTACAGAATATCTGCCCATATGGGGAGGAAAAAAAGAACAAACCCCAAAGAATTTGGTTGGAAAGAGATGTTTCAACATTCAAAAGATGAGAATCACTTGGGTGTATATAGTTCTCATATATTCAGAAGAAGATTTCACTTTCATTTGGAGGGAATCAATTGGCTTTTGTATTTTTGTGGCTGTTATGAACAGAAAAAATACACATCTTTTTTTTTTCTCTTTTAAACTACTTAAACATCTATATTTCAGCCATGGTGTCTTCTTTCACTACAAGAATCTTTAGTAGTCTTTAGTAGCCAAAGTGATTTCTTAATAAAAGTCTCCATGACCTGCCATTTTTTTGGCTTAAGAAAGTTGTATAGGGTCTCCAAAGGGTTTCTGATTTGCAGCTTTAATTGATAGGGAAGGCTTGAATACATGTGTAGCTTCTCACACCACACCAGATTAGACCTCAGATGTTTTCCTGTCAGTATATTCAGCCTTTGCTTCAAAACACAACAAATGGAACTATGTCTTCTGAGGAATAATCCTCTTATTTAGTTGCCTGTCTAAATAGTATGACATAAACTCTAGTCTTTGTCTGAAAATTTTGTGTCTGGTTGTGGGTGTTTGAGTCAGAAGCAGCCAGACGAAAGCCTGACCAGCTCCCATGCTTCCTCCCTTTGTCATGCTTCAACCTTACAAATTAGACTGAACTGGTGGGAAGTCTCCAAGCTTTCTAATGATGAACTGGTGGCCTTCTATGCTCCTGAGCATGCTTGGGATGTGCTTGGCCCTGTAAGACAAGTTCCAGCTGGTCAGGATGCTTAGTGTCGAGAGGGCTGGAGCACTGGAAGGGGATATATCCAAGATGCTGGTATGTTTAGGTCCCCATGTGACTTGTTATTTTTCAAGGAGCTGACCACCTTCCAGCAAGTATTTTGCAAGACTTATTTAGTGCTTGGCACTTGTGTTGAAAGTCCTGTGCTTTGGAGTTTGAATCCCTGCTATTTGTGCCCAGATGCAAACCGTTTGTTTTTTCCCTAAGGTAGATATTCATTCCAGTCCTGTGTTCTGAGCAGAGCTAATGCAGATGGCATCATTTCAGCCCAGGTCTTTGTAAACTGCATAATGTGTGTTTGCTTTCTGCAGAAAGGTTTTGCCCATGAAAACTGCGTGGAATAGAATAGCTCTTTTCTCTCATGGAAAAAACTATGCAAAGAGAATTTATACAGTTTCCATTTCTAATGTCTTTCATATTGCTTTAAGACTAAATAATGAACGGAGAGTCTAACTGCTAAAGAGAAAACATAGAGTGAGGACAGATTGAGTACAGTATTCAATTTTCTTTTATAGTATCCATAAACTGCTTCTGAACTTAAACTTGGACATGCTGTTTCTCTACATTCTCCCACTCACACTCTCCCCTCCCCTTTCCCCATCTCTCCCAAATAACACAAAATTTCCCTGTCAGAATCCTAAGGGCAACAAGGTACAAGTAGGAATGATAAAATTGATGACTTAATTAGCTGCTATAATTTATTGAGTATAGAAAAAACAATATAGTAAATAACTGGGGAATTTGCAAGGTACTGTTTAAATGCAGAATGACTGAAACACTGTGGAAGTTTACTACTTTTTCCAATGCAGGCAATGAGGAATGATTTTATGAACATCAACAGAAGAATGAAAAAAATCTTAAACCCACTGTTCAAAATATTTTCCTCATAATTCTCTTAACCTTTCTATCAATGCTGTGTCCATTTTAATCAAATAATATGCAGCCTCCATTGATGCAAGAGATGACAATCTCCAATACTGACTTAAAGTAGATGCTTTGAAAAGTTTAAGAACAGTAGGACAATATACGGTCCTTTCTCCTGATGCTCCAGTGTTCAAACATTTTTTCTTCAGGGGTTGCCTGAGCTGGTTGTTTCTACAATGTTTCTAAAATCTGCAATGAGGTTATCTTCCATGAATTTGTTCAACTCAACCAAGCCTAACCATCTAAAAGTTGGGTACCTGGTCTAGCCAAGCATTATAGGACTCCTTCACCCAGTAGAAAAACAATTTATGTCATCTTTGTTACATCTGTATTTGGGTGTGATGAATCACCTTCTGGATATGTGCAAAGATCCACTAACAGTACAGAAGGATGCCTTTAGAAGGGGACATTCAGTCCCCAGAATAAAACATACACTTAAATGTTTGTGTGCAGTTGTCCACATGTGAGGTAACTGTAGGTGAGGGATCTGTCACCTTTGGAATTGAGGGAGCTCCTCAGCTCACCCGAGAGAGACATCTGCATCTGGCCAAGTGAATATCCCTTTGGGGCTAAATTCAGTTGCTTAAGCATATTTGTCTAGTATTTTCTGAGACACCTTAGGATATACAAGACACCCATGCAGGGTTGACAGATGTTGCAAGTCTTTCTGGGGTCGCAGAGAGCTAGAGGCTAGAGGGATAACTTGATGTCTAAATTGTTGTTTTGCTAATGTTCAGGAAAGAAGAGGGATGCTAGAAAGGGCTTCTAAAACTGGAAGCACTAATATTGCTTTTCATTTTCTTGGCTGAAAAATTCAGGGGGAAAAAAAGACATTGGAAATGGACTTAGTATGTCAGAATGTAACGTGCTGAACATCAGTGTAACCTGGATACATTTAGTCCTGTTACCTTGAATGTTTTACTCATTGTTATGAGACGTGAACACCTTATAAATTTCTCAGAACAGGAAAATCTGTTAAAGCAATTCTGCATTCCTGTGTAATTGAGCTGTAATGAAAAGGAGAAAGTGAAGAGGAAAAAACTCAAAACATATGTCATGAACTCCCATGCTTCTATCTGAAGATATAGTAAATACTCAATCTGTATTGACAATTTTTAATGGCTATGAGGAAATGGAAAAATGTACAACTTTATGGAAGAAGATATTTGGAGACAGAAGTGAGGGAGAGAGAACTGTGAAAACAAGTGGGAAGAAAGTGAAAGGGTTTGAAATTAATAGATTAGATTAAATATGATTAAAAAAAATAAACAAGGAGTTCAGATGGGAGTTTTGCAGTACCATGCTAATGAATTCCTTTCAGTTGTGAGCTGAGATACATCTTAGGTGAACACTATACCTGCATTAATTGATTGGAGAAATCATCAGTGCCTTGGCAATCAGACAAAATCTCAGCCAATATTAATAGGGATCTTTTTGGGGAAAAGCTGCAGAAAGAAAAATACTTCATTTGGTGTTTGTACCTGTAGCTAGGTACTGGAAAGATGTGTTGTCTCATGAAATATATACTGCTGGCTTTGCCCCAGATGTTTTTTAATGGTTTTCTTCTATGAAATTTATCTGCACTGTGTGTCCTTGTTTAATTTTTTGATAGTCTCAAACATGACTTCTTAAACATTATGGAAACAAACAATGACTTTACCCAGAACTCAGACCAGTTAGATCATCCTGATTTGATCCTCATTTCCTCATTCCCATCAGTTCTCTGGAGAAGACAAAACAAAAAGAGCAACAAATGATTTTTATCATGATGTGTACCCCAAACTGGGACAGAATATTTACTCCATTGCATCATTAGACTAGAAAGATCAATTCACAGTGGGTATTTAATGGGAATAGCTTTCTATTACCCTGAAAGTGATCATGTTTTATGATCTTTGTCCTGTCTACTTCTATATCTATCAGAGCAGTGGTATAAGTGGAAATATTATATTATCTTCTTCCCCCTAGAATCTCACACTTATGATCTATAGACATTTAGAGACACATTTTCAAAACAGTTTCTACTTTATTTGAAAAGAAAAAAACAACCAATGAAACAAACCCAAACCAGTTTCATACTGTACTGAGGTTTCTTGAAGATGATTTGAACCGTCAGACTTCTTCCCACCTGGCAGTTCTCTTGTGTTCCCTCCCCATGGACTGGCAAATCTTGTTAGTATGTGAGCAAACACTGAATCAGATGGCTGCTCAAAGACCCTTAACAACCTCCAGCAGACTTTGTAAGTGAAATGGCATGGAAGGCTGAAATGCACTTCAAAGGTCATGGTGAAATCTTGATCACATGCACCTTACTTCTCTGACCAGCTAATCAGTTCATAAGTATTCAAGTTGGAAAGGTACATGGAGAGACAATATGCTTGAAATGCAAGGAGGAGAGGGAGGTAGAATAATCAATATAGATATTTGTATTCTGCAATCAATGAAAGACGTACTTTAAATCAGCATAACATTGATTCTTGGATTGTTTTTTTCCTAAGAAAGAAAACAAGTGCAAAGTGCATTTGAAAGCAAAGGCCACATACTTTGACTTCTTTTTCTGTGCTTAGTTGCTATCTGGTGGGCAGGATCCTTTGCAAAGTTATCCTTAGGTATAGTATGAGGTAACACTTCGGTGGCACATCAGTCTATGAATATTGCTTTTTTCTGTCTCTAACAGATCCAGAGGACACATGAGTTATAAGTTATAGTCCAAAATCCAATCTGTTAGCATGAGCTGTGAATTTATTTAGCTCTAGCTGTGTATGCATTTGTAAGGCAGCTGTTTCATATGCAGTTCTGTTTTCTAACTACACAGTTAGATTTACAGCTATTTAAAACCAACTCAGCATTAATGTAAAGACAGTACATACACCTAGGTTAACTTTGAATCATCTTTCTATTTCCCCTGAATCTTTTCATTCTGTTTTTCCTGTTTTATATCTAGCTTGACACTTTCATTTGGGTGTTTGCTTCCTATTTCTTGGTTGTATATTTTTTAGGAAAGAATATTTAGATAGAAGCTATACCATTAATTTCAATCAATTAGCAGTCATCACTTGATTAGGCTAATGTTTCAATGGCTTCTCTGAAGTGACCCAAGCAGCTCTCTCTTTTTTTCATCCAAGTTTTGGTACTTGCTTTTAAATAGATGCTGCAGTGTAGTTATAACTTCAACTTTTTCTTTTCATTCCCCAGGCCCTCAGCATGGTGTAACCCTAAGAGTCTTTGTACTATTTGTTGTGTAATACCACACATAAAAAAATCACTGCAGAGAGGGTAGGAATTATCTAGGATAAGACATAATAGGCTTAAGCTCATTGCACCAAGGAATACTACACTTCATGGGGAATTTTTGCTGATGACAAATACAGTTAAACACTGGTATAAATCTCCCAGAGAGAGTGAGAGGCTCCCATTGCTTGAGCTTCACAGAACATGTTAAACAAAAACATGGCAAACATGCCATGAGTATATTTGATCCTGCCAACGACCTTTTCAGCAGCCTCTTTTCTGTGTCTGTGGAAAGGGCTTGAAGATACTTTGGGAGAGCTGGCTTCATGTGAATGGAGCCTGCTTAGGCAGCTTCCAGCACACCCTGGGATCAAACTCCTTGTTCAAAGAAGTTTTACAGTTAGCTATCAGATCTTGTTAAGGTGATGTCTGTAGCCTCCTATGCCCTGACACACTTCTCAAGCCCGTAGATCAGAGGCAAGTACTGATTTATGATTTCAACTCGCAGATTTTTTTGCTAATTGCTCATCAGGGAACATCTGCCTCACAGCTTGAATGCAGCTCAATATCACCAAGTTTGGATTAAAAAAACACTCTTCCTCCCTCCCTTTCAGCAAGGCAGGAAACACTTGGCTTTTGTGATCAATTGGCTTCAGAGGTTTGCTGTATTGATTTTATTATTTTTATTGATAGAAAAATGGCCATACTTTTTCATTTTTATTACAAGAAAAATGGCCTCAGAATCATTATTTGTGGAAGAAGAAAAAAGATCAGCTGCCAGAGAAAGTTTGGGATCGGAGTCAAATAAAAGAAATACAATGGTGAAAAATCCCATGAACCTGCAATTTAGGGCCTGGTGCAACTAAAATGGCCAGATAAAGAGAAAACTGTTTCTTTTTCCCCAGCTACTAACACACAAAAGGCACAAGAAGTATATTATGAGCTGATCATGATTCCCAAAGGGAAGGTAGTACAAAAAATCAATCTGGGAGTCAATTTTTCTTACAGACCTCATATGCTGGCTTTATCAGAAAAGTCTCAGAATGGCTATGCGATTCGTTAGCTCAGAAAAGAAATGCCAATTCAGTAGAAATGTCCAAAACCCAGACTCTTTTCTCCCTCTCCTGTCCCCTCTATTCCCTGGTCCTCTTGTCTTCCCATCTTTTCTCATAAGTGTATCATGGACCTGAGTTGGCCAAGAGAATGAAGGAATAACACAGCTATGCTGTAAAAAGCTGTATGCTTGTCAGAAGATGTTTTAAAGCCCTGCTTAGTTGGCATGTCAGGTCATTTCTTAAACAGTGATTTAGATTTTCAGCTCTTGTACATGTAGGGACTTTCTTTGCATAGGGAGAGTGGTACCTGATTACAGCAGGGCTGCGTGTGTCCAGATGCAAGCTCTGTACAGGGTGAGGTGAAACTTCAGCCCATCAGCTTTGCAAAAAGCACATAAAATATTCTTGTTTTGGATCTGGAAGCTTTATACATGTGCTTCATAGGTACAATGTTCTGACTTCATCAACAAGGAGATTGATTCTATGATAATACCTGATCATGTATTACAAACCTGGAATTTCCTGACATAGGACATAGACAGCTTTGCTATTACAGGATCACAGACGTGTGCTCCAAGCACTGGATGGAAACAGATGCATGGTCACATCTGTGCTTGTGGACTGCTATGCCTGCCTGATCTCAGGACTGATGCAATGCCCTATGTGAAAAATGTATCCAAAACATATTTATGAGCCATGTAGCTTCACCCTGAGATTGGGCTGCCTACAGGTCCTCATTGTACCTGTGGATAGGTGTACTCCAAGAAGCCTCATGGACTTTTCTCTTCCTTCTGACACTGGTCACTCCTGTAACAAAACCCAGCTTCTACAAGATAGGAAAGCTGCAGCTGAGCAAATAAATACAAGGTTTCTTTCACAGGGGAATAAAACAGGCACTTCTAATATCAGATTTGGTGGGTTTTGTCTGCTAATTAAGAAGGGAACCTAGGGTGACGACCCCATATGGACATATCTGGTGTTGAGCAAGATGAATACCCATGTTCATGCCACTACAAGGACAGATGGAATTAAGATGATAATCAGTAATATCCTTAGATTTCGTCCTGTAAAACCAATTAGATGTCTTGCTACTTTTCATGAAAGGAAGAACTATGGATAAGCAAATCAAGCCTCAGTACCAACATCGTGTGGAACTTAAGCCTCAAGTGAACTTTTTGCTGTTGAAAGTGAAGTTTTTGCTGTTGAAAACATTTACGTCAGTTAAACCACTTTTCACTACTCAAAGAACGAGTACTCTTACACTGCATGAATTTTGTTTATGTTCTATTACCCACTTACTTGCTTTTGAGGAGAAATTCATAGCTCAGAAGCGATTCCTCTAACCAAGTTCTAACCTTAGTCACTGCTTCAACTGATGTCAAAGAACCCCTCTCCACTCTCATCAGATCCGCTTTGCTGTTTATTTATCTCAGTTTTCTGATTTCCTGACTATCATGTGTTTAAATAGGACAGTATGATAGCATGAGGGACTTCAGTATTTAAGTTCATAATCCATTTGATTCACTCACTACAAGATTTTCTATTGCTCTGAGAATGTTTATGGTCTAATTCAGTCCATTTTTGTGCTTATTGCAGTCACGGTCACGCTCCTGCTTTAGTCACTTCATGTAACATCACACATTATATTCTTTAGGTCCTCAAATTACCCGTAAATGTACAAGGAGTTTTTAGTGCTCTTCTTTTCCTCATAAACATCTCATTACTTATTACCCTTAGGGACCCTGTTGTCTGAACTTGGCCCCATTGAAATTTCATTTTAACTCCCCTCTAACTTTCTTTTGAAGATGTAGGTGTGATGGTGTGCTCCTGCCCATCCCAACCTGACCTCTATTTCTCATAACCTGCCCAGGTGATAACAGCCAGTAGCTGGTGGCAATGGATGTGTCCAGTAGTGATGGCTGCATCTGGCTCAAAGTGGATTTGGAGAGAGATAATGGCACGATAACCAAGGGCTAATTTGAGCAATGTGCCCACCCACCCACAGTGCTGCTCAATGTTTGACTCAAGGCAAATCTGGAGGAAATGAACATCTTCAGTCAACGTGCAGATATGTCTCTGAGTCAGTCTTCTTGCCCCATGAATAGTGAGCAGCCCAAGAGCCCTTTGAGCTCTCCTGCCTGGCAGCGGGCTGCACACCAGCATCTCCCCTTGAGCAGGGACACCACTCAAGGTGACTCCTCAAAGTTGAGAGAAGCTTTGAAAACATATAAAAACTTGATTCTGCATATACAATCCTTTAGACATAAACAGTTGACCATGTCTGAAACTAGAATTGGATCCAACCTCACCTAGACTCTTGTGAGTAGGAATTTAGAAAGGAAAGGGATCCTTTCCAAAGCTCATGACCCAACAGGAGGATCTCCCTGGCAGTTCTGTTGTCTCTGCAGTAAATAATCAAGCCTAGCTTGTCATCAAATCTTGATAAGCCACTGTTGCATTTACCATTGAACTTTGTAAACCTATTTTGCTATCAGTAAAATACATTGCTGCTTCTCTCTTGTGAGTGAAGTGCATCTCTATCAGTCCATCCATGACAACAGATCCTGTGCAGAACTAATGTTTTTAACACTGTTAATTGTGTTATGTGTCTTGGGGGGAAAAATGCCTTCTTGATCATCCTCCCTGGTTAGTTGTTTTATCTGGCACTTAAGCACCTTGGTTGTCCTATTAGGATGGAAGTAGTCCAAATTAAAGGTGCATTATCACTGTGATATGATCACCTAGGTAATTACAGGCAGACCCTTGGAGATTACTTGCTTTTATGCTCTAATTATTTCTGAGAACAATATTCCTCTGCTCTTCGAGCTAAACTACATATAACAAAGAAGTCTTTTAAAACTGGACAGTAAAAGAAGTTTTACTTTTCCAATAATACTGACATAATCCATAGACAGAGCTAAATTTTCTCACCCCATTCACATTGTCATCTACTATATAGACAAACTATGCTTTTTTTTAATTCTTCATTCAGTATGAACATACAGACTGTGGTTGAATTTTGTGTTACATTTGATTAAAGCTCATTAGCACAATGCTTTACAGATCTTCAATCCCTGGTTCTCTGCTTGCTATCCTGATGTCACGCAAGCAACTTCAGTTAGCACTTTCAGTTTGCACTTACTGACAACATACAGATGTTTCATTTCTCAATTATTTGGATAATTACATTAATCAAAGTACACCACATAGTCTATTTAGACATGTGCTCTGATTTTCTTTCTCTGCAAATCATGATGGAGGGAGAAAGAGCAAAGGGACAGCAAAAAGCCTTGTTAATTCCTCTAGTCTACAAGATTTGATCAAGAAGACTGAGGAAAGTCAGAAATGTCCTTAGTTCCCTTCCCATTCAAACATAATCACTGTTATGGTTTTACAAATAATTCTTTACAGTTCAGTGTACAAGAGCCTAGAAATCCTCAGAGAAGTCCTAGCAGTATGTTAGATTGCTGCATTGTTTTGGATTACCATTCCTTAGGACCTTCTCTGCAGATCACTTGGGATTCACAGAGATTCTTTTCCCAGTTTAAGTTACATAGTTGGCTTCATCTTATTGATGAATTTCAATATCTGAGCTCTTGTTCCCTGTTAAAGGCAGCAGAAACATAGTAGCAAGTATAGTTAATGGAGACTGGGGCTTAATTAATCTCAATCAGAAGTTCACATCTAAACCACAGCAGATAAACTGAGCTCTAAAAATAGTTACTTCTCTATTGGTCATAAAGGAAGGTTGAGTGAGTATCTCAGAAACAGACATAACATCTAGTACTTCTTAAATTTAGGTATGATGAACTAAAGGAATTGTTGATGCACCAGTCAGATCTGTTATGCTTCACTCTTCTTAAAAAAAAATTAATTAATTGCACTGTGATTCCCAACAGAAAAGATTTTCCAATGGCATCACAGGGGAGACCATTCACTCCTGTCTTTAGATATGCTTTATTGTAGGCTTTACAGTTGTATTGCTTGAGGATTTTCACAAAATTCATCGTTGACTCTATGCTGACAGTGGTTTGAAGAAACTCAAGTTTTTCACTGTTGGAACAGGATGCCCAGATAGGTGGTGGGGTCACCATCCCTGGAGGTGTTCAAAAACCATGTAGAAGTGGCACTGTGGACATTTTTTAGTTGACATGGTGGTATTGGACAGACAGTGGCACTTGGTGGTCTTAAAAGTCTTTTCCAACCTTAAAGATTCTATGTTTCTATGAAGTAAGTGTCATGTATGAAACATCCTTAATGACCTCAAAGAACCCTGTGTTGTGTCTCCTCAGTCTCCCCACACACTCTGACTTTCCATCCTCAGTGTGGTTGTCCTTTAATAGCATGTTTTTGCAGTTAGAATTGATACACATTTTACTTGCTTCAAGTGGGCTGTTTTCCATATAGTATAGAGTTTGGGGCTTTGAAAGCAACATCTCTTGTGACTCTGTCCTGCAGCTGAGGAAATCTTTGGCAAAAGAAAATACCAGTCACAAGAGGTGTTTGTGAGTATACTGATTTCACCAAAACTGTGTTGAAATGATCTTTTAGTACAAATGTGGATGAAAGTCCAAATGAAGGCCAAATGACAAAGTTATGTGAAAATAACTCAATAATCTGAAATATGGTGGCTGTAGTTTCAAATCCTAGAGTGTGTGAGACTGAATATGTGATCATTCACACTCTACATGTCAGGTGTGTCTCTGCTTAATTCAACTATCATCTATTTTTGAAATATCCTGTAACAGCTTTTTTTTTTCCCTCCCCTCTCCTTTTTTCTTCCTTTTTTTAACCCTCCTCTGTCTTCCTCCTTCATGGCCCTACAGGCAGTGGGATTCTGTACTATGTCAACTGTCTGGGATGGTGTACCAAATACTCAAATATAAGATTATATATCAAAAAGAAAAAGCTGCCTTTACCACCCTTTCAAATGTCATTTAAGAAAGAAAAGGCCTTTTAAAACAGTCCAAGTACAGAAAGCCAACAGTTCTTAGGGAGCACAGGGGAGTGTGACAAATAATTTACTAGTCTCAAGTCCTGATAAATGGTGAATGCTTGTTCTGTTTGACCAAAACATAGCTTTGATATGAGTGGTTATGGCATCTTATTGCCTTGTGAGAAACATTACACAGCTTTGGGTTTTATTTGACTCTAGTTAGATGCTCAGTGCCATATAGAGCTTTGTGTTTTATGTGCTCCAGCCCTCATTCTGTCTTTACTGCTATCTCATTTCAGCTGGTTTGAATAACAATGAGAAATAATTCCCAAATAAAAGAAAAAAAAATTAATAAAAGGAAGTTCAAAGCACCTAGCTATTGACTTTTAAAGAAGTGTATTTTGACCTTTAAAATAATGTGAACAGAATGGCATTAGTGGACAGTCACACAGCAAAAACCAGACAAACACTACAACTTTGGAAGAACAGAGACTATGAAATGAGGTTTCACATAGCAGACTTTCCTTTGGATCACTGTTTACCATCCACAAGCAACAGGAGAAGAGGCAGGGATGGATCTCCATGCCAGGACAATAGAGGGAAGTCACTATTTCTGGAAGTGAAAGCAAACAACACAATACTTGTCTTTCAGAAGAGAATTTCCTATGGTGAGAAAGCTGTGTTCTCCAGGCTTTATAATCCTCCTCACCAGGAAAGCAAGATTTCAGCTTGCACTGTCTCTCCCCAACCTGTAAACCATGAACACAGTTTTCAAGTAACCCACACATTTCAATAGCTATCCTCAGAGAGTTACTGTGGGGTAAGCATGTGCCATTTTCTCCAACATAATGGAGCTCTTGGGGACAAAAAGTCCAAAAAGACAAAGAGTCTCAAAAGGATATAAGTCCTCAAAACTGGATTTAGATAATCAAATCCAAGCTATGCTCTGCTTTTTAAGATTTTCAGCATTGTTCATTTTGATTGTGAAAATTAAGACACGTGAAAGGTACCCTATTTTCATAACATTATAAGCTTGTTATTTCTGGAAGTCATACTCATGAAAGCTGGAAACCCAGCAGAAGCCCAGGGTTGAGTGAGGAAACCAGTAACCATTTGGCAATTGTTCCATACACCGGTTTATTTTTAAAAGCATTAATTTTCTCTTCACAGGAGTGGCCTCTTTGCAAGAGTACCCTTCAAATTTTTTCCCCTTTTATGGAATTTCCAATTTTTTTTTTTAGTTCTCACTATTATTAAAACAACAAAACCCCCTCTAAAATAATTAGAATTAAAACAACCAATTAAAATTTAAAAGAACCAGAAGTGAGTAAAATACTTTTAATCGAGGCTTTCCAAGAATTGCCACTGAGACTTGTATTTCCTACCTTGCTTGTTGTTCTTCTGTTTATCAGAGCAGCTAGAACTCAAAAATTTCCATCTTCTAACTTCACTACTTCCTGAATTTGATTAGGGAAGTGCCAGAGGATATTCAGAAGTTTCCTATGGAAGTTCTTATTATGGAGTACTTGTCAAATGAATAATTGGACTAGACTGTCAAACACAGAGTATCATCTAGATCCCATAATATTAATTTGTTAATCTGATTATCATAGGATCATAGAATCATAGGGGTTGGAAGGGACCTCCAGAGCCCATGGGGTCCAACCCCCTGCCAAAGCAGCTCCCCAGCTCATATTGCACAGGGCGGTGTCCAGACAGGGCTGGAATCTCTCCAGAGATGGAGACTCCACATCCCCTGGACAGCCTGTCACAGGGCTCCCTCACCCTCATTATCACTAAGAAGAAAAAAAATCCTGATTTTCCTTAAGAAAAGGAAGAAAAAGCCCAAACTGTTCACGCAAATGTAAGTTAGAAAAAAAGGCTTTACCTTAATTTTTGGCATCTAGAAATATGCCTAACCCTTTAGGAAAGGTATGAACAATTTAGCCTTATTGAGAAATTGTATTTAGAAACAAATATCAACTGTCTTGATTTGCTTTCTTCCTTGTTCCCTTCTGCTAAGAGCAATTATTCACCATTCTTTGCATCTAAAAATGAGGTTTTTTTAGCCTTTGTTTTATAATGACATCAAAACATCAGGCTTCATACTGATGTGTCACCTGTTCTCTTACGTCCTGTTTATATTTGCTGTTCGTATCAGTGCAGGGGTGTTTACAGGTACTTTGCTTTTACATCCAGCACTAGATTTTTCTTGTGACTTTCATCCTGTGTCTGCTTTGCCCTTACCAGTTTTCTGTCCCATCTTATATGGATTTCCAGCTGGAGTTTTTTTAGTGCTCGGTGCTTATGTGGACATTTCTGTGTATGAAGAAAGAACTGGACTAGAAGCTTGCTGAAGGCAAAGGAGCCCAGTTTCATCTTCCAGGACATCTTAATTCAAAGAGAGAAGAAATTGTTTTTTTATAATTCCACTTAGAAATCATGGAAAGCTAGTTCCAATGGGGGGAATAAAAAAAGAGATGGAAAAGCAACCAACAAAACCAAAGAAAGTAAAACCAGTCTGATTGTGTCAGTCTCCACAAGAAGAAATTATTACATTAATTTTGTTTTTTATATACATATAAAACATGCTTATACATGTTCATATGTATGTCCTCAAGACTATACTAATCTTTGACAGACTCAGCAATTAGTAATCTTTAACCAGAATTCTAATTATCAGCAAATGTACATGGAAACACATTTTCTTCAATGCATTTTGCCTCTGTATTTTCACAGTGCATCCAGATGGAGTAAGTTTGTCTGCAAAAGTCTGCTATTTAATAGTTTCTTGTCAATATCCTTTTGCAGAAGTTACATTTATAGGAGATTCAATGAACTAGTTGACAAATACAACCAAAAGGACTTCCACTTCTTATATACACATTACACTGAACACCTTTATTGTTTGGTTTATATTCAATAATTTAGAAGAAGTAATTTGAACTATGTACTTTTTTAGACACTGTGACAGAGAATATGTCTCATTTGAAGAAAAATAAGGCTTTTTTCATCTGTGTAACTCAGAAATGAGTATTGATGCATTTAGATTGCAGTCTAGAGACGTGTCTCTGTTAAGTTTAACTGAAAATAATAAGGTTAGAAACAAAAAGGTTTTAAGTAGGCCCTGTTGATCTGTCCTGTCAAGATTCCTAGTAGGAAACAGAAAGGAAGAAAGAAAAAAGGGCTAGTAACTTAATACACATTTTTGTTTGTGTTTTTTGGTTGGGGTTTTTGGTTGGTTGGTTTTGGTTTTGGTTTTGTCAGGAGGGGGACTGCAGTGCTCAAACCTTCATTTCTTAAGGCTTCCCCAGGGGAAGAAAAAAAAGTATAAAGTTTTAAAATGGGGAAAATAATGAAAACCTGAAATACTCCCAGAGATAACAATTGTCACCAGCATTAATAAGTGAAAACAAGGAGCTACTTCCATGGAAGGTTCCTGCCTGTGAATGAAGTCAGAATCTGAGGTGTTACATGTGGGGAGACTTGTGGCTGTTTTATTTTGCTTGTTTGTTGTGCCAGTTCTCCATCACACTCATCTTTTTCTTCAATATTCCCCTCATTTAGGGGAACACAAGATGCTCCTTAGAGTCCATCAAACCTGCCTAATCCATATAGTCAAGACTTCCATTTCTGTGAAAGGGCTCTTGAGGGGAATTTGTTGAAAAGAAGCCACATATGGGGCTTTCCCCATCCAGCTCCTCAGAGGCAGGTTGTCCTGGGTTGACTTTCTGGGTAGACAAAGCAAAGGAAATGGGAATAGGGCTGATGTCAAGCCTTTAAAAGACGGATGTAAGTGTTTTTCTAGTAGGATCCATCCTGGCTCAATTCCAGCTGAATCTACAGAAGAAGATAGTTTGTAGAAAATTGTTGTGCAGTCAAGCAAGAAATTACAGTTGGAGAGAATTGTTTTCCTATCCTTATTTTAGACCAACTTCTCTTAAAATATTTAAAGTTCCTTATTTCTGAACAATTGTGGAATCCAATTGATTTTATTATCACACATAAAAAAATAGTGTAGAGTTTCTCATCTGGCACTGCTGGCAGAGGCAAGCAAACAGAATTAATATTTCTCACATGAAACACCATACAGATGATTGTATTCCAAACTGGGCGATTACGATAATGATTCACCTGCAATATTTGCATGAAATGGCAGTAATGGAAGCAAGTGCTAAAACTCTGAGCTATCAGCTATCCATAAGCATTTAGAAATCAGTGTTTATTTTCTTTTCAGTCTCTGCAATTGCTTTTTCCTAAAATATAACCCCGAGGGTGCCTCCTATTCCAGTGCTCGTGCTCTGTTGATTGAAGTTTCTTTGTTTTTCACCCAGGCTCTGAGCCTGCAAGAGGCACCCTAGCTCACATTGGGGCTCTCTTCATTTGCTTTATCATCCTGGATCTTTTTTGTTAGCTGTGCACTCTCTCTTTAAAAACTCCTTTACATTCCCTGGCCAAAGGTGCCCTCTGGGAGGTTTGGTCCACATCAGACTGTTGAAATTACTGCTGGTTCTGTAACCTCTTATGAAAACATATCTCCTGCATGCCTTGCCCCTTGCTGTTGCTGCCCCCTCAGGAGGATAGAAAGCTTTCTGTGCTCATGTCATGGAAAAGAGGAAATAAGAAGAAAATAAAGCTATATCCTTTGGTCCCTGAGCTTGCAGAGTTTGGCTTTCTCCTTCTTCTTTCCCTACTCACTCACGTATCCACTTGAGACTGCCAAATTCCAGATGTGAATGCGGGGGAAAAAAGATCTCCTCACCTTTCCAGTGGTTTTCTGCACTCAATTCTTTCCCTTATCCACATAGCCTCTGATTTCTGATGACTGATGCTCAAAAGGCAGTCTCTCCATCCACTCCTAACATCTGACTTTGCCACAAGCGTGCCACATGCAGCTGCATTGCATCTTGTGGACAGGTATAATTTTATAAAACACTTTTAAGACAAACCTCAGGTCTTTCCTATTCAAAGTTAGAGGTGCTGTGACTCAAATGAGAAACAGGGGGACAGGACCTCAGTCACAAATTACTGCTGCTGAGTAGTTACAATTAGCATTTCCCCTTCGGCAGCCTTTGGGCATTGGCAAGCAAGCAGCTGTTTGTGGAGCCAGGCTACAGATAGCCAAGGCCCCAGTATGTACTTTCCTGATATCTGGGCTGAGAGGGAGCTGACCCATGAGGTAAAACTTGCTCTCCAGTTATGAGAAATCGTAAGTCATCTCTGGTGGCTTTCCATATAAAGCCCATGATGCACAGAATGGATTTAATATCCTTCAGAAGAGGAAGAGAAAGAATGAAAAAAATTACAAAGTACTCAGCAGGATGATGTATGTGGCTGGCAGGGCTTACAATCTGTCAGTCAGAGGCTTTTGCAGTTAACTTTTTCCCTTATTCACCTTCAGCACTGGGAAGAGGTATCGTTTTGGTGAAAATGCTAATTTTCCCTGTTAAAAATGAATTGATGCTTTTCCCCCAAAACCCCAATTAAAAAAATGTCATCAGTGTATCAAGTCAGAAGGAAGCTCCAGTCAGTCCCTGGGATGAGATATATGGAGTAAGAAATCGTATGTGGAAGGAAAAGACCAACCAACCTCATTAAAAAGGATCCAATGCTTCTCAGTGTTCAGATTAACACTCCCTCTACGGTTTCCCAGAGGTGCTCAGCTGTCACCAAAACACTCTCTCAAGCTCCTCTAGATCTAGTCTTCAGTAATATCACATCAGCATATGAGGTTTGGCATAACTGTGTCTAAATTCAATCATGGATTTAGCACCTTGGCTCTTTACTCCTGATCCTGTTCAGTGGTCTTTTCTTGTCTCTCTCCAACATTTTTTGCCTGCATTCAGCAGTGCAATCTTAAGATTTATAAAGCTTAATTTATGTTTGTCCAGGATATAGAAGAGCAGAGCTCTGATCTAATCTTGTGCTTCTAAGAGGTTTTTTTCATTATTTGCATAGCAGAGTAAGGGAGTCTGAATGCTTAATAGTAAAAAACCCCAACAAACCCATAGGCCATTATTTCCTCTCTCTCTCCTTTTATCAAGCTCATGTTTGCTGCTGAGATGGTGACAGGACCTTTGCTCTAGGCAGTCGTAGCTTTTATCAGTAGTGTCTTTATGAACATGTCTTTATGTTGCACTTGCTCATTGGTGTACAATGGTCTGTGATGACACCGTGGAGATTTACTGCCAGTTTCAAGCCTATCTCACATAAGTGTCAGTAAATATAGACTTCCTACCTTCTTTTGCCCTTGGAGTATTAGCTGGCCTCATTCCTTCTTTGGAATTGTTAAGCAGAACTCGGCTCCAGACTGGAAACTCCTGAGTTTAAATGCAAGTTATGTGCATAAGCAGCTGTTACAGTACATGGAGTTTTAAATCAATACAAACGAACAGAGCGAGGTATTTGCCTCACCTGGAAGTAGATGTGCTTCAGTTGCCCACACATAAGTGTCTAATGGCATTTGAGAATGCTTAGAAATCCATCCTGGAATATGGCTGCCCATCTGGGTCTCTGATAGGACATGCCTGGGATAGACAATTACTCACATAAATATTTATTATATTCAGCCAAAACATGGTTGTTGGTTGAATATGGAACATAACACATCAGGAGTCTAATTAATTTTTCAATAAATAAATTGGTTTCTTTTTTCAAACCTGAAACTCTTCTTTTAAAATCTTGAAGGTCAAGCAAAACTATGTATGGATTATTTCTTATTACTTACTAATTGCAAAGAAGTAGTTATCAGTATTGCAGAATCTCAAAATCGCCGACTGGTTGAGGTTGTAAAGGAACTCTAGAGATCATCTAGTCCACCCCCATGCTGAAGCAGGATCACCTATGGATCGCATCCAGGCAGGTTTTGACTATGTCCAGAAAAGGCGACTGCACAGCCTGGTTTACAGTGCTCTGTCACCCTTGAAATAAAGACATTTTTTGCTCATATAGTGACATACTAGTTGCTAATTAGTGTCCAGACAAGCAGAAACATTTTATTAACTACAGGCAGACAAATAAACAAACAAACAAACTATCCTGGAAACACAAAATACTGAAATATATGTTTAACTTTCATGGTTAAATTTAAGAAGGATAAAATCCACTGAGTATTGGCTTTCATCTGCATAGGAGTCATCAGACACTTTTTGAGTGTCTTTCTCTAAAGGGCAAAAGCATTAAGAAGTATTGCTCACCAGCTAGATTATTTTAAGCCAAGCATTTCTGAGTTACCCTCAATAAAGAGATTCACCACATGATAGTCACTGGCCATCCATTGTCTTGGCCTGAAATATGAAAGGACCATCCAGCTCAGCTCTTGCAGGTGTTTCTTCCTGCTTAATTTCACATTTAGCCTAACAAAAAGCAATTACACCATTTAGACAATATTTAAGACTACCAACCTAGTAAAATAATTCAGATCTGCTATTTAATTAGTAAAAGACCAGACCAGAAAACGTTACACTGGTTATATCACCCTTTGTACATTTGTAACTGTCCAGAGAGAAAAATGTCAAAATTCAGATCTGAATTATTTAGTCCAACTGTAGGCTGGTTTTGACTGAGTTTGAATTTATACCAGAAGGTTTTAATTTAAATTCATACTTTTTTCCCCTCAAAATTACTGTCTAGAATACGTGTACTTGAAGATGAGCTATTGGTCCCTATGTAATCAATATCAAACCTGCTTTTGGCTTTAGTGGCACTGGAGTTCTCCCTGACTCATTACATCCAGCTACCTCAATATATGGTAATTTACTGGTTGTTTTGTTCCATATATTTTTAGCTGTGATTTTAAGAAACTGGTATGCACCAGGAGTTCAAGTGTTGTTTGTATGCTTACTGCTTGTCTGTCTTTCAGGACCAGTACTCCTCCCATCCCTACCGTATCATCAGCCAGTTTTTATACAGTCAGAGTACATTAGAGAAGAAGGAAGTATTTATAAGCAATGTATTTCATATACTTCAGGCTTAATTTTTGCAACACCTGTCCAAATTAATTTGGGATTTAATTTCTTTCATTTCCTGTTACCTTTCTCCCTCCTTTTCTTCAGTGGAAGCTGTCAAAATCCTTCTCCCTCTGCTCTCTTAACAAATCAATCCAGCTTTCCTGTTGGATCCAGACACCTGTTCATTTGAAAGAAATTGTCCCTTCTGATGGTTATATAATGCAATAATAAAGATTTGCCCCCTGTTGTAAAGAAAGGTATATGCACATTCCCTGTTTCTTAATGTGCACCCATAGGGTCAGAAAAGACAGGTATGTACTGGATGACATGCCAGCCCTTCATTGTATCTGCTAAGACTCCAGCAGAAAGATAGATAATCTGAATGGAAAACATAATTTTCTGTTCTAAATTTTCATTTCAAACATTATATGTAAATAAAGTCATAAATATGTATCAAATGGGAAATAGGTCATCCATAAGATGCAAGGAAACCTGACAGTTTGAACACATTGAGTTACCCTCTGATAGATAAATACAGGTAAATATAATAACAGGTAGCAATTCATAAAGTTAAAAATAAAAAGTCATCTGAAGCTTAAACCTCTTGAGAAGACTTTGAAAAAACTAACAAAAGAGCTACTGTAAAACATAACAAAAATAAAAATAGATGCTGTAGTTGCTGGATAAAAATAGTGTAGATTTAATGCCTTCTTCAAACAGATGGCTCTAAAAACTTGAGATGACAAATTATGATTTGTTCAGCCCTAAAAGAAGCCTTTCCAAAGACTCTGTGAATTGTGGTAACACTGTTAGAGATGACCTTGAGATGGGTTTAGTTATCTTCAAATCAAAAAGTTTTGGGTTTGGTTTCTTTTTTGTGAATTGAAAACAAATCTTAAGAGAAAAATAAAAAAGGAAAAACAAAATTAGATATTAAAATTTTGGTAAAGAAAGAATTTTGCTAAGATTCAATTTCTTGTACTCTGAAGTTGTAGGGGAAATAGAAGTCTTAACGGTGACTTATTTTACTTCTTTCAGTGTAATGCCTAAAGTTGTGGCTAACCAGACTGTTACCTGAGAATTCAACATTCCTAGGGCAACAGCCCCTAGGAATCTCGGCTCCTCCAAAGAGGGATTTTATTTTCTGCTGGTGTGGTACTTTCATTTCAAACAGAGAGGCAGAGGAAAGAATGAAGTACTCATCTGTATTTATTTCTGTTTTCAGCTGTTGCTCTACTTCAAAGTACAAACTGTTTTCTGGACATAAAGAAAAATATATAACCCCCTTCTTAAGCTTTCAGCAATGGATTTTTCAAACAAAATGATCTGTTAATAGGCTTGTAGACAGAAACATTGACCAGCAAAGTGCCTAATACACCCTAGCATCTATGCTTTGCTGAAGGCCTCACCTTGTTTGTGAATGAAACCAAACACTGAAGTGTAGCCACATTTCCCTCTAAGGAACTGTACGATTTATGCATGTGATTCACTTCGGTGCTGCTCCAGCCCTATTCTGGTACAAGCCTTGGCTGACATAATGAGACTGCAATAATTGAGCACTGAAGGTAGCCTGTTATCTGCACCTTAATAAGTAAAGAAAGTAATTTCAGGTGTCTGTTTTATAAAAAAAACCCAACCCAACAACCCACTTGTGTTATTAACCTCTGCCACGTATGGATTTTCTTATTTTTACTGTTTCAAATTAAATAAGCTGCAAAAATGGCTGTATATATAAACAGCTTAATGTTTCTATAGCAACTATCTTTTTTTGCAAAAAGCTTTATAAGCATTAATTATTACTAATCATCTTTATTATTCCTGTGCCTAAGGAATCAACCAATTTCATTGTGTCCAAAACTTAACAAGCTAAATTACTGAGACTGTGCTAGGATGAGAGCTGGGAAATCTTTAACAACTCTACATGGATGCTCTGTACTATTGCTCAATTTTATCTTTTCTGGGTGGTGGTGGAATAGGGAGGAGCTTAATTAATGGGAAATGATTTAGCTTCTATCCTCTACTACTCGCTCTCCTCTGTAGTACAGCCGTTCCTCTGCCTTTTGCCTCTGTGAGGTTGGCATTGATCTCCCTGCTCAGGTGGAATGTAAGAACAGAATCAGCTGCTGCAATGTAGTGCACAAGCCTGAATTTAGTGCAAAGTGAAGAGAGAAGGTAAAAAGTGAAAAGACTAAGTAAATCAGATAGAATGAATGGATGGGTGTGTGAGACCAGTGGAGGGACACCCAACTGTCATTCAACACAAGTCACACAAAGCCCCAAGAAAATTACTCTTTATCAGTTTACCATTTGCCCTTCCTTGGCTGTGAGATTTGACTGTGATAACTTGATGTCCTTTTCTTACTTGTTTGGAGAAAATGAATTGCCAGTGGGACAAAATGCATACTATACAGTGTATCACAGATGTGCCTTTTCTTGCTCACTAAGCTGTGGCGTTGCCCTAAAATCTAGATATCTGAAATTGAAAGCAGAAAAACTCTCTGGCAACTTATACTTTGCTTTTTCTATTTTAAGAACATGTGAAGAAATAATTCTCACAAGCAACTACTTGTTAGTGGCAGCCACCCAGCTGCCATAAAAACTGGGAGGCAATGTATTTCCAGAAGATTAAAATGGCACAAGATCTGTCTTTTGGTTTGAATCCTGTCTCAGGTGGTGGTCAAATTCAGATGTTATATCAGGGAAATATGTGATATTCTCACACTGGTAAATGTTTCAGTGTATGTGAGAAAATTCTCTGGATCTTTTGCATCTCTCTCTGATGAAAGCTTGAGGAAAGTGGCAGCCTAGCATGGTCACAGTAGTCGTTTCATCATCCAGTTCTTCAAAATCCCTTTTCTAGTGTTTCAGCCAAATCTTTTGTGAAAGGACACCCATATGATCTATTTAAATGTGCTCTCTGTCTGGGCAGCCACATAAAAGCAAGATTTCTGAGTGCAAACTGCTACGTGAATGAGTGTTCAGTATGAGATATGCTTTCTAAAAGGGCAATTTGTTCTAACTGGCCTGAGATTAGTGCATTTATTTTCTGAATAAATATGTAGTCATGTATTGAGGAGAAATGGCAGACTTTCCGATGGCTCAGTAGTGGTGGGTAAACTTGTATAGCCTAATTTCAAATCCACTCTAGCTTTACAGTCTGGCTCATATTTGGTTTAATGTAGACTGTAAAGCAAGGGACAGAAAGGTTGTGAGCTGAATCATGCCTGGTCACTCAGTCTGCTCACCTACGGGGGCAAGGATAAAACACAGGTCAGTTCCCCTGAGTCTGCTGACTCCTATATCTGCCCTGTGTTTGACGGTCAGGTAAAGAAGTTGCTGCTATGGCAGCCAAAATTTGTCTGGTTATAAAACAAGGCATTGACATTCTGCTCGCTTTGTCCTCAATCACATCACTGGGCTACGGCAGTAAAGTTCAGGGTAGAAAATGTGATCTAGAGGAATCAGCGGGAGTTTCATCACTAACTTAAATGGTGACTGAATTTCATCCCATTTTCTAGGCAGAACTCATGTCTCTGTCTGGCCTTTATGCAAACACAAAGCCTGGCATACAGATTTCGGGCTCCTGTTAATTACAACTGAGTCTGGCTAAGCGAAACCTGGAATCAAGAGAGTGGGAGTCCATTTGTTTCCCTTCACCAAACACATACCACAGTGTTTGATATGCTGCAAGTGCTGCTCCTGCTCTTCCAAGCCCTGAACACAACTTTTGTGCTCCTATGTTTGCTTACACAAACTGTGGGACTAATTGCTCTGTTATTGAAGGATCTAAGGAGTTCTATCACAGTCTAGGCAGCTGGGGAGAGCACAGTTATGAGTTTATACCTTAAGTTAGAAAAGTTAAGGTATAAACTAGTGAGCACGGTTATATATTTAATTTGCATTAAATAGTCATACAGAAATCCTGGCCATCATAGCACCTAAAGTGACACAGCTAAATAGCTATGCTTTCCTTACAGTCCAAGAGCTGTAGGGGTATTTGTGTGGATTTGAAAAGGAAAAGGAATTAGTAAGTGGAAGCTACTGTGTGTTCCCTCAAGTTACTGGCAAGGCAGCCAGTGATCCTAAATACGGTCACCCTCAGCTCACTCTCAAATCTCATGGGTGGTATTATAAATTCCTCACACGGTACACTTCATCTTGTCCTTACTCAGAGCTTGTTAATCACTTGCCCATTTGCTGGCTGAGCTCCGCTTGCTGCCAGACCAGTGTCACTCATCAAACTCACAGACAGGAGAGACAGCAAGTGATATTCAGCCAAATATGGAGAAAAGCATTACATGTAAGAAATCAAAGCTACAAAGACAAATGGAGGAATGTAGACAGGCAGCATCACCACAGAAAGAAATTTGGCTGTGTTTAGGCAGTGACACTGAACTCTTTAAATTATCTTTGTAGACAGCACTGTTTTACACACTGGTTTAACTTAAATCTTCAATATGCAAAAATGAGGAATATTTTTCATATAATTACCTGCACTCAGTCTGCCTTCTCAACTGGCTTTGTGTGGTATTTCCCTTGTTACATGACCTGCATGTTAGGCCGTGTCTCCTTCCATCTTATGAGTCAACATCACTTTTCCTGTGACAAAAATGGTGAGAGCTCTGCAGTGTGGAATTTCCATCCTAACTTTGTGTTTTCAGACCTTTGTTTCATACAGCCAGAACCAATAGCTCATTCTATTATGCATAGACTTTCTTTATGGGCATTACTAGCTATGCCAGGCTACCAGCTTCAAAACAAACAAAAAGAACCAATAGCATAGACTGGGAGAGCCTAAGCTGTGTAAGGAAAACGTGCCCCCTAGTAGCAGCACAAAAGCAGATTTCATGCATTAGGAGATTTTTATAGGAATGGAAAATCCACGAAGGAAGAATGTTCATGTGAACAGCCTGACAGTTCCAGAACAAGTTAGAGGGTCTCATGGAGCGAAATGGATCAGTGGAAGGAGAAGGCCAGATTTATTTAGCATTTGCAGTGATTTGTATCACTAAGAGTCCTGTTCCCCTCCTCCCCTCCCCAAATTAAGCATTTAAAATTCACATTAAAAGGTTTAACCTCTGTTCTGAGCCCTGTGTTTTCCCTCCCTGATCTCCCAGCACACAGGTGGCAAAGCCAGAAGCTCACTCAAATCCCAAGTATCTAAAGGAGGAGCTGCAAAGCATTTGAAACACCTCTTCTAGTTTAATAAATCTTCTAGAATCTCAATATTATCCTTTTTCCTTTTTCTTCAAAAGAAGCACCTGAAAACTACTCTTGTGAGTAGTGTCAGCTCGTTAATCAGCAAGCTAATCCCTTCCTGATAATTTGGGGATGATGTTTCATTTGCAAAAAGAATAATGTATCATAAAAAAGAAAAATGAAAGAAGACTATTTCAGGAGATGAGCAAACTTCAATCACTTCATGTTAAAACCTTCTTGTGTAACTTTAATAACTCCTATTTCAAGTTGTCTGTTGTTCCCATGTTCTACTTCAATTCACGGGCTTCTGGACTCCGTTGCCTACAATGATTATCTGTAGTAATATTTCCTTGAAGTTACAGAATAAACAAGAATACTGAAATGACAGACTCTAAACCACAGACAGCCAATTATTTTTTTTCTGAGGTTTCATCAAGTATATGAATTCTCTCCATATCCCTACAAAAGATGTATACTTCTTACCATTGAAGTTAATTTTATGAAATATTAAAGGCTACTTTAGCTCAACTTTCTGTTAGGAATAGTGATTCCTTCCTTTCTTACAGCAAACACTGTTTTTATAATTCTTCTCACTGTGACCAGTTGAGCGTAAGAATGCAAACATATGCAAGCTTCCAGAAATGAGGGGCCAGCATCTTTGATTCAAATTAAGATTTTGCTGATTTTTTATATCAGTTACCAGTGGATCAGATCCTTAGCTGATGTAATTTGACAATGTTCTATGGAAGTCATTGAAACTAATCTGATCACACCAGTTGAAGAACTGTTTGTTTAGTATCCAAGTCTGAGAAGTACTGATTGTTTAAACCACCAGGACTTGAACACAGCAGCAGTTGGAGGCTACATACAACACCCTACAAAGTCCAAAATGGCATGACATGTCCACATGTGAGCAGCTGAATCAAGCCCTTAGCTTTTGTGAGGTGGAGTTAGGAGGACACCTAGGATATGCACACTTACTATCCCAGACATTGCTGTTGGTCAGCCATGATCCTCCTTTAGGGTTTTGTTGGTTTTCATTAGCTGAGAAAAGGGACAAACACTTAGAATCATAGAACCATAGAATCACTGACTGCGTTGGGTTGGAAAGGAACTCAAAGTTCATCTAGTTCCAACCCCTCTGCCATGAGGAGGGTCATCCACCCACCCTCATCCACCTTAAACACTTGTAGGGTTGGACATTCCATGACCTCTCTGGGCAACCTGCTCCTTAGGTTAAGGCAGTTAATCTTGTTCAGAGTTCATCTGCACCGTGGCATTCTCAGAGGCAGATGTGTCTTAAGGCAGACGATCACAGGGATCAAAACTTAGCAGAGAAAGAGAAATATTTTGAATGCTTCTGTAGTCTAGAAATCTAACATGGCAATTAAGCATTAAATTTGAGGAAAACCAAACAATTTCATGGTCAAATAAGCAGAAACCTGGTTCTAAAAGGCCATTATTGTAGCTTCTGTCCTTATTCAACTCATGCAGCTTCTCTTTGTGAAAAAGGCACTGATGAGAGGGAGGACGGTTGGTCCTGTACTCTGCTACTCACTACTCACTGGCTATGCACCCATGTGTAAATCACTTTTTATCTCTATTTACTCTCCCACTGTTCTTATCTAGTCTGTAGGCACTGTGAAGCACAGACTTTAATGTACAATTAGAGCACATTGTGTAAGGAGGCCTTTGTCTGGCACAAGTCTCTGAATTCACTACAACATACATATCGGAACTTTAATAAATGTCACTGATTTTCCTGTATCTGTCTGGTAAAACTTGCCTTTGCAGTTGGGACTACTCACACATTTAACAGGAAAATCTAAAAGCAGTGTAAAAATACACATGTCAATACTGTTTCTTATATTATGGTCTTACATATTAAAAACTAAATCATAACAATGAAAAAGAGTTAACACAAGTTGTGTGGAGAGAAGTATAATATATACTTAGATCACAGGAACAGATTGAGATATCTGTTCCCACTTTTTCTAATCAAGAATTCAATTTTGTTTCAATTATCCATATTTTTGACCTCCATGGAGCCATCTGGAAAAATCCATCAAGTTCTGAAGAGGAAAACTTCAAAATACAGCTTCAAAATACAATTTTATTTGAACTATTCACACTGTGATGGATTTTAGAAATTAAAGTTATGCTCCAATCTGTTTTATTCAACAACATGAAAACCCCACCTTTTTTGGTGAGTTGCTGTTACTTTTGTGTTCTGAAGTGCTACCACATGTGTATGCAGATCAGGTGGGCAGAAGCTTCTTCTATCATAACCTGCCCATGTCCTAATGTACCCTTGTACCTATTCATAAGGAAGGCACTCTATCAGAGGAAACTTCAGCTAGATCTTAATATAAATCAATATTCTTGAGAAATCTGAATTGCAGTCTAAATAAAAGCTGCTTATTCCTGGCATAATTGAAAGATTATTCGTATGACAAATTTTAAACAGCCAAATAAACCAGAACAGCTTTCAATATAAACAGAATCCTAGATATACAAACCCTGAAGAAGTTAGAAAAAGATCAGTAAACCCTGGGGTTTGTGTGTAAGAGAAAGGTGGTGTTCCCTGGAGCTCTCTCTTGCCCTGCTACACTGTAGGCTAGTCTGTTGTGGAGCCACAGTTGGTGCTTTCATATTAATAATCATTAAGTATTACTGTCAAGAGAAGAGATACTACGGAGGAGCACTTAATTAATGCTGAGTTGCTCAAGTCAATCTCTGGATGGCCTAGGAAAAACATTAAAATCCAGATTTTCAGTCTCAATCTAATCTGGTACATAGGCCCCTCAATGGTTATTCTCTCACTAAAAAGATCCTTAGTGTGCCAATAGGAATGTCGTACTCTAAGGGGATGTCTGCCCTACAAATAATATGAAGTGTATGGTTACTTTCTTTGGACAATGATCCCAGCAGGGATTCTTTTATCTGATGTCTGGAGCAATGCATGTCAGTCTAGGCTCTCTGGTCATGGGGCTAGACACAGCAGCCCGTGGTATCTACAGATTGGTTTATGTTTTTCTAATAAGTTTGTCCAAAATCTGTTAGACAAATCACACCTCTGTGCACCAGTTATTCTCCACCTTCTCTCTGGAAACTATCTTAGAGGTAACATTATGAGATAATATTAACATTTCTGCCACAGATGAACAACTCCAGTGTTCAAAATGAATGATCACCAGGCTGAGCTACAGAGGATTTCAGACCTGAAATAGAACATGAAGTTAATTTATTCGGATCAAATTGCCCCTGGAGAATGAAAAACCATTCTGTCATCATATTGTTGTGGTGTGTGTCCTGTGTTGCAGTCAGTTCACTGATGAACTCTTTCAAATTCTGGAAAAGTCCAAGACAACGGAAATTAAATTTTTGAGTCCATCAAATATAATCTGTGTTACTGTTACACTTTCTCAGCATCACAAAGCAATGGGTTTTTTACATTTCAGTTATATTGTGCCAGTTTTTGTGGTTTTTTTCTTTTTCTTGCAGGTTTTTTTTGCACTAGTTTAGAGTGTCTTGGGCAGAGGGCATTTTATGTTGCATTTTTTTCCTATTTAGACTTTGAGTATACTGTTTAAAATACAACATTTTAATGTATATTTGGTCATTATATCCTGCATAGATCGCATATTCAATGGCACTTCAAGGAAAATTACAATACTACTGTCTCACATACAGAAATAATAGAAATATGAAAATGGGATTGAAGTAGAAACAATCAAGATGTGTTCAAGGCCAAGTGGGATGGGCCTTTGAACAAACTGATCTAGTGGAGGGTGTCCCTGCTCATGGCAGGAGGGTGGGACTAGATGTGTATATTCACACAAAAAATATGAATTCAGTTAACTGGCCTTCTTTAGGTCAGTCCATGTTTCTTCAGAGAGAGGTGATACCCTGATACAATTTCAGTAACTACTAAATAAACTGATCTTTCCAATATGAAGCAAGTTAACATCTTTGATGTATAAGAGGCCATTACTTTTTAAAAAAAAGAACTCTGCATATGTAATGTGTGCTTTCTTGGCTTTTTTCCATCCTTTAGGGTTTTCACTCAATATTTTTGTTATGTCTCTGATGTGCTATAAAATGTCATAATGTTATTGATCTAATGTCAGGTCAATGGCATAAGAAAGGTTTGGAATGACAACTTGAGTAGAGGCATTGTTAAATTTGAACTGATATGTTTGCCTTCCTGTCAAAACAGTGCAGCTCATCCAGCCACCTGCCTGCCTGAACCACGCTGATTTCAAAAAGTGGTGCATCAATCAATATTTTTGGAAACAAGCTATTTTGTTCCTTTGAGGCTTTTGGGTTTGTTTTCTGTCTGTCACACTCTCTCCAAATCTTGCTATCAGGTTATAAAGATACTTGCTTCATCTTAACATTGTCTTTGAGCATAGACAGTGCGTGTTGACACTCTTAATCTGTAAACCAACTCACCAGTAAACAAACTGAATATCTAAAGCTGCTAAGAAGATTTCATTTGCTTGGAGATTGCATTGTATTTCTCCCCACTGCATCAGTTTCTAAGTAATTAATCACATTTGCATGATATTTGCTTGTGATCCTCTAGAGTTGTTCTGCATGGAAAAGGTGTTTGTTCCCACCTAAATCTGTTTTCTGAGATATGTTGGTTGGATTCTTCTAGACACTCTGTCATCTTTTGGGAAAGTCAATGTTCTTTCTAACAAATGGTCAAAAAAAGGTACTTGCTTCTGTTGCCCATGCAGGTATTAGATGTCATATGCTCATGTCCGTTTCCAACTCCTGGTGCTGTATGAGATGCAGTAAGTTACCTAATACATCACCCTGAAATATGACATGGGGCACACAAGAAGCTTGTATACTTCTGGAGTGACTACCCTCACCTCACATGGACACAATAAAGTATCTCAAATGATTGTAGTTCTTAATCAGCCTAAATAATTAGGCCATGGTTTACTTCACTTTGCTTTGATCTGTTTTTTGGGGATAAAAGCCTTATAAAATAGACAAACATGTTGGATGAATTGTTCCCTATATTACTCCATTGATTAAAGACAGTTAAAGATGGCCTTCTCAGGAAGTAGGTGCCTGTTCTATAGACATTTTTATTTGTTCAAGAAGAACCTGATCCCTTTTACCAGGAGAGGGTGCTTCTGACATGAGTTTTGTACAAATGCAGGTAGCCAGATGCTTTTTTTTTTTTTAAACATGCTAATAAAGTCTTATTTCAGTCAATACTGGCTAAGAAAATAGAGTTAATTTCCTATTTTTTCTTTTTCCTTCAAGTGTCATCACATAAAAAAGACTAAAAAATAAATGTCTTCATTTTGACATTTTTAACTGAAGCATTTTCATTTGTATTTCAAAATGGTTTTGTCAGAAAATGTATTGACATTAATTTTGAAAAGATGTGCAAAAAAGAGGAAATATTTAACTTCAGTTGGAAAACTTAATTTCCATTTGCAAAGAAAACAAAAAAAAAATCAACAGACTAAGTAATATTTTGCTTAATTTGTCAAGGTATCTAGTAAAATAAATAAAAATACACACTTGCCATATGCCTGAACATCAAGAGAAACTCTGCTCTTTCCCAAGCTCTTCCTGCTTCACCACAGCTCAGCACAATCTCCTTTGAGACAGTTTATCTCATTGCTTCTGAATGTCCCTTTCTCCCCAAAGTATCTAAACGGTCTTTAGGAACCAACTCATCTTGTTTAAAACAACTTTTCCAGGGAAAAAGCCCCACTGTATTTCAGGCTCAAGTCCCCTGTAGTCTTTGGAGTGCAGAAAACAGGTACCAGACAGTTGAATTTATAATTCCTTGTTTCTGTGAAACTCCACCTGGCAGATTTTCTTATGTCTAATAATGTTGTAGAGCTTCAGGTTTTCCCTCTAACTTTCCATCAAAGTGATCCAGAAATGTGGAATCATTTTGTATTCCTAGTAAGCCTGAGTAACCCCCTTCATTATGTTAAGTGAAGGCGTGGGAATGGCATTAAATACTTGGGCACTTGAGGATTATCTAGATTGAAAATACTGAAGCATCCTGTGAAATTACCTGGTTTCATTCCTTCATTTCTAAATGAGATAGTAAAAAAAATTCTCTAGGACAAAACTCATTCTGTTTTGTTAATAACTTGAGGGGGGGGGGGAAATGTTTTCCTTTCAGGCAGGAATAATTATGAATATATGCAAGACCAATGCAGGAACCAGTTCCAACAAGAGGCTTCACAGAACTACCACACTATGCCAGCTGCTAACTGTGGGCAGGCATGAGTATGAGAAAGCCATAAGCTACCTTGGATGCCCCCTAAAGTACAACTGAATGTTAGTAATTACCAGGGAGTAACTGGCACAGTAAGTTGCTCTGTCAAAGGATGCTGCTATCTGCTCCCATGTGCACTCCCACATTTGTCCTGTGCTGTAGATGATCCAAAATGTTGACTTCTCCTGGGTCAGGAAGCAGGTAGCAGCTTGGATGATAATGGATAGGTTATGTAACAGTGAAATGAGAATCTGGCATTGTGGGTCTTGTGATAGGACTAGGCAGAAATATGGATGAGTTTTGGAAAAGAAGTAACTCATTTCTCTAATTACAACTACCCTTTAACTTCCAAAGCTGAAAATTAAACTTTCCAAGTCTTATTTTTGAAGAAATTCTTGATGGAATGCCAGAATCGAGCATCACCTAACCCCTCCTGTATGAGGATCAGAAAAGTTCATATCTTAGCAAAGTATATGTTGTTTTTCTGTTTGAGAGAGATCTTGTTATTTATAGCATTGAACACCAAGAAGAAAAATAGACCAAGTAAATCACTTATACTAAACTAAATAAACCTCATATAAAACTCTTCTGATGGATTATATAAGATCTCTGCCTCAATTTCTAATTCTAAAACTAGAGCCACATGTACTTGCATTCTTCTATTTTGTTTCTTTTCTTCCTCAGTCATTCCCTGTTTTTATGATATGTTTTTTTAAAGGCTTATAATGACAGGCAGTTATTGCAAGACTATTGCTCATCCAAGAAAACAAAGCCCAGTTGAAGCCTCCTACAATATCCCTCTCTATGTGGCCATAGTCTTAGTGAAAACAAAATAATAAAATTAAGTCATTAACAGCAATTAGAAATGTAGTGAAAAATCTTGTGACAACACTTAGACTTCAGTTTTCAAACTGAGCCAACTACTACCAACAGCAGTAGAGCAAACAGGGGTGCATACATTTCAGAAATAACCCAATAACAAAACACAACACAACAACCAGCACAGCATCCCTGTAATAGAGAGGACCAGGGTCAAAATAAGGGGGAGGATTTGCCTGACAAGTGAAGATGGGTTGCCATACGAGAAGAGGGGGCAGAAGCAACAGGAAGAATGTCTGGAAGAAGGTTTCAGAAGGAGGTTCAAGCTGTGGTCTCAGAGGTCTCAGCTAAATCCAGTAACCTCCACTACAGCCTAGTAGTCTACAACTCAAACCCTGCCAATGAAATGCTTTGCTGTCTATACTGGTATGATCTTGTTCTGAACAGTAAATCCTTGTCTAAGCCATCTTTCCCAAAAAATATGCTGTCACAGAGAATTAATTTGTAGAAAATTGTGTGACTTGTAAAAACTCAGCCTTAAATTAAGTTCCATTGTCATATTAATATTAAAATGAAAATGGTTGCATCTAGTCAGGATAAAGATCAACAAGTCCACTGTCCTGCCTCTGATAGTAAACAGTTGTGGATGTGTAGGAAGAGACAATCCCTTCATATGGTGAGGTAAGTGCACAACAGAACTTCATTCAGTTGCCCACACACTGATACACAGTGTTTTTATGATTTCTGCCTGTCCCTCAGCTGCCACTACAGAAATCACAAGCACATGGGAGCATGACTTTGGATCTTATCATCCCTGAAGATATCTGACCTACTCTGTAGCAACTCAAACACTGTATCTACCTATGTATGGACAACAAGCTTTTTCACTCAGTTTATGAGATTGTCACTGGCTGCAGTGAAGAATTTAAGAAGGTTGTTCAGATGCAGACCCTCCACAGTGTATAAGAAACAAGTCAGATCAGATGAAGCCCATGTGTGTGTAAACATTTTATTCAATGTCTGTCAGTATTATCTAGGGATTTCTGTCTCTTGTAGAAGCCAAAACTCCATCTTTTTGTGCCAGGGAACCTCACAAGTCACCGTGATCTCCAACACAAATTAAGTTAGTGTGACTTAATGAGTTACGACTCGTCAACTAAACTGTGGTAATTGACTGAGTGCAGAGCAAACAATTAAAATACATTAGCCTGTGACTTAGTGACAGAACTTTAAGCTTACATGTCTTATTTTGCATTTTTGAAAGTATAAAAATATGCAGAAAGTTGAGCTACTGCAGTTCACCTGAGAAGCAGGCACTCATTAAGCCATAGTAGTTCACTCCTACATCTGAACCGTTGCTCAAACTTTCAGTACATTCATTTAACTCTTTAAAATGAAGGAATCTTTACAATTTTTTACAGAACGAGGGTCTGGCTCTTTGCATCTTCCTGATACAGAAATCCCTTGTGCACTGTAGTCTCAGGAATACAGAAATGATTTACATGGTTGCAGGAATAAGGTTTTGGAGTACATTTTTGAAAGAATGAAGGTCAAATTGCTTGTGTGGTTCACATAGAGTTATACCTGAAAAAAACACCTTCAAAGTTGTTAAATCAGTGTAAATCAGACTTCTTTCTTAGGCCTTCCATGTAAATGTTCTCAGGATAGGTAAACCAGAAATAAAGAATAAACTCCAGGGAACCTTTACAGAGAGGAACTTGGTGCTTTTGGTGTGAAATTTATGGTAAAGCAAATACAGAGGGTTCTAGGTCCTGTTGTACACTGGGGTTCTTCTCCTGTGTTTTTCTTGGTGCCCTTCCTCCCACTCCTGCCTTAAATTTAGGTGAACAATCAATTCCTGAAATGCAGAATTGCATGTTTTAGGCACTAGGAACATATACCTGGTCCTGTTAGGTTTCACAGAAATGGATTGCAATTACAGGAATCCTCTGGGTGTCAAAGGACATGATGTTTAGAGCAAGTTATGCCTGTCCCTGATCACCACTCATTTTAACCTCCTTACCAGCATCCTCACCTTCATAACTCTTTCAGATCAAGCCAATAGTAATAACTTCTGGGATCTCTGATATTCATCATTTCTAAGGGTCTGGCCATTACTTGCAGTAGTCTGCAATTTTCTTCTAAGGAGCTCAGAGAAGATCTGTGCTGTGAGAGCTAGCCAGAGGATGGGGCTGTTGGAGGGTTAAGGAGATGTTCTTTTGAAAAGTGGAAAATAACACATGAAAATTACAGCCTGTGCTGCTGAAATGGTATAATCAAAACTGTGTCATTAAATGGCTTCCCAGGCTGAAGCTACAACCAGTGATGCTGCCATCCCATCCCACCCCAGCTGCTTCCAGGCTAATTCAGACATCCATCCATGCAAATGGGCTGCAGCCAGGCTCTTTGCTGCTTTTGCAGAACTGTCCATAATTTATTTCTGCTCACAACCTCCTGTTAGTTCCATAATCCCTTCCACAGCTCTTGGGGATGTGACTCTCAGTCACTGTGAGGCTGGACAATGTCCACTTATTCTACAGAACCAGTTCCTACTTGGAGTTTGTGACAGCTGAGGGGTTTTGCAGCAGTAGGTTTCTTTGTGCAGCCACATGCTGTTTTCCTGTGTGCCAAAGCTACACACAGGCTGGAATCTGATGGAGCAGAGAGAACTGCCAGAGGACCAGCCTCTTCTTTTAGTGTTTGCAGCAAAAGGGTTTAGAGCACAATGAACTGGTTATAGGAATTGGCCATAGAAACAAGTAATTCCTTCCTAAGGGATATTTTGGAGTTATACTGTCTTTATTATTAAAGACAGGAGTGGTCCCAAAGCTCTATCAAATTAGAGATGGTCTCCCTTTCAGAAGTTTCCAGTTTTGAGTCTTAGCAGACCTATGAGAACATACTATGCTGCAAATGCCTAATAAAAACATTAAAAATATTAATAAAGAAAAACAACCCATGGAAATTCACTGCCTTTGCATCTGATATAACAGTTCGGTATTATGAGATCTGTAAAATATGCCTTGGTAGTTGGTTCCTATGATGGGCTCTGGCAGTATCTAGATGACTATGGCCAATCCCAGATGCTTATGAGGAAAACATAATAAAAACTATGGCAACAGGTTGACCATGGCAAAATGTAATTTCATCTACTTTTTTTGGCAAAAAGTTTTGCTTGCAGCCTGGACTGTGAGAGTTTACATCCCTTTTAAAATCCTTTAGACTCTGTGTTATAAGCCCTGACATTCACCTTTTTTCCAAAGAAATACTCAGTTTCTTTATCTTAGCTTGGAGGATTCTAATACTTTCAGTTTCTTAACACAATATTTTAAAAGTGCAGGAGGAAAAACAGGAGCTTAAAAAGCAACAATGAAAGGGCAATTTAAGGAATATTCTTACTCCAGCAATTTTGCTTATAGTTTTTAACATCAAACCTCTATTTTCTAATAGTGACAATGTATACCATCTAAAATTTTTTATAGCACAGTTGTGTTAAAATAATTTTAAGTCCTGCTTTATTTACAGAACCTTGTAGATATCCATTGGTAAGCAGAGGAGAATGTACAATGGCAGGACAAACGTGGTGCTATATTTGAAAAATGGCAATGCATATATGTTTAAAGTGTACATTAGTAGGACATTTGTTTAGAAGAATTACCTCTAGATTTTGGGGACTTCAGTGTGTGTGTGTATAGATTATTTACAGTTTTCAGCCACTGTTTATTAGTTACTGAACATTTAATTTTAATTTTTTATGGAAATCAATGTGTATGTCTGTGTACATAAATATCCTATAGAAAAGTCCAATCCTGTTTTCTAGTCCTATTGGAAAATACAAATTTTAGCCAGCACTAACAGGGTTAAGTTTTAGAAACAGTAGATTTCTCTGTAGTACCATGAAGTCAAAGAGAGTTAACGTTCCACATGGCATTATAAAATAAATAAATCATCAGGTTGCTTTTGATTAAGATTACAAAGGAATGAGACAGCTGAAAACCCCATCAATATGGAAACAAAGACTGTGAACATACAGCCAAGATTTGTTCCTGGGTTGGGTAGTTCAATAGACCAATACAATATGGAACAGATTCCCTCAAACAGGATACCACATTAATTGTCAGTGTTTAACTTCCTGGAATTTCTTTTCATAAGAAATTTATGCAACAAAATGAACCATAAAAATATACCAACTGTTGAGTGTGGTCCACTTCTACCTGACAGACAGGAGGCTAGGTTAGTTATTGAGGTGCTATGTCACCGTGAAACATTTCAATAAACAACATACAGGTAGATTGATGCTTGTGACAAATAAATTAATTGAAAATGTCAATTAAAACTAATCATTGAAATACTGAATCTGAATGAAGGTGGGAAGATATACTTCAAAAGGGGGAATCTTAATTTAGCAACATGTATGGAAGTTGAGGGCGACCCCCCCTTCCTTGTCTGCCCTGCCTGTCCTTCCTGAAGAGCCTGTATCCTACCATACCAACAATCCAGTCATAGGAACCATCCCACAACCTCTAGGTGATACCAATGAGATCACAGCCCTGCAGGCATGCTCCAACTCCTGTTGTTTCTTCTGCCTTGCTACCAGATTTAGCTGAAGGTGACTGGCTGGAGTGGCTGGAATTCTTTGTGCTGCACTTCAGGTGCTCACCTGCTGACCTGTGATCCTTCTCCTGGATGTGGGCATCTGTTGCTGGCACGGGCTTCAAACTGGGAGGAGTGGGATGGAGTGAGGTTCCCTTTCCCAGGCATATTTAGCCTGTCTTTGCTTCAGCCTGGTGCCTGTGCAGGCAATTGGCATGTTTACTTTGCTGGGAGAAGATGTGCATTTGAATGCTTTCAGCCTCAGGGAAATCCTCACCTCCATGACCTGGGATTTCTAACCACCAGTCTGGCAGAGAGAGGTGCTGGCACCATCTCTGCTAGTCATTGCTGTGCCAAAGGGACATCGCTCCTCTTGCAAAAGGATGTTTAGGAAGGGGATTCTGACTTGAAGTGCTCATGCCAGTGCCACATGGGTGTTAACTCAAAGCAATCCCCAATCAGTAGGACCATTTATCAATTAATATAGGAGCTTTTATGGATTTTTATGGATTTTAACTTTCAACCCCAAGTCTGTCTAATACTCTGTTGGCCCCTCTGCACCATTTTTCAGGAATCCAAATATACTTTTGTGTCCTCTCTTCAGGAATATTTGTCTTCCTCTGGGATGAAGTATTTTCAAGCTGTGCACTAAAGGCCCATCCAGATAACGACTCTCCATCAGTCCCGGCAAAGATTCATGCAAGGAAATGAACTGAAGTGAACGAAAACTCCATTGCACTGGCATCTCCACCAACATGAAACTTGTGTGCAGAAGTGTCACAGATGATACTTTACAGACTGTCTGCATCCCACCACAGCCTCACATTCCTGGTTGGCACAGCCTAGGGTCTGCAACACCCTTTTTGTTTCTTCACCACCGGCTTTGCAGTCAGTAAGAGTGGTGCTGCACAATTCATCAGCAGGAGCACAGCATTGATTTAAAGCCCAGGTGCAATACAACATGCACAAGCACAGTGCAGTGAGGCAATTTATTCACTTTGAGCTATTGCAATACCAGCTTTACTCTGTCTTCTTTTAAACAAACTTTGCAGTCTTCATCTCAACAAACTCAAAGGTGCAAATTACCCTGCAGCAATCAGCTTTCTGAATTAGATTAGACAAAAAGAACAACAAAACCAGTTAGGAAGTGTAAAATCCAAAAACATTTTAAGCTGTTACTACATTATAGAATCTGTTAGCTTATTCCTTTGGGAAAGGAAAAGTCACTTTCCAAATTATTAGAAAAATACCTCTCAATTTATTTATCTGCCTGAGAACAACTAGAACTACTGTTAGAAGTGCCAAGTTGTAATGGAATTGTTACCTTGTATCCTCCAGTCCTGAAGAACATGCAGGTTATAAGATTTTGGGTCAGAGGAAAACTCAGCTGACATAAATCTACCTGGCTCCACTGCCTTTCAGTGACATGGATGCACCTGATTTACACACAGCAGATGAGCAGGACCCCAGATGCTGTTAAGTGACACGTGCCATTAACTTTTTCAAAGGATAAAGGACTTTTGATCTGTTCTGTAAGGAAAGTCAAACTCCAGATTCTGGTCAAATAAAAAGTGGGGACAAATGGCAAAACCTTAAAAAAACCCTAAACAAACCAATAAATAGAGAATAATTTATTACTGGTTTTGTTTAATGTAAATGGGAGTTGTTATTTTCTGATGGTTGATGAGTAGAAATTAGTGACTGGAGAAATAACCATAGGAAAGAAGAAGCTCCAATTTTTTAAAGCTGGGTTAATGTGGGAGCCTGTAAATCCATCTTCTTCACTGTGTCAGTTCTGCAGATCCCATGGAGGGACTGGCTGTCTAAGCCTGACATTCTGGTACTTCATATATCTTCTAAACACATTTTCAAAGGAAGCTAAAAAACCAGTGGGACAATTATATTAAGATTTAGTGACTGTGGGTTTTAGGAAACAGATTTTATTGAACATAATTCTGTAATTTTCCGTATTAGAATAATGATAGAAATTAGTAAGTTCTTCCCCCTGAAAATAAGACTAAATGAAGTGTACACTTATTATAAAGACTATTTGCTAAGGCAGCACAGAGGCAGGATTTACAGTTACATGCTGAAAATAGGGTCCTTTCAAACTTATTCCCTTTGCTACCAAACTGAATTAAAGATCAAATTCTCAGCTGGTGCACATTAATGTAGCTTCAGCATCCCGTTTCTTTTTGAAGTACTACAGCGTATTGCACACTTTGTGTTTGTGCTTTCTGCTGATCTGTTGTGCTTGTTTATGGTTTTGTCTGAAAGGACACAGGTATGGCTTTTTTGTAAGCAGCATTTGAGAGTAAATATTATGGTACCACAGCCCTCAGATTGCTTAAGCAAAAGTCCAGCTTGTCAGGTATTTGTCCTACTGACATCATACATGCCAGTCAACAAAGACTTCTCTTGCTAAATAGGAACTTACTGATAAGCATATGTGAAGAAAAGAAACTCAGAAGAAACTAAAGCTATCCTCCACACAGGTGATGTAGCTGGTCTTTGCTGCAGCATTTCTGAAGCATTTGCAATGAGAACAGGACTAAGTGGAAAAAAAATAAATTCTTGAGCATCTTTAGTCTGTCATAGGGTTCCCCTAGGAGAGTTTTCCTCATATAATGAAAATGAGTTTGATGTGAGGATCTGACTGGGCAAGGTTCCAAACAGTACCCACCCTCTATGCTGATTCAAAGTCAAAATTTGATTAAAATAAAACTCTCTAAAATGAACTGTGCTGCAAGGATTGGAATCAGCAGCATTTGTACTTCTACTGTGTGTAAAATCTATTTATACTTATTGTAACCAAACTTGAAGCACTTTCATAGAGATACATGGATGGAAGGAACACTTGCTGATCAGCTCACCATTCCTGCTGTTCCACTGAAAGGATTTTTCTGTTTGAAGTCCTGAACTGATCTTTAAAAGTTTAGTAACATTTTCCTCAACCTTCACATTTTTTTTTTTTTGCATCTTTTAATCAGTTCACTTGTTTTGTGGAAGTATAATTTGGATCTGTTTTAACAAAGCTCCTTTAAGAGGATGAAAAACAAAAGATCCCTACATATATATATCCCTCTAATAATCAATAATTTTTATTCATAAACCATAAAAAGAAAAACTTCATGTCTGGAAGAAGAGACAATGTAGTAAGAGCTTCCACACAATTTTTCCTACTTTTAGTAGAAAATTCTTCCTTGTAACTAATTTCTTCCCTCATTTTTCCCTTGGGTACTCTCCAACCTCCTGTATTTTCCCTTAGGTTTTTGCCTCATGTAGAATTTTTTTTTTTCATAACTTGCTCTATGTGTTGTGTTATACAACCAGTAAGCCCAGACTAGAATTTCTTTAGGACAATATCTCTGCCTATGCATTCTACTTCATGGTGCCATACTACATTACCAGTTATTATGATTAATAATTTAAATTATTAGTAACAGCATTGCTATCATAACTTATTTTGCTCTGATTTTGTATCAAAACCTTGCTTTTCATTTTATTCCCTGTTTTAACAGCCCATGTCCTCTTGCAAGACTTTTTATCTTCCCTTCTCATTCATCATGATTTAGCACTAGTTATTTTGAATATACATCTCAAACAAGCTATCTACCCAGCTGGAGTTGTCATGCCCATTTAATTTTCATTTCAGAGTAGTATCACTGTCAGCCATACTCTGGGTCAGATCTGATACACTGAAAATGACAACTACAACAAGCAAAGCTGTCATGATCCAACAGGGAGACTTATCAATGATTCCATTAAAAAAACAAACAAACAAACTCAAATGAAAAAGAACCCCCAAAAACCCACCAAAAAAATGATGGAAAGAATTTAATGGACAGAATGGATGTGGCAAAAAGGGGGACTGTAGACTTTAAAGAAATAAAGTTCATATCCACTCCATGGAAGTAAATTAATTAAAACAGCAAACATGCCTGAAAAGGAACAAATCACTTTGGACAGCTTGGCTAACAGTACAGTCTTATTTTATATACACTGTAGATGTTAAGAAACAAATTGGTATTTTGAAGTACGGCAGCAGAGAATTAGAATTGAAAAATAGGAGAATAACATCAATATTATGCAATTACTGTGTGTCTGTGGTGGGGAAACCAGAGTCTGCAGAGAGGTAGGGGAGGCAAAGTAGAGAAATGTAAAGAGTTTACAGGCATAATTTAATTCCTATGGAAAGTGGGAGGTTGAAAGATACAGGTACTGGAGGCATTCTTTTGCACAGGAAAGTAATGGCTGTCTATAAATTCTGTATAGAAAAAGGAAAGAATGGAAGAAGGAATGTAAGGATCTATGGCTCAGCGAGGGCTTAGGAGAGACAAGTGGGTGTTTCCTCTTGTTTAGTCTTCTACCTGCTTCCATCCGGTCAGATTGCTTCTTCATGTTTATATCTTTTATAAATATACCTCAAGAGTCTTGATTCAGCTTAATATAAAGTCTAAAAGGATTAATACAGCTCCACTGAGACATTGCAGAGAAAAAAAAAAAGGAAATATTTTAGATAACATCTTTTTAAATAGACACATACAAAACTCTCCCTGCTGAAGCTAGAAAATGTCCCAGTAAATGTCAACACCAGTGTTGGCCAGGTGTGCTCAGCAGCTGAAAATCAGGCCCCTGGAAGCACCTTCATTGGAAAAAACTCCCAAAGGAAGCATTTACCAAGAAAATGCCTTTTCTTAATAGGAAAAAAAGCCTCTTCAGATGCATTACTGCATTCCTCTGCTGATTAAATAGATTCTTCCTTCGGTGACACATTAAAATTCAAGGCTGACTGATAAAGTTAATGCAATAAATATGGATGTGGGGAGGGAAAAGGAGAGCCGGTTAGGGTGGAGGGAGAGCAGATAAACAAAATTCAATTTCAGAAATACATATATATATATTGTTACATACACATATATACACACCAAATCGAAATAGAAAATGAAATTAGTTTTCCATTTTATGGAGACCACTAGGGAAAAGTCTTAGAGGCATTAAGCATCAAAATAAAAAAAAGAGGAGGGGATTTTTAAGATTTTTAGTGGTGCTGAATCTGAGGGTTATACAGGTCACACAATACCACCTGTTGAAACAATGGTTACTGTAGGGTTTTTGTGCCTAAGGGACTAATCCAACCCATGTTTATAATTATAAATTCTAGATGGGATAAAACTTTCACTGAGAGTGCTCTCATTACTGTGAAGTTAAAAGGACTGGACAGAGTAGATAAATCATGAAGGAAGGCTTGGTCAAAATAAGGAGCAAGGTGCTCCATTTAGATACCTCTCTGAGCATTTTGGCCTGAGCCATTCTGACTTGGATAATGTAGATGAATATTAGATGACAATAAACCAATGGCCCCTTTCTCATGCATAAGTAATAAAGTTATCTCCTGCCATAGCAGTAATTACCACCATAATCAATGTAATCCATCCATCTAAGATCCCTGATCTGTATTTCAGACACAGCCAGAGAAAATACAATTGTATTGGCTATAAGCAGTTTTGACACTCTAGTTGCTTTAAAAAACAAACACAAAGCTATGAATCTCCATGTGTATAAGCATTTTTTTTCATTTGCCTCATTTGATCCTGTATACGAGCAGAACACGTGTCTACAACATTTCTTTTTCAGTCTTTCTTCTTGTAAGAGATGAACAACATCTATAAGATCTGAACTAGAAAATAATTACAATTGTAAAACCAAATTGATATACATGAGTACACGTATGCATCCAAGCAAATGAATGTAATGGGAGCAATAAATTAATATTCTTCAAATAAACAAGCATTTGCTTAGTTGCAAATGGATATAACAGTAAATCAAAGAGAACCCTAAAGTGAGCTCTTAACTGGATCTCTGTTTCTGTTTGCAACTCTTGAACTAGTTATCTCCCAAACAAACCACTTCAGAGCTTACAGGGGAATGCAGATGTAAGCCAGTCAACAGCCTTGAAGATACTCCCTGTTCCTCTTTTATTTTTTATCATGGACATAATCAACAATAAAAATTAGGAATGTCTGTAGTTGGACTGATTTATTTTTCTTCAGTTACAGAAGTATGAGAAATGTCAGGAATTATCTCTTTTTCTGTCCCTGATACAGTTAACAACCCAACAAAATTCCTGCAGCAGCAGCATTACAAAGTATTTGTATCTTCCTTTATAGTTTTGGTGTAATAAAACTAAATAAAATTTACTAAAAATATCTCACAGACAGATAAAGTGCTTCTGGCTTCTCGGAGGGATGGAAGAGTATTTTTATTGAGCTTGAAAAGAAAAAGTGTAAGAAAAAGCACTGAACTGAGGTAATCATGGCCTTTTCAAAGTGTGGTAAACACTTTTTACTGAGCATACTGTACATTTTAAATTGCCCTCCTCCTTCTGTCTACATCTCCCCTATAGGTTTTAGCTAGGTTTTTATTATCATAACAGAGAAGAATCCATTTAAAATATAATTATATGGGAAACGTTTAAAAATCTTAATTTACTTTGTGTATCTCTTCCAAGTTTATTCACTGCAATTTTTAGGAGCTTTTTTGACATGCATTGTTATGTGAGCTTTAATGTAGTGTTCCCAAGGAAAAAAAATAAATTACTTAAACAGGTGTTTCTTGTCTTTGCAATATGCTAGCTAGAAAAGCAAACAAAATTAAATGAACAAAATTTATTTAAGCGATTCTTTTCCTTCTGGGAAAGGCAGGAATTTTAGCATTTTTATGAAACATTTGAAATGCAACAACTTCTACTTGCCAAGACAGATCTTTATGTTAGGTGCTGCACAGAAATATAATGCAGTATCTGCATTAAAGTTTTTAGAGTCTAAATACATCACTAATTAGCAAATAATAAATCTCTATTTGGGGTTTTCCTTCAGTTCAGCATGAAAATTGAGTTCTGTAATGTAATCTGTAATGCAAAGTAATGACATAGTGATCGCCAGCTTCTGTCTTAGTGGCATCTAGCATGATGGGAACTTAGAATCATAGAACTGTTTTGGTTGGAAAAATGTTTAAGATCTTCATGTCCAACCATTAATGTAGCGCTGCCCAGTCCACCACTAAATTATGGCCTTAAGAAATAGATCTTACTTATCTTTTAAATACCTCCAGGGATGGCGACTCCATCAGTCCCTAGGCAGCCTGTTCCAATGATTGACAGCTCTTTAGAAGAAGAAAGTTTTCCTAATCCCCAATTTAGACCTCCCTAGTGCAAACTTGCATGTGATCTTTCCAATACAGAGACAATACCCCAATTACAGAAGAATTATCTGTGGATATTTGCTTCTCACGTTACTCTACAAGTGAACAGTGATCAGAAGCTCAATCTGCACGTGGGTCTGGCAGATGAGCAATCATTCCAATACTTCCCCTGTGCTGACGGGCAAAGGGTCTTTTGCTACAGCTACCAAGAATACAGTGGTGTCTCAACTGCCCCAGTTAAAGTCTTGTCCATGAGGCATCTATTGCTTATCTCTGATACTGAGTGAATTAACATTAGTAATTTCATCCATTCTAAAGAAAAAAGTAAGACTCAGATCTCCCAGGCTGAACCTAGGGGGTTATACTTGTTGGTAGCACTGGAACATCTACCTGTATGCCCATTGGGAATGCAGGCTGAAACACTCAAGTAGTAACATTACCTGGGAGAATGAATGAGTTGCCTATTTGGGGAGATATCAATGTCTGGAGGAATTCTGCAATATAAGTCACTATGTAAGTTTTGGAATACTGGGCGGGAAATCTCCTGAAACAAATCACAGCTGACAGATTTCCAATACTGATTGCTCTGGTCAGGGCCAAAATAACATCATTGTGAAGTCCAAGTCCATCATTTGTCAAACACCTTATTTCTACAGTGGCTATTGTGATGTGGTTCAGATTGCATAATCACTAGTGCAAACGTGAGCAAGAAATTTGGTGGAGAACAGAAAATATCACACAAGAGAACTGCCTGTGGTTAAACACTGTCCAACAACAGTTCTCCAGCTTTCAAAGAGCAACTGAAGTGAGACACTGGCTCCATTTTACCAAAGTGATTAGAACTTAAGATTCACATATGTATTAAACTACTGACAACCATTGAAAAGACAAGAAAAATTTCTATTGTACTCTTTGCTCAGCCTCCTTTTCAAATACATATTTTTCTCCAGTTTATACACAGCAGCCCTTAATTTGAGATAATTCAAGCATGAGGCTTCTTCCAGACAGGCTAGTATGCTTTCTTGGAATCTGTATCAGTGTCTTTCTATGAATGTGCCAGAACAGCATCCACACAAATGTTTAAATATCTATATATCAATAAAAAAGTGAGAAATATGAAAAAAAATAATAACCAAACAAAACCCACAACAACACAGACTATCAGTCTTAGAAGAATAAGTTGAGGGATACTTATGAAAATTTTAAGCTGCCTAAATTAAAAAAAACCCAAAGAAACCTTGCTGTGAAGAAGATATGGATATGTTATTGTTCTAGTTACCATGACCAGAGATAACAAGCAATGGACTTGTATTAAATGTGTCACAAGTTGGAATGAAGGATGGTCTTACTTATCCATCAGCAAAAGATGACCTGCTCAACCTTGGCAGTTGTGGGGTCCAAATTCCTAGTCTTATGGCCTGCCATGGAAAAACAGCAATATGACACGACATACACAACAACATTATGAGACAACAATGAGTCAAAATATGCATCCAGACAAAGAAGAGTGCTTCCAGCCTGTCCTGTGTCCATGAGCAATGGACCACTACGGTGCTGCATGGGCATTCAGCTACTGGGACAGTAATACTGCTTAATTTCTACATCTTCATAACATTAGAAGAAATGGGTCTGACAGAAGTTCCCAGGCTATGGGATCTGCCAGTAAATCTCTGGGTGACCTATGACAAACAAAGGTTCTGTAAACATCTGTCAAAAAAAGAAAAAGAAAGGTAAAGGTAAAGGTGATTGGAAAGCACTGAGCATAAAGCCAAATCTGAAAAGGACTGAGATTCCTTTCATAAAATTCATGAGAAAGAAAAAGACATTTATTTCCGTAATCCAAGGATTTCTCCAAATCCAGTGACAGAAAATGCATGTAACATTTCTTATTATGATGCATCTGACTGTTGCACAGTTTGCTGTGAAAAGGTACACCTGTTTTTTTGGAGAAGGGAAGATGTTAACGAGGTTTCAAATACTGATGCATGAATTCCTTCATTCATACTCTTTTGCCAGTCACCTACTTAGAATTCAGTAGAAAACTGTTGTTTTCCATATCTCAAGGAATAAAGGTAAACAGCAATTGCTTCTTAAAGAGAAGTGAAGAAAATGTTTACAGATAATTTCTTTGTAGGAAACAGCAACAACCTAATGCCAATGAAGAGACTCAGTTTTCTAAGGAGACCTCTTACCATTTATAACACACCTCACAATGGTGAGTCATATATTTGAAATTCAGAGCCCACCCACACAGCTTATTAACAATTGATTTCAGTCTAGCTAAGGCTGTAAAGGTGTGTATAAATCATGTCTTTCATATTTTTGAAATTGATAAGAAACATTTCATTAGTTATTTGTTCTCTAGATTTGTAATAGTAGCACCACTGGGACAGAAGTGGTGGCTAGTGCCATCTGAAAATCCACAGCCTGGCTGACAGTTTTAATGATCTACTATATTCATGCAAATCTTTTCTGGGGACATTAAATCTCTTAGTCAGTCTTGCTTACGGATTGCATGCCAATTGTTTTCTGAAACACAAAATTAAGGGTGCTGGGTGGTGTGGACATGAAGTCTGTTTAGATTAGATAATTGCATTTTCAACAAAATTACATGTCTCTCATTTTATTAAGACCATGTAGGTGAGGACAGCTGCTCTTATTCTATTGTCACAGTTGCATTATGTTCAAAAAAGCATTTTGAGGAATGAAAAGAATTATGTCTCTTTAAAAATTGGATTTTTATTAGATAGATAAGCCAAGTCACATAGAAAGTAGACGAGTGACAAAAATTTTAGCAGCAATTGGGCTGCAATGCCAGGAATTTCACCTGCTTCATTCTCCAACCTCTGTTAATTATACAGACCTTAATTATACAGACCTTTGGAGATAAGGCAGGAAAGAGTAGCCAGACCAATATAAGACAAATATGCCACAGGGAAAGAAGCTGGTGCTAGCTGCTTTTTATGGCACTTGCCAACCATCAAGGAACTGTGAAGAAAAATTTTCTTGACAAAAAGGAATATAGAAAATGTTGTATATATCAGCTGCCCAGAAATATGGATTCCGGGTCAAAAGCTGAAAGAAATTGAGCCAAAAGTCATTCAGTCTTAATTCTGTCTCAGTCCTTGGGACTAATGTTCCTCACTAATTAAGTCCATCTGGAATCCTGGAGCCAGTTGATAAGAAATACCAAGCACAGGGATTTAGGCCAGATAAATTTGGGCATCAAAAGGGGCAGTGACTGTCCATGGACCAGCAATCTGGGAATCTGGCCTGATCTGGACTTCATGGCTTTGGTTTTTGTCCAGCTAACACAGTCAAACCTCAAGAAAAGGAGTGAACTGAAATAGTCTTCAAGTCTGTACTGATGAGAAAATGCTACAAGTTCATGGAGAGTTGTATAAGAAATGGTATTTTGGGCTTGTGGTTTCTTTTTTTTTTTAGAAAATTAAAATAAAGAAAAGCACATAAGCCCTGCTAAGTCAGGTGCACGTGTTAACATTCATAGAAGCTTTTGGAGAGCTAAGAACAATGCAAACCATTTTAATTACAGCTGGTGCATTCTGGTGGAACATCCGTTTTGCATTGTGAAACCCACCACCGCGCTCAAAGCTGCGAGGTTACTAAAACATTATTTTTCTGTTCAATTGTCACTGCCAAGGATGATGTGCATTTCCCCTCCTAATGTAATTTCATGCACCTTTAGGGCAGCATCTATGTGAAAATTGACCTATAATTTGTGTGAAATATTATTGTAATATCCATGTTGGAAATGGAGCATAAAATTATACTAATATGTACAAAGAGGCCACATTTGCTTGTTTTCAGGGCCTTGTTTCAAGACTGTTATTTTATCTACCAGGTTGTTTTCAGCATGAATCTTGTTGAATCATTTCATAAAAATCTGGAGTCTTAATTTTGATCTGCCAAAATTATAAACCCTGCAACTCCACTGCCTTTCTTGTATCAAAGCAAATGTCTTAAGAATCAGGCTGAGGTTATTAACTCTAGAGATGCAATTTAAAGTCACAACTGGATTCCTTAATTTAACCATGACATCTGCAAGCACCAGACTTTAAATGTGCTGTGTACTGTCCCTTTGAGAATCTCTTCTTTCACTTACGAGACTGAAACACTTTGTTAAATATTGAATGAAGGAATTCTAGGACAAACCCTTTATGTTTTAGGGTATTTTTTTTTAGTGTTTGGGTTTTTTTTTCACTTACATCCCAGCTGTAACTGCAGACTAAAATTAGAAAGACAACTTAAATCTTTCAGTAATCAGTAAAGAGAGACAATTACTCCTGTAAGAACCTTCATCTCTCCATCCCCAAGCTTCTTCTAAGCAAGCTCTGAATGAGTGCCTTCTATTCCCACTGTTTAGCTAGCTAAAGCTATGTGAAACGAAGCCAGCCACTAGTGTCCAGATTCACACAAGTGTATAGATATTTCAATCTAGCTAAACCTGAAGGACTTATACATTTCAGCGACTTTGGTTTTGATTTTTTCCCATGTAATTTTGTGGGAGAAACCTCCAAGTGATTCCTAGCAGGCTAGAATCATAGAGTACAAATGAAAGAACTGAGAAACAGAGAAAAAACCCACAAGGTTTTGTGCCCAAAACATAAGCCTTAACACTCTGCAATTTCTTATAAAACTCCCTGATGCAAAAATTGAAGTCAGTCTGGGAAATATTTTCAAATATTAGTCATTGTATTAATTTTTGCCTGCTTGTATTACCTAAAACTTGTATTTGTTTACATTTCTAAAGAGTCAACAGAAATAGAGACCCAGTGATTTCTTGAATGACAAAGATTTCCAGGGCCTTTTTCTGCCTTGTGACAGAGTTGCTACATATCACAGTAGGGCTGCAATTACCCCATCACTGCAGAAATGTACTCGTGCTAAAGAAAGAGCCTAATTATCCTCCTATTTCCAGCTTGTCCCTCTTGGTACAGTATTTGAAAGGTTTGTGTCAGAACATTGCCTGTAATCATACATGATCAATTTGGGTCTATCTTTAGGTCTTGGCACAGCACCTGTGTTATGTTAGTGAAGGAATCTGATGGGATGCTTTACAGTTCAGAGATGTCCAACAGTGCATGTTGGACTTCAGAGAATCAACAGAGAGAATGAAAGATGTCCACATTCAGTCAAGCTGGGTAGAAAGTAAATATTAAGTAGAAGATGCAAATATTTGGATTAAAATAAATAAATAATGTTAATTATAATGGAAAAGAAATTCCATTGAACCCAGGGGTTTGAAATAAGCAGTGATTTTAAGGACATTACACCATCTCTTACTCTGGCTTTGTGTGTGTGCATGAGCATGCAGATGTGTGGATATAGATGGGTGTAAATGAAGAAAGTAAGCAGATGGGAATAACCTTTGCCAGTTAGAAAAATGACTTTGTCCTTCAAAGGAAAAAAAAAAATCCCCAAAATGATTTAAAAACCATTTTTTTCTGGACTGCATCATGGTAGATTCAAAGCCCTAGACAATTTTCTTTTTGTTTTGTTTTGTTGTTGTTTTTCCAGAAGAAACAAATGTTCCTCTCTATTTTGGTGCCTGAGATTCTTAGCTTGATCAGGTTCTACATGCATCTGACCCCAGATGAATGGTCTGGACTGGACAGGTCAGTGCAACCTTCACAAGTTTGACCAAAAATGTAATTCAAGACCAGCAAAACTTTTTAATTGGATCTTTGCTCTGGTCAGGACTTGTCTGTGAAATATTTCACTCAGCAAGTGATACTTTTCTGTAAAACCCTCCCAATCACATCTAAAAGGTCAGTTTCTAGCAAAACTATAGTGAGAAAACCTACTTTTGGGAGGAGAGAAAGCTTTTAAAGCAGAACTGTGGATGAATAGATTACACTAGAAATAATGCTGGAAAGTGGTAGAGAAATAATCTTCCTTTTTCTCCCAGAGGTCTAATAAACAGAACATATTCACAAAGTATGTGATTGTGCACTGAGCATTACTAGGTCTACTAATGGAAAATTCTTTACTTAATATAACCTGCTCTTGAAATCAGTGCAAAGAAATGCAATAAGTAAAGGTATTCATTCTTTTGTACTTTGAAAACTAAGAAAAAAAGAATTAAATGGTAATCCTCAATTCTTTTAACTCAAAACAGTTCTGCAATTCAAAGGCAAGAATAGGATCCTAATAAGATGACACTATAGTGCCCTACATTTATTCTCTACTAGATATGATTGTTTGAAATTTAGTCAACTTACTGTAACTGATACTGCTCCAAACTTACTCTACAATCTGAAAATCAAGCTGTTCTGTTCTGCATTTTGTATCATTTCCAATAATAACGAATATGAAATTAGAGTTCTATTGGCAGTTTTACTGGGGAATGATGCACAAGAAGATCCATTTCACTCTTCAGTCTGTGTCCCAGGGAAAAAAAAAATATATATGCAAGGCAAAAAAAACCCCCCAGCTTTTCTGGCAATTCAACTACCAAATAATCCTATTAACTTAGTTAGCTAAGGAATACTTGGTGGACAGTTTTCATACATGTTGCATTTATAGAGTATAATTTATCACAAAAAAAATATCAAAATGCTAATAGGAAACAAGAGATATAATGTGTGTAAAACTAAGCATGGTTGTTAAATAATATTAATATTTGCTAAGGTTTCTTTTTATAATAAATGTTCCCCCAAAATACACAATTTATATGTGCTCAGGTTTTGAACACAATGAGACAGCTTCAGCTGTGCTCCCTGACAGTAGCACAGTCTGGGTGGCATTGGATAGGTCATTGTCAATAAAAAAGACAAACTCCTCTGTCCTTGAGGTCTGGAATCCTGTGTCTATGTGAACTGTATCCTGGGCTGCACCCAAAGAACCGTGATCAGCAGGTTGAGGGAAATGATGCTTTGGACTTGTGAGGCCACAACTTGAGTATTGAGACCAGCTCTAGGGTCCACAATACAAGAAAGACAAAAACATGTTGGAGCAAGTCCAAAGGAGGCCACAGAGATGATCAGAGGGCTGGAACAGCTCTCCTATGAGGACAGACTGAGAGAGTTGGGCTTGTTCGGACTGTGGAAGAGAAAGCTCTAGGGAGACCTTAAAGCAGTTTTCCAGTACCTAAAGGGGTACAGAAAAGTTGGAAAGGGACTGGTTACAAGGGCAGGGAGTGCTAGGACAAGGGGGAAGGGGTTTAAACTAAGGAAGGATGCATTTAGATTAGACATTAGGAAGAAATTCTTTTCTGTGAGGGTGGGAAGGCCCTGACACAGGCTGCCCAGAGAAGCTGTGGCTGCCCCTGGATCCCTGGCAGCATTCAAGACGAGATTGGAGGGGATTTTGGGCAACCCAGGTTAGTGGAGGCTGTTCCTGACCATGGCAGGGGGTTGGGACCAGCTGAACTTGAAGGTCCCTTCCAACCCAAACAATTCTGTGATTCTATGATTTTATAAATTGTAGTCTAACACTCCTTAAGGTGAAAATCCTAAAGGTTTGGACATTACTGTCTAGATAAGAAGCTTATCTACATTCAGTGTCACTAAATGTTTTACTCAGCACATTTGTTCCTGTTTCAACATGGTGTAATGTTGTCTTGGGCTGATTTCTGAGACACTTTAAACAAAGGAGATGTCTTCTTTCTTCATAGCAAAACTGTCACTGTAAGATCAGAGCGTGGCTCAGATGCTGACCCAAAGACATCAAGTGATGGTCTGAGAGAGAATTATTACCACTGTATTTTTTCTGTCATACTATATTCCATATCAGAATTTAGGATTATGTCTAAGTTTTCTGATTTGGGACTAAGATCAAAATAAAGCTGGAGTCCTGTGTCCAGAGCTGGGGCCTCAATACAAGAAAGATGTAGAACTGTTGGAGAGGGTTCAGAGGAGCCACAAAGATGATTAGAGGGTTGGAGCACCTCCCCTACAAGGAGAGGCTGAGGGAGCTGGGCTGGTTCAGCCTGGAGAAGAGAAGGCTTTGGGGGGACCTCATTGCAGCCTTCCAGTCCCTGAAGGGAGCAGAGGAACAGGAGGGGAATCAGCTTGTTCAAAGGGCAGAGACTGGCAGGACAAGGGGGATGGATTAAAGCTAAAGGAGGGAAGGTTTAAATTGGATATTAGGGGGAAGGTTTTTCCAGAGAGAGTGGTGAGGGGCTGGAACAGGCTGCCCAGAGAGGGGGTGGGTGCCCCGTCCCTGGGGGTGTTCAAGGCCAGGTTGGCTGGGGCCCTGGGCAACCTTGTGTAGCTCCAGGCCTGGAGGTTGGTGTCCCTGCCTGTGGCAGGGGGGTTGGAGCTCTGTGATCCTTGGGGTCCCTTCCCACCCAGACCAATCTATGATTCTATGATACTAAAAAGAAGTAGTTCTTCAGTGTGATTACGAAACCATCCTTCCTATATACTTAATCATGAAGATACTTAACATGAATTTCACCTGCTCCAGCTATTTAACTTTTTCATCCTTCCACACTTCAGTGTTGTTACCAAATATGCATTGAATACCTACACAAACAAAAAATTCTGGGGTTAAATTACTGGCATCAACGATCATTCATAAGTTCCATCACCTACTGAAACACTTTCTGGAAATATCAACTGTGATAGACCTGAAAGCCCTGAACCTCATCAACATAGATAACCACAGTAAAGTAATTCACTAGACCTTTTTGAGGGGCAATATAATTTAAAGTTTTACTACTAATAAATTGATCTCAAATATTTTAGATTCTTCTGTACTAAATGTGATTTTCCTGTTGAAAAGCAAGAAGGATCTGTAACAGGAATCACTTAATCTTTGTGGGGAATGGTTATTTTATCCTACTCTAAAGCTGTTAGCCTGTATGCAGACAAGTATGGTGAGGACAAGTCCTTGCCTCACACAGAGTTCAAACTAAGAATCTTAATCTGCAAAAACACTTTCACATGAATTATTGACTCAAACAGCTTCACTGAACTCAGGGATAAAATTCTACTGCATATTTAAGCATGTACACAATCTTCAGACAACATATATTACAAAGTATCAATTGAATCTGCTTTTTATTTCGTGACTTTTGTTTTTAATACACGGAAGCTCAAACAAGGTTTTGGAACTCAACCAACAAAGTTGTGCCTTGTGAGTCTACTACTATCATTAATTTATTATTGAAAGAACAAAATGGGAAAAAGCTACCTACATTGAGGAGAAACCACAATTTTAGATGTGCTAGCACTTCACCTTGAGAATGTTAGCACTTTAAAGAAGAGAAGAGACTACTTTGACATTCACATAATGTAGGTGGCTAAAGAACAAGCTTCTGACCTTGAAGAACAAGCTTCAAGGACTGGAATCCGTGATTCTTTCCTTTCTTGTTTCTATTCTATGCTATGTTTCTGCCTGTTATTAAAGGCATATGTTTCTTGTCTGATGGCTAAAGCCAATCCCTTGAAATCAATAAGAACCCTGACATTGAATTTAAGATGAATAGGGTTTGGCCTTGAGTCTTGTAAGGAATATATCAACATTTAAAGTCACTTCTGCAAAGAAAATCGTTCAGGTGTTTAGATGTGTCTGTGGCTGAACTTCCAGACTGCAGTTGTTGGACCTCAGTACTCTGGGTCTTAATGAATCACCTCTCTTGCCTTAGGTAAGGAAAGCCTCCTCTATTTGCTTACCTTTATATCTGGGCCAGCCAATATCAGCATGGGAAAAAAAGGAACCACAGCAGCTAGGTTACAAAGGCCTGTGCCACCTTAGACTCTGTGGTAGAGATGTGCTGTATCAAACTGAAGAATTTCACTTTAAAAGGTAGAAGGGAAATGAGCATCCTGAGAACAAGCAGTCCCATAGTCATTGCAGTTGAAGGGGAGAAAGAAGAGGCAGGAAATATTACTGGGAGCTGTATTCCCATGTACTGCTGTACTTGTCTGCATGTCTCTCCTGGTGGGATAGAAGTGGTGATGTTGCCCTGCTCCCCCTGTGTATGCAACAGTTTCATGATTCTCCAGTGTATGAGGCCTTTGCTCCAGCTCTTACTGGTTAGCTGGAAATTGTTCACTCAAAGAAGTAACCATGGTTTCAGAGGCACAGCAGGAATGAAGGGGTTCTTGGAGGAAAGGATATCTCCAAAACTACCCCTGCCCAAATCTGTACCCAAAGTAGCAATCCAGCCATCTCTACCAGTATGGAGGGAAATACAATTGTATGATAAAGACATGAAGCCATTTGAGATATTTTGGAGACATCAAGTCCACTGTGAGAACCCTTTATATAAACCATCTGGAGAAAAAGGTCACAGACATTAGCTAGATAATGGGCACACATATGCTGGTGTATGAGAGTTTATATATGTTCACTGAATTCATCACACACCTATATGAAGACATGTACAGTTCTGGATCTTTTTATTAGACTTTCAAATGTAACAGATTTGAGGAAGTTAAATATGATTCCCACAGAATCATATTTAAAAATAAGGAAAATTCTAGCACTTAATGGCCATTTTTAATTTTTGGTTGACAGCCTGCTTTCAGTAGAAGATATTAACATAATGGAATGTAACCAAAGCAGATAAAGAGAACACTGGAGAAATTAGAAAAGAATAATTTTTTTATGTCATCATTGCAAGACAAATAAAAATAGTGCTGCCTTTTCTTTTGTGAATAAAGAAAAGCATAGCTTCCTCCACTCCTGGCAAGCATGAAACTTATTTAATTCTTCGGTCCACCTCTTGTGTTTATCTCCTCTCCTCTTAACTATTTTGGCTTTGTATTTTCAAATGTGAGCCATCATACCCAGTAGACCACTCACAAATTTCTTGCTTGGCAAATTGATTCATTCAGGAACATGAAGTGTTTGTTGCCTGAGAGGCCAGATGACTGAGCACTGATGAAAGGGACCTAGGCTAAGCTAGTGTGCATATAACAGCCTGCTGCTAAGGAGGGCTTGACATGCCAAAAAGGAACAGTTCCACTTGTGTGTGTGTGTGTCTGTGACGATGATAAGAATATTAATTTCAGAGGCTACCTTCATCTTTTTTATACATTTATTTTCTTTCTTTTATAAGCTGTTTATTCTTGACTATTAAAACCCTGGAATCTTTGATATGGTTCTTATACTCTGTGCATCCTCATCATGAAATGTTCTGCTGGTCTCTGAGATTTAATGAAAAAAAAACCAAAACCAAAGACAAACCAAAAGACTTGTTTGTCATTCTGATTGCTGGCTGTAATTTACTGTATTTCACAGAGCAAAGGTGAGTAAGGTCTTTTAAGAAATGTTCACTAACTGAAATAAATCAGGAACACTGGAAGTGTTGAAGCTTGGCATTTAGAGTTTCTACTGGTTGCTTTGTTACCTAACTGGGATTGATCCTTCAGGAGGAAAGGTCAAGACTATGGTGAGGGTCTTAGTCAAATAGCTGAGATTACAAGGGCTTTATAAGACTGTGAATGTGAACAGCTTCCTTACCCGCCCTTCCCCTCCCTGTACTAATGGTTTCCATTTCCATCTGCTTGACCTGCAGAGATGAGCCAGCTATTTGTGAAGCCATTGCTTGAAATTACTGTCCCAAATATAAAGATAAACCAGCACTTACGTTATGTTAAAAGTCTGAACTCTGGAGGGTTCAGCAGTTGCTATACAAGTAAATTAGTTTCCTCAGCACCACAAATGGAGTCAGCGAAGGCTAAAGGGGAGAGCAGAAAAGGAGGTTGCCACAGATGTTTCATGGTGTGTTGTCATTAAACTGGGTGATATATGGGGAATAGAGATGAAACAGATTGATAAGACGAAATATTATTAATATTAAAGGAAGATAAAGGCACACGTGTATATATTATAAATCAGTCAGCATCACTGATTTCTAAAGGATGTCAGAGGTTATAAACAAGTAGCTAAAAGTTGCTGTTTTCCTTCCTTCTTGGTGAGATATATTTGCATATTTATTTTGCAAAATCTCATGCAAAATAATTTAGCTCCACCATACAACACAGAGAAAATGATGAAATTTGATAACACTGGATGAAATGAAACAATGAAATATAACACAGACACACACTTGCATAAATATATTTATGTAAACCACATTGCAATGATTCTTTAGCTACCTTATCTGCTTAGATGAATTAGAAGGGAGGTTTGACAGCTAATGTATCTGTGTATGACTTTGTCTATTAGAATACAGAACTGTTTCTATAATGGACTGTTTCCTCCCTTTCACCAAGAGCCATACAAATTTGGCTGATAGAAAAGTCTTCCAAAATCTTGACAAGCGATAAAGTTCCTCTCCCCTAACTTTGTTCATCCAGAGTTAACTTTAAACTAGAGTAGCCAAACCACTTAGCTAGTCAAGAGTCACCAGTAATCACTAAGCACTTCCAAGTGATGGGTCATGTCCTTATGAAACAGGTACCCATAGGCCTGTCCGGAGTTTTGTTTAGTATGTTCATTAAAATAAAGTCTTTGCTAAAGTATTAGCCAAGGTGTATCCCATAGAAGCATTCCTGACACAAGCAAGAACAAGATAATTTTAGGAGCTGGTAAAAGGTATTCTTTCATGCAGAAATGGAATAAAAGGGTTATTTTTATGAAGTTTAAGGTCGATTTACACTTCTATGGCTTATGCGATGGTGATGAAATGTGTCCATTTACATTAGGTGGAATTTATCATTGTTTTGTATTTTATTTTTACTGCTCTGTGAAGAAGGAGTAAAACAATACAAAAGCTTTGCATTGTCCTTGTAGCTGTAGCTTTGTGGCAATGCCCTGCTACACAGAGCTTACACATTTTTTTTTTTGAACTAACATTAGGTCTGTGTCTTGGCAATAAAACACAACTCAGGTCTTTAGCACTAGACTAAACCTTTGCTTATTTTCTGTGAACAGTATTAGCATTGACATGAGTGAACAGTCAGCACAACAGCAATGAAGCTTCTGTTATTGCAGCCCTGATAATTCACATGTACTGCAGACAGCATCAGTCTCTCTGAGAATAGTGTTGAACATAAATGGACTGAATCGAGGGATGGAAACCTGTGCATTCAGGTAGGGTATTTTCAATATGCTGCATTTTAGACAAAAAGAGAATGGTCTATGTATGGAATAGATGTGAAGATAACTGGGATGTATAAACTGACTGAAGAAAAGAGTTGAAGTGAGGAATGCTGAAAGAAAGGGTCTGATGAGGAATGGTCATGATGTTCCCCTCTGTGTGGGTACGAGATCAGACCAAGGCAGGAACAGGCTGCTTGAGACAAGGCAGACAGAGACTCACACATGAAGTCTGTGCTTGCTTTGCTACAGTCTCCAAAGTGGAAACCACATGTCCTCTTTTACTTAGGCAGGCTGCACTAAGGTTTGCAAACTGTTATTGTTCCAAAAGATTGAAATAGTGTGCCCTGGCTGACATCTCTAAATGACTCAACCTTTCCAGTGCCATATGATGGAATTAAAAAAAAACAACCCAAAACCAAAATAAAACAAACAGCAGCTTGCTGCTTCATAATTAGACTCTATTACTACCCCATTTCTATATAGAAATATGTATATGTACTGAAGTTCAAAAATATTGTCATGTAAAGGATATTAATTTTGCTTTGTTAATGGCCTCCTGGTTTTAAAAAGAAACTATGCTATAGTCTATAATTTTGAAGTGCATTGTGAAAGTATACTTATGATTCCATTGTTTTTGTCATTCACACTTTGCTTGTAGAGTATCTCCCAAGATAGAAAAAAAAAAAGTCACATGAAAAGTTTAACTTTGAAAAAGTGAAAATGGGATGAAGTATTTTTCCCTCCCCCCTCCAACCCAAAAACGTCAGGAAAATCAACACTTCTTTGTGATCATTTCCATTTTGATGGAATTGTGGTTTCAAAAAGCAAATGGTTCTGTCAACGAATTTCACACTGGCTCTATTGCTATATCAATCATTTGAAATTAGAAACTGCATTATGAAGCAGCCTTTCAGTATGATCACACACTAATTCTGTTTGGGTTTCTGGATTTGTTTTTTCCCCCACAGAATCCCTGCCTCTTTGAAGGTGCAAAGTAGAAAGTGGCTATTTTGGATGTCTTCCCTTTCTTCTTTGTTACAATTGCATTTTCTGCCTGCCTGGATTTGAAGGCAGAACTATTAATTACTTACTAGCCTTTTAGGTTAGTTTTTTTTTCCATCCATCTCACATTTGTGTTTCCCAAACATGAAAAAGAAGTTTACCTTCATGAGTTCCATAAGAAGTGAACAATGGACTATTTTCAGATCATAAAGCTAAAGAACTGAGAGACAGGTGACAATGAAACTGATTATTTGGAATGTCTCATTTAATGAGCAGAGCTTTAAAGTTTTTAGCACTTTAGGCACTTAAAGCAGAGTGCTTATTTTTTTTTTTTAAACCATAACAGAGTGCACAATTCTTCTGAAAATCAGATGCTGAGTTACCAAATCAGGCACCAGAAAATGAGGCTCAGACTATTGTGAAGCTTTAGTTTAACTATTTTGGTAAGGTGCAGAAATGGTTTCTGGAGAGGGCTTAGGAACACAAGAAACTCCCTGCCCAAACCTCCTCTGCTTCTCCATGTTGGTGATTGGTCCTCAGGACAAGTAGAAGTCCATATGTCTGTGCTGTAATAAATTCTACTTATTCATTTGTCCTGGTTCTGGCCAGGCCCGAGTTTATCTCCCCAGGCAGCCAGCCCAGGTGAGTTGAGTTAGCCCAGGCTGTTTCCACACCACCTGGCATCACTCCCCCATAAAAAGGGCTGGCTGGGGAGGGGAGCTCCTCCATGTCTCCAGGGTAGCCTGAGTGTGGCTGGCTGGCTGTTCAGTCCTTGCATCTTGCAGCGCTTGGCAGTGGTCGGGTTGGTAAGGCACTCTATGTTATCACTCTCTGTGTGTGTAATTGGCTGTTATTGTTCCCCTTTCACGGTGATTTTTGTCAGAAAGCTGTCCTTATCCCAACCTATGGAGGCTCCATCTCTTTCTCTTCTGTGAGTGAGCAAGTGGTGTGTGGTGCTTAGCCACTTCTTGGGGCTGAACTACCACATCATTGTATAGTCATACATTGTATGCTGATGCAGAAATAATCCTTCATATAATCTTACTCTGATATTTTTTGTTGCATCCATTCAGCATACTTTTTGTTGCATTTACTATCCAAACTGCTCTCTGGAAGCAAGTCAAGTCAATGGGCATGCTTACAAATGTGGCTTAACAGGGTTGGCCCTTGGTATCTTCTCTAGGATGCCTAAATTAGCTAACATGGTAAAAGGAATCGTGATATTGGAACCATGAACACCTGAATAAGCTTCAGAACTCTAAAGAAAAAAATACCCCAAACACAATCATGAAAAACTTTTATTTTCTGTTTGCTGATGTAAAGATAGAGGAAGCATTGACCAAATCTTTAAGATCCATTTTAGTTGGTTACTTAGATAAGGCTGGGTCCAGCCCTGTTCAATATATTCTTCAGCAACTTGGATGAAGGGATAGAGTGTACCCTCAGCAAGTTTGCTAATGGTACAAATGGTGAGGAGTGGTTGACATGCTGCAAGGCTGTGCTGCCATCCAGAGAGATCTAGACAGGCTGGGGAGCAGGGTGGAGAATAACCTTATAAAATTTAACATGAGCAAGAGTGGGGTCCTGCACATAGGAAGGAATAGATTCTGTGAGCTAAAAATGGCTGTTTGGGATGCTTCTGTAAAGGGGAATCCTGCTTCAGTAACCTGCTGTAGGGACATCAGTAAAGACAAGTCTAAAGAGAATCTAGTGGATTTTCGAAAGCCTTTGACAATATATCACACTAAAATGACCTTGTTACTGGACTGGAAGCAAAAAGCTTTTCTGGGGTGGAAATTAATAAAAAGACAGGAAGCAGAGGGACACTTTGCAGGATGGAGATAGGTCAACAGTGAGGTTACCCAGGGAGTGCTGTTGGTACCATTTTACCTGACATCTTTCCATTGTTGAGTTGACAGGAGATACTGGACTTTTTTGGATCGTCACATTGTTGTTATACTGCAAATCCTGCAGTGTGAAGACAAAGGGGGATCTCAGTAAAATAAGTGGGATTTTGGGACTTCTTATCAGGCAGTGAACTTCAAAAATGTTTTTGCCACAGGAGTTTGAGAAGGCAGTCTTTTTAGATTCAGGGAAAGATTGTATAACTTCATGAATAACAGGTCTGTAAACAGAAGCTGAAAGGGACAAACCTGGATGTAGTTTCTAGCATCCCTAATCAGTTGGAGAAGAAAGCATCTAAAGTTACCGAACCAAGCTGTACTTCAACAGCCTATCATATTGCAAAGTCCTAATAAAATGAGCCATTCATTTTATCCACAAACTTACCCAGAAAAAACATTTCTTATATTCTAAAAGAGAAACTGTTGAACTTACCTACCAGGTTATCTAAGCTAACTGTGTCTGTATGGACTTTTCAGGTGGACAAAAAAGGCAAAGTCCCATGATTTCATTAGACTTAGCTAAGTTATATTGCCTCACCCCTTCTGAGGTTTTAAGAGGGCAGACAGAAAGTCACCACCACTCAGAGGGCAACAATAGTTTATTGTGTCAAGGTAAATTGATTGCAGTTGAGTTCTAATAGAAAAGATACCATCGTGGTCTCCAGGTCCATTCACAACTGGTGAATAATACTTCCCTCATGTTCTGGGGCATCACTTTGCTGTGCATTTTGTGCATCTCAGGAATGACAGATGCTTCCTGTGGCACAGCATTGAGGGATTCTTAGATATTTTTTCCAAGATTAAGTAGCAAGTACTAGTTCTTTTGCAGAGACCCATTTCAGGGCACTGAAATATGTCCATCCACTCTTGAAATAGTTGGAATCATTCTTTTAGGAAGAAATTTTAGGACTCCAAGGGAAGGAGTTCTAATCATAGCCTTAGTCATCTATCCTAATTAGTCATTACAATGTAGTTAAGAAGCTGTAGATTCTTTATGATTTTTATAACAAGTCTTTTCTATAATGACTCAGAACTTTTCAGCGTATTTTCTCTTACAAACAAAATACTCCAAATCTCTGTTAGCCTTATTCTGTTTTGATTGGATTCATCAGCTTCTCTCGTTTGTGTACTGATGCAATTAACCTTGTTTTCAGTAGCTGCTAGCCACTACATCAGTTCAACAAGTCATTCCTTCTTGTAGATGACACATAAATAAGGGTGTAGTTATATACACAGACAATCTCTGTTCTCATACCAAGGATTTATGTGGACAAGTCAAAGGTGTCTGTGAAAAAATAGATTTGTCCCAGTGGAGTTTACAGTGGATGGAAGGTAGTAATAAAAAATTTTACAAAAAGGAAATGGAATTCTTTCTCCCTCTAAATATTTTCATGGACAAGGTTTGAAACAGTTTCTTTTTTCTTTGTTTTAATTTCTCCTCTACCTGTCCAGACCTAGGTTTTTAAGCAGTATTTTAATAAAGCATTTGTTATTCTGTTACTTTATATAACATTTGAGAAACAATCCATTGTAATTCTTTGCGTTGATTTACCTTTTGATATAACTCTTGTATTACCATTTTTAAAGAAATTAGAGTGAGTTCTCTGGCCAGCTCCTGTAGTTAGTAGTCATCAAATCTAATGAAAATCAAGGAAAGCACGTGCACAAAAAAGAGCATTGTGGTGGTGAGTACTACAACAAGATTTTCAGGGTCTAATTTCTCTAAATCCAGCTCTGTTATTACTCTTTTTACGTTTTTTTAAGATTTCCTGCGTAAATTTTGTTATGCCAGACACCAGCAATCTGAGTTTAGTATCTGAATAAAATAAAAATAAAATAAAACCTGGTACAAGGATTTTGTGGGGAAAATCCAGAAAATGGGCTTTATGTGAGAGAAGATGAGATCAAGAGGAGGGTGCCTTTGCCTTGGCTCAGCAGGGTAATTGTTTTCAGTTTTCTGAACTAGCATTGAATACCATGGGAAAGAGCCTTGGGAGATGTAAATTTGACATCTCACCTGAGATGGTCGGTGGTTCTGTGATATGTGTTCATATGAAAAAGAACTCTCTTCCCTAGAGGGTCCTGGGTCTGCTTTCCCCTGAGCTGCTAAAAGTGCCTGACAAGTAAACAATTTTTTTCTGATACTTTCTCAATTTCAGATTGCCTCACATATTGGATCACCACTTGCTGATTCTGTTCATTCCATGGTTAATAAAGAAAGAAAGATGGAGTCTTTATCAAAGACAAGTGGTAATGGGCTTAAACTAAAAGAGGGTAGATTTACCTTAGACATAAGGAAAAAATTCTCTCATGTGAGGGTGGTGAGGCATTGGCACAGGCTGCCCAGAGAAGCTGTGGCTCCCCCTGGGCCCATGGCAGGGGGTTGGAACTAGAGGGGTTTTGAGGACCCTTCTAACCAAACCAGTCTGTAATTCTATGATTCTTCTTGGAGAACACTCATTGCTGGAATTCCCTCTGTGTTTTTCAAAGCCATTTCTGCATCTTTTCAGCTTATGATGCTGGTTCCTGATTTTTAGGTACCTAAACAAAGTTCTAGTGAAGGACTGACATCTCTGTCAGCAAGCCAGGTATGCTGTCCACATTATCACACTCATGTAGTAGTTCTGGAAATATTCATTTAGAATTAGAGTACCTGTCACTGAGAATTTGTTCTTTCTTCCAAAATTTGGGATTTCCCCCTCTTCAGTTGACAAGAGCTGCTTTTATTCTGTTTTGTTACCCAGCATCTGTTACCAGGCATTTGATTACTGTAAGCAGGTTATTCTAAGCAGAGATCATTATATGAGAAAGATGATATAATTTTGTTTCTCCCTCCAATGAAAACTCAATGAATTGTAATGAAAATAACCAAATTGCTTTCAGTGACGTAGGGGTTCTTGCCCATGCAAACTAAATAAGCTTCAATCTGACTCATGCAAGGTCTCATCAGCAGATTGTGGTGGAGACTGCAGGGAGGGGATTGCCTGTTGAGAGCAAGTGAGGAGAAGTGCATGGCATGCTTCTGCCACTGGTCTTCATTCACCATGAGTGAGATTCACTGATGGTTGTGATGCAAAGGGATTTGAGAGGATGTTGGGGAATATTTGTCATGCAGTACAGTCTCCTTATTTCCCCAAGAGCTAACTTTACAGGTGTTGACTACAATTTCTCCCAACAAGGAGCTGGTGAAAAAGATGGCAGTAGAAGTCCTCTATTGATTAAAATGTGACCTACAGAATTTATTTTCTAGGGATCAAGAAGCTTGAGAGGTAAAATGTGCACCCTCTATCCAGAGGTTCAGGTGCTGCTCGGGGTGTATTTAAAGTATTCTCTAATTTCACTCCACTACCAACAGCTCCAATTGGCCCTGGGAAATGAAGGACCAACCATCATCTCTGTCACAGCTCTGCCCATACAGAAGGGTATGGCATAGTCTCTCTTCTTTCTGTATCTCATCCTCCCTATTCCTGGAGTTTAGAAGGGACTCTACCAGAGAGATCTGTAACGTTAGCTCTTGTACAACAGTATGGGCACCCTGCATGGAAACTCTTCTCTGATATACCTGCATATTCCTTCATTTGAGTGGAATCCTGGGATTCAGATGAAAGGAGCCTGGCAGATACAATATGATGAAGCCTCCTCCTTCATACACTTTTCACTTCATTTCAGAAGAACAGAAGTGAGGCATTATAAAGAAATAACACAAATACCTCTTCACTTTAACCTTGATAAATTCAAATGACAACCTGGCGGTGTTTGATCTCCAGCCTTCTATGGAAGCAGCTGGGCTTTGAAACTACTTTGTAACTTCCAACATGATTTTCCTCATGAATAAGCAACTGTCACCAAATCCACCACTGAAAGCAAATTAGCTGAGTGTCACTTCTCAGGGCCTTGAATAAGTGAACATTCCTGGACAATTTTCAGACATGTACTCGTGAAGGACCATTGAGTGTGTCTGGAGCTGCAAAACTTTTGAACAGTCTTAGTGGGAACATCATTACATCATTATGTATTGCAAATTGTGAAATAAAATTGGGTTAGAGCAAATAGAGCAAAAGTTAAGAGTTAACAGCACAACTCTCACTGAACATAAGCTCTTGTTAACTTTACAATCTCATTTTCCATCTCTGATTAAGTATAGATAATGTGTTCAGCTGTCTTTGCAATGACTAACTTTTACAGAGGTTTTTGCCATCTTTTATCCTCTTGTAATTCATTGTCAGACCACATTTCAAGAAAGCTAAGGCTTAAGTCACCTGGTTTCAGTTGTGCTGTGCTGATTTGTGGTCATTGAAGATGCAGTCCTCAGTGTCTGACATCAGAAGAGTCAAGATAGCTCAGCAGTGTTTGGAAAAGAGGTTCTCTGCATGGGTGTGAAGTCCTCAGCTGTGTTGTAGAATACTAAATTTAAAATCCATGGTCTGCCTTGGACTGGACTCTGAATTTTTTGATGAAAAAGGGGCATAGAGTTTATTTGAGTAACTTAAAAGATACCATATTCTGAATAAGAAAAGGGGAGTTAGTACAAAAAATACCTTTTTCTAATTAACTGAAATTATTTTAAAAATTTCAAAATCATGAGCATTTGTGACTTATTTTGTCTTTCAATAGAAATTGTAACTGCAACATTAGAAAAGTGTTTAACAGCCCAATTGCCAGGCCTTTTCATACAACAAATTGCAGACTAATAAAGACATCAGGAAATCAACAGAGCAGATGGTTCTAGATTAAGGAAATAATCCATGCAGACAGACTCATATTTTCCTTCCTCTTTTCCATTTACTTCTCCCTTCTCACTGCATCCCTTCTGACTTCAAGGTCTAATTTTTTTGGTAGTAAAATCTTCAGTGCTCACCTTTTATACCTTTGGTATATGAACTGCTAAACACATCTGTCAGGGCATTATAATACAAGAGGAAGCAGATTTAGGGCTGCTGTAAGTCACCCTAGCTCTATCCAAGCAGTTAAAGCTACTAGAGAAATTTTAAGTCTCTGACAAACTAACACTTTCATTTCAATATTCAGATTTCCTTCATCTCAGATAAAATAATGAAACATGCTGTTTGCAGCAATATTGTACCAAAGACCTATAGAAAATAACCCAAATTATTGTGGATTAAAGTTTTCTGCACTGGGTTTACCTGGCATAGAAGAGGAGAAATTGAACAACTAAATATATTCAACCTTCACCATCCCAGGTCTTAGCAAGAGGTTCTTACCTGAGCTGGCTCAAATTGCCTGCAATGCAGCACAGTTTGCTGCTACTGCACCATTTTGATGGTTACAACTTTCTTCTCCTGCACTCCTTTCTCTTTCTCTCTCCACCCTCCCCCTTTTTTATTTTCAAAGCATTAATAGGAAATTTTGCCCATGAGAAACTCAGGAAGAAAATGGACAAAGTCCATTTTCCAAACTGGTTTAAGATCTAATCTAAGATTCTAGTTTACTGTCTGAGTGACAGCTTTATCAGTCTGCTATTCAGTCAGCATTTTACATCACTGCACTGGACTGACAAAACTCTATAAGTCAATTAAATGAAGCAGGTAAACTTTTTTTCCTCTCTCCTGAACACCCTCCCCACTCGACATCGCCTCTCCTCCCTCTCCCCCCAACTCTTTAAGGCAGGATTTTGGTTTTGTTGTGTTTCAGTTATTTTCCTCTGACGAATGCAGAGTAATGTGGCATGAGGCTGTTGCAGGAGGTCAACCAACAGAGAAGGAAAGAAAAAGGAAAAGGAGATGAAAGAGAAAAACAAATATGTTGAGGAATAGGTTGTATTCATGTGTGTGTACTTTAATCGTTCTTGGCATGTGAGTCTTTTCACTGAGGAAATGCTCAATACAATGCATCATTTCATGTAGTGAGCAGGATGTGAAGGATGAAGCCAGGAGTAGATCTTGCTAATAAATAGCTTTCAAATGCTGCTGCTCAGGAAGCTGCTGCATTGACAAAGCATATTAGTTAGGACAATTGTTAAGTAAAGCAGTTCACGTTTGTTCTCCAAAGCTCATCCCCTTACAAAAGCCTTGATGGATATAAGGATTATGAGGGTGTTTTAGAAAACATAGAAAAGAACAGAAGTAGATGTCGGCTAATGAAGGGATTTGGAGTAAATATTAGGGAATAGATAAAAATGAAGGGGATAATTGCCTTTGTGAGCTGAAGTTTTAAGAGAACTTGTAGCAAGGTCAGCACTTGACAAAGATGGATAGTGACTGGGGCACGTGAGCACTTCACTAGTATTCATGAAGTTTGTGTTCTGGATTAGCTGCTGCATATAGTCTTGCAAAAATCACTTCCTTTCCATAAATATTTTTCTTTGGCCTATAAATGACAATTCCACCTTTATAGGCTTGTATAAGCCTTGCTCAGTGTAGCCAGCATGATTTTGGTATTTCTACTTACCAAATAGGTTTGGTCCACTCACTAACAGCAGCAAAGCTGTTGTTTCAAATTATTCCTTTGTTAAATTTGTTTCTTATGGAGTATTTGCCTCTTTTTTAAATAACGCTTTATTTATTATCTCCTTTGGCTTTTGGGACTTTTTTTTGGTTATGCTGCTAGGCTGCCACGGTGGCTGGAGTTGAATATTATACGCAACTCATAAAATGGCAATGTGAAAAAGTGAAGTATGTTTTGAAATTATATACCTATTTTTCTCCTCTTTCCTTTGGCATTTTCAAAATTTTGTGATTAAAATCCTCAGCAGAGAAGGCTGATGTTTTGTCCCCAATTTTATTTTATTTTTTTGTTCTTTTTCATTCAGACTCTTTCCCCTCATTTCCTTTAGCACTCTTTCTTCCCAGTGGTCATGGTCAGTGCCAAAGTCATTGTACTGGGAGTCTGTATATCAGTAAAATAATAATCCCACCATTTGCCCTAATTAAATATGTCTTCTGTGTAATTGTTTCCACTCTGTTCACAGATGCGAAAGCCATCTGTACTGAGCTCCTCACATTGGCTTTGACATAGCTGTCACAGTGCAAACATGACAAAAAAGTGTTTAGTACAAACTGTTTAAAACCTCTCAGGACTCTGAGTAAATCTCTGAGAAGACAGTCTTTAAATCCTTACCAGTGTGGCTCCAATCCACTTGATCTTGCTGGCTAGATTGGGTATGCCTTATTTGTAGCAAACACCCCCCCTGATTTCTGTGTGGTCAGGTAAGTCTTTGAAGATGTAGAAATAAATGTAGTGTTGTATAACAGAGGAGTAAGTTTGAGGCATTGTCATCCAACAACATGCACAAGTTCACTAGTTGGTTATCTGGAAAACTTTGGCTTGTGTTTTGGCACCAACTGGATCCTGGTGAGCCAGCTGAGAAGAGAGCAGCAGGGTGTCTATGCCCATTGCACCTACATCAGCCACCCATGCAAGTCCCTCGGTGCTGCACAGTACCCTGTTTTAATGGGACACACAAACACAGGTTGTGAACAGCAGTACTGATGGGCTGGGTGTTTTCTGCTCTGCATGTGTGTGAGGGATGAGCTCTGGGTGCTCCGAGAGTAGAAATAAATGTCACTGCCTTGTAACAGATGGGCCAGTTGAAAACTGCTGGAGGCAGCTGCACCAGGTCAGAGCTTATCATTTCCCTGAACTTGTTCAAAATTACAATGATATCAAATAGACTAATTGAATCTTTTTCTCAGAAAAGGAAAATTTTCCTTTGGATGTTTCTTTCATAAAGGAAATGTGCAGGATGATCCCAGACTTACCATTAAAATACTTACAGCCAATATGGTCCTTATTTATCTCTCCCTTCACGTTGAATGCAGGGGACAGGATTGATCCCATCCTTGATTTTGATACAAGGAAACTTTTCTACTACAGCCAACAAATAACTAGAAATGAAAATCGACCTATGGCAAAAACTCTTTATGAGGTGTCCAGAGAATGTCATTAAAAACATCTTTAAGGAGTTACAGTAAAACAACTGTTAAATCTGTAATCCAAAACACACTGAAATGTCTCCACATGCCTGTTGAGCCTGATGCATTCACAGAAGGCTCTGTACCTTTTGAAGTCAGCCTTCAGGTGAAGTGTGCCTTTGTGCTATTGAAACATCCCATTTTAAACCTACTTCAAATACTGAAATGCTCCTTTTTCTGATTAGTAAAAGTCTTAAAAAGAAATGGGACAGTTGGAGAAGGTTTCAAGAATAGCAGAAGGCTGAGGAAAAACTTCCTTCTCCTGCCTTTGGGTACAAAGCACTAAAAATCATTTGACATTGTACCTCAGAGTCAAAACCTGCTATGTACATAAAAGGAGGAGGAGGAGGTAAAGATGAAGAAATGTAAGACTTAAAAGTGCTTTGTCTCTTAGGAACTCACTAAGGAGCTGTGGATAGGAGTTTGAAAAAAAAAATCTAAAAATTTTCCTTCTTATACTTACTGAATTCAGTCCTTTTAGTTGGTTTCTTTATAGCCTCTGTGGAGTTGCAGATGACTCTGATAGTTTTGTGAGGGAGGTTAGGACACTCCATATGCAGCCGCACTCAGAAACTCTCTGACTTCACCTTGAGCAAGGATCCCATATTTTAGGCAGCCTTGGCTGCCTCGATTATTCTATTGCACTATCCTTGAAATGGGGGAAGGATAATTTGCTGCAAGTGGGCAAGAATATTGCTCCACTGAAGACATAAGAGCTCCATCAGTTTACGCCTGTAGAAGATTTGGATCTATATCTCTGTAGTAGTAACTTTACAAATAATTTAGCGGTGGGTTTTTGTTTTCAATTTCCTGCGTTGTATGTCATAACTCTTCTGTGGCTGAAAATGTGTGAGGGTGCAGAGGCGTGCTAGAGAGCTGGAGCACTCAGCGTAAATCGTGCTCTCTCCTCCTGTATGAAGCTATTAAACACATACACACAGAGTAGCTGTAAAGGACTGGTATGTGATTTTAGAACATAGGGCCATTTCAGACGCCTCTATTGCATTTTCTGCACACAAGAAACAAGATAGATAAGGACATTCCCTTCCATCCCTCCAAACCACATCTTTAAAATGTTTCGTGTATGTCTACAGCCTTGTTGAAACATTTCAATTAAATCTAAACACAAAGTGAAACCAAAAAAGGAAGATTTTTCTGTTAAGGTGCAAGGTATGTAGATGGACTTTCAGTAGACTTCCAGCTTAAGATTTTCTGTTCCATTCTGCACCACTCACAGAAGAAAATTCCTTTAGATAAAAGACAGTAGGAGTGATAAGGTTTATGGCTGAACAGAGATGGGGACGATGGTATTTTCATTTATTTAGAGAAACCTGTTCCAACGTTTGCTGGAATTCAAGCCCCTCTTGTGAGCGTTATTTGATAAAGAGAACAGATGTGAACGCTGTCAGGAATCCTAAATTCTCTTGAGATCTGCCTTGTCGATGCAGATAACTTCTGAGCAAGTAGTATGAAAAATCCCTAATCCCATTAATTATCTTCAGATGCTTCCTTATTAGAAAATTGCTTAGCCAGCAATCCATCCCTTTCCATACCTGTGCATTGGATAAACTCAGCCTGTGCAGCATCTATATGTTTATTGCTTTGGATTTGATTGATTTCAACACATTTCCTTAATTATTCACATAGCACAGTTGGCTCTATGTTTGGCAGAATAGCTCTCTTGCCCGCCCAGCACAAGACTGACCATGAATTTCACTAGGGCCACTCTTTATCTTCCCAGAGCTTAATGACAATGCTTCACCCTACAATATCTTGTATTAGAAAAGCTTCTGAAAGATCCCATTTAGACATTTCCTTCTGAGCCTAGCCTTGAAATGTGAGGAATACTGATCACATCTGTTGATTTTTTTTTTTTTTAGTAAATTACATATTTTTTCTGAAGTATTTCTATCTACCTTATAAAAGAGAAAATTACTAGAAGATAAATCCAGTAGTAGAATTAAGAGCAAACTAATAAGCCTCTAAAACCTTAGAGAAGTTTTAATCTAAGATCGATTGTATCTATATAGTGATTGCTGCAGGAGAAGAGGTTAATCCTCATCTTGCTAGAGATCTTAGGTACTTTCATGTCTGTCTTTACAGTAAGATCGGAACATCCCACAATTTTTCATTAACTTTTAATGTAAATCCAAGTATTGACTTGCTACTCTGAGCTCTTTTCTAGCCCTTTATTATCTATGACTGTTGTCCCTATAGTCATGCAATTCAGTTCAAGTCGCACATCCTCTGTTTTTCATATCTTTTTTTTATTACTATCTGGTAGACACTCTAGAAATCAGAAAGTTCAGGATTTCTAATCTTGGTTTAGAGACTGAAAGCAGTTTGTGGTCTGCATTATATCCTGTTAGACTGTTTCTGAGCAATCATTTCCCTTTATAGAGTGCAAGTCTCCTACCTGCTCACTCCAGTCCATCAATTAAGCCCTGCCATCAGTCTAAATAGCCTCACCACTGATACTCGGTATCACAGTACTTTGGCAAACACCTGACAATTGAGGCTTACTGTGCCAGGAGGCTAATATCATGTCTGGCACTGAAAATGGTGGAAAAGTGCTGCACAGCAAGTCATAAATTATTATTTCTCTGAATAAAAGGGCAGTGGAAGATAAGTCTACCACCAAGAAAACTAGGGCTGTGGTGTTAAGTGCAGAGTATTGTAAGTGGTCCTCATGCAAGAGCATAATCAAAATCCCTATTGAGTCTCATGCCTCCAGTTGAGTATAGTGCAGGAACAGGGTAACAAAGAGGTGGTAAATCAGGGCTCTAGAAAGAAGTCATCCTCTGGACCTGAGCCCCACCTTCTGGCCTCAGTCAGGGTTAATCTGTTTTAGAAGGTGCTGACTATTAGTTTTCTGTCAGAGGAGTTTGAAAGGGTGTGGAAATCAGATTCAGTTCAGGTAAACAACTCTTCACAAAAAAAAAAAGAGAGGATGCTGCTTGCTTCCACAGCTTAGGTCTGAAATCTTACGAGTGCAAAATCCCTGTGTTGTGGGATTTCTGCTCCTTCTGATTTAGACTGCTGCAAAGAGAAAATTGAGCAGAGAAGAAAGTCACACTGCAGTGTTAATGTGGCAGAACCTCCAGCAGCCGTAATGCACCAGCGTGCTGTTTGTGGGTTGGAGCTACCTCTGCCTGTGTGATTCAAACCATAGTCAGGACACACAGTTTCTTCTAGTCCCCACTGGCACCTAGAAGCCCAAAGAGAAGTAGAAAAGAAACCCCTCCTTGTGTTAGTGGTGCTGTCACCACCGCGCTAGGGTGATGCTGAAAGCCTGCCCTTTTCCTTGGCCAGCAGCATGCTGCTGTGGATGTGACGCTCTGCTGAGATCTGCCTGGGGGTCTCCAACTCACACTCCTTTGCTCTGCACTTTCATTTCCCTCTGGCATTTTTATAAACAATCACTTCTTTTTTTTGTTGCCGTCTGTCAGTTGTTGAAACGGAGCCAGACGGGAGCCTCCAGCTCACTTGTGATTTATGGTCCAGCCTTCAGACACGACTAATTGTGCTCCTGCTCTGGATGTCCTAAGAATTGTAACAGTCCCTGTGCTCACACCAGTGAAACAAGCAGGACCAGCTTTCACAACTACCCTGTGATAGCTCATGCTGCTAAATTATTTGCACGCCACCTGGTATGATTTTGGCATATGTCACTGAGCATTGTCCCAAACAGTGCCCAAACATGCATTGCAGGGTACTATGGGATGCAGATGTTTATTAGTATTCAGCAGATATGAAGCAACTCTGTTTTCAGAGGAGGGAAGACAGTTTAGCTGTGATGACATACCACTGGGTTTCAAGGACAGAGAACACACTCTCTTATTTAATGGCATAGGCATAACTTTAGAGGAGTGCTGCAGAGGTCTGGGAATACTGTACTGTCATGTTTACAGCCTTCTGGGCTGAATATTTCTTTCATAATCTGCTTTGAGCAGCAACGTGGTTACATGCTGAGTAGTTCAGGTGCAGTGAAGAGTACACCAGGGTTACTGTATCTCAAGAGTGAGAGGGAACCCCTGGACCTGTACAACAGGCTACCCTCCTTTACTGGCAAATAGGGTCCTGGTTTTTCATTCACTGTCTCCTCATCTCTAACCTTTCCTTGCCCTTGAAAATCTGCTTCAGCAGTGCATCATTGTGCCTGTGTCAGTCAACTTCCCTTTTCCAGTGGCCTTCTCTTTTCCAATGACAGCCTGAACCCAATTTTTTTTTGTATAAAAGCAAAATATTTCAATAACCTACTGGTTATCTGAATAGCTGTTCTCACTTATATTAGTAGGAATGGTCCAAAGGGTTAGAAAAACTGGTTTATTTAGACTAACAGAGAAGACACTTGAAAATTATTGTGATGTTAAAATTTACTTGGTAATTTTTTGTTGTTGTTTTTCCCCAAAAAATGTTTGGGAGGGGATGCATATTAGTGGGGTACTGGCCCAACCTATATTGTGACACTAAACTTGTCCTTCACCACTTTCTCTACCTCATCTGCATCACTGGGAAGGGTCTGTCACTAGCTGTATGTTCACTATTCAGCACAACAAGGTCCTGATTTAAATGAAGCACAAATTTAATGCAAAAAAAAAATGAATAGTTAAAATTAGACAAATTAGTGCAGAGCTAAAATGTCCTACACAGATTCAAGTATCAGATGATGTAAAAAGATCTAATTGGAAAGGCAGAAAAGAATAATATGAAGAAATGAGTGTCTCATTAATTAGGGAGGAAGTTGACTTAACAGAGATTAGTGGAAAAACTTTCCTCTTCCCTGTGAGTTTAGAGAAGTGATGCACACTTCACACGGTGTTATTCTGCATTGTACTTACCACAAGGCTGTCAAGTACTCAGATAATGTGGGGAATAATTGTACAGCCTTAAGAGTGCAAGATGACACCCATTTCATGTCATGACACAATGCAGAGTAGTCATCTACATGGTATAGTGATGAAAGGTTACTGTTTTATTTATAAAATCAGTAATGAGCTCAAAAATAATGGTGTCATAATTGATGTAAAATTGCTCTATTAGAATGATTTATGCTCATTATAGTAGCTCAAATTGTTTTTAAATGAGGCATTTGGGGTTCATGCTCATTGTTTTTTTGTCTAATTTGTTTAAAAGACTTAAAATACCTTAAACCAGAAAATTAATTGAGTAGGTCTGGAATACAAATGCAGTCTTGAAATAGAACTAAAGTTTGGTTTAGTGGTTCTAAAATATACTTCAAAAGAGATATAGCAGAAAAAAAGCACAGTGATATTGTTTATAATTTATAGGTTTAGATGCTGAATAAAAATGGAAAAATATTTTCTGTCTCTTAAATAACAGTATTACATTGTGATGGAGAAAATAAAAGGACTAATTTCTCAAGTAAAGGCGGAATTTTGTCAAAAGAAAAACATGTTTTATTTCACAATAGCACAGTAGCTGCAGCACTCATCTACAATGTGTCTGGATGAGGGACTTGAGTGAGATGCTCTGACACACCGAGGCAGTTGTCTATCCCAATGAAGCCTTTCTCCAAAAGTCTCCTTTCTGTTTCATAGCATGGGATTTTACAACTTCTGAACTGTTCATGAAATTAAATTATTTTTCTTATCTTTTCTGAAGCAATACCCTAAGAGGATTTGTAAAAGTAAATCCAGCCTTCATTACGCCCTGTTCTTTACTAGACAATCTGGGCATAATTCTGTTCTTGATTTCACCAGTGGAAATGAAATTACTCTGAATAGGAATTGGTTTACTGGAGGCTGACATTCAGACTGCAGCCTTTTCTACTAGTGGGAAAGATGTTAGTCCTCCAGTCGTCCCAGATTTCCTTTGAATGGGAGTCATGCTGCAGTTGTCTGTCAGCTAGAGATTGAACTGCCTAGAGAAAACAGAAGAACACCATGAATACCAATACACTCTGCTGTGCTCTGTGGGATGTTTTTCTCTAGGAGGTCCAAACTCAGGTCAGCAGAAATCCATACAACAGCAGACAGCAGGAATTTTAAGAGTCGTGCACACATATATTTGTGAGGGTTATGCCAATGGATCATAGAGTTAGAGACTTAATCCAAATTTGTAACTTGTGCACGTGAAAATACACCTCTAATGTACAACACAGCCGATGACTGGCAAGGCAATGACTGTCCTTACATGCAAGTGAGATGCAATTGTAGTGAAAACAGAGAAAAGCTATTCTTCTATGTAACTGAAAGACAATATTTATATATTGTCTTTACATATATATAATTATAGAATAAATCTAAGGGGTGGAATGGCTCACCAAGTTACATTGTACCTATATTCATTGCATGTTTAGGAGCTGGTAATTTTAAAAGGATGATATATAGGAATAATCACAGAATGGTTTGGAGTGGAGGGGACCTTCCCAGCCCCTCTAATTCCAACCCTCTGCCATGGGCAGGGACACCCTCCACTAGCCCAGGTTGCCCAAAGCCCCATCCAACCTGGCCTTGAACACTGCCAGGGGTCCAAGGGCAGTCACAGCTTCTCTGGGCAGCCTGTGCCAGGGCCTCACCACCTCAGAGTGAAGAATGTCTTCCTAATAGCTAATCTAAATCTACCTTTCTTCACCTTAAAGCTATTCCTCATTGTCCTATCATTCCCTGCCCTTAAAAGAAAAAGAAAATGTTAACAATTCCTCCATTTCTTGAATTGTGTGGGATAATTCACTACTAAGCAAAGCAAAAAGCAATTCCAAGGTTGATCTTAACCTTTCAGGTGAAAAAAAGCCAAGTTGGTTATTTTTCATTTTGTTTTGAAGCTGGATTTTATTCAGTACTTCTTTTTAATTTTTAAAATGCAAGATTTTCTCAAATTGTCACAGTTTTAATGTGTGCTGCTCATTCAGGAAGTCATAAAGGCCATACCTTCAAAAAATAATTAAAAAATGTCTATAATTTGTCAAATGTAATTGACCTCGTGTTATAAAGTAAGGCTTGTTAAGAAAACAGCTTTTCTTGCCTTTTGTTTTTAAAGTAAGGGTAAAGAAAGAGCACAGGGTTTATTGTAGGTCAGTTAGTAATGGACCAGTGGTAGAAGAATTTGAAGGTACAGACTTTATTTTATTAATAGTCACTGTCAACTTGAAAAAGGAGTTCTAAAAACCTAGCTAAACTCTATATAATAATCGGGCACAGTTATGTACATCCAGCATCATATAATCTCTTACATATTTTCCATAACATGGGTTTTCCATTTGTTAAGAAAACTTTGGTTTATTGAAGTTTTTCCAGGAAAAAAACCCCAACCAAAACCACAGAAAATGATGCGTGAGTTCATTGCTATTCCTTGGTGCTGCAGTGTCTTTTCTTTCATGGAGAATGAACATCCTGGCTGAATCCATCACTGACTTCCCATCACGTACATGCCATCACCCATGTAGCTGTCACATAGTTTTGTTCATATTACAGATTCATGTACTATTCATCAAAGCCATTTAGCAGCAAACTGCCTACAGCTAGCATGTCAGAAACCTCCTGAGAATGGAGAGGAAGGAGTAGCCTGAAGTGGGTGACATTTTTCAGTGTTTCATAAAATTTACATTCGTAAAAAGTGTGTTATTGTTACCAAGTAAAGATTGGTTTATGATCTTGATGCCTACTGCTATCCAGACCATGGATAATGTGGATTATATTGGACCCAGTGGTATCACTGAGTGTGCCTTCTAATGCCAATGGAAGTATAATTTAGGAGCCAGTTGCATATTATTTAATTGGTATTGCCCCGTAGCAGGATTTTTTGTTTCACCTTTCAGTGTTATAGAAACTAATGTACCAAAATTATCAGCTTGTTCCTACAAACATGGCCTTGTATCTTAGCATAATTCTTAACATTTAATTTGTTTTGTGCTGTGATTTCATTAGAAATAAACTAATATAAACATAATCATTATGAAATGTAAAACAGTAGTCCTTTCAAAACCTAATCTACTCTTCAAGCCAGTCCTACAACTCTTCCCATGTTTCCCTGCCAGCTTCTTGCAATGGCTTAAGGTTTTCTTTTTCTTGTTTTGTAGTTTATGGTAATGACTTTGGGCAATGGCCAATCTTCTGTATCACTTTTAAATATAGAAATACAGACTTGTGAAGTTCAGAACTTTGAGTATGAGCTTTTTGGTTTAGAATATAGTTTTCCCCACCATTTCTTACCCCTCAGTAGAACCCTGCTTAGCTTTTTTTTTTTTTTTGGTATGTAGCAGTCACCCAAGTATTACTAGAAACAAGACTAACGTAATTTGACTATGAAGAGAGATATTGATACTGCTGCCCTTCAGTCAGAGGGAATGAAGACTACTGGGAATCATTTATTCTGAGGCTGGCAAATTTTTTGTGCAGCCTAAATCCGATCTTCTAGACCCTTCTCTTTGAAAAAATGCCAGCTCAATCAGGTAATAAAATCCTATTTTTGGTGTAACATCTGTAAGTGATGGGCTTATTCCACCCAAAACCCTTAAGATATCCATGACTGTTTGGGTTTATATCCCTGCTATTTAAGGAGCCACAAAATGTAATGCAGCTCTTGCAACTGTAGCAATTCCAGTCTATTTTATGCATTGTCTTCAATCTTATTTTATGATACTAAACCCAAAATAGGATTCCTGAGATTGAAGCTACATGTTTGCCTGAAGTCCTCCATAATACCACTGGGAGATCCCAAAGGGAAATGTGGCTGTAAATGAAGCTAACTAGCTATGGTCTGCAGCATGGTATTTGTGGTTTGTGGCATGCAATGAAAACTAAAGTCTTCTGAGCTGGAAAAGAAGTGTCATCCAAGTGCCAGCTATAGAAGATGCATAACAGCATTTGAATATTAAGTCAAGAGCTCTTGAACTTGAGTGTGTTGCTATTGTAATGCCCTTCCATACAATCAAGCCTGGGGCAATTTAAACTGTGCTGAAAGTAGTCCTGTAGCCTAACAGGAAGGGTCTGGCCACTCTAATAGTTGAGAACATAAGTAAATATCCTTACACATCAAATGACCTTTGGAGGATTTGGTTAAACTTCTAATTTTTGGAGGCCTGAGTTTAGTATCAGAGATCTCTCTTTGAGTTTGTCCATCACCACTACAGCTAAACCCCATGAGGGAGAAAAGCTTTATACTGAGGTCCATTGTTAAGTCACATTTGTTTTGCAGCTGTCAAACTCTGAACCAAATAAAACCTGCATGAACCAAATATAACATTTCAATTTTCTCAAAGTATCCTCTCCTCTGGACTTTTAAATGGTTTATATCACATTTCTATGCCTTTTCTGATGTTGAACAGAACCATACTCTTCAATCCTGAGAACTCAGGGTTACTAAGTGCAAGCAAATATGTCAAATATTCCCACTAATCCAGTGTACCATGACTGACTTCTTTGGAGTCTAGTTTGTAATTCTCACATTGAAAATAGTGCATTTTTAACATTTCAGTTAACTTCCATGGAACTACTTGCAAAATACTATAGTCCTGGAATAGAAGGATGAGACCTTTGTTTTTTCCATGGTACTAAACGTGGCATTGAGACAAATAAATCATGATAGGATTAACACATCCCCTGTCATACCTAAAAGCTTCCTTCCTATTGCAGAATCATTTCATGGGTGGCTAATACTATAACTCTGGGTACAAAGGAGGAAACTTCAGCCCACCTGCAGGTATCATTTCCTTTAATTGGTGGGTGAGGGATGAACAGTGCTTTCATTTATATAGAACAATTTCTCCCCTCCTTTGCACATAAATGCCATTGAAAAAACCTTCTCAACTTTTGTGCTTGAAGTGTAAGTTAAATAAAAATAAGTTGGAAAACTCTGCCTCCTTGTGTATTACAGCTGGAGGGGATGCAGTGGGAATCTTGTTGGCTCATTACTGGTGATTATAAAGCAAGAGCCATTGACGGAAGAACTAACAGCTGCTTGAAAACGTTATTTCAGACATTAAGAGTACAAATGCAGGTAAAATAAAGGCACTTTGGAAACAACTGCAGTTATAGAAAAGAGGTGCTATTTAAACATTGTTTAAAAATTCTCACTCAGACACTTAACACCCAGGACTTGTAATTCATTTAAGAACTAAGCAGTATGTATGCTTTAGACCTCCTTCATTAACACAGGCTGCTAATAGGAAATTATGTTTTTGCCTCAGTAGTTCTCAGTTATTAGCACTGAAAACTAGGGAGACAGATGACTGTGAATGATCATCCATTACCTATGTTACCTTGAAAATCAGCAGTTTATTTAAAGCTACAGGTAAGGGGAAAAGCAAAATATTTTTTTAAAATGCATAAACATTCAGTAACAAGACATAAATTTGTGTTATATAAATACATTCTTATTTAAGGATAATAAACCATATATTTACATTATTAGCAATTTTATGAGTTCTTAAAACTGTTTTAGTACTTTAGGTTCCTGAAGATAACTGTTCAGTTGGTTAGCTGCAAATTTACACACAGTATTTAAAAATGACATCTTCCTAGGATAGGGAAATATTTTATGCTTAACATTCCTGAATTATCATATTAATAGCATTAGATTAGATTCTTGTTAATCACAAAGTGTTAAGCCTTTTAAAATCAGCTTCCAACACATGCTTGGAAAGTATGTGCCTCAAAACTTTACAGAATTTGCAAGGCAAGAAAATGAAGTTTTCTGGTCATGAAATCTTTCTCACTGCCTGCTTCCAAGCCTCTCCTGTTTTGTGGTGCAGCTTTGAAAAGAAGGTACACAGATTAAGAATACACTAAGCCAATTAACAGAACCGCCCCCCAAATTTATTGCTCCTGTCTTTCAGCTTTTCTGAACTCCATTTGCCAGATGGAAAAGCAAACCCCCAGTCTGATTCCCCAAGGTTCTCCCTGTGCATGTCACAAAGGAGCTTGGCAGGTGTCAAATTTATACTGAAATAAAAGGCCTTGGTATAGACTATAATAAATTATTTGCATAAGGAAAGATGTACTGAATATTCTGAGTCAGTTTTGGCCAACCTTCAGGTATATCCTCAAACATCAGTCCAGGCACATGTTTAGAAATATGGACCTCAATGTACACAGGTATCCTAAAACATGCAGAGTTTTGCAAGGCTTTATGTAGAGCAAGACAAAGAGGATCCCTGCATGCTCTCTTCCCTGGGGTACTGGCAGCTCTCCTGTGACTCTTTTTCTCCACCTTCTTTATCTCTCATCACTCACTGAAAACAGATGTTTAAGACTGGTGAATCCTTAGAGGATAAAGGCTTTCCTAAGTAGGTTTGCTTCTCATGGGACATTTCAGGCAGTACAAAAATGTTGTTCTTGTTGTCAAAAACATTTTTCAAAACCTGAAAAGTAAGAGAGAGGAAAAACAGATCAATATTTCCTTTGGTTTTTTTCTTCTGGTCAACTCAAATGAAAAAGAATTCAGTCACTATAACAGTGAAATATGAGTAGGATGCCTATGTGAGTAGTCATGAAGGTAGCTGGGCTAGAAGGGAAAATTACTGAACACAGAAAGGGCTGCCAGCCTGGGAGATGTTAGCCTAGGAGCTCAGCTCTGGAATGAGAAGCATCCTTGAAAAGTGCAGCTGGTCTCTTTGAAGTGCATCTGGGGTATCTAGAAAATGGAGACATCCTGACAAATGCAAAACCAGGAAACTGTAATGCAACTTACCATCTGACAAAGTGAAAACAGTCTAGAAAAATATGAGTCTGTCTGCAAGAACATGAATAATCATTATTTTTTGGCTGTTACAGGTGAAAAATTGAAATTAACAACATGTATTTGTTGCTTGAGGTAGTCGTGTCCTATACCCTCATGTCTCTATCATATGAAATGGTTTCATTTTTACCCCAATTGAAGCCTTCCTCACTGAGAACTTCCTGTGCTGCACATACTTCACCCCCTTCTTAAACAGGAGGATTCCTCCACATGAGCCTTTCTACAAATTCTTGGACTCTCACTGGGGACACCTGGCTGACTCCAGACTGTGCCACAGATTATTTTTGAAATGAGACTCTGTCTGTTCTCCTACTGGTCATCCCCCTCGGCCTATTTGGGATTGTTTCAGGTGGTCCTCCCACTTCTGGGATGGTTAGATCCCCCTCTGAGGTCAGTTGGTGCTTCCTCTGGGATGGCTTGGCCCCTTCTGGAATCTAATTCGCTTCAGATAGGCATTATATATCTGTATAAATAATCTCTCATAAGGTTATCTACTGCTAAATTGTTGATAAGTTGCTTCACTGATGATAAATTCATAGCAATCTGTGATAGTATTCAGTTGCTGATGACACTGGCTGTGGCTACATGATTGGTTGCTGCTATTATTAACTGCTGCCCTACTGTTGATTGATGCTGTATTATTGATTGCTGACAGTAATTTGTAACAGCTTGACATATATATAAATGTATTCACTTTATTAATCATAGATATACTTACTAGTGGTGACTTTTTTATAGGTGTGGTAATTTGTCCTGAGGTAGAGAAATTTAGAGGATAGAAGCCTCCATGTCCTTCTGCATTATGGAGTCCTATATACTCATAGTCATGATGTCTACACATCTGCAAGTTGGGTAGCCCATTAGGTCATAAGAGATGTTGGCTGTTACTATTTTGGGGGAAGGAGAGGAGCAAAAAATAAAGGTTTCTGTTTAAAAAACCAACTAACCAAAACCCAACCAAGCATGGATATTTGTGTAGAAATTTACATCTGACAAAGATGACCTCTTTATATATTAAAAAAATAAAAGGTTTAGCATTTTCTTTAAGCAGAAATAGGACAGTCTGTGTCCCCAGAAGTCCTGGAGGCAGTAAAAGAGATAAAATTGGTAAGAAGGTAATGGTAAAAGAAACAGAGTTAAAATTCATCACATTACCTTTAACCAGATGGGAGTCTTTGGTAAGCCTCATGCACAGGAGTGAATTTACAGGAAATAAGGAAAGAACAGCTCTGCTGAGTGGTACACACAGAGTGCCAGGAGCCACAGCAGGGAGTAAGCACACAAGCCTTAAAGGGCAACTGGGCAATCTACTATTAATGGCTGAGCAGACTCAGGCAGCTGGAAGCTCACTGTGCCAAAAAAAGCAACAGCTCAAGACCAAATTCACTGAAAGTAGTAGTAGTTTGGGAAATGTAAACCTAGGTTGGGTTTTTGTTGTAGTTTTGTTTTGTTGTTTTTTTTTGCTGGCTGTGGTGGGTTTTTTTGCTTGGAGGTGAAGGAAGAGGCTGAGAGGGTGGGAAATGACACTGGGCCTTTTGGCATACCCATTATATGATCCAAAAGCTACTTTCTATTCCTGCTGGTTAAATTATTCTTATAAAATGGCATATTCTGGAAAAAGAACTGGGAGGGTATTTTAAAGACTGCAGTCTAAAGAAGTTAAAGCAATTTTAGTTTTTTTTATATGAGAACATAGAAGTTGTTACAGAAGAGATATGCTCTGTGAATAAGTTACCAGCTAGAGGATTATTGTGTTGCTCCCTATAAATGAAAGCAGTTCAATATTTCGCTTTCTATTTGCATGCCTATTTTATGTTTCCTTCAGAATAAGAGTTTCCTCTGCTATAGGCAGGGTCTGATAGTGGAGTTAATTCTCATTTCAGCACACGGGACTGGGTCTGAACTGGGGACACACTGAATTAACATAAAAAGACCTTGTGACATTCTGTGAGACAGCTTGGCACAGCCTGGAGACCTCATGCAGGAAGTTCCTCCCATGCCTCTGGTGCCTGAAGGATAGAGTTTGCCACACACAAGCCCTCAGGCTCCTGCTGACTGCTTCATACAATCTTGCAAAGCCTATTGCATCCCAAATCACTTGTCTCCAGAGCCCCAAAGGCCTCTGGATTGTTATCCCACAGCTCATGTGTTAGAAATATCCAGAATCCTAGCTTAATACATGGTGGTACTTTGCTCTTCTTGGGCCTTTTTCCAGAATCACTGAATTTTTCATGACTCTTTCTATTAAATTCAAAAGACTTTAGATCAGGCCTTATATTTATGTTTTTAACCCAGCGCTCTTTGGCATTTTAAATAGATCTTCATGTTTTTTACTTTATTACTTGATATTGCTGGTACTATTCCTGCTGAGCCTTGTCAAAAATGTATTAGATACCCCAGTTACTATGCCTTTATATCAAAGCTGCCTGGTTTAAGAGGAGAAGAATAAAGAATAAGTATGGAAAAGCAGGTGGCAAATTCTTTGGAAAAAGCACAAAGTCTGGTAATAGCATTCTTTCCACAGAAAGGCTTCAGAACTGAGAAACTGAGGTTGTCTTGAGACATGTTTTCCACTGTGATGGCAGAGTTTGCCAGCTTGACCGATACAGGTAGTTTGGGAAGTTTCGATAGGCAGATTTTATCAATGAAGTGTTTAGTGGTTACTTCTACTAAGCAGAGGGAGTAGACTTGTGGAATTATGTATTTGTAGTTTTTTCTCTCTTGTGGATAATGATGATGTAACCAGTTCCAAATATCACACCTGTTTTCTCCACCAGCATTCTTCCCTGTGTTGTAACTTCTGTCATTGCCTTAGGATTTAAAATGAAGGCTAACATTAACACCTGCAATTTAGTAAAATCCCTGCCATGGATTGTTTAACTAGGAGTAAGAGGGGAGGAGGAGAGTTGTTAGAGGTCTACAGGTCCCTTATTTAGCCCTATAAAAACTATGCTAATAAATCCAGGCTAAGAATTACATTGGCCATGATTATTCCCTGATGACAAATGTCACACAAGAACTCAAACCTGTATGGGCTGAACTCACTGTTGCACCTAGCCCCAAAATACCTTGCATGAACTAAAACCCTGCAAGGAAGGACACTTGCATTTATAAAGTCTATCTGCTAACATCTGTTTTGTTTCTCTTTACTGGTATAGTTATAGCCACAGTATTGTTGGTGATTTGAGTCACTTATTACTTGACATACATACAATATAGAGTATTGTATGTTCAAAAGTGTTCGGGGATTTACAGGTCAATGTGGAAAATTTGGGAAATTATTTAGGAGCTAAGTGCCATCCACTTCAGTGGGAGATGGACTCTGTGTGCTTTATAAAATACCAACTGACTCTTCCTTGCACAGGTTGGCTTTTTAGAAGATGTGGCTCAGAGCAGTAGGTCCCATTTGACGTTTTATTGCATACCCATGAGCCTTCAAGTTCATGCTATAAAAAGATCCATGCATCAAGTGAAAGCTGCCTTTGGTAACCCATCTCCCCCTTCTGCAGGTTATTCCTCTGAAGTTGGCACAGGGAGCTCTGCAGCAAAGGCCAAGCTTTGCTGGGCTGTTAGCTATGGATTTTTTGGCAAACCCACCATTGAAGAAAGTACATGCTTTGAAATCTCAAATGTCTCAGCACCCAAGCAATAATTCAGGTCTAATACAGTGTCACTTTTCTCATTTAAAAATTGGAAATTACATAAAATGTGAAAGCAATCTGCTCCCATCAGGATGCTAAATACTGTTTTGTAGCTGGATTAAATAAATCTTAATTAAGACTCTGAGTGTATATTTTCATTTTTTTCCTTCCTCACCCCCTCCCTCTTCCTCCCCAGCCCAAGGATCTGACTAGAGTATACTGAAAAAATAGTAAAAATTAAAAACATGGGAAGAAATACACAAAACCTAAACGTGCATCTTTCCAGCAAATGAAGTAGTGAAGTAGCACAAGTCTTTCCTCCTCATAATTGTAGCACACATATGCATACACAGATAAATATATGCATATAAACATATAAAGAACATTCAAAACATATTCTTTGCAGCTCATGAGGAAAAACCTATAGAAGTTTAAATGGCTGTCTTCTACAATTCATTTGCCTTTGTAATGAAATCTAAAACCAAACAAGAATGCCCATTATTCAATTTAATACTCTCAATGAAAATTTATATCTCTCCCCTTATTTTATTCTGAGGTATTATTGCAGAAAATGATCAGACCATGTGTGATTCAAAGAGAAAATCATCAGATTTCATTTTCATATTGGCTTTGGGATGTGAATGAGCAAGCTTAAGAGTGAAATTTCTTTAGCAGAGAAATATTTTTTTTTTTTTTTACAAAGGCTTTTTGGAGTCTTGAGTCACTTAAAATAAATCCCATGGAGTGTTGAGGGCTAATTTCCAAGTCAGAAGCATAACTCGGTATTTACACTCGTGTAAGAAGTGCTGTTGTTCCCAATAGTGAATGTGACATTTCAGCTACAGGAGCCTAAACCATAAGAAAAGCTTTGTGTTCTTTGAATCCAAATAGGCTTAGGTTTTGCCTAAGTTGAATGGAAAAGCAGATTTTCATACATGGCAATGTCTTTTCTCCCCTTCCTACCAAAAGCAACACAAAACAAACCCCCTCCTGCAACCCCCAGATGTGTCTGCTTTTAACAGGGTGGACATAGAGGTCCATTGAGCTGACCACCAGAAAGCAATGTGCTCAGGCCTGGAAACAATTATGAGCAGATGATCTTGCTCTTTCTCACCTCCATTTTTTAGCTAAAAAATGGGGGTGGTGACACTGAATTTCCAAGTGGAGAGATGCTTTGGAAACCAAGGATGAAAAAAGGCAAAACTGGTGTTCTAATGGCTTTATATCCAGACATTCACATCCAGGTAAAATAGTGGTAATGTCTGCCAGGAGAAGAGATGTTACCAGTCACTTCCTGTAACTTTAGTTACAAAGCTGAGAATTTGTCACAGCAATGCACAGTTTGTCATCTCCTAAAGACCCTGTGTCATGTATTTAAGTCCTCTATGCATACATTGGATGCCCTAGGGAGTTATAGACTCACAGAATGGTTTGTGTTGGAAGGGACTTCAAGATCATCCAGTCCTACCCTTTGCCATGGGCAGGGACACCCTCCACTAGCCCATACTGCCCAGAGCCCCATCCAACCAGTTCTTTGAACACTGCCAGAGAGCCAGGGGCAGCCACAGCTACTCTGGGCAGCCTGTGCCAGTGCCTCACCACCCTCACAGGGGAGGATTGCTTCCTAATGTCTCATCTAAATCCCCTCCTTTAAAAGCCATTTGCTCTTGTTCCATCACTACTGCTCTTGCAGTTCTATGCAACTAATAAATTCTTTTGATCTGTGAAGCATGATCAACAGCTAATCCTGGAAATAACAGTATGTTCACTTGACAGATTTCTGTTTTTTTATTTAATTTTCTAGGGCTCTTGCTGGTGAAGACTGAGTCAAAATGGTCACTGACTACCTCAGCCTTTTTTATATCCCAAGTAACCAGCTCTCCTCTTTCTTTCCAGAGAGCACCCACTTTTTCCTTGGGTGCATTTTCTTCCTTTTCTTTCCCTGGTGTACCTATAGAAGCTTTTCTTTTTGCTCTTGACATCCCTGGCAACATTCAATTTTTTCAGGGCTTTAACTTTCCTAACCTGATCCCTGGCTGCTTGGACAGTTTATCTATATTCCCCTTGGGCTACCTGCCCCTGCTTCCAGTATCTGTAGTATTCCTTTTGGCATTTGAGTTTTCCCAGGAACTCCTTGTCCATCCCTGCAGGCTTGACTTCCTCTTTTTTAGGATGGATTACTCCTGAGGTTGGATGATGTGATCCTTGAAGACTAGTCAGCTATACTGGGCCCCTTTTCCCTCCAGGGCTTTCTCCCTTAATACTCTACCAAGCAGGTCCCTGAAAAGGCCAAAGTCTGCTCTCCTGAAGTCCAGGGTAGTGAGCTTGATGTGAATACTACTCACTGCCCTGAGGGTCTTGAACTCTACCATGTCATGGTTAGTTAAGGCTGCCCTTGAGCTTCATATTCCCTACCAGCCCCTGCTTGTTGGTGAGAACAAGGTCCAGCATGGCACCTCTCCTTGTCTCCTCTGTCACTTGGAGAAGAAAGTTATCATTAATGCATTCAGGGAACCTCCTGGATTGTTTATGCCCTGCTGTGTTGTCCCTCCAACAGATATTGAGGTAATTGAGGTCCCCCATGAGGACAAGGGCTTGTGAATCTGTTCACTTGGTTTGCTTAGTCAGGTGGCCTGTAATAGACCTCCACTATAGTGTCACCTGTCCCTTCACTCCCTTTAATCCTGACCCATAAACTCTTGGTCAGTTCCTCATCCTAGTTAATGGAATGTTAAATGTGATTAGACAACTATGTGTAAGGAACTGAATCCCAACAAAGTTCTCATTGCATCTCGTTTCTTAGTGAGGGACATTAGAGGTGATTGCCTCTGCAAAGCTAAATTTATGTGTCTTCAATCTGTGAGCTGAATCCAACCCAACTGATGAAAAGACTTGAGGAAAAAAACAAAAAAAGAATTAAGTGCAATATGGGATCTTCCCCAGACATATGCTTACCTGCCACCAGGATATATGAATTAATTATAAACTATCTCAAGTAAATGTTCTTAAGGGAAAAACGTACTAAGAAATGGTAGCAAATGATTTAAACTGATACAGATATCAGGATTTTTTTTCTGTTTGATTCTTTGCTACTCTCTGCAATGAATAAATTCATACATTTCAGCAATCTTCTATTTAACTATTTAGCAAGGTACTTTTTTTGGTATTTGCAGGATTTTGACATCTCTTTATCTTTTCCTTCCAAAAGTAGTTACAGACAGCCTTAGCCTGAGGTTAACCTGGAAAGAGATATATTTGGGTAATAAGCCCAAAACAAGAGGTGGAATTTTGTGACTGTATCAGCTTAAACATCAGTAAACACAGGCATTTCTGTACATTATGTAATGTAAACAAACAAAAACGTGTTTTCATAAAGGACTTTGAAGTCCTTGATGAAAGGAACGATCTGAGAAAAGGCATTGTTGCTTCTATGCTGAGAAAAAATGGGCCACTTCACTTAAAATAGATTTCAAGCGTGTTGAAGTGCTAATTGAAGTTGCAGGGAGGATTTTTTAAATAAAGCAAAGGAGCACAGATTTATTTCCCCAATTACACCGATTAATGGTATCTGGGGATACTTTTTTTAGTCCTGAAAATATTCCACTTGGCCCTCTTTGCTCTCCAGTAGGGTGTGGATCTCCCCTATCCTCTTTATCATGTCTGTTAGGCTGGGGAAGGTGTTTCAGAAACTCTAGAAAGTGCAGCTAGTAGAGAATAGAAAGTCATTCAATTCTCCGTGTGATGTCTTGACCCTGGCTGGACACCAGGTGCCCAGCAAAGCTGCTCTATCACTCCCCCTTCTCAGCTAGACGGGGGAGAGAAGATATAATGAAAAGCTCGTGGGTCAAGCTAAGGACAGGGAGATCACTCACCAATTAGCATCATGGGTAAACAGGCTCGACTTGGGGAAAATTAATTTAATTTATTACCATTGAAATCAGCGTAATGAGAGATAAAAGCAAATCTTAAAAAGACCTCCCCTCATCCCTCCCTTCTTCCTGGGCTTAACTTTATTCCTGATTTTCTCTACCCCCTCCAGTACTCACCAAATGTTTTCCCTGTCCGCCCTTCCTCCTCAGGGGAGGATTACTCATACTCTTTCCTGCTCCAGCTTGGGGTCCCTCCCATGAGAGACAGTCCTCCACCAACATCTCCAAGGTGAGTCCTTTTCCAAAGGCTGCAGTTCTTCACAAACTGCTCCAGTGTGAGTCCCTCCCAGGGGGTCATAAGTCCTGCTAGGAGCTTGCTCTAGCATGGGCTTCTCACAGGGTTGCAGCCTCCTTTGAGTGCCTCCACTTGCTGTAGCATGGGGTCCTCCATGGGCTGCAGGGGGGAAATCTGCTCCCCACAGTTCTCCATAGGATCACAGAATCATAGAGGTTGGAAGGGACCTCAAGAGATCATTGGGTCCAACCCCCCTGCCAAAGCAGGTTCCCTGGGATGCAGAGAGACAACCTGCCTCACCATGGTCTTCTCCAGGGACTGCAGGGGAATCTCTGTTTTGGCTCCTGGTGCACCTCCTGCCTCTCCTTCATTGATTTTGGTGTCTTCTTTGGAGTTGTTCCTCTCACATATTCTCTCTCATCTCTCTGGTTGCAGTTTCTCCTGGTGTTCTGCAGGGTTGTTTGTTTGCTTGTTTGCTTTTCCGTAGAATCAAAAACTCATAGAACAGTTTGGGGTGGAAGGGACCTTCAAAGCCCCTCTAGTTCCAGCCCTCTTACCTTTGAAGAACATGTACAGAGACTCAACCCTAATTCTATTTCTAATATTTTACTCATATTTTCAGTGAAGCAGAGTTCTCCGCCTTGTCTTTACCCCAAAATTAAGTTTGATTTGTACTTGATTGCCAAGCCCAGGCTGCAAAACTTTTCGTGTTACAGACATTTAAACCCTCTCTGTCAAGGACTCTTTCAAATCCTTTAAAATCACCTTTGCTATAACACCTGAAGAAAATTGTTATCTGAAATCCACAAAGCAGGAGTGGAGCTATGGTTATTGCTGCTAGATGGCTTGTGAATTGCCTACACACCCAGGCTGGGCGAAAATAGCTCAGCATCTTTTTGGATGCATCTGTTCTATTTCTTTTCCCTTTTTTGGGTTTTTTTGGGGTTTTTTTTTTGACTGTGAGTTCACTTGTAGAACTGCTGTCGTACTTTATCTGTTTGTGGAGCTTTTAACAGAATGAATCTCTAACCTGTCTGTGGCCCCTTGCCTACCTCAGGCTGCTAACACAACTGAAATAGAAACATATTCCTTAAAAGGTCAGTAGAAAATAGGAAAAAAAAGATGTGTGCCAACTCTTGCAGAGAGAGCAGGTAGGGCTTGACTAACACAACCCGTGCTATGCTGTTCATTTCCTGAAAGAGTTGTGTTGCAGTTTATTTTACCCCCAAAAGGAACCATTTTAACTGAGAAACTACTGATTTCAAAACAAAACCCTTACGACGTTGCTGAGGATCCAACAGAGAAGAGTACCTTGGAAAAAAATTAAATGCAACATAAAAGCTCCTGAAACTTGATAGCATGTTTTAGGCTCATCAGAATTTAGTAAATAAATAAAAAAATGCAGAGGTGAAAAACAGATTAGAGAGGTGTTTATTTTCCCCTTGGAGAACTTGAACATCTACTGGAGACCAGGGAAGAGTGTTAATGAAGTAAGTAGCATCAGGGGAGCTACTTGAATTAATACAGTCTTTTATTTTATTTATGGGGAACTGATTTTTCAATCAAAGTGTCTAATGTGGGATTTCAAAAAACATCCATGAGGGGAAGGGGGGAAAAACCTACAGGGACTCCCACCTTATTACAGGCTTTTAACTGGCTAGTTAATAGCTCTATTAGAAATGCACATAGAATTATAGAATCATAGAATTATTTTGATTGTAAAAAACCTTTAAGATCATTAAGTGCAACCATTAACCCAGCACCTTTAAGTCCACCATAAAAGTATGTCCTTAAACACCTCCACAGACAGTGACTCAACTGCTTCCATGGATGGCCTGCTCCAATGATTGACAACATTTTTGATCAAGTGATTTTTCCTCATATCAAATCTAACCCTCCCATGGTGTACCTTGAAGCTGTTCCCTCCTCTCCTATCACTTCTTATTTGGGCAAAGCGACCAACACCTACTTGACTACAACCTCCTTTCAGGTAGTTGTAGAGAGTGATAAGGTCTCCCCTCAGCCTCATTTTCTCCAGGCTAAACAATCCCAATTCCCTCAGCTTGCCCAGATTCTTGTCAGTCATTGGTTGCAGCTTTGAATTCCTTGCTGAAAATTGCAGAGATCAACCTGTCTACTCTTTTTCATGGTAGCACTGCTGTAGAAATTCCTGTTTGGGACAATACTTAATGAAACAAAACCTGAAAGGAGGAAAGAAATCCATGGCTGTAGAACCACAGACTGTACTTCTCAATAAAATAGGCCAGGACTTATTCTCCTTCCCTAAAGACATGCTTGTTCCCCTCCTCCTAGGAAAAGGTAGCTTTGCTTTAACTACCTATTTACTGTTTTATTAGGAAGAATCTCTGACCTCCTTTTGCACCTAGCCTTAGCAAGCATTTCCTGAGAGAACTAATGGGTTAGAATTAAGCCCATGTCTTTGGCCCTGTGGCAGTGAAAAGTTTTGATGTAGCTACACAGACTCAAGACTCCAGAAGGGAAATTATCAAAAAGGCTAAATGGCCAGTGGGGTACTGGTGTGTGACTTGATGTTTCCTTGCTCAGAGCTTCTGTGGCACAGGAGCACAGCTGAGTGCTCTGAAACCAAACAAAAGAAAGCATATTGCCAAGGAAACTTTGCTAAAGAACAGATGGTGTGGAGCAAGTGGTTAGCTGTAGAGAATTGATATAGCTCCCCTCATAATAGACAATAAAATTCTATTTTACCTTTGGGGAATAAATTCTTGAAAGAAAGTACCTGATTTGAGCTTCCAGCAGAAAAGAAAATAGTTCCTTTATCTATCCAGATAGTGCTACCTGGTTGTGTCAGTGTAAATAAGCTATAGCATCCCCAGTAGTCTCATATGTACTGGGAACTTGAAAAAGGCCATTTCCCAAACCTCAAAACAATTGCCAGTCTGGCAGGTTAGAAGGGAAAGTGTTACAAGCAAACAGACACTTCAGCCAGGTGGATTCCCAGAAGAAATTCTCCTAAACATCTGGGCAAAATCCCACCTTAACTAATAAGAGACAGGAAGGAATAGGAAGGAACTAATAAGAATATGGGAGCACTTGTGCACACCAGCATCTAGAATTTATTGAGTGTGTTTATATATGGAGTTTATTGCAAAATGAAAAGACAAAGTTAATGCAAATGAATATGAAATGCAACCTTACTCACATAATCTGTGAGGAAAGTTAAGACAGGTATTTGATCAGGTATGACTAAGGAAAGAAAGCTCTAACACAAAGCTTTATCAGAGGATAAAAGCAAAAGGAATGGCAAAGAAAAGACAAAACCCTGAAGGCACTTCTCTGTTCAGTACTTAGAGCAAAGTTGGAAGATGAATAAAATCTGTATAATCAATCAAATATACATTTAGCTGGAAGAAGATGGAAGTTGGCATAGAATAAAACTTTATGTTTCCTGAATCAATTGGTTTAGGTAATGTGCGCCCTAAGGTGCTTTAGAAAATAGCTGGTTCAATGTAAGCACTCATTTAAAAAGTGCATTATCCTGAAATCCATGTGTGTGGGGAATGAGGGAGAGCTGGTCACTGGGAAGGTCAGAGCAAAGGAAAAAGGATGTATTTCACAGAAAATAAGATACATGTAATGCTTGTCAGTGTGAGGTCATGAATAATAAGTATGCCTAAATAGGTTTTAATTGTTTTACTATACACTTTTAACCATCCAGTTCAGAAAAAAACCCAACCCTGTTCTTTCCAATATTGGGCTATAATTTATTTTCTGCAGATGAGTAGGGAAACCCCAGAGTTTCCCTGATGGAAACTGCTGATGGCAATCGCTGATGGAATACACTGGCAGACTACTAGCAAAAAATCCACTTTTCTCTATTTGTATTTCTTGTTACATGCTGCATTGGAAATTAGTTCTTGCCTTCCCTTCCCAACCCTTTTAGCATTTTAGTGAACGTATGAGGAAATGTATGAGAAAGTGGTTTTCAGAGGCAGTTCCTTTTAAGGTTAAGCATATTAGGTCTTCCTTCTTTCACCTTACCTGGCTGGAAATGACATTTGCTCAGGCTGCTCCCCAAGTCACCACAGGCACCTTTCCAAGCTTGATGGCCATAAGCTCACAGGCATGTTGTGTCTTTTCTTGTATATCTAACCAAAACCAGAGTGCAGAAGACGTTTCCATTTCCCTTCCTGCCTTTGGCTTCAGATCAAGCATACTCCACCCCCTCCCCCATTTTCATTCCTTTCATTTCCTCCTCTTTCCCTTTTCATCTTGCATACATTCCCATGTTCTCCAAATAGACCTAATTTTACAGTCACCCCAAAAGACATATGAGGAAAAACAGGCATCATAGTTCTCTAACAGTAAAAATACCAGTAATATGGTACTACTACAGAATTTCTTCCTGATGCTACATGTTTGCTTGCCTCTGTGCTGGAGGCTGCTGAGCAGGATATAAGAGACACCCACAAGGGTTCGGTTCTATCTATGACCTTTCTGACTGTTTTTTTTCCCCACGACAGGGAATTTCTGTCTCAGTGTCTCTAAGTGGGATACCTTCTGGCTCTGTGTCACTTAGGAAGCACGTGATTTTGATTCCCATACAGGTATGGGTGAAGTTCTCTGTTTCCTATTTACGGGCTACCTGGAATAAATTAATTCTTCCTATTATTTCTTTTTCTTCTTTTCCCATCAGCAGTCAGTAAAATACAGCAAAAAAATTTATATGTTAAAAATAGACCACTGAGCATTTAAAAATATGTCTGAGGTGCTTGGATGCCCACATTCTAATTTCAGTTCCCTCCTGGGTTTTGACTCCCAAACTAGACATCAATATATGTGAAAGTCAGAATGGAAAGGCATAGCTAATGTGAACTCCTGAAAACTACAGAATATGAACTTAGTAAAATAGCAAAAACGTTGGGATTGGGTGTTTGTGTGTGTGTCTGTGTGTGTTCTTTTTTCTTTTTATTTTCTTTTTATTTCTTGTTTTTGCTTTTTCCTCTTTTTCTTCTTTTCCCTCTTTATTTATTCTTCTCTTTTTTCCTTTTTTCTTTTTTATTTTCCTTTTCCCTTTTTTCTTCTTTCTTTCTTGGTGGCCTAGTTTTCTGCCTGGCTAGTGAACTGAAAAGTCTCACTGAAGGTCAGATGAGCACTACAGCTGCTACAAAGGAAGTTGCAGAAGAATGTAATCAAAAAGAAGGAATGGGAAAAGGTCAGGGAAATGGGACCATGGCAGGGATCTGTTAGATCAGCTCAGCCTTCTCACTGAGCATCACTAGCAGACATTTAGCCAGGGTTATACATCAAGACTCTGAATTTATAGCAACACAGAGTAACTTAAATCCCAGGATATTATTTTAATCTTGGATTTTTGCCATCTATGAAACTATTTATTTATTTATTTCTCTTGTAGAAGTTAATTAGTAATGTAATTTTAGTCATGATCACCAAAGAAAGCTCTCTTGTGGGTCATATTAGTGTATTTTCTCCCTTCTACCTCAACATTAAATATCATCAAGACTTGTTGCATTTTGGCAATGTCTCTCCATCTGTATTCATAGTCTGCTAGATATGCAAAAATATCAATCAAGGTATATACACTAGAGGTGTGCACTGAAATAAATTAATCACCTTTCTTTGGATTCTCTGTCTTAAACAGATGTATAAAATTCCTTTTGGAAAGCTTTATACAAGTAAAAATTAGCAAATTTAACCCATCAGTTCTTGGCAAGAGGTACAATAATTGAATCTGTATTCAAGTTTCAAAGAACTGTTGTATTCTTCAACATTTTTTATTTGACTCTGTCTTCTGTCACAAGTTCTTCTAAGACATCTTTCATTCAATTAAATTAAGACTGAGTATATTTGTACAGGAAAGACACATCTTTCATAAAACTCAACTGCCACGCCCCCAAAAAAGAACCTAAATAAAAGAAAAGCTTTTGAGAGCATGAGCCTCTTTTCATCTCTGGGACAGAAGTGAATGTCCAGTTAGAGTACAGGATGGAAACAATTGTTGCTGGTTTACATTAATTAACAAACAAGCAATTTCAGAAAATGTTCCTACTGTGGAGCAGGGAAAATATTAACAGTGTGACAGATGGTCATGCTGCTAAGTCCCATGGGACAGAGTTTTTTAATAACTATGTAACAAAAGGGGAAATAAACTTCAGCAGATAAAAACATCTCCTTCCATGACCATGTGAGAAAAAAAATAAGAGTACAATCAATATACAATAAAATCAGCATCTGGAGACATTGTTCAGTGAAAATTATTTTGCTATTATCTGTATCAATTCTAATGAAACCTGACGAATTACTTATGTCATTCTTGGACCAGACCCAGATTATTTTCTTCATTTTACTGTCAAGCTGAACATTTACATTGACATGTACATTTGAATACCAAACAGAAAACATTGGAAAATCCTCAAAATTAAACTGTGATTTTGAAGTCAGTTTAAGACTTCTTAGGAAAAGTCTTCAGAAAAAATGGAGATGTGTAGAAATTAATGATTGCAGTCTCATCCTAGTACTATCAAATGCCATGTAAAGTTGATACTAAAACTGGATGACTGCCATTTATAGGGTAATAAAATGTTCCCTAATCATTCCTATACTTTACTGGAAAAGGCAGAATCTGCAAATAGTCACCACTGCTACTGAAAGGGAGATGCTGCTTTGTTTTCAGAGACCTTGGATAAAATAAGACTAAAGCATAAAAGTCTGCTTGTTATGCTTGTCCTTCCCTAACCTCTGTTGTGAGTCAGATTTTGTTACAGGTCTCTGGTTTATCAGGAATTTAGGATTTATTAATATTTTTGAGATAGATGACACAATTGTATAATTATGAACAGCACTTAATCATCAGCCAATTGAACAGAGTAATTCAATGGAATTTGTTGCAATCAAAATAACGAATTAGTTAAAGATTTGAGAATGGCAAAGGTCAGCCAAAACTTATAGCAGGGTTGCACACACAGATGGGGGTTAAATCAAATAACACATACAGACAGGTAGACAAATTACACACACACATAGGCAAATAGTTCTGAACCAATTGCATGCATACACACAGAGGTTAACCTGTGATTAAAATTATCATTCCCATGGGTTTCATGAATTGCTCACTTTTATGTGCTGGTATTCATCAGTGAACTCAAGAAATCAGACCTTTGAGTCCTTGCAAAATGGTCGACTGATGATCTTTGAATCCTCACAAAATCTCCCTTGAGAGGCATCACCAGTGGCAGATACTGGCTCACACAACCTACTGTGGTCCTGGGGAGCTCCATGGGTCTCACTTTTCGATCACTATTTATAGGTTCTAGAGATGACTGGGTTTGGTCAGTATTCTCCATTCTGGCCACAGTTTGTGCAGTCATTCTGGTAGACAATTCAGCCAATTCAGGCAGCGATGGCCCAGGTGTGCCCAGGGGGTGCCTGGCTGCCCCAGCTCCAGGCTATGCACCAAGATAGCAGCAGAATGGGAGTTTTTCCCAAGGCACAGTTTCTCCTGATATGTCACTCAGGCAGCAGTGCCCAAGTCACTGCACTTGTATCCCAGATAGTACCCAGCACAGTGGGATTTATCCTGAGATCTCAGAATGGTTGTGCAATCACATCATCTCACATGCAAATATGGAATCTTATGTAATGTCATAGAATCACAGAATCTTTAAGGTTAGAAAAGATCACTAAGATCAAGTCCAACACCACCATGGCAACTAAGTCATTTCCTGAAGTGCCACGTCTACACAATTTTTAACACCTCCAGGGATGGTGACTCCACCACTTCTCTGGGCCGCCTGCTCCAATGCCTGACCACTCTTTCAGTGAAGAAAGTTTTCCTAATATCCAATCTAAACCTCCCTTGATACAATTTGAGATTATTTCCCTTAATCCTATTGCTAGTTATTTGGGAGAAGAGACCAATGCCCACTTCACTAAAATCTCCTTTCAGGTAGGTCCACTTGAGTCTTGTTGCTGACTTAAATGGATCTTGCATCATTTCCCTTTTTATTAACTATATCCACTGTTCATCAACATCAAACAACATTTTTACCATTAAGCTTAGATCTGTTACATATTCAGACAGACTGGCTATGTTAATAGAGAACTGGCTACATCAATGCAGAACTGATGAAGATACAAATTTAATATAGTACAATTGAACATGACTTGTTTGAGTAATTGATTTCTAAACAAAAACTTCAGCATCTTCAGTAACGTGGAAATAAGTAGAACTGGAAGATGATTTGTCATGCAGAGGGATGGTGTTGAAGTACAGTGTATCTGCATGGGATTTTCATTGTATACCACCAGCTTCCCACTTTTCTTCTGATAATTCACTGTGGCCAATGTGCAGCTGTGTTTGTAGTAGTTTTGCTTACTTAATAGTACTATTTTACATACAAAAGGTTAAATTGAAGATTAAATCACCCTTTTAGTTTTCATTCAGATCTATTTTTTTTTTTCTCAAGACACAAACAAAAGCAAGGTAAACCCTTACTAGCAACAAACGTGGGATGATAGAAGTTGTTTAAAAGAAGCCCAAGTATCCCAAGGAAAATTCCCTGTCCACTGAGTTGTCCTTTCTCTCAGCCCATTTACAATAAAAGACTTGTTCCCTGGCATTCTGTTGATGTAGCACAGGAACTTAAAACTAGCAAATATGCAGACATCAGTAACATCGATAAGGCCTGTTAGACTCCCAGAAGCTGTATTGATTAGCTAGTGGGATACTTTATCAAGTTGTCAGAATTAAGTGTTGTTTTAATAGTCCCCTTTACCCATTTAATTGTTTCTCTTCTTCATTAACAATGCATGAGGCCTAATCCTAAAAATGTGGCGTTCCTCTCAGAAGGATTAGTAGTTTCTGTAGAGAATTGCCTGTTTTGTACAGCCTACCACTGTGTACTTTACCACAGCCATCAGTTAAAATCTGGTCTCGCTTTGTGCATTCATCAAGTTCCAGTCCATGGAGATTGGCAGGATTCATAACAGTTCTTAAATGTGAAGTGTGAGCTCGTTTGGTCTTAGATTGGTTCCCACAAACATTTAACTCCCACCTAAATATGTTGGAGGCTGTTGCAACAGCAGGCTCACTGCAGCAATGCTCAGTTATACTTCCTGTGACCTTTGGTTTAGATTGGCTGTGAAAAATATTCCTTTTTTCTTTTTCTATTAGTAAAAATGCATTTTTGTAAAAAAAAAAATGTTTCATTACAATTTGAAAATGTTGAATGTTTCCAATTCAAAGAAAGATCTGGTAGATATTTTATTAGTAATCTCTTTATAGTGGGAGGGATGTTTCTCCATTTCAGGAGAGAAAGAAACATTTGGTTTGGATGGGTTCTTCTCTAGCACATTGCTCACATTCCCTGCTTTATTTACATCTATCATCAATTTTACACAATCATTCTTCTAGATATATAGAACCCAAATCCCTTCTTTAACATCCCCTTTTCAGTCTGTGGGAAAGTTATTGATATGTGAATAATTTAATGTCTCTTATTCAAAGGAAACAAGGGAATGTGTGATCTTTTGCTGTGTCAGGGGATGATGAAACTTCACACTCACCTTTTCTTTCTGAATTCATTCAGGACTATGTCCAGGTAAATTAAATTCCTTAAAGATAAATTTTGTATTGCAAAGTGTGATAGAGTGATCTTTCTCATTTAAGAATCTTACCTGAAGTTGCAGATGCAACTCATTACATTTAAATATCCCACAAGGTTTCAATAATACATGGTCAAACAGAGAAATAACTGTATTAACCATATGAATGCTTTGACTTTCCAAGAATAGGTAAGTCCTTAAGCAACAAGGTGGCACACAAATTTGCCAATCCAGCTCATACTCTGGCAAAATATTCCATTTAACCAGGACCATTCAGTGACAATGATATGATAAGCAAACATGTATCAAATGCCTGTAGTATCACTAAAGCTTAATGACAAGGATTAGAAGGGATCCATGGAAGCAGCTATGAAAACTGTGAACAGCAAGGAGTTCATCACCCCTCACCCCTTGGCTTTGTTGTCCCTTGGAGACAGAGCAATCAGCAGTGACTGATGGGCCTGGACATGAAGACAGGGAATGAAGCAAGGAATATTTCAATACTGCTGTAAGGTGGAAGCATTTTCCTTTTTAAAAGGCCATTATTACAATAATGGATAGATAATGATCCTTGATCTATCATCTGTGTATTCTCTATGGGCCAGAAAGAGTAAAGAAGTCAGTCCTTCCACATTTCTGTATAGAATCTGCCCATCCATGTGTAAGCCTTGCAAATCATGTGGCACTGATTTAGAATCATAGCACACTCCTCTCTTCCAAAGTCAGGCAGCACAGGCCTAGCACCTATTTCTCTTTGGACGTCTGCAAGTCGGTCAACCTGGGCAAAAATCTTAGTAGCCCTTTGCTGCACTCCATTCCATATGCCAATGGCTTGCTTTCTGCTGTGAACCCAAAACTGTACTCTTCCAGCCCAAAACTGACGTGGTGCCACATCAGAAGGCAAAGATCACTTCCCTTGAGTGATTCTGTGCTGGGATCCTAACACTACAGGATGCATTTCATTTTCTTTGCTGCAGGCACATACTGTTGACTCTTGAACTTGTCCTTCACTAGGAGCCCCAGGTCTTTTCTGAACCCTAGTCTGGACTATTGCAATGAGATACTCTGTCCCAGATGCAGGCCTTTATGTTTACCTTTTTGAATTTTGTGAGGTCCCTGTGAGCACATTTCTCCAGCTTTCTGATTTCTCTCTGAATAGCATTCCCATCCTCCAGGACTGCTCTCAGGTTGATGTTGAGTGATTAGTACGTCAGGGCCATGTTACATGAATATGCCATGGCCACCACAGGGTGGCTTGCTTGATTTTGATAGGGTGCATTTTGCCTCCTTACTGTTCAGGACTATTCTGTACTTGGCATGCAATAACATCCAGATTTGTCTCCATAGCTGCAAAACAGACCCTGAGGGCAGAAGTCCTATGCAGGTTTAGAAGACAACTGTATTCTCTGTGTACTACCATGTTTGACACTTTCCCCATTGGCTTTGTTGCATGTACCTCTAAGCAGTACAATGAAAGCCTTTAAACAGTTTAATTCAGGGAGCTCTGGGAAGCAAATCATTGCAGGGTTGGAAGAGTATTTTTGGAAAGCATCACTAAATGCTTACCCTGCTCTAAAATTATTTTGCAGGCGTCTGCTGTTGGCTACTTCTACAAAGAGAGCCCTGGTTAGACTGATCCTTTCTCTGATAGAGCACTGCTGTTCTTGTCGCCTTTTGAAGGGTCTCTTTGTTTCCATGGGTGTGACAGAGACTCCATGTCACAAATAAGTTGTTCCAGAAGGACTCAGCATTTGCCTACTTACTCTACTATTGGTGCTGAATCAACCTGACCATGAACAGAATGAGCCCAGTGTAGAGCAGTTCTGAAAACCCTGTTCTGGCCTCTAAACTAGACAGCTTCAGAGCCTCTCCTGCTTTCCAGAGAAATACAACTCCTGTTTTTTGTCTCACAAAAGCACAGATCTGTCTCTGTACCAAGAAAAAAAAAACAACTTCTGAGGTTTGGAATAAAAAAAAAAAGAAAAAGAAAAAAAGAAGATTTTAGCTTACCTACACACATATGTCTCTGCTCTTGGCATTGTATATATATTAATGTATTCACAGTTAATAATTGAGATTTATGCAAGCCATTTAGCAAGATGAAGTGGACATCTATTATTAATTGTTAAATTAATAAACCGTAATCAGGCACAGACCCTGGGGCACATACCACTTTGTCTGTGAAAACCACTTAACGCACTTTCCAGTACAACTTCAGCAGCTTTTATGCTCTATTTAGGATGTATTTATGGCTTATTTTGTCCTTATGTTTGGGGAATATACTATAGTACTGAACTATTAACTGATTTCTTCTCTGCATACACTACTGCTAATATAGGCATGAACCAGGAGTTCTGTCATAGTTCTGATAATTTGAAAAAATCCATACAGGTGGAGAAAAAAAAAAGAATAATAATTATTTAAAGCTAAGAAATAGTTCTTAAAAGTCCCAGTGTTCACTTTGTATATCTAAACAAAAAACTAAACATAATGCTAACCAAATTAAACCCTAAGACTTCTAATTTAAGATCAAGAAGTGAGTTGATCACTATGTATAATTAAATACCAAAATAAAGAGGAAATAAACTCTGAAAGGGATTTCCTCTAACTTTTTTCATGTCTTTGAATTTCAAATATAGCAAAGAAAGATGTAACAGGAACAGGCAGCTACAAGTTAGAGCTTGTATTTTAAAACTATAAATATGGTATAAGATTATAAATAAGGAACAATTTTATAATAATGATGATGATTAAATATGTAAGTTAGGCACCAAAATTTTCAATTTACATCTTTTGATTATTTCAAATGAGGATGGAGTCTATTTCAGATGAACATGAGGCATTGTGAAAAAAAAGAACCAACTATGATTGTATAGTCTATGAGTTTTCAGATAAAAACCATCAGGCTAAATGCTATAAAAATTTTCTCATATATTGGAGAGATCAGTTTCTAACAATTAATGGTCATTTGGTCAAAAGAGAGAATTTTTTTAAGATTCCTTCACTTTTTAACTGGGAAAAAGTAAGTGGATTTAATGTTGATTTTATTCCATTCTTTTCCACTATTATTTTTCATTTTCAGAGAATTTCATTCAGTTTTAGATCTGATAATATGATCAAGAAGTACTAGAAGTAATAAACCCATTAAAAAGTACTATGCTTTCCTTCTGTCAGAGAAATAAAATTCACTTCAGGGTGAAAAAAAAATCCTATCAGAATTAAACCCAACCCCAGCAACATTAAATTAGTGCTTCGAATACCTGGCATATGTTTTAAATTTTATTCATTACTCCTGCGTAGCCACTTAAAATGAAAAAATCCTCCACAGAAATTCACAAATCAATCCCAGAAAATCCTGATGAACGAAATGTCTTTTTCTATAACCCTCCATTGCAGTCAAAGAAGGGATTGTTTCCTATTTGAGGTGCTGGTCTTATCCATGGGACATCTAAATACTGCCCGAGACTCTGCAGGCAAAGTGCAGGCACTTAGTTTCTTTCTCCTGGACCCCCATCTAAGATGGAGGTAATGATATTTCTTTTCTCTCCCTCATTACCTTTCTTGGCTGATTAAATACTGATTCAAGAGCTCTTAACAAGATGCCTTCTTGCGTTACAACCATTTACTAATCCTTTATGACAAATTATTGTTATATTATGTGCCGGTATTGCAGTTGGCCAAAAAGGGACCCTGATTTCTTCTGTGGTTTTCCAGCCTATGAGAAGACAAAATAAAGGATACCTGTTCAGGCAGCAGTGTGCCTAAACATTTTCCAGTAACTGTGAACAGTTATAATGGTCATAAGATAGTAGGAAACCAGTATAATTATTTTTTGAATCTCAGACGAATATTTCATCTCTGTGATTCTCCAAAATGAAGTCATCTACTAATCCTCAGCTTCTAAAATTGCATATGAAATCCTACCTTCTGCATACAGGGTTTTTTTTTGTGAATGTCAGCACAAAAATTAATGTACAGAAAGAGAAAATTTGAATTCTTTGTGGGACTGCTGATAAAACAAAACCACCCTGTTGTTGAGCTGCTTGCCTGCAGATACCAAGGGTGTTGGCTTGCGAAAATGCATGGTGCATGCTTTGAACATGGGTAGGTAGGATGTGATAAATACACAAAAAAGGAGGAAATACTATAAGAAAGCAAAAGTTTTGTATTCCACTTAGCATTTTCTTTGGGCTGGACCCTGAAATCCTTGCTCAGCTTTTATTGAAGCACTTGAAGGTTTTTTTTTTTTCTTCTCAGCTAAGTAACTGTAGTGGAAGGTACCACATTTGAAACTTTTAGGTGTGGATTGAGGCCCACAGAGGAATTCCACTATGTTTACAATGAAATACTGCATTTTTTTAAAAAGCAGAAGCCCTTTGAGACATGTCTTGTCATTCTACATGAACTTCTGGCAAACTGGAATGGTATCTCCATAATTGTGTTTTGGCTCCAAAATGGAACATATTCATTTGATATTCTGAAGTGAAAGGGGTTTTTCAGTTTGCTTTGTTTAGAAAAGCTTGAAAGAAAAGGTAAAAATCATAATGAAGATAGACATGTGGAGCTTAATGCAGAGCAAGAAACCCATTTGCCACAAACATATACCATTCACGTTTTTCAACCACAGATGATGTTACCAAAAACAGAAAAAAAATGTAACCAAGGTATGAATGCTGATTTTCCTGTACCCTGTTTCACTGTTTGTATATATGCATGCAACAGGGGAAACACAGGCATGAAATGACTACTCTAACTAGTTAATATCTCAAAAAACAATATTATTTATCCATTTTTCACTTTCTGTTAAGGCATTGGCAATGAATTCCTGTTGCCAATTCTTGTATGTCGCAGGAGCAGGCACCATAGGGATGAATGGTTGTTGTGATGGGATGCCCATGGTGTAACTGCGGATCTTCAAACTGCATATCTTGAAGACAGCTCTGTTATCCCCACCACTTCGCATTGCAGTAACATCCAGGTATGCAAATTCCCCCATAAATGTGCAATCTTTGCTGATTGTGGATCAAAGTTGAGCTGTATTTAAAAGATTTTCACAAGAGCAGAAAAGATTGACACTGTCCTCCTCTCAATAACTTCATCTAATTGCTTGACTACATCACACATGCATATTTTAAAGCTATGTCAAAGAAAATGTAAGTCCTTTCTTGCCCATCTTCTCTACCATTTTTCAGAAAGTCAAGAACGTGGCTTCAGAGTAACCATTAACATGGGTTGTTAAGTTTGGTAGATGGTAGCTTTGAAACTAAGTGTCTCCTGTACTTTAGGATTGAAAGCTGCTATAACTATTTATGTAAAATAGAATAATATGCACTGTTGAAAAATTTTAAAGGAAGTTTAGAGCATTTCCATCAGAAGCACTATGTATGTTTGATAGTTACAGCAATAGAAATAAAAGGCAAATTTAATGGATTAAGTATTAAACCAGCTTCTGAAACTGGTACTTAAGGTTCTTCACTTTGTTATGCACTTTACAGTATAACACTTGGAAGAAAATACTTCCTCTCTTAATTAGTGAAAAACAGCCTTAATAATTCAGTAGGAATATAGTGCCTTAATGCCACAAAGGCAAAACCAGAAATCAAGTTAAGTCACGATTTAAATTACAGACTTGGTAATTAAGGTTAGACTCCTTCACTGAATATTCATTTAACCACTTTCCTCTGTATAAGGAAGGGCAGAAAGTGTCTGATAGAGTAACTTAACTGACCACAATACCACCTTTCCAGTAATAATGATGCTTTGCAGTCTGATGGTCTGAGGTATAAATAAAATCAGATTTGCAGGCTGTGGCAATATCATCATCCATATCATGTATTGGATGCACTGATGCAGGTGCAAAACAAAACAAACTTTCCCTACACACATTCAAAGAAGGGTTTGCCTGTGTCAACACTTGCCTGTTTTTACCAGGCCTGGTAAAATATGTGTTACCTTTCTGTACAAATCCTGCTTGGCTGATTCAGGATTAACTTCTACTCTCTATGTTCCAAGAACAGCTCATTTCCTCCAGCTGCAGCCTCACATACTGAGCATTTCCACAAGTCAGAAAGAAAAGGACACCAGATTAACTTACTGTCTTGGGCTATCAGAGTCAGACATGGCCATTAGTCCCTCCCTGAGGGGACCCTCCGTAAGTCCCCTCATTTCAGAGGGGGACGCACTCACATGTTGATTCAATCCACTTAAAACAAATCGGATGATTCATCCTGTGAGAGCCTCTCTTGCTGTTCCCCTGTCTCCACTGGCTATGGACAGAGGCCAGAAAACTTGTCTTCCAAAGGTACCAGGTGGATAAATCAATCCCCTTCCTACAATGACAAAAGTTGATTTAAGTAAATTATCTACGTGAAAACTGCCCAGTAGAGAGAGGAAAGAGAATCTAATATTATATGAGAACAGGTTGGCAAGCAGTCCTGCACACGCTTTCTGCAGGCATGTTTCATCATTAGGAGTTTGGTGGTCTGCAGGCAGAACCACTGTGATTTGTGGTGTCAACACCTACCCTAGGTAGATATAAAGAAATTCAAATGTCTTGCACTGATGCACATAATCCTTAACTGACTGCCTAAAGTAAAGCAGACGCAGTGAATGGCAGTAATTCAAATGCAGGGAAGTTAGCCAGGTGGGAAAATTGCAAATAGTCTTTATCACCTTGTTTATTTGACTATATGGAGGCAAGGTCTAGGTGTGATGTTTACCATAGGATCTAATAGAGTGGTGTCAAATTTTGAGCAAATGTTCTTCAAATCCTTAGAAGCTATGCAACTTGTCCTGATAGCCCTGCAAGGCTTAGGCAAAACAAGAGAAAGGAAAAGATGTTCTTGGAGGACTTGCATGTGGATATTTCTTTACAGTTTGGGTCTTTTAACCAGTCTGTGACATCAGTGCCATAGTTTCTGACTAAACTACACTAACTGGGGAGATTATAGGAATGTGTACCTCTAGAAGACAGATCTAATGCTACCTGGTTTAGCTACCTGTTGCAGTTCACTACAGAATGCAGAGGCTTCCCTTCTCATTTAAGGCGACTTTATATTTTTATTAAAAGTAGAACTGTTTTTCTTTCAGTTGCATTCCCTACAGTAAACTCCCAGCTTAACTTTCTGCACTTTTCCAGGAAAAAAATTTAAAATCTATCTATCTAAAAGAGAATCTGGCAGAGAAAAAAAGCCAGAAAGATTATATTGCTTTAACTACTTCTTTTAAGTTAAAATTGAGGCTGCGGAAGGTTAAAAATTTACATAATTCTGCAAATGTTTAAAAAAATAATTAAATTTGTATATTAAAACCACATATCAATAGTAGTCTTTCTATAAGATTCTTAGTTATCGACTCTCTGAGGTGTAATGAATTTTCCCTCAGTGTACATATTGATTTAACACAGGTCCTCACACACACACACCAAAGCAGCCATTTGATTTAAGAAAACTAGAGGTCTGGGATTTCGTAATTACTTTCCATGTAATGAAAAGGGCTGGATCCATGCTGATCCACTCTGCACATCTCTAAAGCAATTTATCATTTTTCAGTCACTTAATAAACTACAGTCACTTAATAAACAGCCCGAATTCATGTTACTCTGCTAATGTTAAAGGTTATGCTTCACAGGAACTTGCTCTTTCTCTCACCTTTCTTGCTTCCACTATTTCTAGTGGAAAACTTGTCTTCCAAAGGTTCCCTCCCAGTGATTGGTATGAATGACTTGCTGGTGTCCAACCTCAGCACTGTTGGCTGATGGCAAGTCTAGAAGACACCCTGGAAGGTGTCTTCTAGAAGGCACATTGGCAGCTTTCTGGAATTGAACAGACATTTTGGTCTTTGCTATTATTTGCATCAATTCCATCAAGCAACATCCAGGAAAAAAATCCCCAAAAAACCAACAGAGAAAAAGGGTATTCAGAAATTAAATGCTTTTCATTTTCATCTCCCTGACTCCAAATCATTTTAGCTGAAATGATTCAATTTGGTCATAGTAAGGTGTTTTTTCTTGGGTTTAAACAGAATTTTCTGTGTTTCACTTTGTGCCTATTGTATCTCGTCCCTTCACTGACTAACACTGAGGACAGCCTGTTCTGCCTTCTTTACTCCTTCCATCAGGTAATTATGTGCATCAAAAATATCCCTCTGAGCCTTTTCTTCTCTCTAGTAACAAGCACAGAGCTGACAAACAAGTTAAATTTGTATTCTTGTCTAAATTAGCAGATACTCAGCAATCATCTTCACTGTCTAACTTATTCTTGATTTTTTTTTTTTAGTCACCTACTGATCTTCTAATCCTCAAGAGTGAAAAATAAAAGAAAGCCACACCTACATCTTCCTTTACATGCTTGCTTAAAAATACAGAGCAGAGATACGTTCCCTTCTACTTCCCAGACCCGTTTTACTGCTTGGCCTCTTCCATCCCACACAGGATTTTATTACTACATCCTGTAACAACAGAACTTATTTAAAATTAGCTGATCAAATATTATGCTTGGCTGCTTGGCCACACCTGGAAGAGGCAATTAAGTCTCTCACTGACCTAATCTCTGCTGCACAGAGAATGTATAGGTCTCATTAGTGCACAGTTACCTGCTGCTCTATAGCTAGGGACTGGTTCTGATATTCAAGATGTTTTCCCACTTCCTATTTCACTGTTTTTAAAGCAGAGAGGCTGATACTGACATTTGCTGCAAATGGTTGAAAGCATTTTTTCATTGCAGTCATGAAAGTATAGGGTAGTGAAATTAGCATCTAACTGGTTTAAAGTAACCCTAGTAATTCCCACATTGCTGGTATCTGTGACCAAAGAAGACGGTTTCAAGCTGTGTTTGGTGGGTCCATTTTGTATTGCAGTAGAAGATTATACATGCTGAATACTGTTATTAAATATGTACACACAGAGAACCTAAAAGGTGGATTCTGGTCAACTATTATTAGGAGTATCAGTTTTGTTTGTATCAGTTGGCTACTTGGCATGTTTTCATTAGAACTACTCTCTACCCCCTTCACAAGAGAACCTTATAAAACCAAATCTTTATTGAAACTGGAAGAAAAGCCAATGAAGAGTACTTGTGAAGCATGAAAGGGCGTCTGTAACATTCCTAGTCTACCTCTTTATATTCGTGATCTGATCATCAGGTTTATGTCTTGCTAAAAGCAGGACAGATAACTCAGAATCCAAACCCATTGCAGTAGTGATTTTGAAAAGTGTGGAATATCTAACTAGAACAAATAAGCTGGCATTTCTCTAATACAAAGCTCTTTAATGAACCATGATGACCCTCAAAAAATTAAAATTAAAGGTAGAAATTTAGATTTAGGATCTCCATGCTCAGAGAAAACAACTCTTTCATAAAATGAAACAAAAGTTTTCATAATTAGACCCTTGTGAATTAAAAAGTGAGATAATGACAGAGGTAGATCAACACAGAAACGGGGTAATACATTCAAAAAAAGTTACAACACACAGTGCAAGATAAAAACTTGTCAGTTAGTGAGGTATGGCAATTTTTTGCATGCACAAGATGATAAAACAAGCTCTGCAATTATTACCATGAATAAAAGGACTTTATCAGCAGATCTCAATGAGTTTGCTACAAAGGACTAGGATAATTTGTAAAATTGGAAGCTAGGACTGCAAAGTGACTGACAGTCATCCAGAAGGCTAGTGTCAGCCCTGGGAACAGAACCAAGGACACTCTAATGCCTGGACAGAAATACTCCAAGTTATCACTTTTTTCTCCCCAAATGCAGTTCTGTCAATGAGTCATTATCTTGATCTAGGAACATTGTTTTTCAGGCCTTTGTGCCTATTCATTTCATGGTGTTCCTGTGAAACAGATGATTTCTATCCTCCCTCTGTGATTCCTGTCATGAGAACATCTGTGCATGGGGACACACAGAAAAGTCCCCAGTGTACAGATCCTATTATCTCGCTACCCGAACGTGTAATGTTCTGATCTCTGCAAATCACAATGGATTTGATTCAACAACTTAAATATAGAAACCATCAATTCCTCAAATAGCTAATTATTTTTGAAAGGGATACATTATTACTGCTATTTTTTAGAAAGCCAAATACTCAGGAAACAGCTGCTTTGCACCCATTATGCTTTGGAAATGTTCAGGATCAAAGATGGCTGTTACTCCTCTAAGATACATAGCTGCTCTTCTTGCTTCTAGGTAGCAAGAAGACCAAAGCAGTAAAGGATGGTTTTAGAAGTACTTTAGATCCCAACAACACCTAGAAACAATTCGGTAATCTGCTAATACCCAACAGCTAAGGGCCATTTCAGTTGATCTTGGCCACCTCCAGTACCAACATCCTAGAAGGCAGTCATGATTTGAGAAGTGTTAAGGAACTATTCTTGTTTCCAGCTGAGTAGTTCCTTGATTAAAGCTTTTCTCCATTGCTCTTTGCAACATTTGTTATAATGTTTGCAACATTGTTCCATGGTGAGACGGTGACTTCTATCCAAACTTAATTTTCATTTCTAATCAGATTTTTCTTATAACTATGACCTGATAAAGTCTTGTTTCCTGTGGGCATCTGTGCCTCAATTGTTATGTTCAACTGCTTGGAATAAATATGATCATTTCCTTTAGCATTTCACCTATGAATAAAACCCTCAGAATCACAGAAATCTTTCAGTTCAGAAAGGACATCTGGAGAACTTCTAGTGCAATCCCCCTGCTTTAAGCAGGGTCAGCTAGGACAGATCTCACAGGACTGTGTTGAGTTGGGTTTTGAACATGTCTGAGGCTGGAAACTCCACATCCTCTCTGGGCAAAGCAGTTGCAGTTTTAATCACTCGCACAGTAAAACTTTTTTTTTCTTATGTTTGAACAGAACTGATGTTTTTCAATTTGTGTCCATTTTCTCTTGCACTTTCACTGAGCTCCACTCAGAATGGTCTGGCTACACATTTTCCCCTCCATCAGGTCTTAACACACATTGATAAAATCACCCCAGAGCCTTGTTTTCACCTGGATGAGCAACTCCAGCTCTGTAAATCTCTCCTTATATGACAGATACACCTTAATAATCTTTCTGGCTATTCACTGGATTTATTCCAGTAAGTTCATGTGCTGGAGTGCCCAGAACAGGATCCAGAACTCCTGATGTGTGTCATCACTGCTGAGCAGAGAGGGAGGACCATCTCCCTCAACCTGCTTGCAACAGTCCTCTTAATGCAGCCCAGGAGGTTACGTAGGATTTAATAGCAAGAGGTTGATATTGTCCACCTCATCAACATGTGAATTCTCCATCCTTTGTGAGGACTGTCTGGAAATGGAAGCAGGGACTTTGTTTTATAAAGAAATCGCTGACAGAGTCACCATATTAAAGTTACATCATCTAAAGTGTGAAGTTACATCATCAAAGTTACACTGTCCAGTAATGCCATTATTCAAGGTCAGGCTTGATAGGGCTCTGAGCAACCTCAGCCAGTGAAGATGTCCCTGCTCACTGCACAGGGGTTGGACTAGATGACAGCTAAAGGTTCCTTCCAACTTAATGCATCCTATGATGCTATGATGTGGGGTAGGTACCATTAATAGTGTGCCAACATACTTTCTAAGATGAAAAATCTTAGAATCATAAAAACATAGAATCATTTCGGTTGGAAAACATCTTTAAGATCATCAAATCCAACTGTTATCCTAAAACTGCCAAGGAAATGGAGGGAAATAAGTAGAATTATTAATTAAGAGTAATTACAATACAACCAGTTCATTAAATCAATTTAAGAGATGAAATTGCTGGTTATTGTTATTTAGGGGAGCAACAAAGAAGACATTTTTTCATTTTTTCAATATGTTATTTTTTCTTGCATATCAGGGAAAGCCACTCAAAATTAGTAAAAAGAATTCCAACTTGAAACAGGGAAATAATATATAAAAATATTAACTCCTACAATAACCTCTCTTGAAAATATAAGAAAAAAGGTGATAACCCATAGAAACAACATTCATTTTCGACAGAATAGAGAATAAGTTTGTTAATAATGCTTAAGAATGATATTTCTAAAAATGAGTTTTCAGAATATTAGAATAAAACCCTTGAAGTTTGTTAAACTGCAATTTTAATATTAGGGGGACTTTTCATTTCAGGGAAATGGCCCTGGATTCAGTAGAAGATGATGAACAATGTTTTATCGTCTATGGAATTATTCACTATTAATTGAATAAAAGGTATTATTCACTTGAAATAGGCTAACAGGCTAACAGTCAAGCGTTATTAATTCTCTTCAGTGAGCATGTTTAAAGCAGGACCACATAAGAAAATGCAGTGATTCACTAGGTCACAGAACACCATTGTTTTTCTTAGTTTTCAAATATTTATTGCTAAAAAATGTTTTTAAATTAAATATAACATTTTCTATAAAGATAAATAGATAGACAGACAGACACACAGACATGAAAAATTTGCCCAGGAATATTAGTTAAGTAAATTGTGGATCTAAACAGAATTAAAAGTTAAAAAAGAAAATTCTGATGGTGTGACAATAGCTGGTAGTAACCAAGTGTCTTTGGTACAGTTCTAGGAATATGCTCATAAACAAATAGAAGGAAAAGCAACAGGTAAGGGAGCATGGATTAGAAAAGCTGGTCTGAATGCAAAAGCGAAGGGATACCATGAATTTGCACAGAAGACCAGATCAATCATTCTCGCTAAAGAGACAGATCAATACAGCATAAACCCTGGCAAAGTTGAAATAGGGGATCAAGATATATTATCCAGGATCACTCTAATGCGGGTAATGTCACATCTGTCACCTAAATTAGCTTCTTCAGAGCTACTGTGAATATGTTTATATGGTATTGAGCTATGTCATCTGGACAAGCCCTGGACTACCCTGACTGTTCTGTGCCTGTACTTCCAGCAAACACTATCATGTTGCTACTAGTACAGACTCAGCTCATGTAGCAAAATTGACTGAAAAATTGAGTAAATACCCTGCTGAGCTCCAGGATTTTTGAGAGACTACAATGGAGTGTGCTTTTGTTGGGAACATCTTTGAAATAACAGTCATGACAGCACCTAGATTATGCTGGGTTTGTCAGTCTACCAGAGGGACTGTATTCAGCTAACAGGGGCTTTGAAAAAGGGGCTGCTCTGATGCAGCACTATATATATATCCTATATATTGGGAACAGTCCTAAGGAGAAGGACTTGGGGGTGTTGATGGATGAGAAGCTCAACATGGCCCAGAAATGTGCAATTGCAGCCCACAAACTGTATCCTGGGCTGCATCAAAAGCAGTGTGACCAGCAGGTCGAGGGAGGAATTCTGCCCCTTAACTCCACTCTCATGAGACCCCATCTGCAGTACTGCACCTGGCTCTGAGGTCTCCAGTACAAGAAAGATATGACCTGTTAGAGCAAGTCCAGAGGATGCCACAAAGATGATGAGAGGGTTGGGGCACCTTTTTTATACAAACAGGCAGAGAGAGTTGGACTTGTTCAGCTTGCAGAAGAGAAGGCTCTGGGGAGACCTTAGAGCAGTCTTCCAGTACCTAATGGGGCTACAGTAAAGATGGAGATTGACTGTTTACAAGGGCAGGGAGTGATAGGAGAAGGGGGTAATGGCCTTAAGTGTAGGGAAGGGAAATTTAGATTAGATGTTAGGAAGACATTCTTCCCTGGGAGAGTGGGGAGGCACTTGCACAGGTTACCCAGAGAAGTTGTGGATCCCCCTCCATGGAAGTATTTAAGAACAGGTTGGATGTAACTAGATGATCTTTAAGGTCACTTCCAACCCAAGCTCTGTGAAAGTACGTAGAATTGTGGAATGGCTTGGGCTGGAAGGTACCATTGAGAGATCACCTAGTCCAAACTCTTGCAATGAGCACGGACATCTTCTTGATCAGGTTGCTCAGAGCCCCATCCAACCTAACATTGAATGTCTCCAGGGATGGGGCATCTACCACCGCTCTGGGCAAACTGTGCCAGTGTTTCACCACCCTAAAAACATTTCTTCCCTATATCTCATCTGAATCTATCCAATGTGTCTTTCACTTTCTCTGTCTGATTCTTATCTTCCATACATGCTGGTTGCTAATGCTACTGCTATGTGTAGATAAGTCTTGATAACTACCACCGGAAATTTTCTGGAGAGCCTAAGTGAAAGAGCTAACACATGTAAATCTTGTGCTTTGTATGAGAATAGTCACCTCATAAAGAAACGATCCACTTGCTGACCCTCTTAAAAATGGGATGAGTCAATAATATTTTAAAAGGAAAATGGTTTGTTGCTAGTTCCTGCATATGAACATAAATGTTAGTAAATGCATATCATCAATTCATCAATCTGTTTGAGATTACTTACTTATGTAAATGAGTATACACCACACACTGAAATGCTTATGCCAACATTCTCAAGGAACATTTTTAGTAGTTCAAGAAAAATTCCTGTTATGATGTCATTTATGTGCATTGCAGCTTTTAATCTCTCTTTGGAAGGCAAGGAATAAAACCATCAATATTTATGCAATGTATTGTTTTTTACTAATGAAATATACTTTTATTTTTACTTCTTAATCTCACAAGTGTTAACAACTTTTCACACAGGCTGAAAGAAACACAAATACATAAAAAATTTGAATTTAGTTAATTACAGGACGAACCAGGATCATGCTGACAGTGAATCTTTCTCACTGTTTTTAGAATCATAGAATCACAGAATCAAAAAATATCCTGAGCTGGAAGGGACCCATAGGATCACCAAGTCCAACTCCTGTCTCCACACAGAGCCATCCAAGACAGAGCATAGGACTGAGTGCATCATCCAGATGCTTCTTGAACTCACTCAAGCTTGATGCTGTGACCACTTCCCTGGGGAGCCTGTTCCAGAGCCTGACCACCCTCTCAGTAAAGAACCGTTCCAAATATCCAACCTAAGCCTCCCCTGTCACAGCTTCATGCTGTTCCCTTGGGTTCTATTACTGGTCACTAAAGAGGGGAGATCAGCACCTGCCCCTTTACTCTCCCTTGTCAGGAAACCATGGACTGCGACAAGGTCTCCCTTCAGTGTCCTTTTCTCCAGGCTGAACAAACTGAGGGACTTCAACCTCTCCTTGTAAGTCTTTTCTCCAGACCCTTCACCATCCTTGTTAATGCATGATAAAATGTGTTGCCTGCTGACAGAAAGTTTGTCCAGAGAAGGTGAATAGATCCTTGCTATTCCTTACTCTTGTTCAGTTTAGGACTGATCCAAGTTTAACAAAGGTCTAGTTGACTTCCCTGGATTTGACACATCACTATTATTAAGTATACAATCTTTATCATTTCCTTTGAAATAAAAAGTCTTGATGAAACATACATTCTTGTGGCTGGATGGTGTAGCAGTATCTTTTTCACTTTAATTTATAGAAATAGTGGTGTAAGTATTACTAGGGCACAGACATGATATATCCTACAGCAGTGGTGAAAATTCACAGAAGAGCTCCCAAAGTTATCCATCGATATCTTATCCTTACCACTACTTGTAGAAAGTGATCTGGCTGTTCTGGTTAGTTAGGAAGGTAATAGAAAGTACAGCTAAAGAGGAAGGAGTGCCCAGAGATGGAAGGATTTGCTTTTGGCCTTCTGAAGTGCCTATGATATCAATGTTTTCAAAAGTCAGATGTTTTGTTCTTAGCTGTGTCTTTACTTTGTGTCAGGAGACAACAGACCGATATTTCTGAAGTGGTACAACAAACAGATTGAGTGGTTACAGCACTTCCAAAATGTGATAAAAGATAGTGGTGTCTGCACTCCCTTCTTTGTGGGGAGATGGTCTAGCAGGGGCTGCAAAACTCTGTATCTTGTGAAGGTTTCACTTTGCTAAAGGCAATTTTAATACCTTTTAATAACAAGAAACCAAGGACATATCATATGCTTTCTTCCATGGTTGCTTGTATCCAGCAACAGACAGTGAATTGAACCAAAGTAATCCCTTTTGACATGATAATCTTTTACCTTCTTTCCATTTCCAGAATTCTGCAAATTTCTAACCCTATTATAGGCTGTAAAAGTAGTCATACACCACAGAACTGATATATGGGATGACTGCACATCAGAGAACAAATTTGAAGCTTCAAAGACCTTAGAATAACAGTTAATTTTTAAAAAGTTGTTTGTTGACACTGTTTTTCAGACCAACTTATGGAGATTTGCATTTGTCAACATTAGAGACATTCGGTTAAATGTCATTGTAAAGGTCTCGGTCCTTTTCAGCACTGAAAAAAATTGTGATTTCAATCATGACTCATTTTTTTCTGAGTCAACGTTAAGGTTAACTATATGGTGAGTAAGTAAACATTGCTGATAAGACTAGAAGTACCAGAGGACAACAACATATTACTAAGTTTCCTGTTATCTCTACAATCTCCTGATTGAGAAAATCCAGAAATGTATTTTACTGACTTAAAAAAAAAAAGAAAGGAAAAGGAAGAGCTTGATTATTTTAGGCTTCCCCTTTCACATGTCATGTTTGGATGTTTTTTAAAAAATATATTTTCCCTTTTTTAGAATTATGTAATGGCACAATTTTGATGTAGGAACACCCCCCCACACACACATACAAACAAAACTATTTCTTTAACTAAGACCACTTTAAAAATCAAATACAGTTCTGCAAAACCTTAAGAATTCTCAGGATATTTCCAGTGCTGTTAAAAAGTAATTTCTGTCTAGAAGTAAAGCAATACCTAATCCATAATACACTTTCTTTGATTGTTTTCAGCAGTTTTTCTATGTGCATTCTGTGTACTTACTACTAAACCAAACAATGACATAGATTTTTGAGATTTTGGTTTATAAAGTAAAAGTCGGATAAGCAATCTGTTATCTATTCATGCCCTATAGTTCTGAATGCTCTGAAATAAGGAATCTTTAATAGATAAAGTTTCTCTCTGTTAAACAGAAATGGTACATGATCCCAGTGGTTTGTGCAAATGTCATTGCTTGAATACCTCTAGAATGTTTCTAATCACTTAGGAAGTGTTAGGGAGGAGAATTTCTACAAGTCTGTACTTATCCTTCACCTAAGGTAAAGGCTACAACAATTTCTAACAATTTCTCTCAGTTTGGTTGTTTTTTTTTTTCCTCTAATATTCAAGTTAACATGAGACTCCATGGAAAATTTTGCTTCCACCTTGTGATTTTCACTTGCAGTGACATCCTCAGTTCAGTATTACTCTCCAGGTGCTTAGAGGGTTGGACTGGGGTCCTTTTAAAAAGGTCTGTTACCAAGTTGTGCAATTCAATGTATTTGTTATTCTTAACATGAGTCTTGTCTGATATATCTACTTCTAACATCATTTCCATTTTGCTCCCCATGAACTATGATGGGGAAAGAGGTTACAGAAGAAAGCCTAAATAATTTTAAAGAGGGCTCTGACCCTGGAAGCAATATAAAATCAGGTGGGAAAAGTTACACACCTTTCTCTTAAATTCTTTTGTTGGATAGGTAGGATTGCAGCATAATAATGATAAAACTCTTTTACCCAAATGTCAGTGTATTTTTTGAGAGGTTTAGAGTTTTTACCAATATTTATAGAACACAGAAGAAGAAAAAGGAAGGGAATAAAAAGAAGAAATGGATTTTTTTTTTGGGGGGGGGGGGTCAAATTTACTTCATTAAAAAATATCCATAAAATTTTACTTTTTTCCAGTGGCAAAAAACAAACATATAAGCATATATTTTTCCTTTGAAATTGCCAGGGCAATGTATTCACAGCTGAGGATCAACTGCTAATCAGATTTCCTGGAACAACGAATGAGGAAAGGAGGGTGGGCAGTGGGACCAGGGAGGGGGGGCATTTTTAACTATTAAACTGTACCTGCACAGCCTCTGGGATGTACCCATGCTTGTACTCTGCTGTTTTCTCACCATCCTTCCTCAACAGGCCTTTAAGGACCACTTGGAAACCGAACCATGTGGGTCTGGCTGTACTCAGCCATATGCCACCCATCTATGTGTGTGATATGAGGGAAATAAGCATCGAGATGTGGTCAGATCAATGGAGTTTCATGTTCTTGTGAGGGTGGCACTCAGCATGGTCATCCAGCATAGTCTGGAGTGAAAGTGTTGATGTAGCTAAAGCTGCTGTAGCTTTGCTCTTCCTGAAGTGAACGGTGTGAGTCTTGCTGACTCCAGGACAGTAGCATTAATCTGAGGCTACAAATATTAGAATATTTCCCTTAGAAACTCTCTTCCTTGCCATCAAAGAGGTTAGCTTTTCTGCCTTGGATTTATGGATTCAAGTATTGCAAAATCCTTCTGTGTGGTACACCATTGCCTTCAGAATATGGCCTGGGACAATCAGATGCTGTGATATGTGTGCTCAAATGACAAGGAGAAAAGCCACTGAAAATGGGTAAAAACCCTAGCTAAAAACGTTTTTGTGTGCCATAGTTAATGAAAAATGTAATCTGACCCTGTGTGTCAGAGAAAATTGAATGCATTAGAAAATTCAAAAATCATTTGCCTTAAGTGTTTTGCCATTATAATACTGATGCAATTTTCTTTAATTCAATCAGAAAACCAGTTTGTTACTCTCTCTAACCTCAGTGATACAGCACTTCTGCAAAGGACAGGTCAAAACAGCTCCATGTTAGTGTTGGAGCTAATTAGATTATTAATGGTGATTTATTTTCTTCCTTTTCTCTAGAAAGGTAAAATTTTTTCACCCTTTTTACTGGATTCTTCTGGATTTTTTTTACTTTTTTTTTTTTTCCTAAATGGCAAACTAATTTACTTGCCAAGCCACCATCCTGCAATTTAATTTCTAAAACCATTTTTAATCATCATGAGATCCTGTTCAGGTGCTGATGTGCTGATCCCCCCTCTTTGATGGCCAGTGATAGAACCCAAGGGAACAGCAGGAAGTTGTGACGGGGAGATTTAGGCTGGATATTAGGAAGAGATTCTTTACTGAGAGGGGTGGTCAGGCTCTGGAACAGACTCCCCAGGGAAGTGGTCACAGCATTGAACCTGACTTAATTCAAGAAGCAACTGGATGATGCACTCAGTCCCATGCTCTGATTTGACTGTGTGGAGCCAGGAGTTGAACTAGATGATCCTTATGAGTCCCTTCCAGCTCAGGGTACCTATGATTCTGTGATTTTATGATTCTATGATACTTTCAACAATTCCTTTTGCAGATTATGCAAGTAATAAACAAGTATTAAAAATCACAAGCTGCTACCACACATGATTTGAGGGGTTTTTTTATAGTTCCAAGCAGTACAATGTACTTTATTTAACTTTTAAAATATTAACATGTTTACATATATTTCCCAAAGGTACTGTATCAAAAGTTATAATCCAAGCAGGATATCATTTAAATCCTTTAGATATCCCCACTCAAGGGGATTGCATCTGAATCTTAATGTCTTTTTTCCTTCTAAGTGAGTTTCCAGGTGGTTTGTTTGTAATGTACACCACATGGAAGATTGACAGCTACAATTAGGAAGCTGGATGAGATGATCATTTCAGCTCCTGCTAGCTTTGTGAATGGATAGTCTGGCTTCTCTGTGTAGCCAGCTAATACGATTTAGTGTGCATAAAGCATAGAGCCAGTATATATAGCAGTGTATGTGAAGAATGAATGTGTAAGGATGGTAGCTGGCAGTAGTGAAAGGGGAAATATTTCCTCTGTACTTAGACATGGATGGCAGGCTGTCATCCCACATCACAAGGGTGGAGAAACAAGCACACCATCGATTAAGTCTCCATGGAGATTGTACGAAAGATCTGTAAAGTTTTGCTGTAGAAAGGAACACCTGTGCTTAAACTTCCAGAGATTTAAGTCCAGATGGATTTTCTAATTCACATTTCTAATTTTAAATGCACATTTTTTTTTCTCATTTCAAACCAACATAATTTCTCCTCCTTGATTTTCTCCCACTGTCTATACTTTACAGCTGTATTTGCTTCTTGTCTTGAATACACTTCTTCGATTGCCAGTGCTGTCATGCCCCTGTGACTCACAGCTAATTTTACAAAAAAAAAAAATAAATCACTGAACAGCTTGTAACCCTGGGACACATGAATGTGCATAGAAGAGAGAGCAGAGAACAAAAAAATAAAACCCAGCAGTTCTAGCCTAAGACACCAGGGAAGGAAAGGTTCAGGAAGCTGTGCATCATGGAGTTTACAGATAAGGAAACCCTGCTAAATTGCTGCTGTGACTCCACTATTGTGCTCTGATTTTTCCCCTTATGAAGTGCTGCTACCACGAGAGGGAGCAGGGATATGGTTCATTTTTGCAATTGTCCCAAGGTCTAATGGAGAGCTCTACAGGTCTGCGCCCAGAGGCTACCAGTAGACCTGATGAGGCAACGTCACTTCAGATCTATGGGTGGACTTTGCTGATGCAAAAATCTGGAAGCCAGAGCAAGTGTTGCTGAGCTCTAAGAAACATTTAAAGTTCTCACACATTTGCACCGTCTCTTCCATTCAGAGGAAAATTTCATCTGTCAAGGCTACACCAGCAACAGTAGAGATATTGGACTCAACTAACAAGCACAATTTGTAAATTTAAGCATATTGAGAATTTGGGCAGCTATTGAGTGGGTTTAGCTCCAACAGTTTCATGTGAGCTGCTTGCCCTTTATACTCATTTATATCCACATGTGTAAACTGGCACACTAGATGTAATTTTATTTAATTTTACAAGAAACAGATAACCTAAATCTATTACATTTCAATTTAGCTTGTTTATTCATCTGTTTAAGATGCATGGAGATGACATACAGAGATAGTTAAGATTAATGAGTAGCTGATTAGAAGTTGAATTCGCATATGGAAACAAAGCACCTGAAATAATTGCAGCAGGAAACTCATAAAATTTATTTTAATTGGTATGTGACAGTTTTGTTTGTTTTAGTACAGGCCAGATTGCTTCCAAATCCATTTCCCTTGTGCCACTGAAATCATACACAGAAACGACCTTAATCCAACACAACGTGGTAGACACAGAAGACCACAGCGATTTCAGTAACTTTTTAATTTGCTGTTACAGAGATAAGGCCTTCACCTAATTCAGCCATTCCTCATGCAACAGGGTTCCCAGTACTTTGATCAGACTGGTGGTCCTCCTCTGGGCTGTCTCCAGCCTGTCCACATCTTTTTATACAGGGAACAAAACTGAGCACAGTATTCCAGGTGTGGCCTGACAAGCACTGAAGAGAGTGGATTAATGACTCCTTTATCTGGTGATGCCTTTGTTGACACAAGCCAACATCCTGTTGGCTTTCTTTGCTGCTGCAGCACACTGTTCACTAATATTGAGCTTATTGTTCACCAGTATCTCCAGATCCCTCTCCACAGAGCTGCTCTCCAGCCAGGTGGATCCCATCTGTTCTGTACTCCTGGATTGTTTTCCCAGGTGCAAGACCTTATACTTGTCCTTGTTGAACTTCATAAGGATCTTGTTAGCACACTCTTCTGGCATATCCAGGTCTTCCTGTAGGGTGTCTATCCCTTTGAAGGGTCTACTTCCCCACTCAGTTTGGTTTCATCTGCAGACTTTATCAAGGTGTACTTGATCTATCATCCAGCTTATTTACAAAGACATTAAATAGCATTGACCCTAATATCAACCCCTGGGGGACCCCACTGATGTCAGGCAGCCAGTTCAAAAAAGAGGTCTATATACCAGCACCCTCTGGGTGCAGCCTGTCAGCTAGTTCTTCCCCTACCACATGAACCACCTGTCTAGACCATAAGTCATCAGTTTCTCTAGGAGGAGGTTGTGGGAAACCATATTGAAAGCCTTGGAGGAATCCAGGTAGACAAAGTCCACCGCTTTCCCCACAACAGCCAGGCAGGTTTGTCATAGGAGACAATCAGGTTTATCAAGAATGATTTGCCTTTGACAAATCCATACAAGCATGATCTCAGCTTTAAGGACATGCTTTTCTTTTCTATTCTGAATTTTGGCCACAGAGAGATGTAAGCACAACAGCAGTCAAGTGGCATAGATATTTTTGCATTTGATGTGAATAAACATCAGGGTATAAAGAAAAAGAGAAGTGCAGCTTATTTAAATTAATAGATCACACTGAAATTTTACAAAATGGATACAAGCTCACCAGGGAATAGCTTTAAGCTGCTGAACAGAAGGAATTTTCCAAATGTCAGATGAAATAAAAATGTTACAAAGCCTGCTAGTGGGAACAATGATCTGCAAAGTGATCCTCAGCTGAAGGTGAAACTTGAGAAACTGATGAACGGGTTTCTGTGATGCAGTTGCTTTCGTTACCAGAAAACTGGGCTCAGGGTTCTAAATAATATCTTTTAGCCTGTTATTCCCTGAAGGCCTTGAAGACCGGGTCAGGGTCTTAAACACCCCTTGATACTGTTCATATTTCACCTGGCTGGTTTCCAGGATAAGTTACTTTGGATAACTCACTCATTAATTTCTTCCCACTTACAGTTGGCATCGTACTTCATGAGTGCTCCTGTTGATTCCTGTAGCTCTGTTCAGCAAGGAAGACCTGGGATTGACACGAATCCTGGAGTTGCAGTGATTTATTTATCTGAGAGAGAAAGTCAGAAAGAAAGTGACCTCTTTTCCTGATGATTTTTAAAACCATTCCTAAAAGCATTGATGGCAGACACAGCCTGTCAGTGCTGGCCAACTCTGAAAGCACTCAGCCTGTGGATCATTTCTGGTACCACGTTGTTGCTTGGGGACTGTGTTCAAGGAGGTGTCTGACCTTCTGTACAATGAGAGAATTAGCAACTAGCTGGCTGGAAAACTACAATTTTTCCATTCCATTCTTCTTCCTAGTCTATATAATAAAATTTGATTCAGCATCCCATGGTGGTTAGCTCTATGGATGAGGCCTCAGGAAGGACTTAACCCCTTTAAAGTAGAGACAATCTCACTCTTAGCTGGAACATAAACTCTGTTTACCTAAGTAGTTTCAATTAATGAACAACAATCAAAACTAAAAATAATTAAAAATCAAAAGTTTACAGTTGCCTTCCCTTCCCTCTCTTCTCATTTTATTTCTTTATAGAAATCTTCTGTTTTGTCTTTTGCTAGCACAGTATGAATTTTCCTTTGTAGGGTGATGGGTACACAATTTACTAAACCAGAATTCTCTAAAAATATTCCTTCATTTCCATACAGTCAAAGCAGTGAGTACTTTGACTTCACAGAGGCTTCGCTTCCATACTTGCTATTCCAGCCTAAGTGGCATCAACTCCCTCTCATCCTTGGGTTAATGTGATGAATTTCCACTGGAGTAAGTGGAACTTTCTAGGAGAAATTTCATTTGCATTCCCAACCAGGCTGGGCTTCTAACCTTTGTAAAGTGATGTCTAATCATTATAAATGGTGTTTTATTGTTCTGAAAGAAAAAGGAATGATTTATCATAGAAAAGGTGACATGGTCTGGTGAATAAAGCAGACACAGATAGACAAAGAAATAGTGCTACTTTTCCCTTTATTTCTTTTAATGGTGTTTGTTGAGTTATCTGAGAACACTTCCAAATGCAGGTGATAATACTCACAGTGAATAGTCACTGTCAAGCTATCTCTGTTTCTAAAATATTAAATCCTAACCCTCCACACTGCATAAGTTCTGCCCATTGACTGACTCCCTGCTGTCCCTTAGACATAATTTTCACTATACAAATTTTCTTAACCATTTGCAGCTTCTCCTCTGATGAGAAGAGCTCATCAGAAGCAGTCGGGAAGCCTCTTTTATTCATTCAGAAAGGTCTACAAAAACATCCCAGAAACACCTAAATTACTGCTAACAAATTACCCAGACTACTATTTATCCAGAGTATTTTGATATCAACATGTACTCTGACAGCTTCTGCAATTCCCTGATCGCTATGCAAATGAAATTAGCAACAATAAAGGGTGTGGGAGGATATGTCACATTGTGAAAGAATCAGCTATCTTCAGGCTAATTCCTTTTGTGATAGAAGTCGGTTTTAATAAGGAGGTTAACGAAGGAAAAGGTAAATCCACACAGTATTTTTCTGTGTGAAGGAGACACCCTGACAAAAAATGAAGTCTGGATAAATAAAGTTAAGATTAACCATTTTTCTGAACCAGAAATGATAAGAAACAGTAGAGGATGCTGACAGAAGCATGGCAAAAGAATGGAGACAAATAATAGTCAACTTTCAGTTCTTTCAAAATTTATGGGAGAAAGTTGTTGAAATTAGATCGTTTTCTCTTATATATGCATTATAAATGTGTCATTTATTACTGATTTGGTGAAAAAAAAGGGGGTTTCCTAGATGTTGTGTATACACCAGTTGTGAATGGGAGGAAGGGAACACTATAAAATGCAGTTTGTTAACTTCATTGTACTTGAAGTCATGGAGCACTGACAATTTTATGTCATCACAAAATATGTAAGGGAGGAATAACACTGATTTCAAGCGAGTGAACAAGGCAAAGCTGTGTTTTCAGTGGGAGATGCTGTGTTTGGGAGTATCAGCAGTGCTGACCTAGGCTCTCCTATTTAAAGAGACGATGCCTTGACAGAAAGGAATAGAATCATAGAATCTTTAAGGTTGGAAAATACCTCCAAGACCATCAAGTTCAACCATCAGTCCAATATCATCATGTCAACTAAAAGGTTTCAAGCCAGTCTGAAACTTGGACAGGAATGTGCCCAGAAATGAATTGAACACCTCACTGTTGTGAAATATGCTATGCCTTTTTTTTCATGGTACCTATGATTGGCAAGTCATGCTGGCACTTGATGAGCAATTTTTGCCAGAAAAATGTCTCAGCAGGAAGATAGGTCGAGATGTGGGTTTTTTCTTCCTGAGTCTGCTTTTGTCTGTGGCTACTCAGACTGTAATTTGAGGTTGGATTTTCTAGTGAAAATGTTGGGTGAAAACCCACATTAGTCAGATTCATCCCTGCTGACTTTCTATCCAGTATAGTAACTCTTGTCATGAAGCAAAAGATCATGAAGCATTGGAAGTCTTCTTGGTATCTTTCCCCCTAAAATTTCATCAGAGCTAACAGAACCCAATGAATCGTGTTAGATTTGATAGACCATGTTTAACTGAAAATGTTCTGCATGGTTGTACTCCTGACTTGGTGAAAGTAAAAAATTGCTGTTTTTCCTTCTGAAAAAGTCAATTGTCATTATACTTGTCAACATATTGTTTTCTGACAGTGATATAATTTTTCCATGGAGGGCTATTTGAATTGTGGTGAACATTTTAGCTTTCTGAAGTAATGAACAGCAGAATGGAAACTAAACTGTTCACTGTTTAACTGGAAGGGATTGAGTGGCTGTTTCCTAGGAAACAGGAAAGAAAGGGTTTTGGTATGTGTCTTTTAAAATGTAAAATATATACATTCACACTGTTTTACAGTCACATTGTGAAAAGATGTGCCATGGATAGCATAATTACTACTGGAAATGCCAAAGAATGGCATCCAGGTTTTCTGGGAAATCTCAAAATCTTTGCTATTTCATGACTCACAGGTTAAAATTTCTTCTAATAGAGGAAATTTAAGATGGATGAAAGTGAAAGAAAGTATTTACGTTTTTTCATGAAAACAGTAATAGAACTGGACTTAAGGCAGTGTCTGGATATTTCAGCCAGAGTCATGTTGATGTATAGCAAAGAAAAGAGCTGCCTTTCCACCAAAGCCAGCAGAAGGCTCCCCAGTGGTCTGGACTCAATTCAGGAAAAGTGGGAGAAAACAGCAGAAAACGGGAGCAATAAAAGAGAGAAAAGCTTTGGGGAATTATGCTTGTGCTCCTGCTGCTGTCAGGGAAGCAGAAGGGTGAAGGCAGAGATTTCTCGATGAAGGATCTCTCTAGAAAAGCACTTTCCAAACTGTTACAACTCCTGTCTCAGGGGCAGCAACAACAGCTGCCAGGCAGATACCCCAGGGTACTGGTATAAGAGAAGTAAGCTGCAGAGCCTTGGCTGTTTCACTGCCCATGGCAGCTGCCTGCTGTGACTGTGCCTCAAGCTAGACTTTGATCTGCACCCAAACGTATGCTGTCTGTAATTAGGTATATCACAAAGCAAGGTAGAGTTTTCAGGTAGAGATCTGTGAAGAATGGTCATAACAAAACCTTCAGTAACATCCTGCCAAAGGTTGTCTCGTTTTGCAAATAATTCTCAGAAGGTGGAAAGCTTTATAGTTTTCTGCTCCCGTTTCAGTTTTGCAGAAAAGGCATACCAGGCATCTTTTCCTCTTTCCTCACATATATAACTGGATACAATTAAAGACAGAACCTCACAGAAGCTTAATTTCACCTGTACTGTGACTCACAGAATCACAGCATCACTGAGCTTGGAAGGGACATTACTAGAGATCAACATTGTCTATTGCTCTCTCCTCATCCACCAAACCAGCTATCTCATTGTAGAAAGCTAACAGGTTGGTCAGGCATGATTTCCCTTCAGAAATCCATGCTCACTGCTTCCAATCACCGTCTGCTTTTGTGATTGGAGGTCCTGGAGCCTCTTTAGAGTTGGAGATATAACTTCTCCATTAAGCCAGGTTAATATTGAGGTAGATGTCTCATTTTTGCTAGAGCAAAATGAATAGAATTAAATTTGCCAGAGCAAATTTAATAGAAACTGTCATTCAAGTTCAGATAAGTCCAAATACTCTATCTCTTTATCTACTAAATATTTCAGTATATTAAAATGGGTGCTATTAAATATAAGCAGGTGCACAAGAAGTCACTTTCTGCCCTTCCCTCCCTTTTTATCAGCATTTGACTAAATAGTTCTTGGGTCTGTCTCCATCAATGATGTGTCTGGATAGATTTATTAACTATTTCATGTTCCAGTGGTCTGTTATACTAGTCATCAGACTGTCAAAAATTTGGGATGTTCTGTACATGCATGAAGCATTGTACAGTTTATCTAGGACTGATTATGACATATACATATTTATACATAAATGCATACATGTATGTATATGTGTACAAGTGCAAGTAAATATATATTTATATGCATAAACCTCTCCAGATCAGCTTCTGATCTCGTGTTTAAGAACAGACATGTTAAAAAAATGACTCAGTAGCTTCTCTGAAAACTTTTCAGCTGTCAGTTTGGCTTTGAACTTTTCTAAAGTTCAAAATCTTTAGGTCATTTAGAATAAAATACTTTAATTAAAAAACCCAGCCATATTTAAACTGGGAAGTTTGTGATTATCTCCTTTTACTTCTGATAACCTTTCCTATTTTCTTGCAAATTGTCATTCTTTCTGGAATATCTATCTTGAAAGACTTCTTTTTAAAGAAAAGGTCATTATGCATATATTGAGGAGATATCTTTTTCAGAAATAATGTTCTCCAAATATTTATTCTAATTGTTTGCTTTAGCTTAAAAAAAAGTCAGATATCTGCAATATAATTTCAACCTTGAGTTCAATAGCTGTATCATTTTCTATTAAAAAACCCAAACAAACCACAAATCCCAACAGCAAAAACATTTAGTGAGACACATTTTCTGATATATCATCAGCATAAGAAAAAGAAAACTCAAACTGCAAAGCCCAACACTAAATTGAGGGGAAAAATTGGTAAAGAATTTCAGTTTTATGAAGGGTTGGTGAACAAGGCATTATAATCTGGATGTTATTCTCCAGGGGCACAAAATAAGGAAGTTCTTGGGAACTTCTTCAGTTGTTGTAAAAATGCTTTTTAGAGCAATAGGCATACACAGGTATGTCTGTATGGACATGTGTGCATGTCTATTTGTGTACAAATAACATTTTTATTTATTTAACTTCTTGACCCTTATTAATGTAAAAATATTTGTAGCCATCTGTTAAAGAAAATACTCGAAAATGAAGGAAGCTGACTGCAGAAGGTGTTACAGTATTCTTGAGTTCAGATATATGAACATTGGACTTTTTCAGCACCACCAAAGCCACTCAAAGTTAAGCCAAGAGTCCAGTCCTTATAATCTGTCCGAGTACCAGACTGGGTTATCTCCAAAAAACTCAGGCAGAATTAATGATTTACTGATGGCTATTTTATGTCTGCAGTTCCCAGGTGAAGATGTGACTTGTGAGAGGAAGCAGCTGTGCAGGTATGCAAAGGCACCAAAGGAAACCAACTAGGGCCATTCTTTTCCTAAAACTAGTCACACAGCAGGACTGGTGTGTGAGCTAGGAAGAAAGGCAAGAAGGACACTAGGACTGAGGATTGCTCCCTCTGAAATTTCCTTTCTCTGATGTGGATCTGGCACTATTAGCAATGGCATCTGCAAATCGGTCCCAATTCAGGAATGGATTTCTCAGTCAGCATTATCTAGCCTCTCACGGATGCAGGTTTTATTGACATCAAACTGGCTTCTCTCCTCCCTGGCAAAAGCATGTGCTTCACAGGTGGCTGGGTTTCTGCCCATGGACATGGCTCTTTCACACGTCACTTCTTGTCTCTTCACCTCAAGATGTAATGAAATGGATCCAGTTATATGTAAATAAGATTTTCACATAGATGCTACATATTGGTTCCTTCTACTCTCCTCAGATCTGATATGCCTGTCATGTTCACACACTAAAAAAATCAGTTTGGAAATGGAAGTGCAGACTGACTTCTAAGGAGCTCAAATTAAAACTGATTTATTTCTTCCTGCTCTGCTTTAAAACTTTGAAGTCTGTGTAAAATATTACTTGGGACCAAGTTGAGCTACACATAGTCCTTTCAGACAGGGTAAGTTCCAAGCAGATATATGGATTTCATATAACCATCATGAATCTGTGGTGATTTTTAAGTATATTTCTATGAATATAGTAATATATTTTAATTATTAAGTAACATGCTTTAATTTCTTACAGCTTTCTTTACAATGAATTGCATACTTTACAGTCCTTTCTATAGATTGAGATGCAGCAGTGTGGAGATGAACCCATTTCTGAGAAATGGTAATACCTAACAAAACCCACAGCCTTTAACTGTGGATCCAAGGATCCAAGCCAGCCTGTTAGCCTGCCTCACCCACCAGCAGAAAGTGTCAAGAAAAGCCAATCACATATTTTCTGATATTTTGTTGCAGATATCAGATGAAATATTAAAAAAATGGAATAACAAAATCACAGAATCATGGACTGGTGGAGTTGGAAGGGACACCTGGAGATCATCTAGTCCAACTCCCCTGCCAGAGCAGGATCACCTCGAGCAAGCTGCACAGACAGCATCCAGGTGGGTTTTGAATCTCTCCAGAGATGGAGACTCCACAGCCTCTCTGGACAATCTGTCCCAATGCTCTGTCATCCTCACAGTAAAGAAGCTTCTCCTCATGTTTAGTCAGTACTTCCTATGTTGATGTTTGTGCCCATTACCCCTTGTCCTGTTACTGGGAACCACTGAAAAAAGACTGACCCATCCCCCTGACACCCACTCCTCAAATATTTGTAAGCATTGTTCATTAAAACATCTGTATTCAGCAGGTTTTGTCAAATCCAAGACAAGCTCCATACAACATGAGAGGAAGATATTGTTTCCACCCTTTTGCTTTTGTAGCTGTTTAGAGACAGTTGTGTAAGATCAGCATTAAATAGGGAAAAAGCTAAAGGCTTTAGTAACCCTGAATACCACTTTATTCTGCATGTATATTATTCTTCAGGATGGAGAGGACTGTGCTGTTGGGACTTGATTATGTTGACCTAAGAGTTTACACATGCCCAGTCCCTTCAGACAGGATGTCCTGCACTAAGCAAAGCACTGAGACCTCCAGCCCCAGCCATACCAAACTGGGTGCACTCATTTCCCACCTGCAAGGTAGCAGTAATGCTACTGAGTTTTTTAAATGTGCTTTATTTTAGAAAGCCCTCTTGGCTGGTTGCAGTCTTTTGCTATGGATATGTGCAATGCCCAGTGACATGGGGACATGAAGTATTACTACAATGCAAATAAAGCAGGGAAGCAACATTAAATGTCAGCACTGTTCAACTAGCATACGAGCATCAGAGTCAATCTCTGTTATTATCTAGCATGTACTTACTGAGTTATAATGATGCACTAAAATAAAAATGACAATAAGACATTGCTGTAACAATAACAGCATCTCAGGGTAATTTTGTTTCTCAAAAAAATGCTGATAATTAGATATCCATAGTGGCAACTACTAGAGTTATCAGCTTGAAACCTGAGTGACAGCATCAAGTGTCAGTCTGTCTTACACGGAGAGATACAGCCTTGTCATTCATCTCTTTTATGTATAAAAGAAATACAGGCTGCTACAATTGTCTTAATGTTTGAACTGAATACTGAATCATACAAAGTGATCCTGATCAAATGTTTCCAGACAACAGGAATATTTTCTGTTCTTTTTTTTTTTCCATTAGCAGACATTTTCTCAGTCAACCCAATCAGTGTTTTCCATTCTAGCATCCACCTGTACATCTTGTAAGAATAATGAAAATGATGCTAAGGGTACTGTTGTCTATACACCCCTTCTTCTTTTATTTTCTTGAGGAAGGTATTTTAAAAAAACATCTGCTATTGCAAATTTGGGATGGGGTGTCCTAAAATGGTACCTCTAGAAGATTAATGGCTTCCTGAGAATCTCTGATGTCAAGCCAAACAAATCATCATGTACCTCCCCATCATTCAGAAATACTTTGGGACACCTTTCAGTGGCTAGGTTTGCTCCTCAGCTGCCCTCATCTTCTGAAATTAATTTAGCCCCATAGTTTCAATCTCAGAAGGGAATTGAATTCCCTGCCTTGTTGCAGACCATCCCGATACACTTACCTTTCCCATGACTCAGCTCCTTGTCTGTAAAATGGGATTTTTACAACTTAAGTGTAGGGGAAAGGAACCTACAGACAAATGAGAGAGAATTTATCTACACTGAGATATTCAGTGAGAACAACAGTGAAATATGGCATTTTTACAGAGATACAGCACAACAGGGAGCTGTGAAGTGCATGAGAGCCCCCTTTAAGATTTTCCAAAATTTTACATGTCTGACCCAGAACAACAATTTCTAGTGCTGCTTAAGCTTAACAAGTTTTAAGCCATCAAAATTTTATTTATTTTTTTAAAGTAGGAGAGCAATAACTTCACAAAGAAACACTAAAGATGACAAGTCAGTCTGCACTTTGACAGTTACTTCAAAGTTTTTCTAACTGATTAGAAGCAGCTGAGGGTGGGAGTGAAAGCAGCCAGAATGTAATTAAGCTGTTATAGACTAAAATTGCCTCTCCCCCATCCAATGATAAATGTCTGTGTATTAGAAATGGCCTTTCAGATAAGTTGAGGGCAGTGTCAGTAGGGTGAGTACTGGGTTATCTGAGGCAGCACAGCAGTCACGCTGAAGGTCTGGTGTCTCAAATGGGGTACTTTAAAAATCGAAACTTCATCTGCTCATCAGCATTGAAGTAGGTCACATGTGCTACATTTCTGGATGATGAGAGATGGAATTGCTTTTAAAAATGCCTGAGGGGAACAAATCTTATTGGAAATTATGGAATCTCCTGAGTTACTCAGGTTCTGTGCCCCCAAATTATTTGACAACTAATCTCACTGAAACCAAAGGGATGTGGTATCTCTGTATCTTTGGGGAAGTTTTGTTGTCTGTGAAGTTCTGCATATGAGCTAAATATTTTGATTGCTATTTTGTAGTGACATTGACTTTAATCCTGCTGCTATCACATTCAGAGTGATATTAATTTGTAGCCCGTCTTGCAAAGTGAAAATGTAACTGTTATTTTAATAAGCAAAGAAGGGTGGAAAATTATTTCAAATGGTATTTCAGAGAAAAAAAGGAAAAGCCCTAATCAATATCTTCATTTGCCCAACTATTCCCACTGAGATAGTAATCCCTCTCACAACAGAAATCTCTTCAAGACGCTGCAGCCTTTTAAATGTTTTCTTGTGTTGTGATGCGAATGGATCAGCAGTTAGAAAAGAGCTCCTTCATTTAATGATCACTTGGAGAAAAGGAAGCTGTGGGGATTCATCAAGCCCCATGAGCTTCTCTGAGCTCCAGCGAGGGGATGGAGACTTGCATGCTTGAATAATTTCCTAAGTAAAAAATAGTATTTGGGAAAAAAACCCCATGCAAATGCATACTTGCATATGTGAATGCAAATCTTAACATGTATCTAGTTAAACTTAGCCACCATTAGGCAAAATCCAGTTGCCACCAATACATTTCTACCATTTTTAAAAGGTTTTGGCCATGCCTTTAAAAAGAAGCAATTTCTAGCACTCTGTTCTAGCTTGAGCAGAAGTTGCTTAGGGCAACAATGCCTAAGTAAAGGGCAATGCTTGATTTTTTTCTGTAATGAAGGATGTCAGACCAGATTATTGGTATTGTCCCTTCCAGCTCTCACACCTCAGAAATGACACATTTGCATGACCAGGGACTGAAACACATGCCCTGTTCTTCTGCTGCTTACTAGGAACTTTCATTTACTGATGCATCTCCCCCCAAGTAGTTGTATAAGCAGAGAGGCTTGCAAAGAGAAAGCATGTAAATGACACTCTTTCCTGAGGGTTTGGTGTTGACAGAAGATAACAACATCCCACTATGACCAAAGAATGTACCTTTTTGGTCTAAAGGCAGCCTCTAGGACATGGAAAATGACAAAAGGTGATTTGTATCCTTAGTTTTGCTGGGTAATTGGTGGGATGTACAATAAATCATAAATACCACATGTGCAAATAGTTTTTAATTCTGCTAACCAGTGCTAGGTTAATGGTTGGAACTGATGACCTTAAAGATATTTCCCTTTGATTTAAATGGGTGATTTAAAGGTATATTTACACTAATAAATACAATAGGTCAAGAAAGATCTTTGGGCGCTCTATGAAAACAAGCCATCCTGTTTGTGAGCAAACCTGCATCCTGGGATTGACTCATAGTAAATTTTATTCTAGCCCCAAATAAGCTAAAATCTTGGCCAGTTTGTATAGCAGCACAATTCAGGCACTCTTTCCAATAGATACCTTGGCCAATTGATACTTATGGGGCAAAGGCTGTTCAGGTACTTGGATGCGACTTCTGCAGTGTCACTTGTCCCCAAGGCCATGGAAAACTCACAAGCCTGTTTAATTTAATAGCATAAACTTACAATATAAGACTGAGCCAGTGTACTATGGATGAGGGGATCGGGATGAAGGCATCAAGTGCACCCTCAGTAAGTTTGCACTTGGCAGTTGGACAGGAGTGTTGATCTGCTTGAGGGTGGGAAGGCTCCAGAGATGGATATGAACAGGCTGGATCAATGGATTGCAGTCAGTTGTATGATGAATCAACAAGGCTCAGTGCTGGGTCCTGCACTAGGGTCACAACCACCCCAGGCAACATGACAGGCTTGGAGAAGAGTGGGTGGAAAGGTGCACAGCAGAAAAAGACCTGGGGGTGTTGGTCAACAGCTGGCTGAATATGAGCCATCAGTGTGCCCAGGTGGCCAAGAAGGCCAACAGTATCCTGGCTTGTATCAGGAATAGCATGGCCAGCAGGACTAAGGCAGTGATCATTTCCCTTGTACAGGACACTGCTCAGGCTATATATCTAGTACTGTGTTCAGTCTTGGGCCCCTCAGTGCAAGAAGGACACTGAGGTGCTGGAGTGCATCTAAAGAAGGGCAAGAAAGCTGGTGGATGGTCTAGAGCACGTGTCTTATGAGCAGCTAAGGTAACTGGGGTTGTTTAGCCTGGAGAAAAGGAGAATGAGGGGAGACTTTACCGCTCTCTACAAGGAGGTTGTAGTCAGGTGGGTATTGGGCCCTTCTCCCAAGTAACATGTGATAGGACGAGAGGAAATGGCCTCAAGTTGTGCCAAGGGAGGTTTATGTTGAACATTAGGAAAAATTCCATGACCAAAAGGGTTTTCAATCCCTGGAACAGGGTGCCTAGTGAATTGTTTGAGTCACCATCCCTGGAGGTATTTAAAAGATGTGTACATATGGTGCTTAGGGACATGGTTTCGTGGTGGACTTGGCAGTGCTAGGTTGACAGTTGGACTTGATGATCATAAAGGTCTTTTCCAACCTAAATGATACTTTGATCATCCTAACAGTGAGTAGAAAGTTAACTGTGTGTTTGTAAGACCACAGGCTTTCTGGGTTGATTGGTCTCTGTGCTACTTATCCTCTTAGCTAACATGTTCAGCAATAAAATGAGCTTAACAGACTGGATATTGCAGTAAACACTGGTGGTTTCCAGATGCTCTGGTACTATTGATATCAGTCTCATCTCCATTGTTTGGTTTCTTATTCTCCTTGCATTGGGAAACAGTGTCATTTTTTGAGGTATGTCAGCTGGCAACTTTAGCTCTTTCATGTGCTGTCTGGTCACTCAGCAGGGGACCTGGAAGGTTGCTGTCTGCTCCAGCCAGGTCAAGTTGCCAGAAGGTATTGCAAAGGGATAACTGTCCATCTGGACTAATTTAAAGCTGAAAAAATGTGTGAAGTTTCATAAAAAATGAAGGCAAATAGAGTGGATCCTGCAGGTTTCCCCAAATTAAGTTTGCATGTGGATTTCCTATAAAGTTGTACACTAGGACAAAGCAAGAATACTACTCGTTAGTAGTTGTCAATTAAACAATGAAGGAACTAAAAGTAGTTAAAAATAACCCACTTTTTTAAGGGCAAAATTTATTTTTAAGATAATGGCCCCACTCTACCAAGACTAGCAAAAAATAAATGCATTTAATTCAGCTTGAAAAGCAAGGCATGACCTTTGAGAGGTCACGTTCCAGAAAGTTATTAACCTTGAATGCCAGGCTGCAGAAAGGATGATGCAGGAGAAGCTGCTAGACTGCATTCTTTTCCTAAACACTGTTAGATACATTGCACAAAATTCTAGTTTAATTTGGTGTTTTCATACCTGATTATTGAATTTAATCAAAGTGTTATTGCCCCATTATTGGCATTTTGTTGAAGCCTGCTAAAGGATTTCCATAGAATTGTAGAATCCTAGTCTGCTTTATGTTGGAAGGGACCACAAAGCCCATCTAGTCCCTACCCCCTGCCATGGACAGGGACACCCTCCACTAGCCCAAGTTGTCCAAAGCCCTGTCCAACCTGGCCTTGAACACTGCCAGGGACACAGGGGCAGCCACAGCTGCTCTGGGCAACCTGTGCCAGGGCCTCAGTACCCTCAGAGGGAAGAATTTCTTTCTTATATCTTACCTAAATCTACTCTCTTATAGTTTAAACCCATTCTCCCTGTCCTCTTCACCAGGTTGAACAAGCCCAACTCCCTCAGCCTGTCCTTGACTTAGTTTATTTTCTGATCCTTTTCTGGTCATAACAAAGTGGATTTAAAATAATAATAATAATAATTAAGATTAAACCCTAAATGTGTTCACAGAATTGATGTCACAAACAGATACAGCTGTAGATATAGACAGAGATATTTTCCAAGCCACAGAGGTTGTAACATTTTCAAGAGGAGACAGACAGGATGGCAGATCTCTAGCAGTTGGAGGGTGGGAAGAATCAGCATTCCCGTGCTGCAGCCAAGGCCTTTTATTGCATGATTATGTGTGCCTGGGCAATTTTCTTAACCTCACAGAAATCTGCTTTAGCTGTTTGTATTTTGTTTTCCATAACCACAGTTTTTACAGCATAGAAGGTTTAAACAATATTTGTGAAGGAACTATTGAGAATGAAAAACATTGTATTGGAATTAATGTTTATTTTCAGAGCTGTTAGATTCAAGGTGGAGATGAGATGATGTCCCAGAAAGACTCTTTGTGTGTATATGGCATGTATTAAATTACAAATATAATTTTAAACAAATAAAATGTGTTGGAGGAGCATCACTGATGAATTGTATCTGCAGAGGTAGTTGGTTACAAGAGTTTAGTCTGACGTCAGATCAAAAACCTGCAAATGTTTGGAAATACATATTGTATGAGTGCTTTACCTTTAGCAGACTATGACAAGTTTACATTTCTTTAGGGTTTTTTGTTTGTTTATTTATTCATTTATTTATATGTTCCTTTTTCTTTCTCTCTCCTTTTTCATGAACCATGATTTTTTTCTATTGGTTGGGAGAATTCAGAAGGCAATTAACAACTTAGATGATCACTGGCAGAAACCTTTAACCCTGAATTTCAGATGCTTGCAAAACACAGCAACAAAACAGCATAATAGGAACCTAGAGAGAAACTAAATGTGGCCGTAGGTGGCTGTTTTTAAAGCATGAATGCAGAAGAAGAAACATGTTTTGTTCCACTGAAAGCAATAGCACAGATATTTTCAAGACGAAAAACAGCAGCTGCAGTTTCAGTAGCTGCAATGAAAAATTACAGCGATTGTCAATTCTCATCTTTCAGATAATGACCTGATCCCCAGCTGAAGTCAGTTAGAAATTTTCCCCCATAGTGTATTATTGTCCAATTAGATGTATTATGGGGTTTTATATGCCCTCTTGAAACATTCGGTGTTGGGATTATGAGGATGCATTGGATGGACCATTGCTCCGTTCTGAAATGGAAATTCTGTGTTCTTGTGTTCAAGGGAGGGAAATCATAGGTAATGCTTAATGAGGCAGAAGGAGAGGATTTGTGCCCTTGAAAATTATTTGTTCAGGGTCATACTTTCTTACTTGATGTCCATCTCTTGCTTGCCTGAAATTTTCAATGATTGGTTTCTGGTAAAGCAAAGTGAGGTCTAGTTCTGTTCAGGCAGAGTTGAGGAAAGAGCCATTCTAGACTAAACACAGACCACATTAAAAACCACCCCTGCTTAAAAGGGGACTATCTTCATCTAGCAAGAGAGACCTGAGAAGAGTGACAAGACTGCTGAATAACTAGATAATACTAAGCTTTCAGTGTCATTCGTTACTAAATAAAGGGACATTTAGAAGGCTGAAATATAAAATGTGAGAACATGTCAGTGTAGCACATGCTCTGTGCACCCTTCCATTCTCTCAGAAGAATGACTGATGAAATGAACAGCCTGACTCATCTGGAGGAGCAAAACATGAAGCTCATGATGCTGGGTAAGCCTGAATTACCTTGAACTGCTCCCTACTGTCTACAAACCTTTCTTTGACTTTGTTATATCAAAGTTTTCAGACAGAGCAAGCCAAATCTTCTCCACTGAAGTCAAGGAGCATATACAGATGCCAAGTATTACAGCTATGATGTCACTGTAGTTTCTGTCTCATCTGGGGAGATGCTCAACAGTTCCCAGAAACGACTCATCTCAGTCCTATCGTCAGTAGTCCAAAACATGACCACTAAACAAAGGGTAGGCTTAATTTAACAAGGGGAAATCAAGCTAGTGTTTTCATGGTTGTCCAGAGTTTGCTTGGGCTATCATCCAAACCACTGTGAGCCCACTCTGAAACACATCAACAGATAATGTGACACAGAGGCCAAGCCAATAAATTTGATGTACAGAGATGAACTTATGTTTGATATTGCATCTGAAGTGCAGTGTGCCTTGATTTTCACCAGGGCTGCTTTGCTACTGGTCCCAGACCAGGGGAGATCTCACAGTCTCAGAACAGAACAGAATAGGACAGAATATTTCAGTTGGAAGGGACTTACAATGGTCACATAGTACTGACCACTTCAGAGCTGACCAAAAATTAAAGCATGTTATTAAGTGCATTGTCACCTAATGGTGGCATTATCAACTACATCTTAAACACTGGCAGGCTTGGGGCATTGACCACCTCTTTAAGAACTGTTCCAGTGTTTGATGACCCTCTTGGTAAAGAAATGTTTCCTAATACCCATTTTAGATGTTCCCTGATGCAGCTTTGAACCATTCCCATGTATCCTATCACTGGATAGCAGGGGAAGAAATCAGGACCTTCCTCTCCACTTCTCCTAAGGAATCTGTAGAGAGAAGTAAGGGCACTCCTTACTTTTCCAAATTAGACAAACAGTTCCAGCTGCAGAAAGTGCTTCATGCTCTCTTCCTTTTCCTGCAACCAGCAGCACTGGACACCATCTTCAGATACATGGAGGCACATAAAATCTGCTGCAGGTATGAGAGAATGTATCCTGCAAGATTAAATCAGTGAGGGAAGTGTGCAGCTGAAGGGCACTGTAAGGAGGAACAAAGATGACCAGCAACCTCAGTGTCATTCTTCTGATACAGCTTTTATCATAGGAGTGAAGCCTAATAATTTGGGGAAGTGAAGACCTAATCATTAGTGAAGACCTAATCATGTGGGGAGAAAGAAATTAGTGAGAGCAGAGAGCATCTTTTCACATACCCAACCCCCTCTGAAACCTCACTGACCCCTTGTACGAAAGGTTCAGCAGCAATACAGTACTTGTCAGTCTCATATCACTACTTTTAGCATGAAATATTCCAGTAACAGCTCTGTGCAGTAGTGCAGGTAGACTCAGTTTATCCTGTTGCAACCAGCGTTTTGCAGGTGCAACCAAAAGCTGAGCATCTCAGTTTGTCCTAATCTCCCTTTCTGCTTGGTGCAACTAAGGCTACTATAGGTAGGAGGGAAACAAAAGTTGGTTAGAAACTGGGAGTTGCACTGAGGTTTTTGACCTCTGAAGATAATTTTTCCAGTCATTTTGGATGGAAAAATCTTGAAGAATGACTTGGAAAAAAAAAAGAAGAAAGGAACAGACAACAAGAACAGATGGTGTAGGTTTTGTTTTATATCAAACCTTAGTCCATAGTGAGGGCATAGATGAGGGACTGTGTCATGATCACCTCTGGGATCAAGTACAGTACAGACTAGTATTAGTTTTTATAAGCCCTATTGTTTATTATTATATCAAACTTCTGTGTTTAAATGAGAGAGCAAAACACAATGCATGGTGAGGGAGAACTGCATCTCCACTAAAAAGCTTATTTAATATGCAAGATTATTTTGAAACAGTGAGAAGAAATTTCCTTTGGTTTTGTGAGTAAGAAACCTGGAACTGAACAAATCTGTAAGTCTTTTACATTGCCTGCAGTAATGAGACTAGTGGAAGGTCCAGTTCTGTTTCTCATGAAATAATTGTTCCTGATTTCCATCTTCTCTATACTTAAATGCTAGATATTTATTTACGGCACACTGACATATTTAGCTGTTTTCATTAAAATAAATGCTACTGAAATTATTCATGCCATTCAGCAATGGCTTATTTCAGCTGCTTTATTGCATGTCCCCTTTTTAGCAAGCAGGCTGTATAATAAAATTCGGATCCTACATAATCAGTGTGGGTTTTAATACTATCCACTTGTATCTCCAGGGAAAACTAGCTTGTCCTAAACAAACAATGTCACCACTATGCAGAAAGACTGAAATGTTTGGAGCAAAAAGAGATTTTGCAATTCAGATTGGGTGGTGGTAGAAGCAGGTAATTTTGTTGATTTTCATCAGGGAACAGAAGAACCTCAAACAGTGAAGTCTGGGTTGGTAATTTAGTTCTGAAAATCATCATCAGCTTTGTTTGGTTCTTTCCAGAAGTTCTTATTTCACTCTGTTATAGCACAGTCCCAGATACAATCATCAGGTGGTTCAGACAAAGACAGAAGTCTTTGCTCTACACATCTTTGTAATCCATAATTACATATAAATTATGGGAAGTAGGAGAATTTTTCAGCTCCTTTGTCTGAGCTTCTTCAGATGGAAAATCTGCTTATGTGCCTGTATCTTGGTCCCCATGAGAAGAAATAAAAGACTATGAGTCAGAACAGAGCGAAAACATCTCTCTCTTCTGAGCCCATCATCAGCCAGGTCTGGGGACTATCTGAAGTTTAGGCACCTGCAATGCTACTCGTTTATCATCATAAATATATGATGTCATCTTACACCTAATGCAGTGTTAGATTGGCATACTGACTGCTACTGAAAGCAGTAGCTTTATTTTCTTCTAGTTATGGTTAGTTCTTCTGACAGCTGTATGGTCTCTTTTCTTGTATGGGACATGTGATTGGGCCATCTGCATCAAACTTAGCTGTTATATTGCTGCAGAATGCAGTAAATTTTCAGGTCTTCAGGCTGCACTTCAGTGAGTCCATCTTATGGGGGAAAAACTATTCTTGGGGGAATGGTTTAACTTTGCTCCAGGTTGCTGCATTCATCCTGAGGCTGTATGACCCTTAAGTTCAGTGCAAGGGAGGCAACTAAAGAGAGAATAGAGGACTTCATTCTAGGAGCAACCTGAAATCTTACCATACTGGGAGTCTAGCCAATTTGGTCAGCAGTAGACATCTGTACTTTACACATCTGAAATAAATTGAGATTAACCACTCCTGCTTCTCTGGATTAGGTGACTTGATGTCCATTTGTTGGACTAAGGACTTCAAATTCATCTCAGTCTAAAGGCTGTATTAAGTCTTCAGGAAGCCATGGTACCCTGTGAATAAACTGTCAGTTTAAGATACTGGATTAATTGTTGCAAAATTGGAAATTCATCCTGGATTTATTGTTAATATTGCTGTATGCATTTTCCATGCTTCTATCATGAGAACTACTTCTGTCAGTACAGATTCAGGGGTGATAAAGTGCTGTGGACATGTTCTGGTCATTCCATTATTTTATTTTTACCTTGCAGCTGAAAGACAGATGGAAAAATGACCACTTGAAAAAAACCAAACCTCATTAGTCTAATCAACAGTATCGTAAACCTGTGTAATTTCATACAGATCTCTGTACAGAAACGCAGATCTGCTGAAGACATTGGCTGCTTTGTTCTCATTCAGTTAGAATTGCTGGACACAGAAACATAGGAAAAGAGCCTCGTAGGTATTTTTATTTAATAAAAATCAATGTTCTTCGTCACTTTATTTAATTCATATAAATTCTCTTTTTTCATAGTTCTAGGAGTATGTTACAAAGATGAACAAATGTGTTGGTGGATTTATTTTTTTTATGTAGAAAAGTAAAAAGTCTGGGATGCAAATGGGACATCGTACTCTGTATAATAACTTAAGCAGCCTCACATCACCTGGCATTTAGTCACTCAGTTCAGCTTGTATGCCAGAGGAGTTTGTGGATTGAGACCCTACTAGGAGTACTCTGTCCAGCTTGGGGGTCCCCAGTACAAGAAAGATATTGAGTCCAGAGGAGGCCACAAAGACCAGAGGGCTGGAGCATCTCTTCTATGAAGACAGGCTGAGGGAGTTACGGTTGTTCAGCCTGAAGAGAAGGCTCTGGGTAGACCTTATAGCAGCCTTCCAGTACCTAAAGGGACTACAGGAAAGCTGGAGAGGGACTGTTTACAAGGGCAGGGAGTGATAGGAAGAGGGGTGATGTGTTTAAACTAAAAGAGAGTAGATTCAGATGAGATATAAGGAAGTAATTCTTTCCTGTGAGGGTGGGGAGGTCCTGGCACAGGCTGCCCAGAGCAGCTGCGGCTGCCCCTGGGTCCCTGGCAGTGTTCAAGGCCAGGTTTCAGCCTCCACCCTGGGCTAGTGGAGGATGTCCCTGCCCATGGCAGGGGTTGAGACTAGATGAGCTTTATGGTCCTTTCCAATCCAAACCATTCTGTGACTCTATTCTTTGGTTCTATGGTTATACATGTCCTATGGCTTGAAAAATAACCGCAGCAACACCCAGAGGCTCTTCCCTGATTAATTTGTTAATGTTAGAAACAGTGTCCCACAGAGGCTTCCTAAACACTGCTGATTTGATAGACAAGTCTGGGGAATGTTAAAGGTAAATCATTAAGGGTTCTTTTCTGTGGACTCCAATTTGTTGTGGTTTAAAGAGGGGGTGCCTTGGTGACATCAACCTAACTTCAGCTATGACTGTGAAAAATGAAAAAGCTTTCAGACTATGCTTAGCACTTTTTTATAGGTTTTTCTCCTATACTTTTGATTTCTGTAGAACCAATTAATTAGTTATCCACTTTTTGGATCTGATCAGGCTGTCGTGACTGTTGTCTACTGTTGCTGTGTTTCATCAATTCCTACCAAAAAAATGCATCCCCTCCACTAAAGAAGCATTCAAAGAGAAGTATTTAAATAGCAGTGGAGCCATGGCTCACATTTTCTAACTTTCCTTTTCTTGCTAGGTAACAAATTATTTGAGTGTAATATATTTTGGTTTCCATCAGTAAATTAAACTGTACCTGCAAATTCTATTTATTTTGTCTTGTAAATGACAGAGATTTTATGTGGCTCTTCACTCAACTTTTTATAAGGTAAATATGAGCAATGACCATTATATCCCCAAAGAAGAGTGCTATGTATTATTTGTTTGCACAGGTGCCTGCAGCCTATGAGGCAGTTTCAAAGGAAGTAAAAGAGGTAGATCTGTCTAGTGGTGGTCAGGAATGTTCTGAATATGGAGACAGAGGAAAGGTATCATTTTTACACTTTATACTTCTACTGAAGAGAGCCTGATGAAAAGGCCTTTGAACTGTTCTTTCACTATCCACTGTTTTCATGCATTACAGAAAGCACTGTGCAGAAGTAATGACTACATGCTAAATGCACTGTACGTGAATAACCATGTAACTGCCTCATGGTGGAAATCATCATGGCATCATAGAGATGCCATTTAGTCCAGTCTCCTGCTTGATGAGGGACCAGCACCATGAGCAAATCAGGTTAACCATGGCTTTGTCTGAATTAGTCCAGAAATCTTCAAGAATGAAGATTAAGTCTCTCTGGAAATCCTATTCAGTGCTTCAACACCCACTTGGAAAGAAGGCTTTTCCTGGTGTCCAGGTTGAACCTCCCAAAATTCAGCCTGAGGCCATTACCAGAGGTAGCAATGAAAAAAGTTTGGGTTTTTTTTCTCTTTGCCATTACACTTCAAGTAGCTTTATTTCTTTAGTATCCTCTTTACCAGATGACAAGGATCCAGCTTCCTCACCTTCTCCAGGTAGTCCCCTGAGTCCCCTTACCATCTTCTTCAGTGTCTTCCACAACATCCCTCTCACGCTGATGAGGCCAAAACTGGACCTGTATTTCAAGTGCACTTTCACTGCCATCAGTAAAGATAAAAAATACCTGTGATTGAAGGCCCCACTCCTCCTAAGGTAGAAGAGGATGCATTTTGCCTTACTCACTGTGAGAGCACTCCAGAAAACTAACCATTGATAGCACTGTAGCATGGAAATTAAAATCTAAAATTCTTTGTCTCCAGCATACATTTTTCCTGCAAATCTTTGTGGTAGTTCACTTGTACAGTCTTGCCAAGGTAAGGTTTACTGTGCACTGCCAACAATGATTTACAGACTTGCTGCTTGCCTGATATATGCAATATTTATTTATTAGTGCTTTGATTTATAATACTTATATAAGAAAGTACATTTTCTAAACTCTAGGAGATTTCACTGTAAATTAAAAATAGTCACATAAAATAGAAAAGGCATTGTTCCTCCCATAACAAAAAGGCAAGAAAGGACACACAAAATTTCATGGAAGTTTGATTGCACTTTATGTAAAATACAATTAGGATGTTTAGTATCTCCCACCATTGTGTGGAATTAGATAAGCCATTCTGCAAGGTGCTCTGATTATTGCAAAATTGAGGTTGCAGTGGGTCATGACAGAAGTACAAATTTTAATGAGGTGTGACTTTTATGGAATGTCTTGTCTAGGAAGGGGCTAAGGTTTAGATGGTCTTGCTAAATACAGCTGTGGCATTGAGGTACAGAGGCAGGGAACAGGTCCAAAGCCAGCATTGTATTTCTGACTGACACCTCCAGTTCCTGGCACGGATGCAGGTCTCATCAATCACAATTTGTTGGGGTGGGTTGTTAACTCTCACTGCTAAACCCTGACTTCTCAATGGAAAGACATAAACCAGAGGTGGCTGGAAGGTCATGGGTGGTTAACACAGGTTTCTGCAGCCACTTCACAAGCTTCTATGTGCATGATACTATATGTGTGTGTGCAGAAAGATGGGAACATGGGTTGAATGTCAAGAGAAAAGGGAAAGTTGACAAAGGCCACCAGAAGTGTAGAGAAACTGCTTCTTCACATGACGTGATGGGAATCTCTGTCACAAAATGTGATGCATAATAACGGTGTTCATGAGTCTAGAGATGATTGGACAATTTAATGAAAGAAAAATACCTAAGTGATATCTTTATAATTAAAAATCAATTTTATAGTTAATGATTACAAAGAACAACACTAATTGTTCATGGTATCCCTGAAAGGAGGACGGCTGGAGGCTAAGAGGGTGTTTTGGGGAAGTAATCTTGTGCACACACTCAATAATTGGTTTCTGCCTGGGCATTTGCTACAGGACACTGCTGGAAAGAGGTTTTTGGGATGCACAGACCTGGCTCTGATCCAGGATGTCTTTTCTTGTGTCCCGAGTCTGTTGCTTCCTCTGGAGTTGAGGCAGAGGGAAAAGCTTCTCTTAACTAGGATCCAGAGCAAGCCTGTGAATTAACCATTGAAGGACCTTGTCTGGACACCAAAAGCTGAAGGGATGTAAGACTACATAAAGAAAATGTTTGTGACTCTGTCCTTTATATATTGAATGATGAACAGACTGTTAGAATTATCTGGTCTCACCGCGTGGCAACATCAGATGTAGCACATTGTCTTGATTTTTAAATTCTGACTTTTTCAAGCAGTCAGCTTCTCAAGATGACAGCTGACTTTTAAAAGTCAGCAGCTCAAGCACCTTATCTATGCAATTTAGTAGTGTCCTTTTTAAAGAAATTTAGCATTGATTCAAAAGTACTCACGGACAGAAAAGCATCAAAAGAAGGGAGAAAGTCAGAAAAGGTAATGCAAAAGTTTCACTTCAGAGTTTTAAAAATTCTAGGGCCTGAAACATCATTCAGCCTATTCTGGAAGAAGGAAGCTTTTACATTTTCTCTGTGACAAACTGTTTTTCAATTTCCAACTCTGTTGCATATAGAGCTCTTAAAAAATTTTCTAATGGCTATTTTTAGACAGGAAAGATTTCCCTTTTTCACTTCTTCCTCCTCAAGGAGAGAGCAGTAATTTTGTTTGATCAAAAATTATAAGACAAAAAACCTAAGGCAGAGGGTGAACTTGGAAAATAATTAGAAAGGTGAATTTTTCAGAAAGGGCTGGTGACACCGGCCTAGAGATTATTATTAGAAACCTTTATAAATTCTTAACTACTGCACATCACAACCTATAACCTCAGTGGGATGAACACATTCTCTAGAGCTCAGAGAGATGTTCAAGTAACATCATGCCTTAAATGCCTTAGGAAAATATAAGCAAATAAAGACATGTCATGTGCAAAAAGAAGTGTCAACTAGCTTTTGTGATACTGGGCTTGGTAAATCCTAGCAGTTAAATAATTAAAACAACAAAAACAAAAACTGGGAAGGATTCAACAAAGAAGGGCAGAATTTTGAAAAAAACATAAAATCTGATATATATGTGTATACCTTTTTCTTTGTTCCTTTTATTCTTTGTTTTCCTCATTTTTCATTAAATTCATATATCATTTATCTAAGAGACTATAAAGAGGTGATAAATTCACAGTCTATCAGTGGCTTCATCAGGAAGAGAGTTTTTTAATCTAGCAAAAACTCCTAGCACATAAAACAGAATAAACCAATCATTACATCAAGTGACTGGAAGCAAAAGCTAAACAAATAAAAATTAAAAATATGGCACAAAAGTTAAATGGATAAGATAATTCACCAGGGAAATGGTTTGCCTTTGAATATGGTGAATTCTTAAATAAGGGTTCTAGGAGGGATGTGTTGGGCTTTTTTAGGCAAGACAAACAAAACTCTAGAGAATGGATCTGCTAAGACAACTAGCCCCACTGGGTGAGTGCTCGATGATGCCTCCTGAGGGTTTGTATATTTTTATCTGACTGTGCAGTTTAGTGGCTGTAAGCCAAGACTAACCTGAAGGGACACAATAACATGACTGACAGGTGTAAGCAAAGCTCTGTGAAGGTTTGACAGAAAAACAAAGAAAAAAAAAAGTTGTGATTTTAATTGTCACTCCAAACATAAAGATAGAAAGCTCATGATAGTAAATGCTGGCTGTCTATGTGTCAGATAACACATGAAGAGTGTAAGGCTGACCCATCTGCACAATTTGATACAAGCATCTCTGACTATGAGAGTCAAATGCAGGGGGCAAGATAGTGTCACAAGTGTGGGGGTTGTTGAATAAATACATGTTGGAAATCAAACAATGAACAAAACCAGGACATAAGAACAGATTTATTGTACATGAGGAGAATCATTACTGTGGGGTGCACATAGGTGAAGACTCAAGAGGTGGGATCACCAACAGGTCAGTATTTCACCTGTACAGTCAAAAGGCATGGGATTGGGGAAGAATTTTCTGGAAAAACTCCCTCTGACTTCGGTATCAATTAACTTATTAGACAACTGTGAAGACTTTAATTGTTAGTTGCCACAGAACTTGCAGTTCATGGAGGCAGGAGAGAAGCAACACTAGATGAAAACCATCCAGGATGGAAATTAAGTCATAACATTAATGATAATAAAACACTAATTATACCTGGAGCAGCATTTTAATAATGATAATTCAGATTATGTTAATGTACCATTCTCTTTAAACATGCTAACTACCTGTTCAAATTGTAGAAGGTCAATGCAATGTGCAGCTGGCTCTCATTAATTTTTTTCCTCTGTGCTGGAATTCTTCACTGTTTTGGCTGAAGTCCATTTCCCTTTTTCAATCAGCAGTTTACATTTTAAATTCATCCATTAGGTAATAAAAAATCTTTAATTAAAAAAGTAATTTATCCTTAATGGCTTCAGGTCCTATAAGATGACAAAAAGTATTGCTTTAACCCATTTATTAAAGTCTGAGTGACACATTATCTCCCAAGAATGCAGAAGACGATATGATCGTTATCGGATTTGTTTACTCAGCACACACAGAGGATTCATAGCTGTGTGGTGATGCTGGTGACTTTTATTACTTAAACAGTGATTAGAAGACCTACTTGGTGACTGTAAAATTATATTTCATTGCAGTTTGATTAACACCCTTTTCAGCTCTAATAAGAAATGACTGGGGTAAGTAATACTTTAAAGGGTTTCTTTTCGTGCATTACCTGAGTTTCAAGATGCTGTTTGACAGAAGCTGAGGGAAAGAGGAGAGCAAGAAAAGGTACTTTGGCTACAGGAGTCTGTCTTTTGCCAGATATAAAGGGAGAAAGAATTGCTGTGAAGGATGGACTGTAAGTATACTAAAATTAGCGGGATTTTTATACAGCATGTTCTTGTCTTATTTATTTAATGTTCAGGGTTAATGCTTTCAGTGCCAGGTAAATAATGCACTAGTCTTGCATAGCAGGGATGGGGAGGAGATGGGGCAGGGAAAGGAGGAAAGGAACTTGGCTTACAGCCATAATTTTCCCCCTGGGCTTAGTGCAGAGCTCAGTCATTGAAGATGTTCTATTAGTTTGTCAGGACATTGCATTGGACCCTATATCAACCTGGGATACAGCGTTTTGTGGAATGCAGGCTAGATATTCTGTGGATTCTGCTGAATTAGGCTTTATTTCTACTTAGACAAAAAACTAGCCAGGCAGAATTGCAAATTCTACATTCAGAGCATGAATTTTAGTAGTGGTCTCTCAGGAGTGGAAACAAGAAAGTAAACAGTGAAACTGTATACACAACTGTTTAGCGCTGTGTTCTGTAAGGGTTAATATGTATTTTGGGGTGGTTTTGCAACTGAAATGAACCAGGCCCACAACTCATATTCTGACCTGTCTGGGAAGGAAATTAAGGTCTGAATGTCTGATACTTGCTCTGTAACAAGACAGGAACCCCTTCCTCAGCACTGTGTGTAAAGGCACAATCTACCCAAATTTAGTATATTTGCAGATACCTTTCTCTGAGAATGGAAAATTGATCATTTTTAATGGTTGCTTTTGATTTTAAATTCCTGATCCCTCTTTCAAAGTATGACTTGTCTATTTTCAGGGTCGGAGAAAGGATTCCAATGACATTCACAGAAGTTCACATTTATAGAAAATCAGTGGGTATGGAGATCACATCACAAGTGAATGCTCAGGAAACAGCAGTTCATGATGAATGTAAAAAAAATCAGAAATTAGCTCTAGAACTGCCTGTCTGAATTAAAAAGTAAAATGTTGTAAATAACCATTACAAGTGCCATGCATTTCTCAAAGCTTATACAATTATCTGTTGCGTGAATTGGGCCTTGTCAGCATTTAGGAGAAAAAGAGCTGGAGAAAAATAGAGAGCTAGGAAGCGCCATAATGATTTGCCAGGATTTTTCCTTCATTGTCAGAAGGTTGAAAAACAGAAGAAATCATGAGCAAGTGTACTGATAATTTGTGATGCCATAAAATCAACTTAATTGCCTGGCGTGTTTTGAAGATCAAGGTTTTGCACTGTCTGTCCAGGTTGTTCTGGTTGAAATATTTCAGCAAGTTCCAGGACTGGTGTGCTTTGAGTGAGTAATGTAAGGTAGAACACTAGAAATGTGGTAACAAGATACTCTGTACAATTACTTAAATTGCTGAGGGAAACTGCTTTGTGAAGTCAAAGTATCCTTTCCATCTCAAAACTGGAATAAATAATCCCACTTTCAGGTAATATTTACAGGACCTCACTCAGAGGAGGGCTTTTGAAGGGAAAGAATTGCTATGACACAGCACTCAGTATGAAATGAATCTGATTCTCAAAACCCAATCAAAACCGAATGAGCACTAAGCAAAAAAAAGAGAATTTTCTAATGTATTTTAACTCTATACTCATTGGGTTTAATGACTTTCTTGAAATTAAATGTAAATATAAAAGAACATCATTCCCTTATTACATAGGAAGCTGGCACATGTAAATATACAGCTTAATTTTCAATAAACCTGGCCCAAAAGCTCTCAGTTCAAAAGAGGTACAATTATTTCAGCTGAAAACAGGAAATGGAAGCTGTCTTTTAACAGTGAGCATCTGATCTTCTGCACCATCCCTCCCACTCATATCTTCTCTCATGGTGTCTCTTGTAGCACCTTAGGATGCAACTGCATCTGTCCCTTTGGCAGTTGGCCCTGACACCTCAATACAGCAGTAGCTTTTTATAGAAGATATTTTTTTCTAGGTCTTACCCTGCTTTGTCTTCACTCTTGTGTACTTCAAGACCTCAGGATCACGGTTGATTTTTCAGCATTCATGCACGCTATCTGGTTTTGATGGTTGTGTTACCAAAGATACCATGGGATGTTTTACTGAATTTTTTTCCAAAATATTTTTTTGCTTTCCTATTAAGAGCTGATCCAATGATAGCACAACTTCAAGTTGCTATGGAAACCACTCTACCAGAAAGTAAAGCTACTTTAGAGATTAAATTTCCAATTTTTAGGTTTATGATGTCTATATATGCCTTTATACTTTCAAACACTAGATAGCATACTTAATGCCCACTGATTGCAAAACATGCTGAATGCAGACAGAAATATTCAGTCCAAAGGGCTGGTTTTCCATAAGGTCTATGTAGATAAAAATACAATATTTATCATTATCACTTGAAATAATACATATTATTTGCAAAAGCATATTTATGTTCTATATGCATTTCCTCAAAATTATATCTTAAACAGGTATCATCAGTTCATAAACTGAATCCAATACCAACTGTAGCAAAATACATAAGGAGAAATAAACCACTTGTATTGCAAAAATCCCCAAAGACTTAATTTGGTCATCAGGTGGTAGAATTTAATATACAAATAATAAAGACAACAGTTACCCACTTTCTTCTCTGAAAGAGTTTGAAATCCATTTTACAAAGGACTTTATGGAATATTCTCTTAGATGAAGAGCAACTGTTTCTGCAATCATATCTTTTTAGATGAAATACATTTTTAATTGGTCCTCCAACCTACAGAAATGATCATAGAGAAAAAAAAAAACCCAAACCAGAAATCACATACTGGGTCTGTTTTCTGTAACTCAAATAGATAAAACTTTAAACATAACTGTAGAAAGTAGTATTTGGAAGATTTCCATGGGCATTTCCAGTTTGTTTAAGAACTCAACTTACCAGGTTAACTTGCTGGCTAATGCAAGGTGGTGTATGTAGCTCAGTACCTCTGTATCTCTTCAGTGATTTATATTGAGTTACTGAACCACAGACTACATCTAAGGACACATTACAGAAAAATGCTGGATGTAAAGGTTCCTCAGACAACAAGCAAACTTTCCACACAGGTCCCGAGGACTGTGTCATTATGAATTAGTACAGTGCAGCAATTTGCACACATCATTTGGACTGGACAAGAAGACTTTCTGCATATCGAGCAGGGGAAAAAAGCTGATTACACTGATGGTTACATCTGTGAATGTCTACCTATGTCCAGTCAAATTATGTTGAAGTCTGGTTTTTTGTTTGTTTTTGAAATGTGCAATAGAAGCACAAATCTTGTTGGCAGGAGAAGGTAATGAGAGTGATTCTCTGAGCTACTGTTCTCCTTTGAAGTTCGAAGCTCCATTGATTTGAGCATGGTTTCATAGAGATTCACAATGGGAATATTTTGTCATTTACATATGAAGTACCCCACCTAACTTTTGCTGTCTATGGGCTGAGTGTTTAAACTATGCCAGTCAACAAGCACTAGTTAACTGAGGCAAAAACCCACAGAGACTGATTTATCACATCCTCAAAATAATGTCCAAGATAGGTGAGATGAATCATGTCCTGAATAGCTCTCTCTTAAATGCAGATGGAACCCATACAATAACTAAGATGAGATGCTAGCTCTTAGGGAAACAAATTTGCTGAGATGCATTCCATCTAGGAGACATCTAGGCAAATGGAGAGAACAGCATCCCAGAGACTGTGGGATGTGCAGAAAACTTGTGCTTTCTCAGCAGCTGGATCCCAAAATGTATGTCTAGCAAGCAGGGACACCTAATCATAAAGGTGGAGGCTCTAGGATGCTTTAGGAAAGGGTGCACAGATATTCAAATCACATGGAGGCAAGAGGGCATTTAGGGAGATGATGCTCTTTGGCTGTTCGTGATTCCTGTGCTTCAACACGTAGCTCAGTGGCAGATTTACTGTCTCTCAGACCACGCTGTGTGCCAGGCTGAACACTAAGCAGTGGCATACACGCTACCTAGTTTAAAACCAGCGGGAGTGCCTTTACACAGCAGTGTGCTCTGCAGGGTAGGTGTACTCTGCGGCACTCCATGCATTAATGTTCTTCAAGGAAACAGGATCATCAGACTTCCCTGCTGAGGAGCAATCAAGCATACAACAGCCAAGGTGGGACCAAAAGGGAGAATACGTAAGATCTGCAGCTATTTCACTGGTTGAATCTGGTAATACACCTCTTATCTATCCCACAGGAGGTAAAACAGCAATGTTTTGCTGAGGTATCGGAATAAAAAAAATATTTCAGAGCTGGAATTGGTTTTAAGGTTATCAGCAAAGCTACTCAGGTTTACTGTGTTGTGGAACTTGAGTCCTTGTTCACTTCCCTTCGTAAACTTAGTGGCACTGTCTTCCACAGGGCAAGATCGCTAGTGTGACACAAGTGTCCCACTGATTCAAAGCATATCACTCCAGGCACATCTTCACCCTGCCAAAATTGGATTTCTGCTGCTTCTCTCCTTATCACGACTCTGTGTTTGACTTCTTCTTTGCCACAGCATTTACCTCCTAACCTCATGGTCTGTTCTGTGTTTTCCTTTTTAAGCTTTCACCTTCTTTCTCTTCATGGATAACTTTTGTGTCCATCATATGCAATGAACAGGGGCTGCCTTGGGATGAGATAAGAGATGAGGCTCTTCATTGCAAGCGCTAAATCCAACAAAAGGTAAATTACCCAAACATGACAGATTCACTAGTGTATCTAAGATGAATTCTGAACAATTATCAAGGGCCTTGCAATTAATTTCTTCATGTCTCCACCTGCAGCTTGTTAGCAATGCACCTGGTCCCAGCATTAGAGGGATATGGATTCATATTAGAGGTTGTCATGCGTAGGCACACGAATTTTTCACACAGATGCTTCTATGGTTGAGTGATTATTTCAGCAGAAATACTTGCTTCATCACTAATATATATGAAAAAGGCTGCAGATATTAGGAAAATCCTGCTCAACAGAGGGAAAAAAGCTAGCACATCTAAATGTCAGCCATGTAATAATTATTGACATATAATAATACAGCTTAGATGTGGTCTCAGGAGCCCAGCTGAAATGATCACACTGGTAGCTTTCACTGCTAGTGTTAAAAGTCAACTGGAGGAAGGACAGAAAATATGAGAGGCATGTGTTTGAAGCTGCTTGCTGACCATATACTATGTATATTATTCTGGACTGTGGACTGTGTTTATTCTGATTTTATGCAGCACGTAGACCATGGTCCATTCCCATGCGGTATCCTAGTGTGAAAAATAGGGTCAGAAGATCAATAGCTGAGAAAAACTACATGAGTTGGAGCTAATCAGTCAAAGAGGTGATGAGAGGGAGTGAGCTGTGTTCCTTTAATGTGTAGATGCAGTAAAGAAATTGAGAGACTGGATATACAAGTTACTTAGGTGTTACATTGGAGATATTTGGCATTTCTATACTCTGAGACCACTTCTCCAAATATGAAATGATAAAGTACTGCAACTACCAACCCCTGTGTTAGCACTGTGTTATATTAATGTGTCAATGAGAAAATTGCTAAAAGCTAAATCATGAATTCATTCTTTTCTTTATTTCCAGATAAAAATCCAGACCGATCCATGATTCAAGGTCAGAATTGACACTGCTGTTCCAGAGGGCATAGTCATTGATCACTGGAGGATGTTTTTCGTAAACAAACCTTAGTAGATCAAGTCAATATCTACTTCAGCCTTTTCACACACTAATGTTGTTTTTGTCAGAATTAGAGCTAAGTTGAAAAAAGGCTCCTTTCTGTCTGGTTGTAAAGGAGAGTTGTTGGGTGTTTTTCTTCTGTGTCTTTCCAAAACAAGCCCAGAATTTAGCATTTTTGCTTTGTTGTGATAGTTTTTCTTTGTTCACTTTAACAAAAAGCAGTTTTCTCCTAGTTATATTTACCTAATTTCAGAGAGTCGCATACTTAAACATTCTACTTTAGATTCACCATATGGACAACAGAGAGAACCAGGCAGAACCAGGGTGTGATTCAGCCCATCTCAAATCAGAGTCGTTCTCTACAAATACCTGCCTTCACTGGCAGTATAAAGAGCATGAGTTCTACAGCTCCTCTGTGGAACAAGGGATCTCTTAGTTTTAAAGATTGGCATATCTGAAGTAAAGATCACATTGCTCCTTTCCGCTGTCAAGAAAATGATCTGTTCACTGGAAAGTGAAGACCACCACTGGTATTTGAGAGAGCAAAGTACAAAAGACAATGCTTGGGATGGAAGATGTGGGTGAGTCTCAAGATTCTTATTTTAAAGCTGATTGATTTCTTTCTAGTTTCAACTTACCAAGTGCAACTCTTTTACATACAGGCTAAACAGGCTTTTTTCCCCCCATACTGTTCATATTCCACAGAAGATTGACTGCCTTTTTAATCTAAAAGAAACTTTACTACCTTTTAATTAAAATAAGGCTTTGGCTATATTTTAAAATGAAGTTGGTTGTATTTTATCTGGATACATAGTAATACAAACAGCCATGACAGCTTACAGAACTTCTGGCACGACCAGACTACCACTACTGTGTGTCAGATGTGTTCTGGTTTTGTGCTGACATAGCAGAGACTTCAGATTCAATAACCTGCTCAAGCTGAATGTGGGCGGCGTAGCTGGAATGCAAATATACCTTTGTGTGGCTGTACTTAAAGTAGAAGCCGGATGTCCCTCTGATTAGGTTCCAATTAGTTCCTGGCACTAGAGCTCAAACTTAGCTGTCCCAAGCAGATGCAGTTAAAACCTGGCTTTTGTTATATCTCAGCAACAGTAGTCACAGATTACTAGACAGGACCACAGGGCTGTACTCCTCCTCCTCTCCTGTTACATGACAGGAAAGGAACCATAGTGCCTTATTATCACTGTGTTCCCATCCAAACACAGATAATTGAACTGGAAAACACATCTTGCTTGGCAATTGGTTCAAATCTGATGCTGAGCTTGTCTCATAGTAATTAGTCTGGGCATGGTGGTTATTGAAATATTCAGAAAGTCATGATTTGTGTTCATCCAACCTGAATGTTTCACAGATTCTTTCACCACAAGCATCATTAGATTAAATATTTTTTCAAGATTACTATGGTCCAAAAGGATTTCCATGCGAATGTCTAGACTCCAAACCAAAATGTTTTCATTGCACAAATCAGTGACAATAGACTTAGAAAACATCAATGAATAGCAAAAGAAAACACGTAAACCCTCCCAACGCAGATGGAAAAACTTTATGCCATTTAATCATTCCAGTTATAAATTAATACTTATAAACAACCCATATCTTTAAAGACATTCACAATCAGTTCAGAAAGGGATCAAATACAATTAATACATTTAAACATCAGTGACATTTAAAAGAAATATTTTGACTAGTGAAGTTAATGCAGAATTGATTAAGCAGCTTGGTATGTAGGGGTTGCAGTTTACTAGGTCTAGCTTCTGAGAAATAACATTTCTCACGCTACTCATCCTTCTCTTACATTGGTTTCACCCAAGTATAATGAAGTAGATTTATTTTGCTGCTTTCAGTGCTGTACTAACAAAAGACCGTGGCCTGAGCTGGTTCTGCACATATGTGCTATGTTCTGGAATATCCAAATTATGGACAAAGCATTGTATGCGTAATTTTGGGGTAGTGGGGGGTCAAAGCAGCTGTATTTATACTCTCACTTGTCTGTATTTAAGGTGAATTAAAGAAAATCACGGGATTTGCAGGATTTGACCCAGAGAATATAAAAGAAAAAAAAAAGTTAAACAATGTAAATCAAAACCACCAGCTCTGAGATAGAAATATATAATACCTGCCATTTTTTCAAGGCCATAAATGTGAGATATCCAAGCAGAAAGAAGACACTTTCTGGGAATGTATACGATGCTATATCCTTAGAGAAGCATGATAGTAGGTGATTACACGCCAAGAGGGGTGAACTGCTGGGAGGAAGGAAAGCTTTTTTCAAGAGAAGTATGTCTGAACTCAGGGGGAGGCTTACCTTTGTTGAGAAGGTGAACACAAATCTAAAGCAAACCTTAAAAAACAGAAATAGGTATAAGGTTAAATGAACAAAACACAAAGGCAAGATGAAGTTTCAAATGGCTATTTCAGTTACCTAATTTTCAATTTAACTCTAGTCTGGGCACATGAAGAAGATTCAGAAAGCAAATTGTGATCAGTAACAGGGTTATGAATGCTGTAGCTCGGCTGAAGAGAATGAATTAATGGAGCATGACTCCTCTGACTTTGCACGGTGCAAAGAGAGGGCCAAAAGTGGTCCTCATGGTGTGAAAATAACCCTTCAGGTATTCAGTGAGGGCTGGCTATAAACACACAGACTGGGAAACAAGAGCCTACGAGACAACAGATACTATGCAGATGAGGATATAATCCTGAACATGAGGGTATATAGTCCCAAGCCAGCAATTGCCTCCCCTTTCTTGATGTGTTCTCGTTCTGTTTGACTAGGCATTAATGCAACTTTTGAAACAGTGCTGTACTCAGCAGCGAATGCAAGTAAACAGCCCTGACTTATTGCTGGTATACTCTATGAATTGCATCCACTTGTCACTGCTGAACCTCCCTAGGACACAGAGTACGCAGACTTAGCCTTTTTCTGGTTATTGAACAGATATATTTATCGACTATTTTTATCTATTCATTTTCACATCACTAATTTTAAGGAAGGCTTTGAAACAGGATAATGAAGTTATTCTTCTATTTCCTTCTATTGTTGATTCCAGGAAGTTCCTCTTAAGCATGAGTGGGCAGCTGGGCGAGTTTTTCAGAAGAGAGTGGCATTTTCTATGAATGACCAACATGAACAAGCTCTTTGGAAAATGTGATTACTTATTTTGCAGTTCTAAAAGTAAACACTTTTCAAAATTTGTCCTGATTGTAAATGTCAAAAACTTGTTAATACAAGTGTTTTCCTTGTGGGGAGGAAGGAGAAACATGCAAGGGTGTTTTCTATACATATTCACAGGGCTGAATTTCAGCCTAAAAAGCAAAGAAGGATGGCTTTACTAAGTTTGATTGTTATTACTATATTCCTGATTCTTAATAGAGCAATATGTCTGGAAGAAATAGAAAACTAATTGGCTGTATTTGATTGTGGTATCATCAGTCATTCACCCATCCATCCGTCCATCCATGCATTTAATGAGAGCCATTGAAATTTCCCTCGGAAGTAATAAACAAAAATACATCCTACAATCCTGCAATTAATTCAGCCATTGCAAGATAGTCCACTTAATTTTTCTGGGTATACTAAATCAATTCTATGCTTTATTCAGTGCATTGCAAGGAGCTGGCTGGCAAGAATTTCATCTGTTATTAACTCGCAATGCAAATTAAGATAATGCTTTTATGCTGTGAATTGTCCTCTGCTGTTAAACCTGAAAGTCAATGGGCTAGTGGAATAGCTGATTCATTTTAAAATACAATAGCTATATTCCATTTGTCACATGCAATCAAAACCTAGCAAAAGCTCTAACTTCCAGCATTCTTTACAGTGTTTTACCTCGTGTAAGAAAACCCCTCCCATCTCTGTTTCAGGCAAAACTCATTATTTAATCTATCTCGAAGGAATGGCACTGTTCTTCAGGTAATAATTTCTCTAGATACAAATTACATGTAATATATTTAACAAATTTAAATTTTATTCATATTGGTGACAGCACTACACTCATCAAAGTCTGTCCTAAACATTGATTTTTCCTCAGCTCTCTTTTGGGTTCTATTTAAGCTAAATTTCCTGAGTTGCTGAAGTGGTTTGGAATATTCTGGGGGGCAAATTTTATTATGTTGGATTTTGTTTGGTTTTTTTCACCCCCCATGGCACATGGGATTATGTTTTTTTCACCTTTATCTAGATTCATTGTTGAATGACATGGGGTTTCAAGTTACATCAATTCTTTTTGGTTTCAGCAATGAGGTGCAGTTGAAGAAAATAAACTGGAAGGTGATAAACACTTTCAAGAAATAAGACATCTCAGGTTCATTGGAGAGTGAGTGACAATGCAGTTGATGAAAAAAAAATAAAAGCCCCATGACTATATTTATATAGTCATTAAATTAAATATTTCACCTGAGTTTTAAACACTGGCTCGATAAGCCTATGCTTGAGATACATTTCACCATATCTCAACTATATAATGCTTAGGTATGTAAGTTTAACTTAGTCAAAGGTTTCCTGTGTACAACATGGAGAAGTATAGACAACTTACTGTAACAGTTATTTAAATTAGGACTCACCTTTTTCTGGAGATCTTCGTCTTCTGCATTAGCCATAGAAGTGTTGGCAGATTTTCCACCTTGTGTATCTCTGCAGGTTTATGGTTCTTACTTTCAAGTCATCCATTATTTCAAGTGATTCCACTTACTAGCCACAAAACTTTCTAGTGACTTGCTGATGGCACAGAAGTATCTTCTGCTGCTCTCAGGGGAAGGTATCAGACCTGTTGAGCAGGTCATCTGTCATAGTCTTGTTTCCTGTACCACTTCACTGGTGCTTGTGCTCCCAAAACTTCTGCAATAAAGAATTTCTAATATCTTCTGAGTGCAAAAATACAAGGGCTTAGCCTGTAAAAGCCCAAGGATTTTTGCTACAGAGATTTTTCACTCTTACATCAAGCAGCTAACCCTGGAATCTAGTCCTACTGTAAGTGCTAAAACTCCTGTTACAGCCTCTTACAGCCTGCTTTGGGATCATTTGAATGCCTTCCTAGACACCATTTACTGTATTGACCGGGTCTGCATTGGCCAAGTACTTGCATACCTCACTCCCATGTAGAAAACCAGTTGCAATCGTATTATTCCTGGTGCTAAATCCACAGTTCAAATGACTACTCACATACTTCAATTCAGAAGAAAGAATTGCTTAAGAAAAACACTTGCTTTCTGCTTTGCGTCACCACCATATCAGTCATCACTTCATAACTTTAATTCTTGTCAGAAGTCTTCTAGTATGGCTAAACATGGACAAACAGGACAAACCCATAATTATACATTAAAAAATTGTAACAGTGCACCATCAATTTTTATTTCATAGTAATTATCAGTTGCACCAATAATAGACAAATTGATTTAGGCTTTGAATGTGATTTAGGACATAAAGACTGTTCCAGCTTACATGTCTAAAAGATCCATATTTAAGTCCAAACTAGACAGTTGTAGATTCCTCTGACACTGGATGGAAGGGAATGAGTACCTCCAGGGGACACTTCATAATGCTGTGGTAGATTATATCTTTCCCCACAGACTAAAGTTTGAATAGAGAATATTCAGATATTTAACTTTTAAATGCCTAAAATTTGTTGCAATTAATTCTAACCAAAATGCTAATGTCACCTCTTTTTATGGGAATAGTATTTTTAACCCATTTAATTAATGTGGTTTTGGAAAAGTGATATACTAAAAGTTGCTAAAGAAGTGCAATTTAATTTATTCAGTGTTAAGGCCAGAAAGAAAAATAGATATCTGAACACAGGAAAACTGTTACTTTAAATTGAATTAACATATGACTATATATGTCTTTATATTTTATTTATGCTTTAAATGCAACTGAGCCTTGCCAAAATGTACAAAACCCCCTACTTAACTTATTTCATGTTAGATGATAGAGCTTTCGTACCATCAGTAACAGAACATGACAGCCCAGATGACCTGTCTGCAGATCTAGTAGATGGTAAAACCTAGGCTGCCTGGAAACCTATATGCAGGTGACTGCAAATCTCTTAGTGAACATGATCTGTGTTTTGTGTTTGTAACAAAACCTGAAAACGTGAGCATTATGTGTTTTCTTTATGTGTGTGTGTGTAGAAATACACATGGTACATATGTCTTCCATATCTCTACAAAACTTTAAGGAAACATTGTACATAAGAGTTTTCCTATCAGGTGTAATAGAGAGTGTAATGTCTTCCTCATCATAGTCTTTGACTCTGCTAAAATCAGTGGCTAAAGTGCCATCACCTTCATAGGAAATGGGATTTGTTTCCACAGACATAGGTTCTCACTGTTTCCAATGAGTTCTGCATTATGGTTTCTGCAGACCTATGCATGAGATATTACCTCATTCATAAATTTATCTTGATGGAAGAAACATGACATTTTGCAGAGTTTTTTGGAAGTTCAGCAGACCAGTCAGAGCATTCCCAATGAATGGATTGCCTAGTCTTCTGAACAAATAAAAACAGACAAAAAGCCACAACTCTTAGACAAGTTATACACAGTGCATTAAATTTTATGAGTAACACTGCATGCAAGGCTAAGTGCATATTGCACACGTACTGTGTATCTCTGAGGCATAAATACAACAGAACTGATGTGTGATAAAGATCCTAATTTCCATTATTTTTGAGGTAGAAATACAGGAGCCCTACAGAGAAAGTGCAAACACGAAGAAGAGAGTACACCTTTGTCAGGAATGTACTCTGAGTCTGCCCAGTGTTTCTTTTGTCTCCTGGTGCTTGGTGTTCCTGGTGCTCAGCTCAGCTTCTGTTCTGCGGAGCTGGGAGCAGGGACTTTTATCTTTGTACTAGAAATAATAGCCTTGCTTTTTGTGCAGTCATAAAATGGGATTGAGAAATGTAAAATCATTGGAAATGCATCGAAGAAACAATGATGAGCTGTCATCTGCATTTTTAAACATGACTGAATTTTCCCCTCCTCCAGCGAAAGGGGATCAAAAATTAGTGGGTGTGGTTCAGTTGCCTAAATACAAGCATGTATGACTATCTCAGATACCATAAATTAACAGATGTACTCCAAAAGTGCCTGGATCTTCCATAAGCCCTCTGTCATGTCTGTCAGCCCTTTCAGCATAGTTTAGATACCCTGCAGTTTACCAGATGTCCATAGTTCCCTGTGTTTACAGAACTGACTATTATTGATGATGGAAAAAAACCACATCACAAACACATAAAAAACCAATCCCATCTTTTTGTTCAACTTCTGTATATTTAACTGAAAGAGAGAGAGCTGCCAAAATCTGTTGCCTGACCTAATATGCAAATAATCCCTTGGACGATGAAGGGCTATTGGGATTTCTCCCAGTGTGAATAGTTATACACAACCTTCAAAAAGTGGTCCTGGTTATTAAATATGATCAAATAGTTGTATGAGCAACTCGGAAAGGTTTTGTATTACCTTTAGGGAAAGTATTGGAAAAGTAGGTCAACCAAGCAAATCAGACAGGGGAGAGAAGAAAGTATAACTGTTATCAACATAGACAAGCTCTGGAGCTTGTTACAAGGTAGGACACTTAAGTCTTTGAAGTGTTTGTAACTGTTTATGTTTTTCAGTTTTTAAATACACAGATGGAATGGGCCTTATTTTAAGGCAGCATAAACTGTATCTCTCTGGTTTAATCTAGGTTACACCAGCTTTGGCCTCCAGACCATGTGAAAAGTGTGGGCATGATAGATTTATCTGTGGATTGCATAGCGGCCCACCCAGCAGCAGACAGGACTGACTGACAAGTGAATTGTTTCTCTTTCATTGACTTGCTGAGAGGGTTAGTTCCTGGGGCAAGCAAAATAGACAGCTGTGTGCTCCAATAGGCAGATGGAGGCAAGAAAAGAATAAGGCTTTCCTGTGTGTTTTGCCTCTAGGACAGCTTGGGAAAAAGAGACAGTCTTGTGGCACTGCAAACGAGTGATATCATGGCAGCCATAGCCCTTTCCATAAGCTCTAGTTACCCTTTCTCCCTCAGCCATAACATATCTGCCATACCATTCACTTACCCCTCAGTAGGATAGACCCAAGCTGTTATCTCTGTGGCAGCAAAATTTAGGCTGAAAAGATCTCCATCATTTTTACCTGGGCTGGAGATGGAAACTGTGCTGCCTACAGTGAGCCTTGCTCAGGTTTCTCAGCCTTTCTGCAAATCCAGCAACTGAAAGTTGCACTTGATTGCCCAGCTGAAATAATCTTTTGACTTTGTCTTTTCACAACTGAAACGCAGGGAGTTGTACATGTCAGTTTTAGAAAGTACTTTGAACATGTGAGCAAGTATTATCACGTTTTTGGCCAATATCAACATTATAGTGCTGTACAAAAGTGACAAAGAAGCCAAATTAGCTGATGAACGCCTGTAGTTAATACATTATCTGGATCTAACACCATCAGTCAGTTGGATATCTTTAAGTTGTACTCACTGACATTTCCAAATGCTCGTGAGAAACACTGTCCTTAAGACTGGTCTGCCTAGCTTTTAAGCAACTCATGTTTAGTAACACAAATACTGACAGCCCACCCAAACTAGCTTTTCCATTTCCAAAGAAAAGACAGGACAAGGTCCTCAGAAACCTGCTTTCATTGACCCTGCCTTGAGCAGAGTTATTTTGGTTGGACTGGTCGATCTTCAGTGGTCCTTTCCAGCCTCAACTAGTCCTTGATTCTGTGAAAATCAGTCTCAGAATTATTTATGCTCTAGGAAATTTATTTTCTCATGTAAATACATCTGTTTTTTGACTGAAAGTAAGCCAAAAAAAAGCACCGACAGAAAACATCATAACTGTTTTGCCAGTAACTATCCTTAAAGACAGAAAGTGTAGATGAAGCAGATGAAGAATCTGTAAAAGTTTATTTGATGTTTTTTTTAAAGTTACAATGACATGGGCAGCATTAGGGGTTGTTAGTGAATTATGATATCTCTACATCGTTTCCCCTTGTCTTTCTCATGGGAAAAACTTCTTTCAAGACTATACAACTGCATTTTTTTTCAAAAGTTGGACTCATGGAATGAGGTGAAACCAGACATAGTTGGGCATGTCCAAAACCAAAAGATGTTGCTAGTTTATAATTCCAATATTTGGGCATTTAATCAGTGGCTTTTAATTCTTGATTAGGATGTAATTACTTCATTTTTTAACGTCATAGGTGTGACCTAATAGGAGGCCTATTTGCTTCTGAATATCTCAGCTTCTTAGGTGGACAGTTTGCTTTGTTAGTTAATTTAAAAGCTTTCACTTCCAAATATATTGTTGTCAATCAGCAATCAAGAACTGAAAAAAAAAACCCCAGACTGTTATGAAGAACAGATAGATGTGCAAGCATTAAAAGTAAAAGAAAATACATTTATTTGAAGCTGTTTCTAGGGAGACATAGTAGGTAAAACATCTGTTAACTAACTGTGATTGAATGCCATGGCTGATGGATTGGTTTAATGTAGTCCTTATTAACAACTTGCAGAGTCCAGCAAACTTCACAACCTTCTAATAGGAAAACATTTTGAAAATTCAGGAGAATAGTAAAGGCAGCAAAAATGTCATCTGGAATAAATGGGAAACTCTTAATTGATTATTTTTTTAAATAAAATTAAACTTCAGATTGTCATATTTATTTGAACTACAAAATTTTCAAGCTTCTAAGTAAGCTGAAAAATATCCAAGTGAAGGCTAGAGGAACACTTTTCAGCTTTATCTTTTATAAATGTAGAAAAAGGAGTACAGGATAGAACCACAGAGATAACTGACACAGGAAGTATTCAATCAACCACTGGAATTTGTGATAATGCTCAAAATTTTCAAAATAATACCTTGTTCTTCAAAATCATTGGGAGGGTTCCAATGATGTATTTTCCAATACAGTTATTCTTTCCCCCTTCCCCTAACTATTCTGTCAGGAAGAATAGCTCTAAATGCTGTTCATCACACGTCTTTTAGCCAAATTTAGCTCTGCTTGCACAGCCTGAGCTTGTGGTCAGTTAACTTGCGTTTACTCAATATTCCCTCACTGCTGGGTGGTCCACTGATAATTCCAGCTCTTAGGTTACCCAGTACCATATCAATCCCTTAAAGTCCTTCTGCCCTGAAAGTAGAGAAGGTACCCCAATATTTGGTCATCCTGCTGGTTTTTCTCTTCATGGTAGCAGCAGCTGCATTCCTCTCTTTGCAGCTTGTCTTTCAATTGCAATTCTGAGTGAGCAGCTGGGGAAGTCGGCTCATTATAGGCTTACATTAACTATCCTTCTTTTAGTATGATGTGCTCTGGAGATAATCTTTCAGCGAATCAAACAGCAAATTATATAATATCACACCAGATATTTATCTATGTTTTAAAAGCCAGTCTATTAAATAGCAAAAGCATGTGCTTATAGTTTGAGCTTGCTTTGCTCTACTGAGCTAGTGTTTACCTTCCTGGTAAGGGAAGCAACTTGGTCATATTGGTAAGGTAAGCCAGACCCATATTTCTTGTATGTGAACTGGTATTTCTACCTGGTTCTGATCCTCTCCTGTTGTACAGGAATAAAAATTGTAATGGTTAAAATGGGCGTCAAGGTTCTCTGAAATTTCTTAAGCAAGGGACAAATACAATGCCTGAACACAAAGAGTTCTGAAAGGAGTCTTAACTAGTTAAAATAGTTGAAAAGGCCTTGTAAGAGTGAAATAGACGTGGGCACAGTGGTGAGTTTCACCATAGTCAAGTCTTTTGTTTATTTTTTTTGTCTCCAAATCAGTGGAATTTAAAAAAATTGGAATGGTAGGCTTTTAAAAAAAGTTTACTCTTAGGAAATATGTAGGCAATAAAAGCTCTCAGATTTCTCCTTTAGCTCATTTGGAAGAATTTATGTGTGTTCTGAAATAACCTACATTTCAGTATGTAAGCAAACACACATCGTGATTAAAAAAAAATCTAGCTAATATTAAATTGAATCTCTGATGTACATAAATAAGCATTAAATTTCTACCACCATGCTATTGGTCAGGTGGGTCTACAGATATGGTATTTATGCTGAAAGGAATTACTGTTTCTTCTCTGAGACTTCCCTTTATAAATCGCTAACAGGAGAGATGCTGGAGAAGATTAAGCAACAAAGTAATCAGTGCCTGGTATGTGACTTTGCAAGAAATACATATAATACTTGATCTATTTTCTAGTTAGGTAAATATTTAATATCTGTGGAGTGGGACGCCTGTGCAAATTCCCATCAAGACCACAATGGTGGATGTTTTACTGAAAAATCTCCTCAGAGGGAGCTTAACTGAACTGTAGCTGAAGTCCATAATTATTGTCAGTTTACCCATATGCTGGGGTGGACCTACGATCTTGGCACCACATCATCACCACTTTGTCCCATGTTTTCTCTTTAGGACCAAGAGCTCTGAATGCCACTGGATCTATTTTAAGTTTCTTCTTTTTTTTTTTTTTTATTATATTTTTCTTTTTTCCTCCCATTCTTAGTTTAATTTCTAATAGAAGCATTCCTTTCCTCCTTTTAATCTTTTAGCAACGTATCACACTCCATTCTTTTAGTGCCTTAATCTAGTGATGAGATCTTCCTCTACAGAGATGTAGACACACGATTAAGACAAAATAGTTTACTGTCAAACACACAGCAAAGGGGCCATCATCTGCATCTTATGCTTCAAAAATGCCATACAAACAAATTAAATTAGATCTGGGATGAAGGGAAATATTTAAAACATTCTATTACTTTGAAAGTCTTTTCAGATTACTAGACTAAAAGATTTAAGAGAGTTTAGTTTTTGTAGCAAATAGAAGACAAGCGAATGAAGTTGTCAGTACCTCACAAACCACATCTAACTCCCTCATATATGCTGAATGGATACAAAACACATTTGTGTTAAACGTCTGTTACAAGGTTCAGGCTGACACTTCTTTATTGCAAAATTTCTCAATAACTGTCTTCCATTCCTATCCTGTCCCCATTTTTGCATTTCTATGCCAATATGTTAACAATTACACCATCCCTTTTCATGTAGCTCATCACATACAATGGACAATTTTCCCTGTAATGAGTGCAAATATGGTTCCTTTAATACAAATTAGAGAAATATAGTAATATGGACACATTAAGGTTCTATTAGCAATAAATGTTTTCCTTCTCTGTTGGCAGGCAATATATTCCCTTGCTACCAAATGAATATGTATAGCATGCATAAATTGGAAAAAGCAGCTTAGTAAAGAAAATGCTTCTGTTTTCCTCTCTAAACCTTTTGAGTTCTAACAGTCTCAGGAAACATTCATTGCATTTTTAGACAATTTTATAACTGCATATGGTGGAAATAAATTAGTACAAAATACCATTTCAGGAATCATCTGTGGAAAAAATCTCAAAGATAAAGGTAGAAAGCTAACTTAGGACGTGGATTCTAATCATTCAACAGCTGAAAGATAGATATCTGTGCAGAGACCCAACTTCGGAGCTGGTATAAATCAACAGTGACCTGTCAGAGCTTTGTTGATGTATGTCAGCTGTGGATCCAGCTTCACCTTGCTCCTAAATTAGGAGGTAAGATGTCTGTTCAAGTCTGCTTGGATCACTAATGGAAGTATTTTAAAGAATAAGTGGACAATCACGCCTCAATTCCCGTTTATACTCAGTGGCAACTTATTATATAATCCCCATTACTGGCTTTGAGGAATCTCTTTAAAAAGCTAGTCTCTGTATTACCATATTTACGTGTTCCTAAGGATAGATACCTTTTCCTGCAATGTGCAGCCAATTAAACCATCATCAGATTTTTGTTGGGAAAAAAAAAAGTTCTAGTTAGAACCACTGCTTTTAAATATTTTTAATATTTAAAAAATTTGGCTTATGAAACATAAAGGAAGAAGTTTCATGTTTTTGTTTGTAGAGTGGCAGCAGTTTAGTCACAAAACTATAAGAATAATGATGTGAGTGAGATATTCACCATTGTGTTGATTTGATACAGCTCGGGAAGACTGCAGTGAAATACCTCATTGCTAAATGTTTCAGAATCTTGCACATAAGCAACAAGGTAGTATGGAGACATCATCCAACAAAACAAAAGTAATTGTAAACAAAGTAATTTAAAATTATGAAGAAATGTATTAAAAAGTAGCTGAGAAAAAGACAGTTATTCACATTTATTTACATGATCTATGTTTTGGTATTAATAACTAATAGGTACATTTGCATCCTTATAATGCATGAGTAATCTGTGCTGTAAGACACATAAATGAATATACATCTGGAGGAAGCAGTCCCACTTCAAAGATTTGCCTTGTGGTTACAAGAATGCATTTCCACCAGGTAATTGGATTGCCTTTCATTTGGATTGTAATCCTTTCAGTTGGATTGTAACCTTACATCCATAAGTGATTATGGATTGGGCGCAAATCCAAGTCAGTGAAACTGTTCCACAAGGAAAGAACAAAAGCCTAGTTGAGCCAATTTTGGTTGTCTTTGACAGGCACAGGGAAGTAGACACAGCAAATGTGAAGAAAACAAAGGTTTGGACCTGTCCAGACACGGTCCAAAAACCTTAGAGGACAGAGACAGACCCACCTCTCTGTGCACATGTTCCTGTATTTTTGCAGCAGTACAGTGAATAAATTTTATCTAGCCATAATGTTCCTTTTTGCCACTTGTATCCATTTCCTCCTTTCACTGCACATACCTGAGAAGAGCATGCCTTTGTTGTTATGACATCACAGTGTTGGCTCATATACAACCTACTCTCCACCCTGACCCCAGGTGGTTATATTCAGGGCTGTGTCACCTTGCCTGTTGTTTCCAACCTGTACAGACTCATGGGGTTGTACTGTCATGGATGTGGGATATCACATTTGTCTTTTTTTTTAATTTAATATATGGGTGTGTGCATATATGTAAAATATTTATGTATGTATGTGTTTATAACGGGAAGGGATTAATTATTAAAGCATTATTTCATATAATATATATGATGTATTAAGTTCTAGAGGGGTTGTCCATCAGAACTCTGCAGCAAAGTAATGGAATAGAACAGAATCTTGAACTCAGGGAAATTGTTGCCATTCATTCCATCTGCCAAAAGCTACTTGTTTTGTTATAACTCAGATCAAGATGGTAGGAGAATTTGCTTTTGTGTCTGCTACGAAATGTCCTATAAGTACTTCAATCAATGTATCTCATATTGGAATATTTTTCTACTATCCTCTTCTTCACAAAAAGAAGAGTGAAAAGTCAAATGTAATTTTCTAAAAAATATCTATTTTTAGTCCTTGTGCTCTCTCTCTAATATTATGTAAAAACATTTACTTCAGTGGTATGAGAAATTTCTTTTTTAGAATGTTTCTTGGTATTACCCAGAAGAATTTCTCTCTATACTTATATTGGTATAGATCAATTGAACCAATCCTGGAGTCCACGTATCCGATGATTTATATAAGCTAAATTTAATTCAATAGCAAATTATTTAATTCAGCAGTGAAAATCCTAACATTAGCTAGACATTCTTACTCATATCTCCTCCTAAATTTTCAATTTCAATTGACTTTGTTTTCTTAGATAACTCTGTGGACCTTGTGGCTTACCTTTTCAAAACTTAAATTTATGATATTGTTTTAAGACGTAGATCAATGCTTAATACTTCTAAAAACACCACAGTATTTGATTTTACTTTATTCCTTAAGCAAATTTTAAAAATCTTGTTGTTAATGACATTTTACTGATTTGTACTTCCCAGTTTTAACCTCATTCATTCCACTTTCCCTTCCTTCTAGCTGTAAAGATTAAAAAGCTCTGGGGATTTGCATGAATTTAGTATTGTTGTTCACTATGTAACTCTAAAATATTTCTGTACTATTCAAAGGTAAATAAATCAGCTCTGTAGAATGAATAAAAGCTATGAAACATCCAGATGGAGCTTTCTAACCATCAAAAAGGTAATCAGCATTTTGCTTAGCAACCAAACTTTAATTACGCTAGTTAATCTTGGAGGTGGAAACAGAAGTGGAAGATCTGATACTTAACTAAAATTGATTGACTCCATACAATGTCCTTGAATAAAAGGAGGGGAATAACCTGACCTTTGGAAACCATTACACAAATAAAGTATAGTTAAAATGATTTTGTCATCTTGAAGGTGTTTGATTGATCACTTGTAAGTGTCTTGTCAGCAAGGTGTTGCAATTTTCTAATAGTTTTGATAGCCATCTTTTGAAGGGAAACAATTTTTTGGGGAAGGGAATAACAAGGTTGCTGCTACTTCAGATGAAAGAAGGACAGGATTTCCAACATATACAAACCAACAATATGGTGAAAACATCAACCTGCTAACCAAACATTTCTGGTAAATTTAGTTTTCCAGGAAATGTAGATTGACCCAGTGATAACAGTAACTACCAGAACAAATCTGGGCTGAAAATAATTAGACCAAATATAGACCAGTGTTTGTTGTCCAGCTACAATTAATGGGAAGAAAAAGACACCTTCAGAAAACAAATCATCTCACCCCCAAAAGATGTTTAACATAGGTTGTATGAATAACCTGTCATGTGCCTTCTTTATTTATATGTGATGGAAGGAGGAAGGAGATTCATCTAACAAATGTGGATATCTACTAAACCAGTACCATTTATCACAGTCTGAAATATTCTAGAGGAGTCTTTCCTTAACAATCTCAATTTCCTTCCACTGACTTCATGAACTTTGACTCTGTAGCTCAGATGTAGAGACCTCAGAGTAGGTGAAGTTTTTCACAGCCTTGGTGTTTCAGATGTGATCAACCCAATTCACAGTTCGATCAGACTGTGTTAGAGCTTCTAAAACAAAAATGATATAAAATTTCATTGCAGTTTTGGGAGTTCATATGAGAACAACTGGCATAAACATAGTAAAAAAAATAAGTTAAAAATTAAGTTAGTACATGAAATCAACTTCTAAAATTGATACCCCAGGATCTGAAGGAATGAAAACTGTGAAAAGCTTCTGTCATCATGTATGATGACATGCTAATGTGATTCTTCTTCATCTTTCCTTTTGTTTCCATGGAAAATATTTGTGTGTATGTAAATCCCTGCACATTTCTAGTGACACTGCAGTCCCACTTACAGACCCCCCCAAAAAAAAACCCCAAATGTAGTGAAGCTGTAATGAAAAAGTTCAAAGTTAATGAAAGCATTAGATTTAATGTAAATAATACCTGTGACAGCTTGGTGCATTACTGAACTGCTGAAAAAAGCTGGAAGAAGGTGTCACTAGAAACAGTGAAGAAGTATTCTACTAATCTGAAATTTGTTAAAATCAGTTCCAGCACCTTAAATTTTTTTAAACAATATTGTATTACAGTTTCAGCATCAGTGTTTTCTTGTGCTAAGTCTATATTCAAATCCATACTCTGTATGTACACAATGGAGCTATTAAGAGCCCTTGTCCCTGAGTGACCAGAGAGGAGAAAAGTCAAACAGATTGACTCCTACCACCATTATGCTGAGTATCTAGAAGTTAAGAAAACTTGCCAGTTTAATTTTTAAAAAACTGATTCCTATGCATTTGATAGAAAGAACCTGTATGATACCAAGATCATCTTCAACTGCACCATCTGGTAGCAGCTCATAATCTTACAGTAGCTAAGTGTGATGAAAGCCAATTTAACAATTAATGCAGATGTCTCTTTAGGGGATCCGTTGTATATCTTTGGTGCTATCCACCAGCAAGATTATGATGCAGAAGTCTCTTTTAGCCTGATTTTTATCCCATTCTTATGAAATTTGAACTAGGAAAAGCACAAATGATTTTCCATGTTACTAATGAAGGCATATTAGTGCTGAATCATACATACACACACACAGGCACACACACACACACCCTTCTGCCTAAGAAAAGTAATCATAATTTTTCCATCCCTTGCTGAAACTTAGCAGTCTGCCAGGTGGCAACCACCATTTCGGAGACATATGCTTGAAAGAGAAAATGTCTTTCCAGTCATCCTGAGACAATTGCCCTCACAAATGTGATTCCAGTGATATCTATACTGGATTGGAGCCGTACAGCAAAATTAAACTTGTGGTCTCAGAGGCTTTTAAAAACCACTTGGCCTGATGACAGAATGACTCTGTGCCAGCAAATGCTTTTTTTTTTTCTTTTGGCTTTTTTTCCCCCTTCTCATCTAAAGTGTCCCCAAAGTAGATGGGGCATTGTTTCTTCTTTTTTTAAAGATGCAATTAATAGCATAGTGAGCAAAGATGCTGAGATCTGGAATAGGTCTGAGACAAAATTCTTGATGTCTTTTCTAACACTGCTTATCCTTCACATCTGCTGGAGGGTAAAAAGCAAGGAAAAGCAAAACAAAGTAGTACTCCCCATGCACAAACACTCACAAAAACTGGCTTTTACAGGACCGACTGTTCCAGCTGACCTCAATCTAGTTGTAGATGTCCCTGATTTAGTCATAGTTACATTTAGACACCATGCATTGCTCCCTTCCTAACTACTATCATAACACCCAAAGGATGAGCTGGATAGACATAATAAATGTATGTGGCAGGTAAAAGGGGCCACGCCTTGCTTCATGGTCTTCAGCCAGTGGGTAGGCCCTACATAACCATAGGCCTCCTGTAGCCAAGTCTTATCAAACAAGCTTGGAATGGGAAGCTCTGGGAATCTGTGTTGTCCATTGCATACTCTGGAGGCAATGGGATTTCTCCATGTGTACAAAGGGAGTTTGGTCCTTCATTATTTATGCTGTGGTCTTATTTATGCTCATACCTTGTGACAGAACTTTCCCCCCCCCACCCCTCACCCCCATCCAAAATCTCTAACCAAATGGTGCTGCAGTCACCACAGATTTCAAGTTTCCATTGCATTAAGGTTTTGCCTAGCTGTTACAGAGGCAAGTTCAAGGGCTAGAAAGTATTCGCTTGTCAGTTTTACAAATTACCAGGAACCAGACAGAATGACAGGGTTTGCATTCAAAACAGTCATAAAGAGCAGGAAATCCTGAAGGAGGTACTCAACAGTGTAGAAAAATGTGGAAAACCAGAATATTTATACATATATATAAAGCTTTCCCTTTAGAAAGTCTTTAGTTTGAGATCATCCTGCCTTTGGCTTCACCTCTGCCTTCACTCCTTAACTTCAGTAACTCCCTACATCTTTTGCACATTATTTGGGCTACTTCCTCCAAGTTAGTCCTCTGCTTTTCAGATGAAGCTCATCTAGCTATCTTGGGCTAAATAATTGTAAATAGATGCTCCTTTCTCTGGCCAATTGCCTCAGTAATCCATTGGTTTCATGAAAGGGAGCAAGAAATTAAAAAATGCTTTTACATAAACCAGACAGAATCAATTGAAAACAATTGTTTTTACTGTCATTCATATCACATTGCCTAATTTTCATGACACACAGTGCTCCTCACAGCCAAAATCAGACCACCCTCTTACTCAGTGGTTCTTTTAGTAGCGAAGTTTATTCACTGTGGTTTTAAAACAAAAAGGAGATGAAAAAGTAAGAGCAGGTGTTCCTGACTCCAACAAGTATTCCCTGTGGAGGTACTTCATACTTTTGATTCACCCATCTGTGTGGCCTTACCTCAGGTGATTAGTGACTCTAAAAGATGTGACATTTTCAGCTTACTGATATCATATAGTGGCCAGCACTATATCAATCACTGCTGTCAGATGCAAATGCAGCCTGTCACCAAAAGACATCCCTTTTCCCAAAGCAGTTTTATGTCAAGATGAGAGCACTGTGTTCCTGCTTGAGCTAACAGACCAACTCTACTGAAGTCAATGGAATTGTACAAAAGTTAAACTAGGTTACATCGACCTATATATGGAAAAACCTTCTTTCTTCTATTCCCTTGTAAACTCTGCAGGACTACAGCAATCTCAGTGATGCCACTGCAGTTCTATACTGCTGCACCATGGGTGTGCGTGCAGATTTATCCCCATGTGCTCGCAAGTTTAGCCCCACTGGATCTAACTGGAATGTTTTCCACGGACTAATTCTACATTAGGAAGCATTGACTATGAGAATGTAATATGTGACTATGGTAATTTCATCAGCATCTACAGGAGACTTCTCTAGAGCATCATCTGAAAGGCGTTAAGAAGCCTCCCAGCTCAGTTCAACCCTTGAATATTCATTTTCTAAAAGCTGGCTAACTATCGTGGACATTTTAATATTATTTGCTTCTAGATTTCTGCACCTTTCTGACTGCCCCATGACTAAATCAAGAATCCCAAACTTTTGGATTTCTTTGTTTTTGCACTAGAACTACTAATATTTCTAAGATTAAAAACTAGGATATCAGACAGGGCTCCTAAGGTTTTCTACTCCCAGATTGTTTTCTTTTCAGATGGAATTTCACTTAGTATGTTTATTAATATAAAGTTTCAGAATTTAACACATTTCCAACATTACTGTTGACATATTGCAGATACTTAGAAAAGTTAATTTGAAAATAAATATCAGAATCTTGAAATTTTCCATATTCTAGCACTGACAATTAAATTCTAGTAACTGAATTTTTGTGATCCTGTTATTATTACTACATAGATGTTTGTTGATAATCGAGTCCCAATAAGTAGGTTGAGCTCATAGTCATTCTAACATGATGTTTTCCAGGAGTTGATTTTCCAAGGTCAGCTCAGAACACAGGTGAAATGGGTATGTGACTGACAATTTTTGCATCTGTAAATATATTTTTAGTGGTGGTAAATCATCCAGACCCTTTCATACCTTTATGCTACCCATTTTCAAGTGCTTACCTGTATGACCCAAGTCTCCAAAGCTTAAACTACAGAATCCAAGGAGCAGACGTCTTGGGTTCATCCTGACACCATGTAGCATAATTCCTCTCCCCTGTTCCAGATACTGATTTCTGTTCTGTGAGGACAGGAAGGGGCTGCAGAACACTTGGATCAGTATGCTGACCTGCAAAAAGCGAAATGCAAAACAATTCAGACACTTTGATGTGCATTAATAATACAGCATGGAGGACTTAAAATCTCTGTATTCTCCCTTGATATTCAGTGGACAGATATCAGCACTTCCAGATGGTGGTTTTAATCATCCAAACACTGAGGGATTCCTTGGTGGTCCCTCAGAGGAGAATGAACCTAGGGAGGCTGGATGTATATAGCTAGGAAATTCAGGAAAGTGTCTGATTTTATGGTGGATGAATAGTAACTGTGGAATGCTAAATGCTAGGCTGGATTTACAACAGTTTCAGTGGGTATAGTCCTACTGCAGTGTTTTATCAACCACGGGCACAGTTAGTCCCATTAACTTCTGTGGGGCTCTTTACAATAGCTTGTGGGATACTGCTCCAGAGAAACATGGTGCTTGTTCATCAATTGCATGCATTTCTCCTAGAGTTTTAAAGCTTTCTAGTCTTGCAGCTTTGAAATATTTATAGATGCTCATAATTACTGAAATACCTTCTTGGGAAACATTCAAGCTGTTGTTTTAAAAATGCATGTCTTGCTTTAACAGTTATTTCTGAATTTAGATACAAAATATCCCTTCCTTTCACTACTTATTCATTCAACCTTTGGCTTGGGGGTGGGGAGCAGAAAAAAGTGAGTTTAGGCATTATATGTTATCAATTTGCCTTTAGACCATTAATACTGCAGCAGTGATTATGGCTTTTTTGTGTCAGCAGCAGGAGATGGGCATAGGATTCATTGACAAAGACTAATCCTTGCAAAAGTAAGAAAAGAGAGAGCTGAAATAATTATTGGTTGGCTATTTTCAGTTAAATGTTAATCTTCCTAGTCTCCCATGTTAGTTTGAGCTCAGTTCCAAGTGACATATCAACATAAAATATATAAAATAATAACAACAACAATAATAATAAATAATAATAATAATTTTCTGGATATGATTATGACAGTATCAATAATATCACATTGTACTTAACTTGGTAGCTTACAGTATTTTATGAAAAGGTCACTATTATTATTCCTTATTTTTGTTTAATGGATGGTGAAAACAGGGAGTAAAGAACTTCATTTTTTTCAAGGTCACTCCACAGAGCACTGGAAAAGCTATGAATTGAAATCAGGTTTCCTGAGTCCCAAGCCAGCTCTTTAACGGATGGTGACAATGCTTCTTACAAAGGACAGCAGGCACTTAAGAGAACGAAATAGCGTAGCATTAAATGAAAAGCACTGCATTAAAGATTTTTTTGCTTTGAACATTTTATAGTCTATTCCCTTTTATGAATTCCAGAAATTCACATTTATTTACAAGACACAGAGGAAAAAGATATGATGCCCAGTGACTGTTACTATTAATAAACTTTCCAAAGTGCATTTTTTTTCTGATCCAAATGCATTGGGATACTCTTGCAGATAGGATATACAGTGAATAATACAGTATAATTACTATTGATGGTACAGTGTTTAGGTGAAGTTGTAGACAATATATACAGAGATTGGCTAGTAGACCTAACCATGGGCTTAATGCCTCCCTTTATGACAAAATGTAGCACTGCCTGAGGCAAAACCTCAGTTTCTCATATCCTGATACGATCTGAGCAAGGCCATGATAATGCCCTTTTGCTTTTCCACTGGGCAATTCAGGTATCACCTAACACGAGAAACTATTAATCATTAAAGGATCACCATTTGCCACTTATTTGACTTTCTGGAGGTATTTCCTATTCTAGATTTGTGCAGGGACTTTCTTGGTATCACTTTGAGCTAGTGTGAAGATCTGGAAACAAACCAAAAAACCAAAACCACCAGAGATGTCAAGAAGGTAGAAAAATCTCCTTTTGCTGATGGCCTCAGAAGATAGTAAACACTAATTTATGTGCAATGTTCTTTGTCCAGAGGCAGTCCCAGTTTGCCAATTATTAACATTACTTTTGATTAGTACAGCAAATCTCTAAGGGTAAATGCTGCATTAATAATGAGCTGTAGGCATTAACAGGACACATGAAGATCTTGATGTACTGACTGTGGGTATTTCCACAGAGAATATTTGTAAAAAACAGCATAAATAGGGAACTATAAAAATGCTCTGGATTCTCAATGACTTGAAGTATTTGGGGCACTACATTTTTTAAGATCTTTGTATTTTTTTTTTCTAGGATGGGGGAAATAATTGTATTTCAAGCAGAAAAAAGAAAGGCAAACCCACAAAAGAACAGGATTAGCTTTTCAATTTCTTATTTAAATAACTTATTTTTTACACTAAGCTTGGTAAATAAACACAGTGGGTCACATTTTCCACTTGTGTAAATTTTTGAAGTTACACTGGGTTTTTTTCCTGAGAAACTTATTCCCATTTACCCCAGTGATTCATAAAGGACTGCAGATCACTTTAATACAGAAGGATGGCATTCTATAGACATGTCAGAATGTTCCCTGTGTGAGCTCTTTCAACAGAGACAATTCCTTTCTGATGGATAGAAAAGGAAACTTGACCCTTCTTCTACTTGGTCTTAACCACTGACATGTCACCAAGGATATCACAGCCTGACTTCTTACATCTGTGAAAGTAAATAAAAATTAAAGTTTTTGAGGAACTAGTGTGTGATTCATTAAATTTTAGGATATGTCACATGATAAATTTATTGGTTTGTTACTACTACTGCTACTATAATTGTAGTAGCAACACCTATACCAGCACCAATACATACTGTTTACACTATGACCAACATGAGACAACTCACAGAACTCAAATAAGTGGGGGAAAAGATACAGATAGTCTGTATACAGATATACAATTTGATTTATATAGATTCAGGTGTTATTAAAAGTGTTATACTTATTAGACAGTATAGAAAAGAATGTGAAGAATGTCTGATGAATGGGACTAATTAACGAGAAACATTTTTTTGCCTTAAACACATATAAAAAATGTGCTAATTTTCCTTATATTTAGGTTTCGTTGTCCCCTTTGTGCTTGTGCTGTTCTCATTTAGGTCACAGAGGCCTGTCAGACTGTACTTAAGTCACCTTTATACTCCTTAGATTACACTAAGCAAAGAAGCTGCCCTGTGCAGAGGGATAGAAAGACAACTGATGCTCATAGAACTTTAACTAGATCATCCCAAACCTCTTTTATGGAGTAACACCTAATATTCATCTTCAGTCAGTGGATAACCTCCCAGTTATCTCTGTAAGCTCAGTCCGGGTCTTTGTGTGGAGAGGATAAAATAAAATGTGTTAAAATGTTTATGTAAGACTACAAAACCTTGGTTAGTGGGCTTGAGTCAAAAAAATATCTGGATATTTAGTAGACAAAACAACAGTTCACAAAGAAATGGCACTCAGGGATGCAACTCAACAAAGTACAAGGGGAGGACTTGCCACAATGTGTTTTCCAAGATAGTAAAACAAGGAGAGGTTTTCTATATAATTGAAAAAATATTTCTCACAACTATTTTTTTAATAATTTTTTTTATTTGGTGTTGTCTGCCTTGGTGGAAAACCAAACATTTTAATTAAGATCTAAAAACATTTGTATTCTACATTATTTTCTTCAAAATTTTAATATCTGAATGATGTTCTTGTTTGTTTAGATTCCTAAATGAACTTAAGAAGTTTTTTTCATAAAAGTGTAAAATGTAGGTAAACATTATTATTATTTTTTTTATTTTGAGCTAGCCAAACACTAAATGAAATTTCCTATGCAAAACAATTGGACTAGCTCTTCAGCACTTGGAAAATTATTCCTGGGGAAAGGAGCAATTATATAAAAAGATTAGACCTGATTTTCCACTTTATAATAAGCAGCATAATTTAATCTAATTCATTGGTTTTCTTCTTATTCAATTCAGGATTAAATTAGATTCTTCATTTCTCCAATATATATCTGAATTAAATAAAAAGGTTTGGACTTCCCTATGTACTAAATTTGCTATCATGTGAGTTAATGCAGAGATATAGAACACCAGTCAGGTACTGAGAAATGAGCTAATACCTTTTAAGGTGAAAAGTCTGATTGCTTTCTCACTGTTTAACGTCTCTAAGTCCCACATTTAAAATATAACAGTAAGATAACAGTTTGATATATATGTTGATCATGTGTAGTTTGCCAAGCTGAAACCCTTCTATTGAGAATGCACAAGATAAATTGATGATTAAATATAGAGAAATATACTGTAAAAGCTTTGAAAAAACGGTATAAGCAAATTTACTCTCAGAATATTGCTAGAAAATGAACTAATAACATTGTGTGTCTGCTACTTACAGTAAACATACAAAATAAATAATATTTATTTTCTTTAATCATTTAATCTACTTCTAGGTCATATAAATGGATGGATGAATGAATGAATGGATCAGTAAGATTATAAAATATTCAATAAAAATAAGACTGCTATTCACATGATATAATATACTTATTTCATATGAATATGTATGCACTGTAGAAGTACATTATATGGTACATTATAATAAACCGTAAATCCATGACTGCAATTTTCCTGGTCAGTATATTTGTCATTCTCTGTGGCCATTCTCTAAAGACTGTGAGATTCTCATTGACTCTGTTTCTGCAGACCTGTATACTTTTGCTCTTTAAATAAGACCATGCAGACTTTGTGTTCTAAATAACATAAAGCATATACACTTAGTGGCCCTCAACTGGGAACTAAATTAAATTTGTAAGGGACAGAAAAGATTATTCTAGTAGCACTTAATTTGGCATGATTAGTCTTGCAATATGTAGGTCCACCACTGAAGCTGAACCTTAAGCCTTGAATCTTTTTTTCCAAGATAAGTTTTAGATCAAAATTTTTCATTACCACTCAAGTGTGTAAGAGAGATTTTTAAATCAGTTGAAGAAAACAGTAACTCAAAGAAACATAGATTCCTACTTGCACATTGTCTACTAGGATATAAACTCCCAGAAAGCTTATTATAGCACATACTATAGCCTGATTCCTGACCTGGCTGTGTTATATCACATTGTAAAGACAAAATTAGGGAATTTTAAAGATTGGGAATTTTTTTAAAGCTCCAGGTTTCAATTAAATTTCTCTGCATTTTTAAACACCTAAATATCTGCTTCCAAACCCCTGGTCTATGTGCCCATTGCATACAATCCCCTTATTTATAATAACTGAGCACTTTGCAGCCTTTAATGGATTTTATCCCTGTGAGACAGGGAAGTGCTCTCACAGTTTTGATAGCCTGAGAATGACCTACGTAATGTATTTAGAACACAGGGAGTTTGGGATGAAGCCAAGAAGTGAACTCATGCTCCTCAAATTCAATCCACTGCTCTATCAGATCACTCCTCCTTTGTTCCTGGAAAGGACCAGGGTGGGAGAAGACAGGATGATGGCTTAAATACACTTTTGTCTCCCTTTCATTATTGTCTAACTCCTTCCCTAATTATTTCACTCCTTGTGCTAATATGCAACAGATTGTCTCAAACATGACATGGTCCACTAGAATCTCACTTCAATGCAACTTCATTACTTGGAAATTGTAATTGCAATGCTTCATTTGTCTTTGATGTTACTTCATAAGTGACAATTTTGAGACTGCACAGAATGGCCTAATGTTTCTGCAGTCCCTAATGTGTGACACACTGAAACTGCAATAAACAGATAACCCTCTGGATGAGGACTCGTGCACTGAATTGGGACTCACTGTCAGAAAAAGTTCAAGCAGGGCAGGATGAGATTAAGACAGTGGAAAACCCCCACAGATTTTTAGTTCTTTGTGAAACATCAAGGCCATGGATTTCCATTCTTTGTTTAGCACTATTTTTGTATTTTCAGAATGAATCAAGGAGTGTGTAGGGAAGTACATCATGGTGGGGGAAGCTGCACAACCGAGTTTACAAACACGTGTAAGTATTCTCATTGTCATCTTCTAAATTGTAGGAATGTCCAGTAATTGAATTTAATATTACAAAAATAATTTTTTAAAAGTTGCTGGAGTTCTGCACATAAAAAGCATTTTAAAGCCCTTACACATTTCATGATTATTTTGTGGCTTTAAGCACATGAAGTATCCAGCAGACACCTCATCACCCAATCCCAAATGTCCTTAGTTTAAGAAATAGGATTATGTCTCATTCTGAAGTTTCCCCACTCCTGCTGCTTCTTTGTCATCTGAAGTCATATTGGGGTTTGTGACATCTCACTTACAGGAATATTATTAGAGAGAATTATGACCTCAGGTGAGGGAGAAGTAGCAGGAATAGATGAGATGTTCAGGAGCGAATCTCATGTTTTTGAGGAAACATTTGTGAGATCAAATTTAAGGATCAGAAAAAAGAAAGAAAAAGATAGAAAGTATTACATGGCTGGAACGTTCTCTGATGGATTGTTTTCCAAATTTTTGAAGAAGCATCTGGGACTGAGCTTCTGAATGAGGTGACATTTTACTTACCAAAATATGGCAGAGGAAAAATAAAAATGGGATCACAGCACATAAGTCTGAATTAATCTTTCTCTCCTCTCTGTCTTCCTTTAACTTTCATGTATGACCTCCATCACAATAAAGTCTAAGACTCTGGGCAAGCCTACAGTGATGTAAACTGATACAGTTCTTCAGTGAAGCTTCATTAATTTGTAGTGCTGGTGATATGACCCTACTAACATCATTGGAATTACATTTGATGCCTACTACAAATTCAGAAAATGGCTTTGAAAGACATGACTGATTATGCTACATTTGCTCCTTTGAAAGAAAGTGGATATTTCTCTCTGGAACTTTTAATCCCCTATGACATTTCAAGTGTAACTAGTATAATCATAATCAGAATCAAACCCAAAGGATCAAGAAATGAAAAAGAGTAATTACATTATCAGATTAGATGAAAAATTACCACAGTCTTAAAGGGATGACAGAGGCTTAATTGCTATGTAAAAAAATGTTTCATTTCTGCAGAAAAAAAAGGAGTCTTATTACATATTTCACTGTAACCTTCCTGTTGTGTTCTGTGGGAGATGAACATGTAAGAATCATAACACGCTCTGGGTTTCTAAGCAGAGTAGGAAAACATGAATTTTGTTGGTTTGAGGATGAGGTGCAAGAAGAGCTGGGGGAGAGGAAATGGTTGGGGCAAGGTGGGAAAGGGGAGGGATGAGCCTTCCAGCTCCTCTTGCTGTGGAATGATGGAAGGAGTGTAGACAATGACCAGTTACATCAAAAGGGTTGGTTTTCCTTTTTTTTTTCTCCCAGTAGCAGCCATTACTCCATGTTCCTGTCTGAAGTGCCAGAAGTGGCCACCACACCAGTAGCATAGGCAAAGCAGGGAAGAGTGTGGCCGTACGGTCTCTGATGCTCTATGGTTAGAAGTAACCACCTCCTCTGTCCTCTGTAAAGCTAGAAACAGCTTTGTCCATACAGAGATTATCAATATAAAGTGGAATACTTTCAGCAAGGGAGGCTATAGATTCATTATCTTCTCAAAGGTATGAAGGAGAAATTATTCTGGATTGAATCCTACCGGTCATCACAGCAATGTTTACAGAATGTTATTAATATTTGAAGACTCTCTTTAGTATTTTGCAATGTTCACCATGCATTTGTTAGTTCGTGGAGTACATCTACACTAATCAATGGAGCAAGACCACAGCAGAGCCTTGTAACTCTCTTGCAATCACCACAAATATTCATCCATTGCCTTTGGTCACTCAGAGGTTAGTACAAGCCAGGAAATGTTCCCACAACACAGTTTTTTCTTCCCCACCATGTGGTGGGAAATAAGAAAGTTTAGCTGTTTAGAAATAAGTGGTGGTGTACAAAGCTGACCTCAGGTTGAAGAATGTGCTCTAATCGTTTTCCTAGGCATAATCAAGCACTTTATCAGGTGCAGACTCCCCTCCATCCTTTCTCAAAGTTAGGTATGATAGACTGGGTGTCTTCCAAACTAGTTGAAAGCCACATGAGCATGGATTAATTGCATTAATAGCTCCTATTTAGAAACAAAACTTATTAGCTGGGGCTTGGTGTTGTGTTTACTCCTTTTCTGACTATTTTCTAGTATAGACACGTAGCCATGCAGCTCTCTACAGATGACTTTAATAACACAACCAAAAATGTATTTTCCAAAAATTATTTGTCACTTGATTATAAATTCAACATGACAGTGAATTTGCTGTTTAATTGAAGAACCTAGTAGAAGTTGGAATTTCAGTACCATAGCATTCTGCTAAATCAATAATAAAAAATACAAATTTAATTAGTTGCTGTGATTTCTAGCTTTATCAACACATATCAGACTCCCAATCGTTGTCATGTGAACTGGAGCACTACTTTCTCTAGATACTGTGCTATCACTAGGGGTTTTTTTGCTTGGCTGCTGGCTTAATACTTTTGTGATGAAGTGAACAGGATTGGATATTAGGAAAGTTGGAAATGGGAGCACAGGGAAAAACTATTGATTATTTGACTCAGAATGGGCTTGACAATAGTAACTCATCCCTACCTGGCCTTGAAAAGACAGCAAATAACTTCAAGTACTTACATATTCCTTTTTGTCAATTTATTTCAAGGTGTTTCACAAGATTTGTTTTTGTAACTTCATATGGGATACAAAACCATGGTTCTTTCATCTGTGTATTTCCTAATCTTTAGTTCCTGTTTTTCTGGCTTCCTGCATTTATGAGTTGGTCCTGGAAACACTGTAACTTCATGAATATGTACTCTGTTTCAAGTATAACCATCAGACTTTTAATTGCTGATGTTCTCATGGCAGAATAAATCTCTGTTTTTAAAAATTTAAAGTTTTAAGTGTTTAATTCAATGTAATATATTACTGATTGAGTTACACTACATTTGGGATTCTGTTTCAAATAAATTGAAAAATCCTTACTTTTTATAGTCTTCCATGTCTCATGGTGGACTTTTAAAATCTTAATTAATTCCTTGAGTCTTTAAATATGGTCATTAAAGAAACTGCTGTTCTTTCTCCCTCACAAACTTTGGAAAGTTTATTATAAAGAGGAGAGTAAAGAACATTTAACCAAGGTGAAAATCTGAAGACATGTATTTCAGAGTAAGTGTAAACATATATTTCCGTTCACATCTCAGTGTGTTTAAGATTTCAGACTTGTCCTTTATGACAGCAATCAGAAAATTACTGATGTGCTTTTAGCCGAAATAACTCGTTTAACAAAAGGAATAAAAATGAATAAACAATTGTTACTCTGTCTTCAAGTATGAACAATAAAGAGGATTGCAGTATTCTCTGAAAATTTATAAAAAACCCAAACAAGTTGGTAATGCTCTGATAAACAAAGCATTAATTTTAACAGTTTTAACAATAGCCCCATTTCAGTAATACTATTTTTCTTTAGTGTAAGTGATTAGCAATAATTATACATGTGTTTTGTCATTGCTATAAGCTTTGTATTGTGTTTGCATGGCCTCAGAACTGATGCTTCTCAGACTTGCTCTGTCTGAACTTTTCCTGACCTGCCAACATTTTAATTTTTTTTTTAATTTGGTTTAGCTGTGATAGCAATTTCTCTAATTAATCAGGTGTCTGTATCTAATTTATTTTGCTTTGGTTTATCTCCATGTTGTACAACCATAGTTTTACACAGATAGCAGTAACAAACCATGATCCTAGCAATAATGAGATTGTTATGGTTCTAGCACAATGAGATAGCATTGAGAAACTCAGGCCTGGGGTGATAGCAGAGGTTTTGAGAAATGGAGACATGCAATGTGGTGTAGAGGAGATGCAGACATGGGTGTTAAGAGATGGGGCTATAAACATGGCTATAAACAGCTCTTCATCTGCCTGGCAGAAAAGCACCTGGGGTGTTGGTTGACAGTTGGTTAAGTAAGAGTTTTCAGTGTACCCAGGTGTCCAAGAAGGCCAGGAGCATCCTGGCTTCTGTAAGAAATAGTGTGGCCAACAGGACTAGAGAAGTGATTGTCCTTGTGTACTCACCGCTGGGGAGTATCTCAAGCACTGTGTTCACTTTAGAGCAACTCGTTAAAAGAAAGAGATTGAGGTGCTCAATCATATCTGAAGAAGGGCAACAAAGGTTGTAAAGGGTCTAGAGAATAGTTCTTATGAGAAGTGACTGAGGGAAGTGGTCCCATGTTGCACCAGGGGAAGTTTGGGTTGGACGTTGGGAAAAATTTCTTGACCAAAAGGCTTAATGATCAGAGGAAGGGGCTGTCCAGGAAATGATTGAGTCACCAACACTCGAGGTATTTAAAAGTGGTGTGGATGTATTGCTTAGGAACATGGTGGGCTTTGGTACTTTATAGGGTTAGCTGATTCTATATAGATAAAGTTTTTGATTAAACAGTGTCATTCTGGAAAAAAATGTAACAAAACCAACAAACAACCTCCCCCCCTCCCAAAAACCAAACAGGAAAATGGCAACTTAGAGACTTCTAGTTCAATTTATGAAATACTAGTTCTCTTTAACTTGAGGCAGAATAATAATAAAGATGGCAGAAATATTTGCTCTGGAAATCTTTGGTACTTTGTCTTCCCCAAGGGGAAAAAGGTAAAAATAATTTGAATTACAACAAGTACACAACGATTGCTGTTGGATCAACACTACTGAATGTTCATTGATGGGTCTGTGGAAGTAGTAGGACAGGGAACATCTTTGGTGCTGTAGCCAAGCTCCACAGCAAGACAAATTTACCTAGCAGAGTCAGAAATCTTTCCCTTGTTACACTGTGTGAGGTATCCAGACTGCGTCTGTATAAATAGCTTTTCTCTAAGAATAATTTGCTTAGGGAAAGCAACAATTTATGCCATATCTGTCTCATTTAAAACCTAAACCAGAAAATCTGTGTGGTTGAGGCATGGATCACTGCCAGGGAAATATCAACAATGCAAGGGGAAAAAAAAAATCAGCGTTATATACCCACTTTGCATTTTTACTGCTAACACAATTGTTGACATTGTAAATTGACTCTTAACATCATAAATGGCTTCCCACACACTGTAAAGTAAATCCCGTAGACTTTTATTAGTATCATAAATGGCTTCTTAACATGTAAATAGCCTCCTGCGCATGGCAATGTAAATCCCATAGGCTTTTATTGACAACATAATTCATAGAGTGCATTGCGTTTCCCTATCATTGTTGGTTTTCATTTAAAAACTAAATAAAAGTTTGAGGAAATAAACCAGAGATTTGGACACTTCCAATTGTGGTCACCCTTGTTTTTCTGCTCCTTTGATGTATGTGAAATGTCAAAAAGACTTGATAGTTTTTTTTCCGAAGTTTAACTCCCCTTCGCAAAATCAAAGAGCTGAACAAGAGTTCACCAGACTTGATATTTCAGTAGGGGCTGACAAAGCTGACAAAATGGATGTAAGGAACTGTAAAATGGTAACTACAGTCACTGCCATTTCTTTGGCTCCTTTCACTCACAGAAATCCCAGAGTGCTTCGGAAATTACATAAAATGCAGGTCAGGAAGCAATACAAAGAAGTATTTTTCATGTGAAAATTATGATATAGCCTAAATTCTTGAATTCTGAGTGATAATTGGCTTTACCCTGAAATATCTGCCTCCATTAAAGTGAACAGCAATAGGAAAAATCCAGTATGTTTTCAGTCACAAAGTATAAATGCAAGTATTTTGTAAAACTGGATTAAACTGTGTGCTACTCACTAATTATTTAACTAATTAGTGAACTTTCTGCAATGAGATTGAAGGTTGCAATTTGTCTACCTGAGTTCAAATAATTTAGGAGCCATAATTTATCAAGATATTGTTCAGAAGCCACTTGAGATGGGATATTGTTGTTACAGTTCAAGGTATGTTAGAATTTCAGGGGCTTTGTTGTGGTTTAAATTGGCAGGCAGTTAAACACCAGACAGCTATTTGCTCACCTCTTTACCCCTCAGTGCAATGAGGGAGAAAATAGAGGAAAAAACCCTCAAACTTGTGGGTTGAGATAAAGACAGATTAATGGGATAGCAAAGGAAGAGAAGATAATAGCTACAACAACAACGACCACAACAATATAATGACAACAACAGTACATATTTAGGGTGGCACAAGGCAATTGCTCACCACCTGCTCACCAATGCCCAGCCATCCCCAAGCAACAATCCCACACTTGGTAAACTCCCCCTAGTTGTATGTTGAGCAGGATGTCATATAGCATGGAATATTCCTTTGACCAGTTTGAGTCAGCCGTCCTGGTTGTGTCCCTTGCCAGCTTCTTGTGCTTCTCCAGCCTTCCCACTGGCAGAGAATGAGATGCTGAAAAGTCCTGGACTTAGTATAAGCACAACTTAGCAACAACTGAAGTATGTTATCAACATTATTCTCATACTAAATTAAAAACACAGCACCATACCAGATACTAAGAAGAAAATTAACTCTATCCCAGCTGAGATCAGGACAAACTAACTACATATACAAGATGCACTATGTCTAAGTTGCTAAGATGTTTATTTATATATTTGTGATTATCTGAGCAGACTGAAAACGCAGAACTGAGTAGAATTCATCAAGATGTTGAAATTCACATCACTCACTGCATGTCAGCAAATCCATCCTAACCACCTAGGATTTCCAGACAACCAGGAAATACGAAGTAGACAAGATCTCAAAACAGTTGGTGTGCTGTCAGTACAGAACACAGATCAATTTTCTCTGCATCCCTTGAATGAACTCTGTCCAAATTATTGCATCTCTAATAAGACATATCTAAAAAGGTAACGTATATCTTCTTCTATAACAGTGATGGGACAAAAAAGCCACTTTCATATATGTATATATCTATATATATATTTATAGAGATACAGTAATTAAAGCATTAGAGCATTCCCTGACATTGCATTAAATGTTCTTATGTTATCTAAAGAAAATCGTATGCCAGAGGACTCTAAAGTGATTTGCTTGGATGACTACACCTTAGGTGAAGACAATTGTTGCTCTAATCGCTGTTATGGGAGCAACACACATATTTTATCCAGTGACAGTTTAATGCAAAGTGCTATAAACCAGTAACTGTTTAACACAATGGCTATTCAATTCAGATTTCTCAGGGAGAGCTTGATGCTTGAATAGTTTTGAGGAGCTACATCAAAGTGTCAAAAGTCATGTTTAAAAATGGCATTATAAGCCCTAAAACAATAACATGTCTGACCCCTTCTCATCAGCCCATTTTGAAATTAAGCTACATGAGCTCAGCTAACCTTATGGTCCCAGCTGGTAAGTAAGAAACCTGACATTTTAACCTGCTCTGGTAGAATAGCAACTTTTTCTGCATTCATGAGCAGTGCAGATCCTTACAGGTTTGTTTGATCTTTGGACATTTAAAGGAATGTAGTTAATGATAGTCTCTCTTTTTATGCTAGTAAAAAAAATGAACAGCAGCCCAGAATTTCCTCAGATATAGATCAGCTCAAGTATAGGCAACAAAATCATGACTGTTTTTATCAAACCTGAGTTTTTCCAATATGCAATTACATTACATTAACATACATATTACATTTCTGTTCATATAATGTAACTGGACAACCAGACCTTATTTTTTTTCAATGTAAGTCTTAAAAGCAATTGCCAAACACATTCAGACAGCACCAGCTTCAGAAAGCTGCTTAACTATTTAAATATTTAAAAGTTTCTTTAAAGATTGCCTTAGAGGAGAAAAGATTATGTTGTGGAGTTGGTCTGACTTTCAAAGTCAGCTCATTAATCATAGTTAATGCTCCTTGTTATAGCAGATAGTAATCTGTACTTCTTATAAACCGACACTGCCCACAGCATGAAAATATTTCTGATCCATCTAATAAAAATTTATAGTGCCATTCCCTCCTAAGGCTGGTGTCTCATATCCTTTGTAGCAGCTATTTATGAAGAAAGAAATTTTCAAACTCTTCTTGAAATTTCATATATATTTATATTTATTTTCCATATTAGTATGTTTATACATAAACATACAGGTATAATATATATATATGTGGACATCAGGTTGTCTAGTATTTTGTCTAGACAAGTTCTGAAAAGCTGCAAGTATAGAGATTCATTCACATTGATAGTCTTCTGTTGTGTTCAAGAACTTTTACATGAAGTTGAGATGCTTTCTACTACATTTCCTTTTTTTGCAACTTAATTCACAGTCTGGAAATCATAGGTCATCCCTGTTGTACCTACTTGAATGTAAAAACCTGCCTTACAATGACTAAGCTTCCATTAGAAATTCTTTCCTGGATATGTTGACAACATTCTGCCCAATTTCAATGTTAATGCGTTAGTCAGCTTGTTAGTCAAGGAGTCTCATGCCTTCTATGGAACTTCTCCAGGTGATGGATATGGCTTTCTGCCTCCCATTTCTGGAAGAGTGTGGCAGCATCTTTACAATATGTCTTGATTTGTAAAAAGCCTGTGTAAAACCTAGTGAATGTACATTGCCTGTTCTGTCTCTCTATCACTGCGTCTGCCTGAGAAGCCTATGAGTCATGAGAACCATCTGGTAGTGAATGCTGGCTTCTCATGTCACAAAATAAGAGTCTGGCATATATTGAGCAGAGCACTTAAGCACCTGAGATGCCCTTTTGGTAAAACACAGTAGACTAAGCTAAAAGAATGCTTCAGGAAATTCCTATCTAACATCTGACATCATTAACACCTGAAATTTCAGGTGATGTTTCTTGGATTTCCTAAATTGCCACCCAGGATCTAGAATTCATAATCCAAGAACAGTTCCTTTTCACTCTTCTGCTTGCAGTCAAGGTCAGAGTCCCTTTTAATCCTATTTTGCCAAATTTTTTTCATTCTTCATTTCTTGCTTCACACTGGCCCAGCTTCAGCAGAAGAGAAAGAAAAGCACATGGAAATAGTTTGGAGTATGGACAGAGAAGGGACCTTCTTTGATTGTGATAATGATTAGTTAAAATCTATTTACCTGAAGTATTTAAATATCTTAGCCAATTTCATGCTCTGAGACCTGATATTGTATTAAATGACTGAATTTAAAGTATCTGATGTCCTGCAAACCCCATGGAACTCTGTTATATATAAATTTTAGGCATTGTTGTGCTGTAGATTGTAACTTCTGCTGAAAAGTTGTCTTCTTGCTTTGAGGCTAATAATCATGGCTCAGTACTAATCAGTGCAGACAAAAAGATTTCTCTCACAGTGGAATAAAAAAGAACAGATAAGCACTGGAAGCTTTTCAAATACTAGGACCTCAAGGTTAAATTTTTTGTATCTTAAATGCCTCATTGGTTTTGTACAGTGCCGTTTGCTGTGGTCTGAGGATTGCTCCTCACAAGCCATGCTGACAAGATGTCTGTTAGAATAATTTTTGGAATAAATGAAGGCACTGTCACAGGATAGGCATAGAGGAGGACAAAACCCACAAGCTTTCACTTGGATATGCTTCCAGGAAAAGAAAAACTCTTCTTGGGGATTGTACGCAGTTGCTCAATGCTCCTGACAATGCCACATTACTCCTTTCTCAGGTGACGACTGGGAACACACATTCATGTATGTTGATTGCAGTCAATTGCTCCTCACTGCAGCACACAACCAGCAGACTGCATCTCTCTCTTTTTTTTCATGGGCATCTGTCTTTTCCCCTTGATTTTACACAACCTTTATTTTACTAGTAGCTCATATAAAAGAATGAGAGGCCAGCCAGGGTCACCAGCAGGTGTTTAAGGTGAACCAGAGTGGATTGTGTTTCTGATGCTGTATGTGGTGCTGTAGACTGCTGGGAAGCACTGGTTTCCAAAATGATGCTGCTCAGAAGAATAAGCAAGAAGGAGAATCAGTGTAAGATTTTTTTGGAAGTGATTATATGTACTGTATTGCTAGTAAATTAAGTTTTCCAAACGTTTCTTGTAGTATATTGAACTCTGTGAGACAGAAGAGATGATCTGACTGTTTTGATATGTTTTTCTCTCTGTTGGCTGTAGAGGGAGACAAGATTCACAGACAACACAATTACAATAAATGCCAGTTATCAATAAGACATGGCATGTTTTTCTCCTCTTTCATGGAAGCTGTATAAGGGCACACCATAATAACTGCTTCTTGTGTGTAAGACCTAAAGCTCTGAGGTTATGAGAGGTATATAAAAGGAATCATAGAGCGAATTAAATAAAAACCCTCCAAACCCCTTTTAAAACCTTATTAAGTGAAGTAATTCTTCTGTCTTATTTCACTTCCAAGAAAGTTATATACTTCCTCACAAACATCTTCTATCTCTTCAGCAATCAGGGTGATGGTAGTCTCTGATATGGACTATGGTGATTCTATGTGTTCTTAGACATAGAGTCTAGACTGTTTTATGAAAGTTGTGTCTCCAGTGCTGAGGGTCAAATATAAATATAAAACACTAGGGGTTGTTTGTTTCAAAAAGAGATCTTCTGTTTTCATATAGTAGAGAAAATATGCTATTCATGGCCTTGTTTGTTTTCTCTTATTCTCTTTGAGTTTATAATACTGAAGTCAAAGGATCCCCAGGCTGTCTCCTACAAGAAATTGAGAGAGTTTTAATGCAGAATTGATCATCTCAAAATTGTAGAACTTAGATCAGAATTCTCTTTCTCTGTAAATGATTACAAAGCAGACTGAGATCAAAACCTGGATTTTAATTTGGAGTCTAGCATCTTCATATTTTGGATCCAAATTTTGCAACCAGGACTTGTACCTACCTATAGGTGAACCCAAAATCCAATACAATGGAATTTAACCTAAAATTTTGCATAATGATCTCATTCTCCTGAAAGTTGCAAACAACCTGCTACAAACTTTCTGATTAGCTCTGTATTTACAACACAATTATCTTATTCCTGCAGACCAACTGAATTTCACATAGGAAAGAAACAGAGGGACAAAATATATTGGAATTCAAAGGTCAAAACTTTAGCAGCAAATTATATTTCTGTGTAAGATGATGAATTGCAATTTTTTGAGGTAATGAAAGTTTTATAAAAATATAGAGCCTGAAACTTCTCCATCTTATTAAAGAGTAAAAGAATAACCCCTTTTATCTAGTTTAATGTAAGCTATAATCTAATCCTCCCTTTTCTTTAGGAGTTTATTATCTGAAGGTGATTGGTGTTCTGCAGCATTTAATGGAACATTGTATTATCTATCATCAGTTTTCCTCCCAGAAATCAGTACATCATTTTGCTTAGATATGTTTTAGAAATGTAGAGGGCTGTTTAGAACAAGGACTCCTTCTTTATGTGAACTTTGCACTACAGTGATCAGAGAGATCTACATCTCCTGCTAAGTGGAAGGATATATTTGTTTAGCTTGTGGAAGAAATTGTTGATTTTGACAACTATACTAAGATATACACTTTCCTCTTCACCTTCACCTTCCTACAGTCCTGATGGTTAGTTATTGCCAAACAGGACACTATAGACATCTTTTTGCACAGGTTCAAGTGTGTGATGTAAATGGAATTCACATAGGGTAGATCACATCTGGAAACCCTAAGAAAAGAACAGTCTGCAGGGACACAGAGCCATTTAAAGTGTTAAGCCTCTTTTCTTTTCAAATTAAGTATTTATTTGGGTAAAATGGGCAGCCAAAGAAAGTACTAGCTTCTCCAAAGAAGCTAGTTCTTTTTTTGTTTTGCCTGGAAAGTACAACAACCACCAATAGTGTAAGAAGCAGTATACCACAATTGGTTCCAGTATAATGCTAATAGAAAGCAGGTTTGTTTTGGGTTTTTTTTTCCATAATATAATGAAAATGCTAACCTACAACAATTTTTTTTTAGAAAACTTCTCACATTTTTTTCACAAAAAATAATTGTCACAGGGCAAAAAACCCACAAAAACTCAAAAACAAAACCAAAAGTGAAAAACCAGAACAGAACAAGTCTCTTGCTTAATTTCTCTCAAGTCAACTTCTGGGAACAGGCACAAAAGGTGTCAGTTCATCCATGACATGCAAAGAAATTCTTTATCTTGTACAGTGCAACAAACTCTGAGGTGAACACCTGGATAGCTGCAGGGTTTGAAATAAATGGATCCAGAATAGGCATTTTCCCTTTCATAGAAATAAGGGCTGAGCTGCTCAACCTGATCTCCTGGGGTCACCAGCAAGTATGGCAAACACTCAGGTCAAAAGGGGAAAATGAGGAACATCAGCAACACTGTACCAGCATTGACATAGCATTGCTGGAAAGCGTCAGTGCTTCAAAAAAAGTCAAGTCTGAAAAAAACCCATGCTGCAGTGACATTTCAAATAGGCACATCCTCTCTTTTCTTCTTTCAAAAGTCAGAACAATAGGTTGCATGCTCTCACACTTTTACTTTTGTTCATAGGTTAGGAGAAATAGTTTCCATTTTTATCTATAAATACGTTTGGATCAGCAGTGAACAAGTTTTTGATGTGAGAACTCAGGCCATGAGCTCAACACAGTTTTTCTTAGACAGTCTAGAAGCATTGCAAAAGTAATTAAAAGACAGCACAAACTAGCCATAGCCTGAAGACCGGACTCCAGCTTCAACAGACATATGTCTGGATGAAGAAAGGTATTATATTACTTGTTAAAATGATGATATAATTAAATAGTTACTTGTTAAATCATAATGTATAAAGCCAAAAATAGACTTTCAGATTAATTTCTACCTCCGCCTAGTATTGTAAGCCAGATCAGAATGAAATGCTTATATAAAGTGCATTATAGCTGCAATTGATTAAGGGAACCATGTTAAGTCTTCCCACTGTTTTCATAATTTTCCAGGGAAGAAAAGTATCTGAGACATCTGTAGCCTCAATCTATCACCTCCTGGTTTTATGTGTTATTAACAGACTCGGGGGGGTTGGGGGGAGGGGAATGGGAGTAGAATAATAAGAAATAAAATAACAAGAAATAAAACCAAATCTTAAAACACCTCCCCTAACACTTCCTTCCTTCCTGCCTCAACTTCACTCCCAATTTCTCTCCCTCTTTCCCCTCAGCAGCATAGGAGGGGACAGGGAATGGGGGTTGGGATCAGTGCAACAGACATTGTCTCTCCTGCTCCTTCCTTTTCAGTGTGAGGGCTCCTCACACACTCCCCCTGCTCCATCATAGGGTCTCTTTCATGGGAAACAGTCCTACATGAACTTCAACATCAGTCCCTTCCACGGACCACAGCTGTTCATGAACTGCTCCAGCTTGTGTCTCTTCCATGGGGTGCAGACCTTCAGGAGCAGACTGCTCTAGTGTGGGAGTCTTAGGATATCTGAAAAGATGAGAGTATGGGGAGCAGTATAAAACAATAATTCAGTGCTTCATGTGATCTGCCATATTCTACCTGTTTTCATCATTATTCTGAAAGACTTTATGGTAGCAAAAAACCCAAACCAACAACTGCAAATACTGGAAATGTACATTAGGAAGATCACAAGGTGAAAATTTATTTTATTATATGCAACTAGAGATATTCAAAGATATTTAATTTATGGCTTTTAGGACACTTTTTTCACTGGCACTGTTAGAATCTCAGTTATATTGTGCACATAATTAAACTCTCTTTCCCCAATTCCCTAACCCAAAGTTTTTAGTTAAAGTGACAGCAAAAAAATTGTAAAAGAAATTAAATGGCAGGTAATATGAAAAGGCATAAGCTTCTTTATGGTTCCCCCCCCCTTCCTAGACATAGGGGAAAATTTGTGCTAAGAGATGGCTTAGTGTATATCTAACATTACTATCTTCAGATCAGTGAACTAGGTTCCAATGGAAATGTTAGTAATTTTTCTATCTCTGTTTCTTTTAAAAACCTTAAAAGTTTCACCAGCAAACTTCTGGCTGTATCTGGTCATCATCTTCATTTCAACGGTATGTTCCTCTTAAAGATGTTATGTCTTTGCCCACACTACTCTTGATTATATTGTGTACTTTTGCTTGAACTCCTGTGGGACACATTTTTTTCCCCCCTTCATAGATGCCAGTCTAAATTGCATTGACTGATTGTCTGTGACCATCTAGGCTGACAAACTGTGACTTAAATGGGACAGTGTCAATTTTTCTCAGACAGAGAAAGGTCATATCAAATTCAGAATCGTGTACCAAAATGATCCATTGAATCTGAGTTATTGGTTTGAAGGTTAACATTTCAGTGATGTACGCTGTCATTAATATGATTAATATTTGCTTTGTGATTGCCCAGTAATAACTGCAAAAGCAATATGACTGAAGCTGGTTGTTCTTTTCTAAGACAAAACAAAAAAGGAGCTTTGAAAATAATAGTGAAATGAACTTGTCATAGAATCAGAGTGTCCCCAGTCAGGGACAGGATTTGAGAAAGATATTTGATATGAAAAGCAGAGTCACAGCATCATAGACATGGGGCTGTAGGTTTGAGGCATCAGCAACTGGAGACACCAGGTGTGTACATGTTTCCCTGTGCAAATTCTGCTTCCTTGTGTGCAGAGATGGGTAGTTCATTAGCAAATTCTAAACTGGACTAGCTGCTACGTAGGCTAAGGGGTCTGGCAGCCAGCTGCTGGAGACACCATGGATTAGGGGCCACATAGTGTAAAGACCAGAATTTCAAAGGTTTTCTACTGCAAAGAACATAGGTCTGGAGCACCTACCAAAGATGAAAGAACCGTAGAACTGTTTAGGTTGGAAAGCACCTTTAAGATCATTGAGTGCAACCACAAACCTAATTTTGCCAAGTCCACCTCTAAATCATGCCCTGAAGTGTGACATCTACACAGCTTTTAAATATCTCCACAGATGGTGATAGTTCACTGGGCAGCCTGTTCCTATGATTGACAAGCCACAACTCAAAATGTGGAAGAGAGGACAGGTAACCTGGGAAGAATACAGAGAAATTGTCCAAGCGACTAGGGCTCAAGTTGGGCTGAAGTATCTCTCCTATGTGGACAAGCTTAGAAAGTTGTGGTTGTTCAGCCTGGAGAAGAGAAGGCTCTGGGGACATCTTAGAGCAGCTTTCCAGTACTTGCAGAGGTTACAGGAAAGATGAAGAGGGACTGTTTGTCAAGGCGTGTAATTATAGGGCAAGTGGTAATGTTTTTAAAATAAAGGAGGGTAGATTTACATTAAATCTGATAAATTCTTCCCTGTGAGGATGGGGAGGTCCTGGCACAGATTGCTCAGAGCGGCCGTGGCTGCCCCTGAATCTCTGGCAGTGTTCAAGGTCAGGTTGGATGGGGCAACCTGTGCTAGTGGAGGGTGTCCCTGTCTCTGGCAGGGGTTTGGGACTAGGTAGGCTTTATGATCCTTTCCACTCCAAAACATTCTGGGATTCAGTGTTTCTAGATGAAACCTGGATTCCAAGCTTGTAGCCCAAAATCAGTAATAATTTAAATATTAGAACAAGTGAAATATAATAGAATATTGGGTAATGAAATATTTTTAATTGAAACTTCTATTGCTGTGCATTTCTTACTTCCGTAAATTGAAGATCACAGGACTACATTAGCAGAAAATGATATAAAAATTGTACTGGAGTGGTCTCATTATAGATGATCCTCCTGCTTGGGAGAAGAGTTGAGTTTCTGTCAGTGTATAGACAAGCATACCAGCAGAGAAACACAGCATGATCTGTAGCAGTTGTCAGATTGATAAAGGTTTGAAAAATCGTGACAGTGATAGAAAGTCAACATCATTAGATCACAAGAGACTGGCAATTTTAAATCTCTTAGATTAGTCAGTCATTACTTTTTCATGACGTCTTGGACAATCATTGTTTCTTTTAACCTTTAAATTACATAGTGAAAAACAAATTTTGGAATCCTGATTTCTGTATTTGTACTGCAAAATTATGACTTTTTTTTCCAGATGTCAATGTGATTTCTTGTCAACAAAACATATTTAATATTCCGTTGTCTTAAATAACAACTCTAGAAAATTATGTCTCAATACTTTTTCTCTGATAAGAAGTAACATTCATGAGGTAATGTAAGAGTTTTGTTTCAGCCTACCAAAATTGTGGTTTTATACTGTGGAACTGAGAAAATATATACTGTGTGTCCTGGGGTGCAAAGAGGGCATATGAGGTATTTCCTTGAGTGAGCAAATTCTGGAACAGGGTTGAGACTGTCTAGCTTATAAATAGACAAACTTGGTGTATTCTCAACACCAGTGTTTCATAAGATGGGTCCTTAGGGTGAATAATCTTTAGACCTACCCATGTAATTTCTTCTGTAGTTTGCTGAAAGCAAAGAAGGAGACAATTAATGTTCATGCAGTGTGAATAGTGATGATGCAAATATCCAGCTCGGAGAAAATCTTCATCTGGCCTTGTAAACTATGGACAAATGCACACCTTTGATGCAGAAGGTATTCTCATCTTAAATAAAATGACTCAAAAGAGGCTGCTCTTTTAAGGTTACATGGAAATATTTCCCACAGGAGACAAAAGGAATTGTGATGATGAAGGCCATCAGCAACAGAGCCCTATTTCTGAAAATTGTTATGTTTTCAAATCTTTCATTTTGAAAACTGTACTTTTTCTTTTGGAAATTTATTACCTGCTCCACTTTCCTTTACTCCTACATAATTTGGAAAATACTTATTTGTTATCCTTTAATGTATAATTTACAAGGATTTTTTGCCATAGAGTTGCAAGCACAAACTGGCTTGCAAACAAATAAATATGTATTTATCACTGGAAGTCATTCCTGAATATTTTTTCAAATAATTATGGAATCCATAAAGTTTCAGTTACAAACAATAAATCTGATAAAACAAAATAAAACAAAAAGGAACAATAACAATAAAAGGGATTGAATTTAATTTATGCAGAGAAACCTTTTACATCTCTGAGAGTAGCTAATATCTAGTAGCAGCTAAATACAAATAATCAGTGAATAAGTCATGGAAGATTGCTATAGAACAAATATTGAAAACACAACCTTCAACTTGTGGTCATCTTGCAGAGCTGTACATTTAAATTATTTCTGTGGATTCTGCTTTAAGATCATAAATGGTACCATAAGATATTCTACTATGACTTGTAATAGCATTTATAGCTATAAATATAAAGCAGAGAATACCTTTCTTGAATGCCTCTTCTAAATCTGTGAATCCCCTGACTTGATGTTCTGACCTAACAAAAGGAGGTCAGTTTTATTATCGAGGGAATAACATTTTGTACTTACCACTTACTCTAAAAGTCTGTCTAAATTCATGCTGATTACTTCCTGAATGAGGAGATCTGGGGTTAGTGACTTCTGTGTGATCATCTTTAAATGCTAATCAATTTTCAGCAGTAACTAGAGAAAGATGTTTTACTGTTAATTAATTAGTTATTGCCAGAGTCTCTATTATTCAGTGCAATGCCATAACTGGGTTTCTTTGCTATAGGCTAGTAAATTCATTTTTAATGGACTGTGTTTCAAAATTTAGTAATGAGACAATAGTATTTAATTATCTAAAGTACACACTGGAACCATTTCAGGGCAGTACACAGTACTTAAAAAGCTAGACATCCTTCTAGAAACTTTATACATTCTTCTCTGTATTGTAAATATCAAGCGATGCCTCTGAAGGTCCATCTCGTCTCTTTGTTGCTTGGGTTTTCACGTTGCATCTCTTCACCTGATGCATTCTGTCTATAACACAAAGAGGAAAATACTACAAATACGCAGCTGACAGTGAAAATGCCTTTGATGGTTTTCTAAGGCAATAAAAAAAGGCCTCAAAATGGCATCTTCTTGCCAAGTTTTGAGTGCTGTACTGGAAGGGAAGTTGAGAAAAGGAGATAGACACATCACGACTTGATGATACACTGCATGGAAAATCTGGGAAAAAAAAGATTAGACCTTATATCAATACTGAAATTTCTGAAACATTTCTGAGTGAAAATGTGCTATTTATAAAGCAATAGCAAAGCATACTTCTAGGCTTCTGCATCACATTAGATGTGTGTGCCTGCACTCTCAGTTGTTTGTGATTTTTACATGGGCAATGGTAGAAAGATGTGGTCTAATTTTCTTGCTACTCCAAGTTGCTGGGACTAGAGCTGGCCTCAGCTCAAAAGCTATGTGGATTTTTTAAGGTTGTATTGAGTTCTTCATGTGGCACATATTACCTCTGAGTAGGCTTCATTACCTGAGCTTGGTGTTTTACCCATGTGCTCATGTATTTTCAATGACTTGGAAAGCTAGCAGAACTGCATGAGTATACTCACAGTATAACGAAGGTGCAGTGACATGAGTTCATAAGTGTTGAGTCTCACAGTGGAGAGAACATCTATATCACTATTTACACTAACTGCATGGTATTATTCACATCTGGAAGAGCCCAAAATAGTTTTGAAACTGCATTTATAATTGATGTGTCCAGGTTAACGGTCTTTGGTGTTTGAGCTGGGAAAGCTAAAGTAGAATATAGGGAAGAAATAAGACAGTTAGGTCATGTTGCTGAACTTTACAAACAAACATGAAAACATTTAGAAGACAGATAACTACACACATCTGTCCTTACCCTTCGTAGAAAAACATAGTTATGGCCCAAGAATGAACTTTATCAGACTATCCCAACATCACTTTTAATTAGGCATTAAAGAGTAATTGAGAATAATTCTGTTATGTAAGTGAGAGAAAAATGTTACCAGTTCTCTATGCTCTCACAGCACCCACAGTCCATCTGTCTAGGATTTTTTTTTCAGTTATAGTTTTATTCTCATGATATATCGATACCCTTCTGGAAGTAAACATATTAGAGGTCCTTTTTCTCCTACTTTCAGCTCCTCCCCATGCCTGATATCTTTATTTTTATTTTTCCTTTTGCTTTGAAAACACAGTATAATTCCATAAAAGTGACTTTTTTCCCCCACTTTTGGGAGGCTGAGATTCCTGGCTGGTTTTCATGTGATGCCAACAAGCAGTTCACAAATATCCTACAAAGTGCTGAGGGCTGTTTCCAAGCTATTCTTTTTCATCAAGGTTCTTCAGTAATTGGTAAGCAAATGATGGTGTATTTAAATGAGACTTAGCTTTAGCTGGGTTTATAACAAAGGCTACATTTGCACAAATGAATTTAGTGCCTGGACATGGACCTTTGTCCATTGTGCTGTTAGCACTGTTCTTGTCATGGTTTTACTTTATGCCATCAGGATGCCATCAAACAATTCCTGGGTACAATTCCTTGAATGCAGATACATTTTCTGAAGACTTCAAAAGTATGAATGCAGTATCTGCTGTGTTAGTTTGCTGCAGAGCCATCAGGATGGTGCATTGGTTATTAGTGTATATTTATATACTGAAGACACAACCATAAAGACAATTATTTATTGTGGTGTTTAGATTGATTATAGAGACATAAAAGATTACTGACTCTAGTGGAAAACCTAACTGATCCATTCATCCAGTCTAATGACTTTGCATTGATGTTGTTTAGCATAGCATCAAAAGTACCTTTCATGCAAAATAAATAGACTTTATCATATAAGAAATTATTCCTTGAAGACAGAATCCTTTTACAGAATGTAAAAAGAGCTGCAGACACTAAAATTAGGGCTGCATTTTTGTGTGCCTGCATTTCTGATTCTACAGGGGAAAGGATAAAATTATGGACTTCAGTTTGCACTCGTCTCCTTGGTAAGTTGCCCTGTACATGCCAGATCTTTTTTTCTATTTTCTTTAATATTTTAATTATGTCTTCTAGGTTTCATAAACCTTACAACATATCAGTTTCTCTAAGTTTTTGTATTCCTAAAGTTTTTGGTACTGTGTGAGAAAAGGTTTTCCCTTAGATTTTTTTTCATAATTTTGATTACTAATCAAGGTCATTCCACTTACAGCTTCTCAGGAAAAAAAATGCTTACTACTAATATTATTATTAACATTTCTAATTCATTTACTAGTACCACCAGTCTTAAAATTATCATTCATATATATATATATATATATATATATATATACACATGATTTTGAATTAAAAAACTTTTCTTAAGGTTAAATTTCTTCACATCGTATTTCTCAGGCCAGTTGTACAATACAACATACCCACTACTGTTTTACATTGATAGTAGGTTTGTATTGACAAAAATCAGGAGCTCATGGGAGCTGGAAATGAAGTTGTTTGTATAACTTTAATTCAACATTTGAGGTTCCTTCAACCTCTTTCTCAGAGGTGTTTAGCTGCTGCAGTTCTTTTTCTTCAGTGGATGTTGTGAATATTCAGCAGGCACCAAAACCAACCTCCAAATGTCTCAAATAATCCACCTAGAATATAAGCATGCTTGCTAGGAAAGGTAGCTTTATTTTTTTTTAAGTGCCTCTCCCAGAAATTTAAGCAAAACCAAAATTCAAACTTAGTTGTTAAATACCAAAGCGAAAACACCTTCCTCTCTATTTCATCCCTCACAACAAAACTTCCAATGGTACCTGTGAAAAATCCTAACTTGGATGAGGTTACTTATGTGCACAAGGAGAAGGGTATGATTGATGTTCACAAAAAAGCCTTAAGACCACAAGTTATCTAATGACTTCTCCCACAACAGTCAAAGATCCTATTCACTGTTTTATAGCAGCTTAAAACTTTGTAAGGACTCTGATCAACACAAGCTTCCAGAAACTCCTCCAGGGACATTTAGCTCTGACTCTGCAAACAGAAGTTTAGTGATGGATTTGGCACCTATTCCTATGGGTTATTAGACGCCCCACCATTTAATTTCTCATTGGGTAGAGGCTGCATTCAATCCTACAGAAGGCAACATGTTACCAAGGTGTTCAACAAAGCTGTCAGCAGTTGAATGTGGCATCTCTTAAAACCCACACAGAAATTCTTATTCCTGTACAGAACAATTAAAAGGTACAATATTAAACTAATTATATTTTCTTCTGCATGCAGCTTTCTTATTATTATGTATATAATGGTGTCCTGCTGTTATCTCTGTAATATATATATCAGGTGCATTTCTTTTTTTCTTTTTTTGTTTCTCTGATGGGAAGAGGATATATAAATTTGCTTCTTAAATAGAATTAAATTTATGAAAAATGAGAGACGTAGTTAAACCATTTTCTTTCCCCCTCATTTAACAATTGGTACTAAGCAGTAATTATAGGAACACTTCTTGAATGGAGACCAGCAGAAGAGCAAAAAACTATTAATTAACAAAATCAGCCTTGCTATTCTTCAACAAGGTAACAAGGTTGCAAATGCTTTTTCATTCAATATGATCCCTTTTTACACTGCATATTTTAGTGAGCATATTTTCCTATAGAATATAGTATTTTATTATCAGTAGAGAATGTTAAAAAATTCACTAATTTTCTGTTTATATGAAGTAGTAAATTTACAATAAAGGTGGATTTCTGTGGTCGAGTCATTAAGTTGGAAAACTGGAAGGTGAAGGATTGTTCATTGACACAGTAAAGGTAAAGCAGCAACTTCTTCACCTAATTCAACTGAAGCCAGAAAGTGACATGGCTGCAGTGTGAACATTTCATCTCATGAACCTTGCTCATATCTTTTCCATGAGGGAAGTAGTTGTGTATAAATGGATATTTCTGGTTTATGAAGACTATGGAACTAGGTAACACTTTTCTGCAAGTCAAAAAAGTATTTATCCAGAGACATACAGAAATTAAATTCTTGATTCTCCTTCCAATGCCACCATGAATAGATCAAAATAGGGAAGAGTAATGAAAATACAGGGAGCAATCAGACACTATTGTGAACAGGACTTTCATAATCCTCCATAAATATTATATGCAACATAATTTTAGTCAGAATAGCATTTCTCATCCTTTTTCTGTCCAGGAAATAATCTTCCAAAGTGTTTGACCAAGAGCACTGGCTGACAGAAGGAAGGGAAATAGATTCAAAATGAATTTAGTTAATATATTTGTGTTGTTTCCTTTGGAAGAAATGCAGTGTTAATGATAATATTCACTCTGAGAAATTGAATAAAATGAATCATGACAACAGTGAAATCCAAATCTCCAGTGCTAATATAGTAATCACCCTGACTGAAGTCCTTACCAGCTGCTTATGGCCTCAAAACTGCTAAAACTGTTGTAAGTGCTCCATCAGCAAGTTGTTGGCCTATGCATCTGCTGTGAATATTTCACATATCCTAAGACTTTGGCCTTTGGCATCTAGGTAACATCAGTTGAGTATTTACCACATTTGCTAAGCATTCTCCAGATTAAGCATTAAGACCTGTGAAATGACTGTCATTTTTCTTTCTCTCTGCTCACAAAAATTATTAAAGCAGACTTAACATTTCTGAACAAAGGGAAAACTCATGGAAAAGAGGTAGCCAAGAGTACTGGCAGTGAGGTATGTTCTTAGTGATATCTATTATAGCTCTTGAACGTCTTTTTTTCATAGATAAGTTTCCCAAGGCTACATTTAATAATACATCCTTAATCCTCCTCTAAAACCCCTTTCTGCCAGACAGACAGCTGACATACTTTGATAAGAATATAGCAATCTAGGGTACTCTAGGGTTCACAATCATGTCCAAAGAGAGGCAAAAATATTATATTCAACAAATATTTTCTTTTGCTGCAATCATATTGCTGCATGCTGCATCTCAGGCCAGAGAATTCTGGTTAGTCAAAGTGTACTCTTTTGCACAGTGATGTGCACGGGAACAAGAGTTTAAAATTTTCAAAGTCTTGTAAAGCAACCTAACCTAATGTGACCTTTTTTCACATTATTGTAATCCCAGAAGTATAAAAAATAAAATAAAATAGAATAAAATAAAATATAAAATAAAATAAAGTAAAATAAAATAAAATAAAATAAAATAAAATAAAATAAAATAAAATAATCTCTTACAAATTTAGGAGTACACCATGGTTATTTTTCAGCTTCCTTTGAGACTTTACACTTACAATGCCTTATGTTAATAAAGCTCGTTATCTGGGTTTTTAATAATCCTGTAACAAATTAGATTTTTTTAAGATGACTTTTTACTTGTTAACATTTTATAAGGTAACCTAAAATAATCTAAAATTCTTGTAGCTGGGTGTTTTGAATAGTGCAGATCACTGCTGGTGAAAGATTAATTGAATATGTAGATCTGGAAAAGGACATCTATGAATAGCCTCTCCTCAGTTTAAGAACAACCACCTGTAGCTATGAAAAACACAGATTTAATAATTATTTCCATAATTAGCAAATTTGTCTCCTCCAGACCAATCTTGCTTTATTATTTATGGTGTTGATACAACATTGTAGTTGAAGCTGAAATCCAAATCAACACACAAATCTTCTTGCAAATTTACTTCTCAGGGAGATGTATGTACTGCATATAAAGAGGTAAATTGACAGGATGCCATTAAAACTTCAGGGACTTTCAGAAATTAAGTCCAAACAGGAGAAGTGCAAACTTGGACACATGGACAGCCAGCATTTTGAGCTACTTTACAAGAAGCATGACCAGCAGACAGGTAATTCTCCTATCAGCTTCCCAAACATGCATGGGTTTCCTTCAAAACTTCATCAAAGTTTGTGCATCTTCCAAACACATTGAAAACTCAACCAAAAAAAAGAATATGCAGTAGTATTTTGATTATTTATTGTGTATTAAACTGCCTTTGTGTTTTAATTCCTTTTTTGTCATTAGGTGAAGTCTCAATCAGCTGCACTGTGGTTACTTTGTTATGCTTAAATTGAAATATTTTAGTGCATCTCATCTTATCTCATCACAATGAAGCAGTGTAACAGGTTGCCCAGAGACACTGTGGAATATACATCCTTGAAGGATTTCAGGTTCAGACCAGATAAAGCTTTAAAAAGCCTGATGTCTGACTGACCTGATTTTAAACAGCAGAACAGGCTAGAGACCTCCTTAGGTCCTTTTCCAACCCTGCAACTCTATGTCTCCAAGGCTCATACAGATGTTTTGGTTATCCTAGGGTTATATAAAATGGCACTAGACATCTATGTTTAGGCAACTAAATAAGGGAGAAATGCCAGCTTCATTGAACAGGACAAAACCAAATAGTGAACTGTAAAGGAAATACTGTTTTAAGGGCACAATGCTCCTAGAAAGGGAAACTTTCAGGTCTATGCCTTTGCTTCAAGCACAGCTAGCAAGCAAATAGACATGGTACACTGAGAGATGTTTTATGAAATTGGAGTTCTAAGAAGATAGATAATCAGTCTTAACTCGATATTATTTGAAATCAGCATGTGTTGTTTACCAGGGCCTATAAAAAGGATTGAGTTGGATGCAATCCTAAAAACAAATCTGTAGAAAAATTCCCCCTCACTCATACATTTTTCTTTCTCAGAGCTTCTTCCCTGTAGAAAGGCTTGCAAGCCAATGCTGTCTAGACTTTGAAAAGTTGACAATCTCACTTGATGTCAGTTAACACAGAATATTGTAGGGCTACTGCTGCAGTTCATTATGCAAATTGCTGTAGTCCCAAGGAAACCGACTCTTTTAAGCAATTAAATTGTTTACAAGCCTATTTATATCTTGATAATGGTTTAGCCTGGGTGCTTTTTCGTTTCTGCTGGCACTAAGCATTTAAGCAGCATCTTTCTATTATCCATATGACCCACACATATTTGTGAGTTGTATGCTGTGGAAGCGATTGAATGGCTCATTTCTATGCAGGGATTCTTTCCTATATTCAAATGAGTTTTCAATCCATGAACCACATTTCCAGGGTTTAAGAAAAATTAAAACATTAAGTAATCGCCTCATGCAATTTTGCCAGCAATATGCAAACATCAGGCAGCTCACTGCAGAAAATATAATGTTTCTTTAAATGTTGCAGATATTTCTTCCATGTATTAAAAAACAGGATGAATAAGCTAAGTATATTTTGAAAATGAGATTTTTTTGGCCCATAAGAATTTTAATGGTAAGTGAATGGAACTTTACCTAATCAAAAAGACATGGTAAAAAACCCAAATGTGCAAAGCAATTGTGTTTAAATTAGGAGAAAGGACCTCATTAGCTAATTTAACATTCTTGTGTTTTTTGTATAAGAAAGAACTAATTGAAAATAAGAGATAAAGTCGATCCTTTTCATGTTTCCTTTCCCAGAAAACTATTCCCAACATTTTTAAAAAGAAAACATCATCTGTAAACGGGATTAGAATAGAATGTGAAATGAAAGCAAACCAAAGCCAAGAAGCATATACAAAGTAAAAAACATGCATGAACATACACACCAAAAACATGCTGATGCCTGGCCCCTCTTCTTTTCCTGTTTTCACATTTTAAAGCAAATCTAAACTATTACATTTTGAGAGGTGCCTGGGTCACAAAGAAGATTACAGCAAGATATTTCTTCCTTTATCTCTATTTCATTTTGTGAATTCCTCAGTTCTTTTGCTACCATATCCTATCTTCAACAGAGATAATGTCCTCTTCACTTAAATCTCACAATTTTGCCTCTTAGATTGACTGGGACTGAATTTATTTGAAAGGTGTGGGTTTTACTCCTGTCAAACCAAGAGTGTCATAAACTTATCCATTTTTTTTTGGTCTGGAGTTTTTAGCAAGAGGCTTTGTGGAAAACAGAATTGACACCACTATTAATTTCCTTTAAAAATCACAAGACAGTTACTTACTTCCCTTTAGGTGACAAATTTTAAAGGAAAGGAAACTATGTTAGGCTGTCAACCCTGATCTTGTACAGATGTCTAAGTATTCCTATTCAGTACGTACAACATATTTATTGAATGTAATTTACAGAGTATGTATACTGCTGATATGTTACATGGACAGCCACTGTCGTGCTGGCTATACACAAAAAGACAAACCATTAAGTACAATCAGTCCAAATCAGCTTACCTTTTTCCTCAGAAGGAAAATCTCAAGGTATTTCCTGACTTTACATGGCTGCTGACCATTTTTTAAAATAAATAAATAAGTATTTTGTACATAGACTTCCAAATTGCACTAGAAATCTAAATTTAATCTTTTTTTCTTTTTTTCCTGACTGTTAATTTTGCAGACGCCAATTAGAACAGAATGAACACTGAGTCTCTGACAAAAAGAAGCCAAGGATTCTAAATAATTCCAAGAAAAGGTTAAAACTGAACAATTCCTCTAGTACTAAAATCAAAATTGCATATATTAAAACTTCTGTCTTATTCTGATGAACAGTTAAAAAACCCAACTTACTGATTTAATATTAATTATTGCCTTAATTTGATCAATTCATTAACAGAGCTTTAATTAGTGGGGCAAAATTTCAGCGTATGACCTTAGTATATTTCTTCCTGTAGTGCAACTAAGTCTTTTTCCAAATTCATAAAAATTAAGCAGAAATATCTGTTTCCATCCCATTCCAACAGTGGTAAAGAAACCTCAGAGACATTCTGTTGCTCAGGATAGGAATTAGCATGTCATTGGGTCCTGCCCTCAAATGTAAACCTAGTTAATTTAAATTGCCAGGGAAGAAGCAAAAGAGCTGTGAAAATAAGCCCTTTGACCCACTGATCTGGATTTCAACCCCTTACAATCCATTGTTGCACTAACAGCGTTTGGATCTGTCTCTGCCTTTGTCTTTGCAGTCCATGACATCTGTTCCATAGTAATGGCATGGAAAACAGTTATCTGTTAAAACTTTAACTTTCTTGAGACATTCATAAGGTTTTGTCTTTCTTTGTTGATTCCCTGATGCCAAATCTCTGCAGAAACCTTTTCTTCAACTGACAAAGAAATCGGTTGCTTTCTTTCAATTTGGCTGACTTTTTTCCTATTTGTTGTAATTTCACATTTTTCAGATCTGTGCTACTCTCCTGAATTTGATGGAAACTGGAAATGTGCTTGATACCAATGGGGAGCAGAAGTGCCAGATGGATTAATAAAGAAAGAATGAACTTGTGAACCTCATTTCTTATGGGAATTAAGCAAAAAAAATACCTGTCAGAATATTTTTCCACTGTGAAGTTTACAAAGAGTGTTAATAATATTAATAAAGACATTTGTGTTTGTTTACACTTAACATAATAAACACATAACGCTGTTTGCTAGGCTTGGTGAAGCATATCTACTTCTTCCTTACCTATTCTTGTATGTTGCTTTGCTTCCACTTCTTTGGACCTTCTAGTAAATAAAATTGCAAAACTTAATCAGGTGCTATTGGCAAAGCTGACATTCTAAAAAACTAATAGAAAGTAGTAATTATATATAACTAATATTGGGGCTACTCAGTGATTGATGTGGACAGAACTTGATTTTTAAAAGAAATAATTGAGTTTGTGTAAATTATTACATTCTAACAATATTTTTAAAATGCCACATTTGTTTGTTTGTAGATTACCAATATTGAGATAATTAAATTCTTGTGAATTTAAGGTTATAAATTAAGTCTGACACCTCATGGCAAACCTCCATTATTGGATGTCATAATAAAATTCCAAGTATTTGAAAAGCCAAACCATATAGTCTATGAGACAAGTCTAAGCTGCTTTTGGGGTTTTGATTGGTTGGTTGTTTTTCTGTTAAAGAACTGCCTTGTTTTTTTCTTGGGTTTTTTTTTCTTTTTTTTTTTTTTTTTTGTTATGGTCAATGTTTCAACATACCTAATTATACATTGGATTAAATTAAACTCTATCTGAAAAAGGAAACCACTATAACTACTTTCTGTCACGGTAAATGATATTATACCAACCCCACTAATAGCAGTTAATTCAAATACTTCATTCCTCTTTCTTTTCTCTTGGGACTAATTTAATATGAATTGATGTGTTGAATCAAACACATAAAGGCACTGATTTTATTAGTGTTTTTTGTCTATGTCAAATACACTTATATTCTGCTATTTGTGAGAAAAGATATCATCTTATGTCCCAGTGCTAATGAAATACTCTCTCCTTCTTCAGCTCTCACAGTATTACAGACACATGTGAGGGCATACACATTCCTGTAAAGGATGGAAATACAGAAGAAGAACTTGAGTGCATCTCCATATGAAACACCAATGCACTGTCCAAAGACTGACTGCCCAAAGACAAAAACTGTTAGTATTATTATCACAGAATCACAAGGTTGGAAAAGACCTTTAAGATCATCAGGTCCAACCATTCCCATCGTAAGCTAAACCAGACCCCTAAGTACCTCATCTACCCTTTTTTTACACACATCCAGGGAAGGTGACTCAGCCCCTCCCTGGGCAGCCTGTTCCAGGCCCTGACAACTCTTTCAGTAAAATTTTTTTTTCTAACATCTAATCTGAACCTGAACAACTGTGCTCCATTGCTTCCCAGTGAGGTGAGTATCCCTGTTTTCTTCTTTCTTCTCGAACAGGGAGCTATGAAATCAGAAAGACGACTCTTCCTAACTCGTATTATTTTTGTTTTGGGCAGAAAAGGCTTTTTCCTCTTTCTGGAGTCTACTAAGGAAAGATGGTGAAAAATAGAGCATCTCTAAAATGACAGAAAATATATCACACACCACTTGGCTAATGGAGCTCTCACAGAAATGAAAGCATGAAGTCTGAAATCTGGTGGTTTTATTTAGGAGAAATTCAGAGACAGCAGGCATCCAATTTTGCAAAATCATCAGTAGGGAGAGCACTTGCTGTGTATGTGGAAGACCCAGGGTTCAGTGCTTTTTGGTATTGGACGGGATCCAGATCTGGTTCAGAGGACTTCAATAACAAAGCAAGCTGGATAAGGAACCTTATCTCTGCTTCCTGTTCACTGTGTGAGAGAGAGAGGGAGCAGAATAAATTTGACTCTCCAGCCTAGTGGTGGGGGCGTTTACTAGAAAGTGAAGCCTAGATTCAGTCTCCCATTCAATCAAAACCATTGTAATAAATGTAAAAGATGTAGTTCTGGGAGTAAGTGCTTGAACATTGATTTCTTTCCTCCTGGGGCACTCCCTTTTGAAACTATAAAGGAGCCTATTCTGAATGAAATCTATTATAAATGTAGCTACTTGGGGAAAAGCTATCACCTTATACTTAAGGAACGCCCTAAGGTAACAGCTGTCTGAAGTTCCTTGAAGTGGTACAACATGAATTGGGCTTATTATGCATAAAGTTGATAGTAAAAACAAGACAGAAAGGCAGATGATGCTGGGCAATTCTTAGTGTATATCACAGGATATACAAAAGTCAAGAAGGAACTTCCTTGGAAGCTGAGCAACTTATTAAAAGTCAAATTACAGGAAAAAGGCACAACCAGGTAACCAGTCTTCTTGGGGTCTCATCTGTGCCATTACACTGCTTCAGGACCACAACTGTTCAGTCATCACAATGAATTATTACTGATCACTTACTTTGATGAAATTAGGGTTTGAATAGGTCCCTGAATGTACTTACATTGGGTTTAGGGAGAAGCAATGATTTTCAGAAGCCAAAAATTTTCCCCTTCAAGTATTCAGTTCAACATTAAGAGATTTTCAGATACTTTTTTGTTATGGTCCTAGGTATCTTCATCAAAATGTAATAAACCACATATATGTTGTCTACAGGCTAGGTTGAGCACAAAGATCAATGGCTGCATAACATGAGACAATGTGTGTGGTGAAAAATGGATGGTTTTCTCAGCATTCCTGACACCCATGTACAACCACCTAGTACAAAATCTAGGTAGCATTATGTCCCATTATTCTTCTGCTTGATTCTCAAGCAAAATATAAGCTGAAGATACAAGCATGGGAATGTATGCAGCTATTTTTCAGTGTTCCTTTCTGAAGTGAGCTTACCATACACAAGCCCGTATTTACGATTTCTACACGGATAATTCTAGAATTTTATGCATTCAGTAATTCTTCACTGGATAAGCTTTTTGCACACCATTGCTGAGTTTATAACTTTATGACAGCTGAAGAAAGATGATAGCTGACAAGAAAGGAAGTAGAATAGCGTTCACCAATATTTACATTTCTATTTATCTCAATGCTTTAACCTACTCTCTAGTGCCAGAGGAAAAAAAGATCAACATTACTGGTCCTCATCCTATGTACTGACTACGTTTACACAACTATCATTAGAACAGTGTACCCAGAGAAGTGGAAGGAAAACAGAAAATAAAATTTATAAAAAACTATTTTATTGCTATAGTCATAATAATAACAGTAACTTAATATAGGAGAGTGACAAGTGTCTCCTGAGAACATCTGTTTAACTCCCTCAGGGCTGCCTAACTGAATGGCAGTGGTGATTTAGATGCTGTCTCTGACTTACCTCCACAAGCTAATTGCTCTGTTTTCTAGCATCAAATGGATTCTTCTATAGTTCAGGGATCTAGGTGCTGGACATGACTTGAAAGGTATCTTGGCACATTAAGCTACAATAAAAGGGGTTAAAATAGCTTACTGTCTAGATAAAATAACCTTGGGCAAATCTGGCTCTGTATTTCCCTTTTTGTCTCCTTTATAGCACCATATTTAAGTTAGCAGACACATAACACAGTAGGCTAGTGTGCTATGAATATATTTTTTCTATGATTTCTGACTAGAATATCTTTTTACACATATTAGAATAAAAATAAGTCAACTATGGGCCAAGAATGCGTATTCCTTAATAGCAGTGATAGGTTCTTCTGTATTTTTCCCTTCTCTCTATCCATAACATATATCAGCTAGTATCATCTAAGAATATCTCAGTTAATTCCTAGTTGAGGCAGAAATTGTTAACAATATGATATGTCCTGTACTCTATCCACTCTGCCTTGTGGTTACGTCAATGCTACATTTATATCAGTAACAGAATATGTTCTAAATTCTACAAGGTAAGTGATGTAGAGCAGTTTCTACCCAATATGTGTAAGGTCTAGAGTTTACTGTTAGATAGTCTTCAGCTGTTCCCAGTTTCTCTTTCTGAAGAAACTATCTAGCTTATTCTGCAAAGTGATGGTGTTTGTGAATTAATCTCTATGGAATATAAGAAATCATGGGCTGGTACTCTGCTTTACAACACTGAACCAAAGTCCCTTTATGCACCAAACTTGTCTTTTCAAAAAAATTTACTGGGTTTGGATTAGTTTTCTCCAACAGCCTTACGAGAGTCTGGGATGTACAAGAGCTTTGATTACACTGTCTCATATTTCTCTGACTCTTTCCATGTAGTCTGTGAATACACCCCATATACAAGTTTTTGGTTTTATCAATATGATGTTTTCATAAATGCTTCAGTTCAAACATGGTATGAGTGTGCTAAGGTCATGAGCAACAAGGTGCTGATGTGACTCCAAGTACCCAAAGAGAAGACTGCCTGATAATTTTCTCCTCAGAAAAAAACATCCTTCTTTCTTCACTTGTAAGCACCTACATTGTGGTGTGTAGTTGTCTTCAGCAGAGTCTTCCTCTGGGAGCTCCAACTGTCAAACAAAACATATTTCTGAAAAGGGATGGGATTTGTGGAAATAGCTGAATCTATCCTGTAGAGCTGCACCTTGACACGTACGATGACTTAGGCTGTCAAATAAATAGTGCTGCTGATGTACAGTTTGAAGCTTCTTTCTGAATTGTAATTCATTTAGTCAAAACCTTCAATCCATCCCAATGACAAAACTCCCTTTTTAGTGTATTATTAAGGAGCTATTTTCACTACTCAACACACACTTCTGTGGGGGTCATAGGAGGAAGATTGCCTGAGTTTAACTAGAGGCATAGTGTTTGTGTGAAACTGTAATGGATCATCTGGGGTTTTTCTCTGTGTGCTACACATAATGCTTGAAGGGATTCTTTCTTGATGAAGTTTTCAACACTTTAAGGTTTTGAAATTTAGTTACCCTCCTCAGTGGAGTAAATACAATATTTTGAACAGTATTCACAATTTTGAAATGTTTCAGTCTACACAAAGCAATATATTTTAACTACATTTTATTGCCTTGAATATATTATTTCAAATTTAGGCTACATATGTCTGATTATAGTATTTCAGAAGAGTATAAAGGAGAAAAAATCACAATTGTTCTCAAAAGTAATAGGAATTTTTGTCTAGAAACTATGCACATCTTTGAAACTTCAGTAAAGTGAAGGCTGTCAACAGCAATGCTTCTGTATTGTGCATTGTTTCATGCAAGAAGAAAATAAGTTTTGAAAAGGTGGTTTTGATGGCAAAAGTGTAGGAGTATAGTATGGAGAAGGAAAACACTAGAACACTTAAAAGCCTGTGGATTAGGATTTGGAGTGGTAGTTTTGCCTCACTGTGATTTCATATCTATTGACTTGGAGTGGGAATATATTAGCTTTGGGGTGTAGTAAAGTATACTGTGTCATAATAGTTTTGCCAAGAGAGACAGACTGTACTGTGTGATGCTCAGTAGTCCCTTTTCTGTTTTCTGTAATGCCTTGTACAAAGTTTAGCAGAACAGATCTGTATGGTAATGACTGCTTGTGATAGGTGTTGCTAAGCCCTAGGGAAGGCCAAGGGTCCTACTGCAGATTTAGTGCTAACAGTTAATGACACAAAAACATGACTTGTGGAGCACCAATAGATCAAATATTATGCTGAGGCCAGCTTAGCCATGTGCTCTACTGTACTCTTATGGGAATAGAAAATCCTGAAATACACAAGGTACCAAGCTTCATATAGAACTGCTAGCACACTTGATGCCATAAACTCTTAGAATTCACCACAACAGACTATTTTAGAATAAATAATTTGATTAAACACATAAAGGTATGTGACTAAGAGCTGCATCTGCAGTTCTGTGAGTTAGGGTAATGTTAAGCAGACTGTTAAGCCCTGTATTTCAACATTTCAGAGGTTATGAACTCAGAGCAGTGAAGGTATTTCCCCTGGTTTAGTATTAGATAACATTGGGAGATAGGAAGGGCTGTTTACTTTCCCAAAAATATTCAAGAGAAACACCAGATATTAAATGAGTCACTGCAGTTCTCACCTTTATTTAAAAAATGACATAACTGAAGTAGGGTTAAGGTTGGGAAGCAATGATATGAAGAAATTAAATTTCTTCTGGTTCACAGGGATAATCTATCCCAGTAGTGGTTTAAGATCTACTGGGACTGGGTTGAGAGGTCTGAAAAGTAACCTTCCATTTTAAAATTCACTGCAGTGCAAGCACTTTGCATCACATGTAAATCCATATATGGGGTGCCTTCAGAGCAGGATTTGCCTAGCACCTGTTTAAAATGGGCAGTGTGCATCCAGCATTTTTTTCAGTTGGTCCTCTAGCAGGACACTCATGGTGACAGTAAAAAGCTTCATTTTCCCTTGTGGAGCAAATACATGGAGCTCCACAAATTTTGTGTATCCAGCTATTTGCATACTATTTCTCTCTTCTTCCTGTCAAAGAACAAATAGGCAGTAGCATCTGAGTCTGAAAAAATCCATTTTAAATAGACTACTGATCTAGAGAAATATGCAAACTTATTCCATTAAGGACATACTTTATTGTCTACTGCTGAAGTAGCTGCATTAAAAGGAATCTGTATAAAAAAAAAGAACTTGAATCAATATCTACAAAAACTATTTCAACAAGCAAAGATAAATGGTTTTCTAGTATAGATTGTGCTGAGCTGCTGACATACCTGTATTTATATTCAGTGATGTCTAAAAAAAAGTTTCAAAAAACCTAAACATGGGGAAAGTAATCACCTGAGATTTGACACTTTAAAACCAGTGATTGAAATTAGTGTTTCGAGGCCATGAGTCCATAAGGTATGTGACTGAATAGCTGCTGAAAGCATACTGATTTATCACCTTATGCAAGCTCTAAATGCAAATTCAAAAGCCATACAAGAAAAACTCATTAAAAAATAGAATTTCATTAGGGTTTTTTTACACTATAGCATTTAATAGCCTTACTTATTTACTTTTATTATTAATGATTTAATATTGGACATGAAAATTAGTTAGAAAAAAATATTTCAAGTCAGTATATGCAGGCCAATAACATTCTCTTCTCCCCAAAATAACTGGACAAACCTGGTGTGGGAATATTATTCTCTAAGCAAACAACATTTTCAGAAGGCTCACAGCATTATACTTATCATTACTATTATTATTATGGACGAATGTTCTTAAACACTTTAGCTTAGTTGTCATTTATGGATGCCTCAGAAAAGAAAACTATTCACAGGCTAAGTGGGTTTTAACAAGGTTCAGTTCTTTATACTCAAGGGTAAATCTATTCAAGTTAAATTATTAAGTGAATGTAGAACAAATACCACTTACAATGACAAATTAAACTACACTTCAACCTAGGAATATTTACTTCACCAGAAGTGTTTTCATCTAAAGAATTACATTTATGAGGAAAAAAAATAATCTAAAGAGCATTCAGGTGCTGCAATATTCCATGATTGTATTCTTTCTAATCCCAGAGTCAAAGAGGTAGCCAACTCTGTATCTCTACAATCATGTATTATAGTTGTACTTAGAATCACAATGGACGGGAACTAGAGGCGGAAGGAAGGAAGGAAGGAGGGAAGGAAGGAAGGAGGGAAGGAAGGAAGGAAGGAAGGAAGGAAGGAAGGAAGGAAGGAAGGAAAGGAAGGAAGGAAGGAAGGAAGGAAGGAAGGAAGGAAGGAAGGAAGGAAGGAAGGAAGGAAGGAAGGAAGGAAGGAAGGAAGGAAGGAAGGAAGGAAGGAAGGAAGGAAGGAAGGAAGGAAGGAAGGAAGGAAGGAAGGAAGGAAGGAAGGAAGGAAGGAAGGAAGGAAGGAAGGAAGGAAGGAAGGAAATCAAGAAAGCTGAAAAAAGCAAAGAAAATTATGTGATTTTAGAGAATTTCAGCAGACATTGTGTAGCGGGTCTCTTCTCTCAGACGTTTCCTGGTCAACATCTGTGGTAACCAGTGGGAGGTTCATGACTAGTGCCATTGCAAAGCAGAGAGGAGACTGGACAAAGAGAAGCATATTACTACCCTGATCACTGTTCTATGGCCCTCCCTGCAGGCATAGCCCCATCCCTGAGTGTTAATACAAGGAGCAGGGAACACTGTAAAAGAACTTCTTACAGCAGTGAATTGTGGGAAGTGACATAAACAGCTGAGATTCCAAATGCAGACAGAAACTACCAAGTAACTGGGTAAATGCAGGGGCTTGAGTAAGCTCCTGAAACATTGGAGTCAGTATAGAGGGCTGCAAGAGGTGAAAACACTAAATAAGATGAATCTTACTATGAACTCCTGTTTTATTTGCATAGAAACCAAATTGGCAAATTAAACTAATCAGAAAATCTGAGGATCCTGCCCTGTAATGTACTATTTTTGCTCAGGGCAAAAATAAGAACCTTTGTTTTTTATGTGTCATTTATAATTTGATTGGGTTTTTTTGAATTTTGGTCTTTTAGCCAATTGAGGTAAAACTGCTTTTTCTTAGTCCTGAAAGACAAATATTGGAAACTACAATGCTTAACTCTAATAGGTCTTAGCAACTAAGTTAGTCTTAATCTCCAGTCTGTAGCATACCAAATCTGGGTGTCACAGAGCCCTGGAAGCTTCAATAGTTGCAGCTAATTTATTAGTAATGAGAAGTTCTTTCCAGGATATAATGATCTGAGAGAAGGAGACCAAAGGGAGCTCTGGCTTTTATGCAACTGTGATCTCTTCAGGTAGTAAATGCCCAAGAGAAAATTGACATCTTCTTGAATGAGAGACGCTTGTGACAGTGCTCCCTGGCTGGATCCTGACCCATGCTTCCCCCTGTGCATACCAGCTTGTGGAGAGGAGCATAGCTAGGTACAGAAAGGCATGACAGGAGATGAAAGGCTTACAGATTACTGACTAATAAACACCCTAATGCATGCTGGAAATGGGTAAGTTTCCAGGGTTCACAGATGTCAATCTTCAAACATCCTTGGAGCTGTGACTATGTGCACGTGGGCATGGATGTGGTGGGGTGAAACCTTCTCTTGCCTTTAACACAAGGGACTGCTTGAGCTCACACTGAGAAGCTGTGATCAATTTTCCAAATTAGGGCTCTCAAACTAGCATTCAAACACCTTTGATCTGGCTAAGACCCACTACTTACACAAGCCCTTCAGTCTTTACTCGGGTGAAAGTTTTTCTGACCTTGAGGGCAGCATTGCTGAAGAGAAGGCTGCAGAGAGAGGTAACTTCCATCCCTGTTAATGCCACAAGGCTTACAGAATACCTCCTTCACATTCCTTCAATTACACCAAAGCATGTAAAAAGAAGAGTCTCATTTCTTTGACGCACACTGGTTCAGTTGTTGGCATGACAAGTTGTTTCTCACTGCAGCTCTCTAAAATACTATTGATTTTGGCAGAATGGCTAAAATGAGCTACTGTTTGCTGCTTATTGTCTTCCATAGTCAGGCTGGCTTTGGAATCACAGGGCTCTCACTGGCAATTTCAAGTAGGGGCAATACACACTACACAGTTTAGGTCCAATTTTGTTTTGTCAAAGAATAAAATTTTCCTGTTCTGCCACTTTCAATAAGATGACTCAGATTGCCTTGCCATTTTCAGCCTCTCCAGTGAAATATTACCAGTGTCATTTTTGACAACGTTCTAGATGTAAATAGACTCTGTACCCAGGAGATGTGGCTCCTATATCTGAAAAGCAAAGGAAAACCATTTTTTACTTACTCAAAAACTTCTTTTGTCTTCAGGAGAACAAATACAGATAAAAGTTGACTGTCTAATCTTTCTTTTATTTTGTTTTTTTGAGGCCCTTGCAGTGTTGAAGTGTCTTTTCTGAGAATACCAAAAAGAAATATCCTGCAAATAAAGAAGAAAGAACAGAAATACACATACCTACCTTCATCTTTATGTAAAATTGTACAAGTTATAAGCAATGGAACCTGAGCATGATTTTCTGATAGGCATTTGTTTTATTTGGTTATATTTACAAGAGGTCCTTTATTTTATAACTGTGAAAAGGAGAAAGTCTGCTGATCGGTTTGCAGCACAGGACTGAACTATCTGTGTGCTCTTCAACAGAGGTTTCCTGAAGTTTCACTCAGATGGGAGTTGTCTCACTTGTAGAGTAACAGATTTGGCATCTTGATGGCCCTGGACAGACACAAGGCAGGGAAATGACAATAGGACCATCTATCTTGCCTTTGGTTTATACCATGTTAGAAGCCAAATTGTCATATCATCTACCCCTGAATATGAGTAAGGATGAACATGGCCCTTTGATACAAGCCAGCCATAATATAGTGAGAAAATATTGCTCTTTTCCATTCTTGCTTCATCTAGGCACCTCTAATCCCCATTTTTTAGAACAGACCCTGGGGTGGTCGGTATGTAGGAGTGAATGGAAGCAATGGCAATAGGAATGAACCATGCAAATCCTTTACTGCACAGATGAGACCTGAAGTCCATGTAGTCTTAAACTAAATTAAGCACTCTGTAAGGACAGCTGGAGAAGTAGAATCTGCAATTTTTATAATTTTAAGATAGACAAGATCACATTCATCCTTTGTCTCAATTCTGATTTTGCAGCTCTCTTAGTTCCCAGGAAGTCAAGTAATTTGAGAAGTATTTATTAGCCTCAGGATGAGCTGGGGAATGTCCCACTGGGGAGAAATGATGATGGCTTGCCCTCCTGGCAATCCCTACCTGAACTATCATCTGCGATGTGTAACCAACCATACTTTTACTGACTGAATAACACAAAGTGGCATTAGTATTTCACCGAACAAAGATTCTCCTTTCATTAACTCTAATTATGATTTGTTTTATTGATGAGTACATGGGAGTGCTTTCCAAGGACAGTGCATAAAAGTTTGTAGGAGCCACAACAGCACTAGAGTTTAACAGGACGCAAAGCACTGTACAAAAGCAAGGCTCCAGTGACAATATTCTTTAGCTATGAGGCAATATCATATTGAGCAATGGAGTATGAGACTGGAGCAAGTAGGAGAAGCTCTGGGTTTTTTCAGTTCTTTTTGGGGGGGTCATAGGATGGGTGTCACATTGTGATTTATTCTAACTTTTTGATTTCTAACATACTATGAAACTGTTGTATATTGCAGCACATCTGCAGCCATTTAGGGCTTTATAGCTGCAGTTACTTTTCATACCTTAGATATCTCCTGTTTCACTGCAGCAGTGGGGATACAACCCAGATCACCTTGTTTATAGTCGCTATTAATATTATGGAGACTATCAAAGTTCTGGGTGCAATGCCAGTTGCAGACATGTGCCCTAGCTATTTACTTCCAGTACTGTATCATGAGGGCTGTGCTTTGGGTGTAACTCAAAAGTCAATTTGCTGATGACTCAACAAAACATATTGGAGCAAAAAGGCACTGAATATTTTTTAAAATTGTCTTAAAGCATATGACAGATTAGACATTTTCTATATTGGTTTTTCAAGTTCTATTTCTAACATGCAACTATGTATCAACACATGTAAAAGGAGAAATTAATTGCATTAAGAAAACTATGTAACATTATTTATAACATTCTGATTGAGGTACCAGAGATTGTAGTGGGCATCTTCTAAAGAGATACCCTGACCAATTAGGAGGAACTTTTTTGATAATAGCCTTTTGTATTCACTCTTTTTACTTCTCCTTTATAAGCCATTAATGGGCATATCAAAGAAAAAAGTAGCCCCATAAGAATCAGCTTTGGAAAAGATAATTCGAGATCATCTAAGTTCATGTGTCATTAGTGTGGAATTGTTCTCTATAGCATAGTTTCAGGAGCTTTATTCAGTCTAATGTTAGGTAGTTCAAGCACAGAATTATTTTTCTGTTTCTCTATAGGCCTCATCACTAACTAGTTGGATAGTTTAAAAACAAATAAAAAGGTTTTTTTCATTTTCATTCTATTGCTTTTGATTTTCTATAACCTATTGCCTAGGATGACCCGTGGCTTCTTTCCTCTACATGTGTTTATTTACACAACTTTTCAACTTTATTGTTGCAAACAGGGAACAGAAACCTAGAGATTAGGATTTTGTGGGGTTCTTTTTTAAATTTAATTAGAAGACATCAGTTCATTTCCCTGTTGATATAAGGAAATTCAATCAAAATTCTCTTTACTTATGTATGTATATTTATATACAAAACCATATCTCTTCAGTCTCCTGTAATGGTAAGAATAATGGAGTTTAGGTCTTAATTTTACTTGAAAATATAGAGTAATAATAAATTATAAAATGCATAGTCATAAGATGGTGTTATTCTTCCATCCAATTTCTGAGACATATCTAATGACTGATATGAACACTGTGTGATAGTGCACAGTCATAGAAGTTCTTTCTAGCCTTAAAATCACAGGGTTCTCATAGCAGAGATGTAAATTCAGACTCTAAAATACCTCCAGCTTGGGAGAATCACTTTATAGTCAATGGGAAAAAAATAAGAAAAGCAAGTAAAACCTTTACAGTAAGCTCCTGTTCTGTACTGTCGTACAGTAGAACATCTCTTTCCAGCCTACCCCCAAGACACTAACATAAGATAAGCACATACCTCCCAATAATTTTATTAATTATAACATTAGAAGTCTGTGGTCCAATCTTACTCATTAGGTTTTTAAATCTAGCGCTATTATTATCGTATTTTTATTTCCTATATTTTTTCTTTATTTTCCTCTCTAACTCCATCTATGAGAATCCATGAAGTCACAGTCCAAGGTAATAGGAAAAGTGCCTTATAATCATAGCTCAATTTTCTTTTCACATTGTTTCATTCCTTTCCTGACCTTAACACTGACAAACTACACTTAAACATATCTCAATTTCTTGTGTAATTATGTCCAGGCAAGGAAGTCCCTTCTCCTCTCTGATAGAAATTAATTTTCTTCACTGACCTTCATTTATGAAATTTCTAATTTAAGGCTGTTTCCTCATCCCCAGCTTCAACTTTCTGTTTAAGCTCTGGTTAATGTCTTTGTGGCCTTTATTCTGGATTTGCACCATATGGACACTTAGGACTTTTCTAAGGCATTGCTCAGTGTCATGTACAATGCCTGTGATGAACTCAGATGCAGTAAATAAGTTACCACTTCTTCATCTGTGTGTCCTAGCTCTTTTTTGTCAATGTGCATATGCACCTTTGGCACTGCATCCTGGTGTTTTGGCCTGGGATTAGTTGAGGAGAAAATTACTCTTCCACAGGAGAAAGATTGTTGAAATTACAACAAAGTTTCAAGATTTCTGGAAAAAACAAACAAGGAAGATGATAGACATCCTGAGTATCCATCCAACCCCAAATTTGGGTTAATATTTCATCTTTTTTATGAAACCTAAGTTCAAATGTTTTATCTGCACTTTCTCCCATTCTTTTTTATCTAGAACCCTTCATCTTCCCCTTTAGCGAATAAGACAAGTGAAAAAATCACTCTAATTTACACATTTTGAACTTGACAGTGCTGGTGGACATTTTTACCTAGGAATCTGCATTCCTGCAGTATCCTTTTCAAAAGACATGGCAAAGCCAGTGCTTTCTTATGCTTTTGTTAAAAAATTCATGATTATATGGTGTGCTGGAATTGCATAGTTATCTACAATACAGATGGATATACACAAGTAGACAATCACATTTCCTGTAAATGTGGTATCTCCTGAACTAATAGTTTAAACATGTCACTCATTTCAGCTAATTAGTCCTGCAGTAAATGGGAGGGGGGGTGGAGGGGGTGGGGGGTGGGGCGAATAGCAGTGTTAATGGGAGAAAAAGAGCTCCTATAATTACTCCAGCTTCCTTTCATGCATTTGCTTCTATTCAGGCAAGCTGTATACCAATCTTACCTGTCTGCAATGCCTCCAGGATGCAAACTTACAAATCTGCATTGCTTATACAGTGTGATAAATACATGCTAATTCTGAGGGTGTGGAGGATAACTGCACAATCCAGTTTAACAAGCACATAATGATTTTGGAATTGGTTTAAATATCATCTCCAACTCTTTCTTCTCCCTGTGGTTTTGCAACAAAATCCCAGATTATTCCTGGCAATCCTTCCAGTTACATGGCATAAGTGATTATTTTATGTTACTACTTTGTGATTGTGCCAACAACATGCCAGGAAATGTTTGGTCAGAGAGCAGGTTGAGTTTCATACCAACCCACAGCAAAGTCAAGGGGATTTTTCTGGAAAGATTGACAATGTAGCAGAGCTTACTCTGAAAGTGAAAAAGCACTCATGGGTAAAATAAAGCATTGCTGAAGTTTCAGGTTAACAGTTAATGATCACACAATTCTTTGCAGACAATTACCGCAGTCTTTTTAAAGCCCCTTTCGTGGCTGTTGAAGGGGCCCTGGGGCTTTCCTGTACTACTGATACCATTTTACCAAGCAATCAGTTTGCTTACATCTCAAAATGCAAAGTTTAACATTCTCCTTTGGTATTGTGTCATGTAATAGTCTCCCTCATATTCATCCAGCTGAATGCGACTTTTATTTTTACAATAAAGGGAAGCAACGTCTAAGAATGCTGGCATGGTCTCTGAGCATTGAGACTGGTATCTCTGAAAAAGTTTAAAATGTATGAGTATCTACCATAGATGTCTGTGAGTTTAAAAAAAATAATGTGTTTATTTTAATTATTTCATTATTTCATCACATCAGTATTTCATCTTCATGGGTTCACAGTAAACAGACAGTTCTTTAGGAAGTGGAACTAGGAAAGCACATACCACAGACCAGACCTGTCTTAAAGACTTTTTATTAGAAATGCATGCAATGGAAAAAAAAATTAAAAATTGTTTCTGCATATGAATTGAGACCCAGAATAAGCAAATAACTTGTCTAAGGTGACAAATCTTGAACAATGTTCATGATGCTTCATATCCTTTCACACAAGCCAAGCAAATGGAAGAAATACAAGTGATTGTAATCCTCTCTGCTTCTAGCCTGTGAGTAAGTTTTTATCCTGGTGTACCACCAAACCATACTGCTTCCAGGACTCAAAGTACATCACTTTACATAAAAAGTTTTCATTCTAATTTCTGTGTTCTGGGGAAATCTATCATTTCAGTTGTGGACAAGGAATCAACTCAACTCACCTTGCTCTAGACAATGACAGTGTAACCACCTGCACCAGCCACACTAAGCTCCTTCTGTTGGCAGTGGTAAGAAACAGGATTTATCAAGATAAAATCAAATTAATTCCAAAATGGGTATCTGAAACCAGTGAGACTATCTAAAAGTACTCAACTTGCTGAAAAGATTATAACTGACCCAGTGGGGAAGACATATTCTTGTCTAGATTTTGTCCAATGGATCACACATCAGAAGTCACATAAATTAATTTTAAAATCTAAACAATTGCAAAGAATAAGTTTTGTACTTACAGAGAGTGAGAGAGACAGAGAAGAAAAATCTTGGAGGAGTAAATTTCTCATAGTCAGCCTTGGATTACAGCTACATCAATGATTATTTACCTCTTGGAAAATATTTTTCTTAAATAAGACATATTTAATGTAAAAACTGAATTAGAACTCATAAAAAAATTACAAATTGATATTCAGTCGATTTGAAAATAGGCAATCATCATTCAAGTGAGAATACTAACAAAACTTTTTGCATTAAATAGTTCTGCATTAATATGCATACACGTGCACAAACATATATTATGTACAAAATGTCACATGAAATGAAAATCACAGCATACTTCATTTTTTATGGAATCGCTTTTTAAAACAGCATTAACATTTGCATTTGCAGTTTCTGTGCATGAACATATGCTACATTTATTTGCCTGAATCAATAAAATATAGAATTATTTAACTGTCACCAGAGTCCTAAATGCTTATAATAGGGATTTACAGTTTTAAAAACTTTGCTTTTAAAATGATTCAGAGTATATAAGTCAAAATATTGCCTGGGTTTTTTTTTTTCTTCTAACCTTTTTTATTCTTCTATAGATCCTTTGATATTCCATTAGTGTCCTGAAAAGCAAGCCAACTTTATTTGATTCAAAGCAAGCATGGGGAAGATTTGATTATGAATGTATTGAAGCAAAAATAGGAACTGACACATTATAGTATTCAACATTAATGTCTTAAAAGAGACAGAATGGTTTTTTGCATTTATGTGACTTCGCTGTTTCATTTTCTATGATCCATTAGCTTTTCTTTTCTTGCTTCAGGGTGGATCTGATGAAGGGAATACAGTCAGATGACCCACGCATCCACACATTTTGAATCAGTGAATCATTGCTTTGAGTGAGAAAATAATGACACTTTCATCAATGTAAGCTTTTACTGTTCCACAATTGCATACACAAAAACCATTGTTATGACCTACTGAGCTACTCAGAGTACTTTTTGCCCTTGGAGAGATCAAGGAATGAATAAATCCAGTAGGTACACTGGGGCATGGTAATAAAATAATACAAGAAGATTGGAATTCACATGAAATTATTCAGTAGATAATACAAGGATTTAGGAACAATTGGAATGTGTTCAGTCTGTCCTTTTCAATAAATTAAAAAAGTGAGATCAAGTAGAAAAATGACATCATCTAATTTTTTAAATCATTCCTGATTTTATGCACAGAATAATTTCCCCTCCTCACCACATTCCCCACTGGCTCTAGTGAAAGCAGCAGTGGGCAGAGGACAGGTGGGAAGCTGGGAACCCAGAAACATGTAGGCTGGACAAATGAGTGGACTATGCCTCCAGAGGCCATGGAGGTCATTTCAATAGCAGTTTAGGTTAATTTCTGCACTTACCTCTGCATGCTTTCCAACCTCTGATGTTGCACTGGGTAATGCATCACCTTTTCTTTAACTCCTTTGACATCATTAAGTTATTGAAAGAAGGTAGAAATGGATGCGCTCAGCTAAAGAAAATATTTGCAAATCTATTCACAGAGGGAAAAGTAAGTTTTTGCAGCAGGAAGAACTAAGCCTGTCTAGAGGCTGGCTCTCAAGAAATAGCTGGTAGTCAGTCATCAACAGGCAGGGTACCTTTACTGCCACAGTCATTCCTGGCTGGTCAGGAGATCTAGTCCAGCTCATCTCCTATACTGCTGTCTTTTCCCTCACACTATATTTTATTTCTGCCTCTTCTAATATTTTCCTTTTCCTCCTTCCACTCACATCAGCTCAGTGCCTCCGTCTCCTCTGTTTTTCTTCCCTTGTAATTTATTGCTTCACAACAAAATCTGCCTTATCCTCATCAGACAACATAAAATCATGGAACATGTCACCAGTACTTTCACTCTGCTTGCATATTGCATCTCTTTCCCTGTGTGTTTTATTTTTCTAACTGCCAATTTTTAAGGTTTTCTACCTTAAACTTTCCCAGATCAAAACAGAATAAGGCTCCTGTTGTCCGTAGTTTGTGAATTCATTGCAGGAAAGAGAAGCACAGCATCCAATTTGTCTTGATTCACAAGGTATTGATAGTTATTTGTCTGCCTGAATAAATGCTTTTCAGTTACAAAAGGGTTCTTGAATCCTGAGATGTTATTAAATCCAACATATGGGGTTTTAATTAAAAGGAAATGTGTATTATTTCTTCATCGTTATTCTTTTATTTTCCCCCTTGTTTTTAATATCTGCCACCTAATTAAGTCTCAGAAAAATGTGTGGGTGACTAACATAATAAAAATCACACAGACTAGTGAATAGGGCTTGACCCCAAGTCCAGTGAAGAATAAATTCCATTAATACCAATACGTGGCAAGACTGTATCTGTAGCTCAGCATCTGAGAAGGCAGTTAGCAAATGATTCAGAGCTTGGAAATTACTTAAAGTACATTTGTTTGATTCAGAGCTTGGAAATTACTTAAAGTACATTTGTTTGCCAAATTCTTGTGAGTAATAACCATCATAAACTTGTAGACTATCAAACCTGATTTTTCACTAACAAAGCAAGAGAAGTCAGCTACAATAAAGACTTTCCACGGAAATAATCCGCTTTTACTTACTCAACCCTTTTCTTTGCCAGGGGAAGACCAGTCCATAGGCATACATTAATGTATTTTCTACAGTTGAATTTTCAAGGTGTTAAGTCCTGTTCATTTACTTTTCTGGTGCAAATCTTGGTTTCAACAAATGTCTACTGGAATCCAATATTAAGAAACTTTTTCCATTTAAAAAAATTTAAGAACATGTTTTTTCCAATAATAATAATAATGATAATGATAATAACAATAATAATAACAATAACAACAACAACAACAACAACAACAACAATAATAATAATAATAATAATAATAATAATAATAATAATAATGTGGCTGTATTAGTATTACTTTATTTTGATAGTTTCAAACCTTTGAATCACCAGTGCTTCACGTACGTAGCATGCTATGTCCCACAAAGAACCTGGACGTTTTGTACTTATTTTTTGTTCATGCACTATAATGAATAATGGATTTCTTTGTGATATACTGACTGCTTTTCTTATCTAAAGGCTTATCTTCATATCTTGAAAGAAGAGAGGGAGGAAGATGGAGACAAAGGGAGAAAAGTTACACATACATGAAGTCCACCTCATTGAATTAGGAAGCTGTGTCTTAGCTATTGATGGACTTCCTGTGCTTGAAATACACTGTCTAAAGAAGTTCCTGTGAGATGACGGGAGAGGGTGGGCCAAGAAAAGGATTAGTTTTAGTTCATCAGAGTTTCAAGTTATGCTGTATCAAATGGTTCTTGAATATGAACTTCTAGAAGACCTGTTGAATATGAGCTATAAGAAGATTGTAAACTATCTCAAAGTCCAGACCAGGTATGTATCTTCAAATAGATTTCCTTTAATTGTAATGAGGTTTCGACTCCAGGTTTTTACTCACAGTCTTGTAATTCTTTTAAAGAATGAAATACTTGTGCTTCCAGCAGAGATTCTCCTCTTTATTCCATTTCTAATTTCTGATCCTTGAAATCAACAGAAAAGCTTAAAAAAGTGCATATTCTCAACACACTCCATATGTTCACTTGTATTTGGTCTGTATAATATTACCACCATGACTGCCATTGCTATGATAATCCTATCCCATGCCTTTGCTTTAACATATCATGTTACTAGTGTTCTCCTGAGACACTTTAGGTAAAGTCTCAGAATGAGCTTCATATCACCTGACTCAAAATGTCTACAAATGTAGATATTTTCATATAAGGCACATACCTATTCACTTTATATTTATTTGGAAAACATAATGACTGTTGAGTGTAATTCATCTGGTCTAATTTAATGTCTCCATTAAGATTCAAGGAATTGTGTCCTAGAACTGTCCATTTCTTTCCACTGGCTATAAAGGCAGTGACTAGATATAGCTTAAAAGAATATGTACTTCTTGTAGACATCTCAAATTTAACAAGATAAATTTAATCTTTTCCATTTTCCACTGCTATATAACCATTCATTTCAGTTATTTAATTTTTACTACAAAAGAAGAAACTAAAAACAATCAACCACCTCTTCCCCACAGACAGGTATTTCAAAATAATGTGTTACATAATCTCTTCTGTATCTGTCTGCTGGTTACATCTATCTAAGTGACTCTCAACAAAAATATACTGCTCATATGGTTTTGGAAATTGATCCAAGATCTAGTCAATTCAGTTTTATCTTGCATATATTTTGCTTTAATTATATTTATAATATTTATAAATACACACCTACATTTCTCAACATCATTGATTGCTTTCCAATAAACACAGGAAACTACATTATCTGCATTATCTTATAAACTATTAACTTCTTCCTTGTTGTCCTGTCAGGTTCTTGCTTTATGCTTCAAAAATATTCAGAGAGTAGTTCAAAGAATTAACCTGTACCTCATTCCAGCCATACAGCTTCAGGTCATCTATATAAAACAGTTGTGAAATTGCCCCCTATCTCCTTCTTAAATGATTAAATAGCCCTTTCTTTCATGACATGCTGCTGAAACAAGAGTATAACAAATTGCAAAAGTGACAAGTAGTCACTTTGGTAAATCTCACATTGTGCTTTTATCTTGTTTCATATTTTACCATATTTTTTTCTGCTGTAGTACATGCTTTCCCTTATTAATTTGTCTACATTTCTCTAACAAAAGATGCACTTTCATCATTTCAGCTGGAGTCCATTTACGTGACATGATGTAAAACATTTTTGCTTCGTCTACCCACTGTGCAAGTTTCATGTGGGTATTTTTTTGATTTTTTTAATCTCATGCTCTGTAGCAACTTTGATCTCCATCAGCTGGTTCTTCACCCCAAAAGCATTCCTTCAGCATCTCTTTTTCCTCCCCAGGAAACATCCAATTAGTTTCAACGTTTGTCCAGTCTTTCACTAAAACATCCAGCAATGACTCCAGGTCATACTCAAGGCAAGTTACGTGTCTTAAACATTTAACATCAGACATTTTCTCTTTTATTTTCAATTTAATAAACAAGGCCTTTTCTTCCATTATCCACTTAGTGGCATCTTTCCCCAACATTTCTTCCAAGTCTGTTCTGGTCTGTGGCAAGTAGTGTAGCAAATAATGATGAACTCCATCCATTCCAAGTCCTTTCTAATTTATAAATCTACACAATCCCCTTTGCACATCCTTGTATGGAATTTACACTTCTTATTCATTAATCACTATTAGAATTATTTCCAAGGGGTTTCAATTAGATTGATTCTCCTTCTTGGTGGCATTTTTTGTACAACAGAGAATACTGGCCCCATAAAGCCTACAATATAAAAGTTGGTTTTAAAGGCCAACCATTAAAAGTAACAGTTGTAAGTCTTGCCAGACCAAGCCACATAAGATTCGCATTCCATTGAAATGACTAAAAAGAATCCTACAAGCCTGACCAAATTTAAGACTGTCTCAGGTGTGTGTCTAAATATATAGATGTTTGTGTATATATAAGTTTTCCTGAAAACTGAGATGAGATTTATTTGGAAACATATTTTTATCCTCTTTTAGTTTCAAAATAGGAAAATTGTATTGTCTTCTAAAACATAGCCCATATGGAAACTGAGAAGTGGTTTATGATGTTCTGAAGGCCTCTTGCATGAATATGGCTATATTGACATTTTAGATTCTGACTGACATTTTATTTACTGACAGAATTATTGAGAACTTTGCAGCAAAAAGTATTTTAAAAGATGTAAATTAAGTGTTGCCACTAAAGCATGGCATACAATAGTACCCCCAAGTTTCTCCATCCTCATAAATTGACAGCTGAACTTCTATTTCAGAGCTATTGAATTCTTCCTTCAGAATGAACATGGGATGACCCATGGACACAGCTGACAAAAAAGTTACTTACTCCTTTCACAGTGGGTTGTTTGGCTTTTTGGTGTGGGTTTGTTTTTTTTTTTTCACTTGTCTGTGTTCCTGTTTCTCTTTTATCAACACTGTCTATGTAATGTCTGTGTTACTTCTTTGTGCAAAATTACTGTGTTCATGGACAAACCCCACAGAGCCTTAATCATGATTCACCAAATTCTGGTAATTGGGGAAAACTCTTGTGTTCTCTTTTCCTCATTTAGATAACTCTTTCCTGCTACAGCAAGCTTTGCCTCCCTCTGTCAAGACTTAATGTAGATCTAGCACCTAAATTATATCAGCACTCATGCATTTTCATCCTACATGGACTCAGATTTTCTGTTGGTTTTCTGTAAAGAATCTGCCTACAGTTGACTTTTTTTTATCCATTCTCAACTCTTTCCATCAGCCATCATGATTTTTTTCCAGACATTTCTCTATAGAAACAGCTTTGATGCAGGGCAGGCATAAGGCTACTTAACCTTGACAACACCTCAAACCATCATCCTCATTAATGCTCAGTTCTGCTTGCAGAGCCTCATACTTATTATGACAGGGCACCTGGGAAGGTGGGGTAGTCACAGAGAGTGTGTACCTGCTCACTGGGTAGGAACTTGTTGCCATTGCCCCCTATCCCATAAGTCACCAATCACCAACTTTAGCCAGGCAGAGAGAGGATAGGGAATCCTGCATCCTGCCTGTCTGCGGGGCCTGTCCCAGGGAGGGTAGAGTGTGATAACAATAGTCTATCTCTTCCACTCCCTGATACCCTTCAACATACCCCCACTAAGTGGAACAGTTCCTCTACCTGGGCGAACCTCACACAGGTCTTTTCACTGCTGCTGTGTGGCGCTGGTGTAAGAGTAGTCCACGCCCTGCGGCCTACACCAGGGTGACAGCATCTCCCACCAGAGCTCTGTCCGGAAGGATGCATCAGTTCTGGTGGGTGCAGAGCCTCCTGTGCTTCCTGTTCAAGACAACATGGCTGTGTCCTTCCTTCATGCCCTTCCAAGCAACAACTGCTGTGCCACACCCTGCTGACACGCCATGCCATGGCTGTCACACCACACCCTATTTGCCTGTCCTGCTGGCAGTGCTCATACACATTCATACACATTCAGTCCACAAGATGTCATATCTCACAGAAAGATTTAGATAGGCTATACTCCTAAGGACTTAACTTTAAATCCTTCATATTCAGGAAGATCCTCTGAGGATAACGTTGTAGAATTTAACAACCACCATGGTACAAACCCATTATTTGTTCACGTCATTTTGCTAGATGTTGTAGTGGCCTTTGGGGGTAGCAACAGGAGTTTCATCTCTTGCTTATGGCAGCTTCAGAACTTGGAAACTCTTCTCTGTGATGTTTAATGTCCAGCCAACCAAAAGCCTATGACTCTTTCTCACCAGATAGGCAGTGCGACAATATCTAAATGACCAGGATTTGTGGTCCCTTTGGGCTCCCTGTAAGTTTATAACATAATTGACATACTTCGTGGTCTTTCCATAAGATAAAACTTCATCCAGACCTTGGAGTTGGTTTAAGGATATTTCAGGACTGTGGAATTGTCTCATTCATCATTGTCCTTATTCTCAATTGGGAATAGACTTTGGGCTCTGCAAGCCCATGAGAAGCTTCTAGACATTTTCTCACTTGTTAGTTTATACAGACTAAGCAGCATGGATGATGAAAGGTACCCTGGGTATGGTTTCATAGGCAGTATAGATACAGCCTCCAAGATAGAGCCTTCCTGAGAGGATGTCATGGTTTAACCCAGCTGGTAGCAAAAACAACCACACAGCTGTTTGCTTACAGTCCTCCCCATACCCAGCCAGTGGGACTCATGCACCTCATTTAGTTATGAAAGTAATATTTAGGATGTTAAAGAGCAGGTTCCTGTCTACTAATATATACTAGTCAAATTGCTGCATTGCATGTAGCATTGCTCCAGGTCTGCAATTATATTTATATCAGCAGTGTCCAAAATGAGTTTAAAGTTACACAAATGTAACTCTGCCTCAACATTATAGTTTCTTTTACAAAACCAAATGTAGTACTTTGTGATACAAACTTTCAGTACACAAACTTTGTGTACTGAAGTCATTGTTTTCAATGTGAACTGAAATGTCTGTTTGTTTTAAAACCTTTTACATCAGTGCTCTACAGACACACTCAATTTAACTACAAACAAAAGAGATCTTGATGTAGGAAAGCAGTAGCTATGTCAGGATAATGTTGTTCCTGAGCTATTAATGCTGCTTCAGTGAGGATAGCCTTGTACTGCTCCCAGAATATGAGCTGAGATCTGTGCCTAGCACTGAAACATGCAAGTTGGAGGTATTCACATTAACTCAGAAAGCTTGTTTCTTTGGCTCAGAGCTGTGGAAACTAGGTGGACTTTGAGGTCCCTTCCAACCAGAACCATTCTATGGTCCTATGGCTACTCCTGTCATTTATTTTTCACTTAATTTCTTCAAATAAAGAAGTAATATTTTTCTGTTGCCCTGCCTAGTTTTAAATTATGAAAATAATATACCTTAAGATATATATAGGATTGTTAACTACAGTATAAGAGCTTTTAAGAGAACTATGGAACAAATTACCTGTCATAACTGTTATTGATCCTGGAAACCTCAAACAAGAAAAGAATGCACAGAACATCTACTGGACAAACTTTGCAGTAGAAGTTACTAGCTTCAGCTGGTGTGGGTTTTACTTCATATTTTTTTTAAAAAAAATCCTTCAAAATACCAGTTGAACCTATTTTTTTCTCATTCATAGCAACATTAAGAACACAACAGCAATTCTGATTTAATGCAACCTGGGTGCCAGACTTGTAGATATGTAGTTCATGAGTCTTCTCACCTAATATTAGATGGATGAAGACATCTGTATTTGAAGTGGTCACACAAGGTTCCCTTTATAGCTATTTTATGGCCTAGATCACATATTACCTGGAAGACAAACCAGTAAGCTACTTTCAAATGCAACAAAGCTAGTTTCTGAGACTTGGTGTGTCCATGTCTGCTTACAACATGCAGCCCTGGTATTACCATGTGATTTCAAACCCTGGAGAGAAATGCACAGCATCACCACAGATAGTAGTAATCCCCCCTGTCCCAGACAAAAAGACACAGAAAAATCTGAATGACTGTGAAATGAAGCAGCTCTTTACACATCAATTTAGTACCAAGAAAACTGAGGACAATACTATAATCAGTCATAATTTGGGCAGAAATACTAGGTGGGAAACAATCATCCAAGTTTAAAACTGACAGTGTTGAATTTCTAGGACTCCTGCTATTAAAAAAAGAAAAAAAAAAAAGAAAAAAGTGTACTTTACACACTCACATGGACAGCCCTCCTGAACTGCATAATTTATAAGAGATCACACTTCAGTAATGCTTAACTCCCCATTGGGAAGTTAATGGACCCTTCCAGTTTACACCAGCTGAGTGCTAGTGTGATGTGATGTCCTGGGCATTGAAACACAGCTTGCAAAGAACATGCTGTTCTCAATAAAATTCAGCCCCTGAAGGTAGATATCTAAATGTGTTTTCAGACCCTTAAATCAGTGGTATGATTTTCTCTGTGTGTATATGTCTCCGTAGGGCATAGGTACTACAAACCGTTCCGAAGACAAAAGCAAGTGATAAGGTCTCAGGGTATACAGGAGTGGCTAGGCATGTACATCAAGAGATGCTGGTTGACTGTCTCCTGCCTGAATCCATCCTGTTATCAAAAAACATAATTAAATTCATCCATTGATAGATGTTATATGTCTTAAGCAGATCTTGCTATTGCACCGTGTAGGTGCAGTTTGCCTTATTAAAATCTGGACAGTTTTCATATTTAAAATGCTCATTGTTTCAGATTTGAAGCCTACTGTATGCATATTAATAATGATATTAAATTCCCATACAAACTCCTTAAAATCAACTTGGCTTATTGGCAATTTGGAAACTATTAAATTTTGCCTATACACATAGATTGGTAAAATACTGCAATGTATGAACAACACAGTCAACGTGAAATAGTGGCATCACCCATATTTATACTTCAGTAGCTGGAGGTAAACAAAATAAATAGACAAATAAGACACAAGAGCTGCAAGTGAGCAGCTTGAAAATCAACACACATCGGTCTTTGTTATAAGCAAAGAAGTGAGGGCACTGGAAAGCGTACAGCTAAATGGGTAAAAAATCCCTAGAAGCTAGGCATTTCTTAGAGCATGAAGAGAACTGCTGGGAGAGTAAAGGGTAATATGGGATAGAGAAAATTGGCCATCATATTGATTAAATGAATAGGTTGTTCATTTTTGCCTCTGACTCCTGGAGTGATAAATGTAGGAGTCTGGAAAGAGGCAGAACAATACCATTTGCTTAAATGTAGCATGGGTAAAGGGTTAAACAGAAAGACCTCTTCATTGACAGTGAGGAATAGCAATGAAAGTCCAACAACATGACTTCAGGTTAATTACACACACAGCATAGCATCAAGAGAGATGTAATGCACAATTCTAATGCTTATTTATTAAGCAAGAAATGCTGTTGTCATATGGAAAGCCCATTTTGGGATTCTGAAGACCAGGACTATGTTGTCTGCTCTGCCACTGCTGCATTTCTGTAAGGGGGAGGTAGTAACACTTTTCCATCCATCTTCATAATATCTGTGGTGACATCACCTTTCACATAACTCAGGACCGGACTTTAAGAAATTTTTAAATATGGAACAGAAAACAGTCTGCATAGAAAGAAGATTTTAATTTCAATAGGAGATTAGAGGCAAGAAATGGCTATAACACAGATCAGAAACTACAAGGCAATATTGGTGTTTTATTGTTCCATAACAGAGGCAGGACTTCTTATACACCTGAACCTCTATCAAGATTTTTTGAGAAGTATCAAGGTAAAGGGAAACCTCAAGAAAAGTTGTGACCTGGAGTAATGGAAAGAAAGGGCAATTACTTCCAAGCATGTGGGAAGTAGTATCTCCCCATGAAAAAGGCATGAACATACCTATCTGCAAATTGAATAGGTTGGAAATGGGTATTTGTTCAATGGGCAAAATGGACAAAAAATGGGAATCAGTTTCTGAATACCTAATAATAGAGAGTAGTAGAGTGGTGATAATGAAAGAATTTGAGATAAAGGACTTGCCAGATGCACCAGAGACACATGGCAAGGGTATATAGAATGGTGTGCAAAAGCCAAACTGAAAAGGTGAGTTAAACTAAACATGACTCAAATTGTCAAGGTCAGAGAAAATGGATAATGCAGCTGCAACAGCTTGGGAGGTTGGAAAAGAGTTTTCTCTATCTGTTATTTCTATTAGATTGTAAAATCTCCAGTGCAAAGCTTCTTCCTGGCTTTGAAAAGAGAACTGATTAAGTGAAAAGCTGTATCTTTTAGCTGCCAAGACTTGGATTTGAACTTTTTACTCACAATATGATTTTGCTTTCCTTAGCACAGGCCAGAGAGGCACTGTCATTTCTGGTAGAAATGTAGGACGTGTCAAATGTAAGCTGGAAAACAGAACGTTTGCACCCTGAATGCCAATTGTAATCCATAAATGAAGACAAAGATTCTGTATGTCTGCATCCTTGAGTTTGCTACATTTTTTTCCCTTTCTCTACATCAAAATTTTTGCACTGTGACACACAGAGGTCACAGAGATCCTTCCTATCCCATTAATCTCTTCCCATTGTACTTTTGTTGCAGGGTATTTGTCACCATACATGAGACTATACAGTGATAAGGCACCGGACTCTTCTTGATCAGCAATATCCAGAGCTATCTGGAGGGCTTTCTGCCAGCTACAAACTAGCTTAATTCACCTTCTCTTTCAGCAGCTTCTGTGACTTGTACAGAACTACCTATTGCATCCTTCCACCTCCAACATTTGCCTACAATGTGACAGGACCAATCAGTGAACAGGCCACATTTCTTCTAATTTTCTGGTAGTTTATTATATGGTGGAGCCTCTTCAGCATGCATCACCTCCACCTCTTGCAGTATTCCAAAATCTTTGCCTTCTGGCTGCTCTATGATCTCTTGCAGAATTCCTGGGCGATTGGGGTTTCCTATTTGAGCCCACTGTGTAATCAGTGCAACCCACTTACTCCACATAGCATCAGTTGCATGGTGTGTAGAGGGGACTCTCTCTTTGAACATCCAGAACAGCACTGTCAGTTGGAATGCCAGAAGGAGCTGGGCTTCAGTATCAATCACTCCGAAGCAGCTCAGACACCTTCATATGCTGCCAACAACTCTTTTTCAGTTGGAGAATGCAGGCAGCATATGAAGGAGTTAGTGCTGCTTTAGAAGTGATGGGTACTGAAGCAGAGCTGCTCTTAGTGCCCTGGATGCTTAGGGTCCTTTTACAAGGAAGGACTTTTATGAATCCTTTTACAAGGGCTTGTCTTGTACAAGGGACAAGCACAGAAGAAGGTCTGATGCTACAAACATCTGTAGACTAAAGACTTGTAGGTGGACATAGTTGTGTATTAAGAGCCACAACACAGATACTTATGATGTTTGAAGATATCATTGATTATACACATACTGAGTTTGTCTTCCCCACTTGTAATGTAACAAGCACTTAAAAAGAACAGTGATAAAAGAGAAATTAAATAGTATTTGCATTTGAAACTCAGGCAAATTTTGCAATTAGCATAGATACCTGTGGCTTATAAGCAGTATATAGGCCAAAGTGAAGATAGTTTTTTCTTGAAGATTTGATGTAAGACATATGGTATATTTTAAAGACTATGAAACAGTGTATGCTCAAGTATATCCTTTATATCCTTTGCTTAAAGTATATGAATGGATATAAGCGTATTTTGATTCTTTGAACTTGCTAATTCTGTCCTCTCTAATTATATCAGAGATTGGAAGTGGAAGGTCTTCCTCAGTTGAACTGATCATGAATATAAACATAGCCAGAACTGTAACTGGGTTGAAGTAGAACTCTATTGCAATCCTCTATGTAAAGTCCTGATGTCTGTGCCAAGCTGTACCCTTTCCTATGTATATTAGAAACACCTTTGTGTGTTTTTTTTGGCAGAAAGCTTCAAAGACAAAATAAAGCAAGGCAAAAATAGTGTTAAAAAAGTGGTATAGAAAGACAGGAGGGAGCAAAGCACAAATAGGGAGAAGAACATAAGTGCAAGCAGAGATGAAGTTTTTGTAAGAGAGAAAAGGTGATTGCAATAATGAACCCCCCAATGGGCAAAAGCTTGCCCTAGACTGTGAAAGCTACTCACAGCAGCCCCAGCTCCAGGAATCTGAGACACCAAGCTGGGCTACTTTGTATGCTTCCTGGTACGCCAATACTGAGATTGAACTTGTAGTTCCCAGCTGCTTCACAGCAGTTCTGGTGATTCAGTTCTGGGAGCAGAACCAAATATTTCTCTGTGTTTGTGTGTGGAATGCATGCTGAGTTCTTTTCTTTTGCTCTGTGCAAAACTGTAAGGTGGAAAAAAATTCTGGACAATTAAATATATCAACAAACTGCTGTACTAATTTTCTGTAATCTCTTTTTCCTGTTGGGGGAAAGAAAAGGAAAGATCCGTTCTGCAGAAATAGAATAAAATGGGGTATGACATATCAAGTTATGCAATAGTAGCTTTGCTAAATATAACTATAAAAAAGTAATAACAATGAGAAGACCATTTACGTGTTACTGGATGGATGGATGGATGGATGGATGGATGGATGGATGGATGGATGGATGGATGGATGGATAGACTACTTTTGTAATGAAAATATATTCATGACAACTAACTGGTGTTAGTAGATTCAAAGGACTTAAGATAGAAGCAAAATACAATCTGTTTGGCTTCTGATTTCTGGATTACACTCATTTGACATTTTCAAGCTTTCTGCTACAGCTGAGGCACAGAAAACTACTTTGCTTTGAATGAAAACTGAGATTCTTCTTCAGTTTGATGGGTTTTTCATTTTTTTTTTCAATAGCTGGAACTTTAATGAAAACAAGTGTAGGGAGATTTACAAGAAAATTCTGTGAGATGGGAGCAGAGAATTTCAAGAGTGTTTTGTTGGTGGGACCAGAAGGAGGCATTATGAGGATGTTCTTCAAGGGTTTTCTATCCCCTGAGATTTTAACACCCCCTGCAGTAGAGATAACACTCCCCTTGTAACAAATTTAGGACTATGTACAATCTGATTTTCTTATTTACCTCTGGTAGATTCCTAACTAGCACCCTACAGGTCCATAGAGCACATGCTGAATGCAACAGTCTTGGTCTGTCTTCATAACAAAAGACCAAGACTATCCAAGTGTAATTCTTCACTGAAGTTTCTGTCTTTCCAATGCAAACTTACATAAACATTTCATATACATATGGCTCTCTCTATATATGTCTATAGTTTGTCCGCTTTGAATTTTACAAAGACCAATGCTGTAGGATTCCAGTAAGTTTTTCCAATGATTAATTACATTCACTCCAAAGAAACCTGTTCAATTTGAAGAAATAGAAAAAAAAATCCAGTAATTTTATCACTTACAGACTCAGAATGGTTTTGGTTGGAAAAGACCTTCAAGATCATCAAGTCCAACCGTCTATCCAGCACTACTAGGTCCAAAAAAAGATCATGTCATCAAGTACAACATCTACTTGTTAAACCTGTTTCTGCTGGAGAGAGTGCCTTGCTATTAAAGTATAATTTCTTCTCTATATGAAACTTCTGTTAAATATTTTGAGTGATGCCCTGTGTGAACATCAGAATAGTGGCAGAGAATCACAACATTACTCGCAGCAGGAAGGGGAAGAAAGGAGTTTACTATCTTTGGAGGCCTTTTTTTTCCCCTTTCTGATACTGGCAGCTGCAGAGCTGTGAGATGTTCAAATAAAGAAGCATGTCAATGTGCCAGCCTGTAAAGAAGAGTGTAGAGTGTTTCAAGAAACTGTTGAAAGAGAACCAGTGGCATAAGAGAAACATACAAAGCCACATGTAACAACATAATCTTTGTAGATTAGAGGAGGAAAAATAAAAGGTCACAGTCAGGCCAATAAACTGCCAGTCTTTGCCTTTTAGTAGCATGAAAAAATGAGACATAACTAACATCCATCAGAATAACCAAGCTGATATACTGGATGACTTACTCTTTTTTCAGGTCATCTTTCCTGTGCAAGTTAAGGAGGTGTTCACTATCGCAGCACATTGAATCACACAGAGGATTCACCCTTCTTTTAAAAGAAAAATACTTGTAACCTTGTGTCCTTGAACATGGCCAAAGTACACAGTGATGCAAGTTGGTTTTGTTCAAATAAAGTCAGTGCTAATTTATACCAGTAGAGTCTTTTCCTTTATTTTTTTATATTCACAGGAGCTGAATGAATCACACATTTTAGGTGATTCATTATCTTTGGGTATTATCTTATTGTAGCTATCTAATTATTTACAGTTTATCTATCCCAAGTGCTTTGTCAAACATTAATAAAACTGCACTAAACCCATCAAGAATTACCATTTTAGACACTCAAGAAAGCTGGGGAAATCACAGGTATGATTTCAAGAAGTTTCTAGTTCCTAAAATGAATGAGTTTCCTGAGGACACAAAGCAAATTCATTCAGCAGGTGAGGGAGCTTGAAAAACTCCTCCAATGTGAATCCAAATGGCTTTTGGATATCACTCGGTTCAGGGTTGCTTTGAGTTAGTGGCATCTGGGATAGGAGCAGTGTTCACCATTCCATGGAAATATGTTAAATGTAAAATAATAATAATAACAACAACAACAACCACCACCCCAACAAAACAAAACCCCATGGTGACCTGGAGTAATGGATTTTGAAGACCAAAATGGGAGATGCTCTCAAGGAAGTTGTGTGGGACTCTGTTTCCAGCATAAATGCCTAAGTCTTTCCCAGGAAGCAGCTTATAGATTAATTTTGTTTCTTCTGACTGTTGATTAGGATCTTTTTGTCCTTTCCATTATTTATTGTGTTTTACACTACAATACAATTAAGATAAACTTTGCATAATGCAGCTGCATTCAAAGTAATGTCTGCACTTGGCTATAAATAGGTACCTGTTTGCTTTGAATGATACTGAAGGAAAAACAGGAGGATTCAATCTCCTCTTAATCATGGAGCAGTGTCTACAATTCTGGAAACAAAACCAGAAATGGGTCCCCAAAAGAGGAAGGGAATTTAGAGACTCAAAGGTTTCTTTTCCAGTGATTGAATTTAGTATGTCTGCATGAAAGTCTATGCATTGAAAATTTAAGCAAAGAGAAAATGGTTTTCAAACTTTCAATTGAAAGCTATCAAGGAATGCTTTATTATGCTCCTTATTTAGGTGGAGACTGAACAGAAATTATCATCACTGACTTAAAGAGAGGTAGTTTAAAGACACATGTAGGAAGACTACTTCCTTCTTTGCGTGGAGCAAATCCACAGCAATCTTCTGGCTTGTGGCTTTTTCTGCATCCCAGCAGATGTCACAGACTGTGTAGATCTCCCTCTTACCAGTTCTTTGTTGTTGTATCATCTGAAGTTTGAAGAAATTATCTTCTGACTCCCATACAAGGTGTTATATAAAGATACTTGTGCAGCTACACGTGTCTTCTTTCCAATTCTTGTAACTGCTTCTTGCTGCTTTTTTTCCTTTTCCCCTTACAGCTGTTTGAAACATTGGTGGGATTTGTCAGAAAATGCAATACTATTATTATTTTTTTTCCAATTCTGGCTTCAGATGAAAACTGAATTATCAGCCTAAATATTTGCTGAAGAAGAAGAGGTGTTCTACATGTTTGCTTTCCAAGAAATCTGCATTAAAATCTCCCATCCAGACATTCTACGTGTCAGGCTTGATGGATGGTAATTTTATTCTGAGAGATAATAAAAAAAATACACTGCGAATGAAAAGATGACAAGGTGTGCTTCTTACTTGCGTCAAGAATAAGAAAGTATCACTTTTAACCTTGCCAGATAATGAAGGTAGCTGAAGAATGTCATTAATGCTCTGTGAGTTTTAATTGTTTCTTTAAACTCAGTACTCCAATCTCATCAAAAACTGCAGGAAAGTATTAACAGTATAGAAAGGCTTGTATACCTATGATTTGAGGTATATCTCTGACCTGTTACAATTCTCTCCAATAAATAATGTCATACTAATCCATATTTTCAAACATGCTAGAGTCCTACACACTCCTACCTTTCTTTAATATCAAGTAATACATCAAGATGAGGGGAACGAGGGGTCTTCATCTTCTGGTTTCCTTTATCTTTCCTTCCTAATATGTTTGAGGTTTTCCAAGCAGTGTCCCAAGCTTCTGTCTTGCAGTCACATCACTACATTTGACTGCAAAACTTTCTCAACTGCATGAGTGGAATTGCTTTTAGGCATAAGAAGTTTATTCTCTAGGGTTTGCAACAGGTTTTGGAGTTGGTTCCTGACACACAGGTGTACATCTCTCTGCAACTTGCTCACGAGAGGAGAGAATAACATCATTTTGCAAACTGTACAAGGATGGGCATCTGAGGATCTGGAAAACCAACTTGTTTAGTTGGTTGGTTTTTATTTACCTGATTAGCTTCTTACTCGTATAGCAACTACTACAGTGAGCTGGTCCTGGTCCAGACCAATCACAGAGATGGTGACCCCTAAACCCAATATTGAGCTAGGACTGGGGAGGAAGGAGTTTATCCATGACCTTTGCATTTAAGATTTTAAAGTACTTTCTAAAGTGTACCGGTCAGTGAGTGAAAACTTTTGGGTAATTTTCTAGTTTTCAAATTTTTCTTTTTTTTTTTTTTCATGTTCTATGTGGAAAATAAGTTTACAAAACAGAAGAAAACAAGGATTTAATTGCAGAAATATCAGAACAGGGGCTTCAACAGCATCACTCTCAGGTAAACACCGAAAGAATTATAAAACCTAATTTTTCTTAAATTGTGTTCAGATTTTGGAATTTAATATTTCTACTGGGAACCTGTTTGAAAAGCCTGCTGGAAACAATGACAAAATACTCACAAATAGGTGCGAGGACACAGCCCACAGTATCTGCTCTTCTTTTATGGGCAGCATGCTTCATGCCGCTGAAAACATTTTCAATACCATTTTAAGTAACTCTGCTTCTCAGAAATGACACAATAGGGATCTTTCTGCTATTTAGTAAACTGAAGCAATGTTCAAGATGTTTTGTAGCACTTTTAACAGGCAAGCCTTCCTTTTTTCTCCCTCATGGCATTTTAAGAAAGATCTCTATGCTAGCTGTTACTACTTGCAGGACCTAAAGCCAAACCTTTTTCACAGAGATAACTTGATCAAAGCTGCAGCATTGTGAAATTGCATGACCAGGGCAGCAAAACTGAATCCCCCTCTTATCTTTTTCAAATAGTGCTGTTCTACGCATACTTAACTTTCAAATATAAATTATGTATGCATTTCTAAATAACTAGCAAAGATTTAAAGTTTTTAAACTAGAAAAAGGGTAAATTTAGGTTGGATATTAAGTAAAAGTTCTTCAATATGAGGGTGGTGGGTCACTGGAACAAGTTGCTCAGAAATGTAGAGGTGGCCCTATCCTGGAGATATTCAACGTTAGGACTGATGGGGCGACTTGATCTAGTGAAGATGTCCCTGCTTACTGCGGGGGGTTGGACTAGATGATCTCCAAAGGTCCCTTCCAACCTTACACATCCTATGATTCAATGAGTCTATCAAGCCTCACCCTTTTTTAAGCAAAAAGCACTTTGACATTGATCTTATTGGAGCTGGAAAGCTGCTCTAAGTTAATTCTGGACAGAGAACTAAAAACCCCTCATAAATTAATAAAACGTGATATGCTATAGTAAGTACTTATTCCTGTCCAGATTTTTTTATTGTTGTTTTTTTACACACCATTTGCTATGTAACAGTTCCTGACAGAACATAACACATGTCCTAAGATTCATGAAAACTTAATGGAGCTTGATTTCAAAAAGCACAACGATAAAAATAGATGCTGGAAGATTATCTTAGCATAGACTGCTTTGTTAAAACCTCCTGTGTCTCATAAAATAGTAGCTTACAACATGAATTCTGTCCTTGTTTTGTGTTAGCTCCACCCCGCCACATTAATTGTTAATGAATCTTTCATCTAATTTGCTGACCTGATTAACGACGCTTTAATTTTCCAGTTTCAGGGGATGGAGTAGAAACAATCTGCAGATGATGTCCAGTTATCGAGATAATATCTTGTTACTGGAGGGGGTAAGGAACACACCTCTCCTCAATGTCTTTCAACCATGGTCCGGCTGGGAGCTCGCAGCAGGTTCCGCAATGCCGAGCGCACCAGGCGGCTCACGGGGGGTTGGAAAAGCCACTCAGCCTCGGGTGGCCTGGAGGCCCCATCTCCGCAGAGACAGCCCGTGGGGAGCTGTGTGGGCAGCTCAGCCCTGAGCTGTCCTGTCAGCCCGGACGGAACCTGGGCTGAGCCTTCAGAATGCCCCGAGTCCCACTCAAACCCCATTCAGCTACCTGAAAGGAAGGTAAAGACACACCAAAGGAGCCCCATTTAGCTCCGATGGGCCCAGACAACACAGAGATATGAATAAATTAAGATAAGGGCGAACACCGCTAATGAGAAACATCGGGGGCTAATTACCCAGCCGGGCACAGTCCTGCCCGCCGCCTCGTAGATCAAGGAAACAAAAGCCCTCGGATCGGGGCTGGGGGGTTGTTTCCCCAGTTCCATGGCTGGTGGGCGAGGAGAGGAGACCCGTACCCTTGGCCAGGACGCTGGCGGGCGAGGACAGCCTTGCCCTTGGCCAGGATGTTCGCTGAGATAACGGATGGAGAACCCTTGCCTGGAGGGAGGTAAGTGACTATTGGGTACGCTTTAAGTCTGTAGTGGCGGGTGATGGGCTGCCGCACGTGTAGCATTCAGTGCGCGTGTGAGTCGCGATGGTGACGGCCGCGGCTCTGCTGTGGCTGTGGCTGCCGCGCTGAGCTCTGCGCATCGGCTGCGGGCGGTGACAGGGAGTCCTGTGGCTCTTGCGGGTCGCGGTGCTGCGGGTCGTGACTCTGTTGCGGTTGCAGTAGTGCAGTCTCGCGTTTAAACGGCAGTAGAGCGTTTCCCCATCGTATCCTCAAACCCTGCAATAGTGACGTGTTGGATCTGCACGTGGTGGGTAAACAGGCCGTGAATTCAAACCCCGCAGCCGCGTGTCTTCCTGCCACAGATCCCCCACGGCCGTTGTGGATAACCCCGGCAAATCATGGGTGATGGAGGAATGGGTGAAGATGACTAAACAGGGGCACTGGTCAGTTAACAAACTGGAAGGAACCATTCTTCTGATTAGACAAAAATGGATAGAAGACAAATAGGGAAAGATAATTGTCTGTGGTCACAAAGCTGTTCATTGATAGTGATGGGTCAGGCCCACGTCATGGAGCTTTCCCTCCTTCTCTGTTTTTACCTCTGATATCCTCCACCTAAATTTATTTAAATTAGACTTTGACAGGTTTTCATCCTACAAGAGTGTGAGAATTTTTACAGACTTTACCATGACTTGCCATCTTTTAATTTCATAGTATAGTAACAGCATAAGCTTCCAAATTTCATTTACTGTGGACATCGCAGCCTGGAGGGCTGTGTGCTGAAAGATAATTGTAATTGCTAAGAGAAAGTACCACACTTTTTTTATAGTGCAGCTATGCTAATAATAGAAAATGTATTGTCTCCACTTTTAATTATTAAGTACACTGCTTGCTTAAATCAAAACCTGTGGGTTTATGTATGCTTTGAAATCTTTTAAAACCAAAACTATTTGAGACATTTAGTGTTTACTAGAATAAGGTATTTCTCCTTGTGTATAGAATAAAACTATCACTCAGAAAACAGAGTTTAAAAGTCTCTAGAAGGTTGGGAATTGCAGATATTTTTTAAAGTTAATTTTCCAAATCTTTCCCAAAGTCCTCTGATTACTCTTTTACATCAGTCTAAGAACTTGCGTTTGTTCTTTGCCACTTTCTTGGAGCTTTAGAAGAAAACATGACTATACCTATGCCATTTTGTACCTATATTACTAGTATGTAGGTTAAAATTTATTTGGATATCAGCTTTAGAGGGCAACATGCAATTTTGGGGATGGAAAAAAAAACACCACCACCACCCCCCCCCCCCCCCCCCCCCCCCCCCCAGTAAAAAACAGTGAATGCATTTCAAACTGGTCTAATATTTAGCCACCTTAGCTTAAGGATAGTTTGGCATATGGTTCTTAGACTTCATAGTAACATTCCATCTTATCTTTATATCAAGTGACACTATCCCAGATTTAGCTTGTAGGCTAAAATACCATTTCAAAGCAAATACCCTGGAGAATCACCTGATACTGTATCTTGATTAATAACGCATTTATTAATAGAATTTGGTTAACTCACCAAGATTGAAAGACTGAATTCAAGGAAGTCAAAGTCTATCCTTTGTTTTCCACTGACCTAATATATCATAGCATGGCTACTTAAAGACCCCACCTTCTTCCTGTGAACACATTAGTTAATGCTTTTCCTCTGCCTGGCACTTCATTAGCCTTAAGTCTGTCAGTCCCAATGCAGCAGCTCTGGATGGGAAGTAAACACCGAAGGCACTGGTAATGTTAGACTGTCGACTCCCATAAGATGGAGTTGCATTCATGCTTTTGTTTTTCCATAGCTGTTTTGTCTGAAATGAAAAGAATTAGAATTTAATACTAAAGAAAACAAACAGACATTTAATTAGCCAAAGAGTGCATTTTTTCTGCCAAAGATTTGCTCCCACCTGTTCCTACATTCCCCGTTTTTGTTTATTTAACAGAGAAACACAGAGAGAAAGAAGCTGAATTAATCCATACCTGACAAGATTACTTAACAGAATTTTGGCTCTAATGGTCCTCTACCTAAAACCAGCAAAGAGCCCACCTTCAATTTATAAGATTTTAAAAAAACTGTTCTGTTACCCTATTCTTTCTATTTAGAGAATTTATAAATAGCAAGACCAAGCCACTAAATTCAATTTTTGAGCAAGGCTGTAGTTTTGATCTCAGAATATAAACGGATCTCACTTTTATTTTTATTTTTTCAAAGATCAAAGCAAATATGAAGACTTTATAAGCATATGATATTGTGGTTTATTTGGAGACTAGAGCATGTAACTTTTCAAAAATAAGAAGATCATTCTAAACTAGCAGGATAAATGCACATGCAGACAGCCCAGCTCTGCCATGCATCAATAGCACATTTTGCATTCAGTGTGCTTTGTGCTGATCACAGCTTTCAGTCAGGTCAACCTCATCTGCTTTGTTTACTAAACACCACATGTATCACACCATGCCAGTTTTTATTGATTTGAATTTTATGCAATTCTACTGAATGCTACAAAATGCTATAGCTGAGACTAGCACTTGAGATTAAAGCTGCAGAGCACTGCATATAAACAACAACGTTTTTAATAAGAAAGTGTATTTAAGTATCACTGAGGTGACAGGCTGAATGATTGATGCAGAACAGGCTCTTGTTCGTAGCTGATGCTGTGTGTTATATCATGTATCACAAAATATGGAAATCATTCACTAAACTGGGTCCAGGATCTTTTAATGTAGTCCTGTATCCTGCTAGCAGCTAAACTGCAAACGTGTAGGCTAGTTGCAGAGAGGGAAAATAAAGAATAAAACTAAATCTGCAGCTGTTTAGCACAATAGCTGCAGAGGGATTCACCTGCTAAGGACCCCTAGTTCAAAGCCTGCAAGTGGGCATAACACCAGGGACATGACAAACAACTGCTGAAAAGATAACCACAGCTTTTTATGTAAGTGTGAAAGCAACCCCACTAATTCAAGCTGTTGCAATTTTCTATCTCCCTGCATATTACATAGTTCCTAGCTGACCAAGATCCCTTTTTCATAGTTTTTTGGCTAAAACACATTCCACCCTCAGACCTCCAACCTTCTTCAGGGACTCAACTGTAAACTTAAGGCAGATGCAGCTTGAATGGTAATGAGTCCCAGAACACAATTACAAATACAAAGTTCTAAGGTAGTTGTGCAATTATTTTTCCCCAGACAACATCTGACATGTGAAACCACTCTGTCCTTCACAGAGTTTTAAGATCCTGAAATGGGATTTCTGAGTGCTGACAGTATGACCCAGTGAGGGCACGTCTCTCTTCACAGAAAGCTAGCATATATATATATTGGTAACAAAGTACAGAACAGCATGTTATTATCACGCTGTTGGAAAGGTAAATGTAGAACAGATTTTAAAAAGGTAAATTGTGTTACCACAGCCCAACAGCACTAATTTTAAAAGTACTCATTTTATTCACCTAATTCTTTCTGCTTCTATAACTCCCAAGATTGACCCCTAGGTCAGAATCATAGCACTTATACAATGCAAAAATTTCAGTATTTTAAAGTAGCAGAGGGGTTTGTGAGAGTTGTTATGAAACTCGAGTCAATCAGGAGAGAAAAGAATGAATTCCTTGTTAGAATTCTAATTTCTGGGGGGGGGGGGGGAAGGTTGTACGTGATCAAACCCACATTTATTACTGTGCTTGGAAACAAATAGATTGAAAGCAAACCTCTGTTTTTAAGCAAGCACAAGCTAAATCTCTTCCAATTATTGCTTGGCCTGCAGTCAGATATTGCTTTCTGAAAACACGCTGAATTTTAAGGAGAGCTGACACCCCCAGTCCAAGGAAAGCTGCAGTGATGGCTCATTGGTTCTAGAAAAGTCAGGGAGTGAACTTCTTCCAGCTGCATTTGTTGCATGTCATTGCCTGAGCTAGTTTTGCCAAGATCCTCCATATGAGCAATTCCACACTCATCACCTATATCATGATCGTAAAACTATAGGGGTGTCAGTTATGATGTCCCTCCCAACTGGGTAACCTCACGTGACCTACAAATGTGTCATAGTTTGCCTTTATTTGGTAGATTAGACAAATGAATATACTTTAAGTTTATTGAATATGACTGAATTCAAAGAGAACTCCAAATTGGGTGCTTCTGGTGCTAAGTTTAAGGTTTTATATCAGGGAAAAACTGGCAGCTCTGAAACGTAAATTGATGGAATTTCCACTGCACTGCTTGTCCAAAGAAGATCAAGTTTTATTTTTAATTTAGAGAAGCAAAATATTATCGGTCATCAACTGTGCGTTTTACTCTAAGACCAGTTATTACTGTCAGCACATAATCTGGAAAGGAAGAATCAGATGCATGTTTCCTAAGTGCCCTGATACGCCCTGTATAATTTAGTTATCTGCTTACAGGCTCAGGAGCACAACCCAGTGTATCCAACCCTTCTTCTGTAGTGTAGAGTCTCCTTTGGAAGATGTATTGGAAATTATGTCTAAAAGCATTGGATATTCACTGTCCTGATGTTTTGTTTGCACATTCTTTGTAAGCCTTGCAACTATTGTGTCCAATCCTTGTGAAAATCCTTATATTTCAAGTTGGAAAGAAGTTGGTCAAAGAAACAAACAACCCCCAACAGCTCTCCAATGGAGCAAGAAAAATCACTTCATTTCCTCAGTTAAAGACAGTAGTCACTAAGATGCATGCACCATTGGACCCTTAGCTAGCATAGCCACTGCTCTGAGGTTTTCTAGAAGCTGTCTTGCCTTTATTACTCTCCAAAATAGGTGGTTTTATAGGATTATTAGACAAATCACCAGCCACTTTTCTTGTCTCATTTGCACCTGTTCTCCTCTATTGTACTTAGCTACAGAACTCAGAGCACAGATTAAATTAAATACAGGAAACAAGAAAAACAATTATTTCTTTTTTTTGGGGGACACAGAATAGTGGAATGGGTTTGCTTACAACAAGTATCCCTTGTTAATTAATAGTAAACTAATTTGCTTTGCAAATCAAACCCAAATATTTAATTTCAAATTCTATCATATTAACCCTTCTATTTATCTTAAAATAAACCCAAATTTTTAAAACAAATTTTTACAACACCAACACAAAGCACCGTGGCATTTCTATCCCAAAAGAATGCAGTTTAATAATTTACCTGAATACACGAGTAAGAAGCAAACCATTCACTAGCTATTTTGTATGTGAACAGCAATTGTGGAAGAGCTGTCTACAGAATTACATTTTGCTGAGATATGATTCAGTTTTGAACTTCAACTGATTACCACAAATCAGATGACAGTTGCTTGTTCCCAAGAATGGTTTAGACAACAAATCACGCTGGAAAATCAAGAGTGTATTTTCAATTTACCACTCACCAGAACCAAGAAGCAGCTGGAGGAGCTGCCAGTAGACACGGACCTAGTCGTGAGAGAAGGAGATAAGCTGAAGGATTTGAGAACTGCCTATGATTTTGCCTGACAGTGATCTGAACTTCTAGTTACATGATTCTGGCTTAGAAAATTCCATTTTCTAATTCTTAGATGTTTTACATTCTTAAATGACTGTACAGAATGCTGCTTGGAAGGAAAATACATAACAAGAAAAATCTGATTAGAAGGATAGTTTTATCTAAAGGCAGCTATCCTGATGTTCTGAATCTTAAAAAAGAAAAAGATAATCTCCTAAATAATGAAATTTTATTGTATTTTGTATTTGCCCATATCCCAGTAGATAGAAAGTTTTATTTCACAATAAGATCTTCCAACCACCATGAAGATACTTTCTTTCCCTTTTTGGGGCTTGAAAATGAATTTCCAAGAGAAGAATATTCACACTAAATCTTATTTTCGCATCCTGGAGACTTCAAAGTTAGTATGACTTATTTAGGCTCACATCCAGCTCGTTTTAGTCACTGATTTCTCTTAAAGAAATATGCTGACAATCATTTCAAGAGGCATTTGCATTAAGCTGGGAGCCAACAAAGCACTTAATTTGGCGTACTTAATAAAACGCATCTTCCATTGAAATAACTGTGCCAGTCTGCAAGATTAAAAGTAAGCATGTGCTTAACTGTTCTGATGAATTACAGCAGGTCAGCAGTTTTATTATCACTGAAGTCAGGAGAAGTTCTCAAATTTGTTATTTCTTTCTTCCTTTTAGTCCACTGTTAAAGGGAAGCTTTGTAATTGGAAGGTTTTGGACAGTGATGCAAAGCCATTCACAACCCATCTCTGGAAGAACGTGGAACATGCAAGTATTTGAGATAGTACTGTTACTTAAAAGCTAAAACTAAGTGACAAAGTTTTTACAGTCTTCCCTTTAACTGCCTGAGACATCAATTTCTAGGCCAGCAGTTGCTTTCATGGAGTACCAGTTGCTGGGTGAGGTGGATTGCCTTGTGTTCATCACCTATCACCAAAGCTTTAAATCTGACTGTGGCCTGTGTGCAGCTGATGAGTGCAGTCATTCTGCATCAGTGGGATATTACTTACTCTGCTGTGGTACCATAATTCCTTCCACAAGAAGTTAGGAGTCTCATGTATGTTTAGTTGACCCTTGTCCCTCACCGTTTCCAGGATGTTTGTAGCTTTGGAGTAGAGCAAAGCAGCTAGAGTGTTGTGAAGTCATCTCATCTATGAGCTAGTTAGTGCAGAACTTTACCACACTCAAACCCTCTTTCACATTGATTTCATTGGACCCCTTACCTGATCTCAGGGCATAGAAGACTTGAGCAAGACCCACTTCTCTGTGAAGTTAGTTCCCCAAAATAGGACTTTGACCATAGCTGGCTAGGAATGAAAGAGAACTGCCTTCACCTGGTTATCTAATGCCAAAAGAGAGGAACAGGATAAATCACCTTCTGGAGACGTGGTTCTCCAGTGTCTAAGGACAGAGTTTAAATAAAACACGTAAATCTAGACACAGCAGTAGCAAAATGAGTTAGCTGCAAGGCCAAGATATAAAGAATGTTTAGGTATTTAGCTTCTATCAACAAGTTATGCAACCAGGTATGCAATTATTTGGACTTAAAGGCATGCTTGGAGATATTTTTCTTGGCAGCTAATTAGACTAAAGGTAGAGATGAGTGCAGAGAGACATTTTTGATGGGTTTTGCCTTTTAGTCATAAAGTTCTATACATTGTACAATTTTTTTTATTCCATTATTCTTTTTTATGATGAAACATTGAATGCAACAGCTCTAGTGAGATTCTTGCCTTACAATAGATTGAAATTGAAAAACATTAAAGTTTATAGGAATAATTCTTCAAATTATAATTGCCTTTCCATACCAGAGATTTGTTTTTGTGTGAAGCTATCAAATATTTAATAGCAGACCTTTACATAAAAGCAATTTTATTAAACAAAATGTAAAAATACAGCTGCTTAAATTATTGGCATCAGTCCCTTGAAAGTTTGCTGGCAGCGCAATTACTGCTTATTTCTAAGAGAGAAAAATAGAATAACTTTAGGAAATACATTATTTGATATTTTTCAATATCATATAAATGTAAATGTAAACAAATCATTCCTGAAAAATGACAGTTATGTAAAGAACAAAATAGTAGTCTTCAGTTTACAGCTGCAATATTCTCATCTGAGAAATAAGGCAGAAAATTTTCTACTGCATTTGTTCAGCTACTCTGGCAGTGGCTGAAGACTGTGTAAAACAGCAATTTCTGTGATGGCCAAACAAGATTTTTTTTGTATGGTCAGAAAAAGACTAAACCTCTGTTTCAAGGTCTGGAGCTTGAGTCTGAGGCTGGTCAGCTTTGGTCTGAGACAGAGAGCACTGGAAGCTCTTTTGGTAAGCGCTCTCAAGGAAAAATTCTCTGCACCAACTCACTTCTTTACCCCCTAGTGACAGCAGACCTATATCTTTAAGAATAAAGCCTCAACATCTTTTGGAAATATACCTGCTGGTCAAAGCTTGCTTCATTGGTGTGAGCTTTTCAAGTGGGTGATTGGCAACTCCCAGCAGTGGTGAAGAAGTTATTTTGTAGAGTCAATGATCAGTCATTCATTTTCCTTATGCTTTTAAAAAACCCTGAAGACTTTTTCATATTTCACATTTCAGACATAACACATTGGAAAACAATCAGTTGCCAAGTTTGGAGCTTCCAAGAGCTTTATATGCGAGCCCTGAGATCACATCTATGTGTGTAACTTAAAAAAATAAAATAAGAAAATAAGTTACAAAGAATAAAGTTAGTTTGATGGCAAGTCACTTGAAAGAGGAATTCTTTAATAGAAACTTGTGGTTAAATCCCTGGACCAGTTCCCAGGCTGCTCTACATCTCTACCTCAGGAAGAACCTGATTTGCTTCCTTACTGCTCATTGTCAGGGCTGTGAGTAAAAGGCTCTGCACTGGCTTAAGGTTAAACAAACTAAGGTGGACATGTAAAACTACTGGACATGACACAAGAGATTGCTGGGTGTGATATACAGCATTAACTTGTGAAATGCTGGCAAGATGCTGACAGAAAGTACAGATGGGGCCATGAGGGATGACTGAAGGTTAAAGGGGACCTATGTCAATAAACCGTCAGACTTCACAGGTAATGGGAGGGGAGCATTGGAGACCCTTTAAGGAATAAAACCTTATAAGAAAACCTAGGTAATTGTATTAGTAATAGCATGCAAGGTTATCTTGCCTAGGTAACTGTTGTGTAAAGGGTATGTCTCTGATGTGTGGCTGAGGGAGACCATCCTGTTGAGTGACGAGGTTCAGAAGGACCTTGCTTTCTATACTCCTCCTTGGAGAAGAGCCTAGCCACGTATCAGTCAACCTTTACCTGTCAGAGCCCTCTAAAGTTTATGGGACTGCTATAAAGAGTTCAGCATTGCTATTGATAAATACACTTAACTGCAATAGCGCTAATATCATCATTCTATGATTCTAATATATATGATTATAATTATAGTAACATCATAATATTATCCTGAGTATTCTTCACCAAAAAGATGAAGATGTAATGCTTATCAAAAAGGTGTTAATATCCTGGGTAGGGGAGAGGAAGCACAGCCCATCAACTGCCTCTTTGGGTTCCTAAGTCTCTTCCCTCCCCAGGGGTAAAGTCCTCAATATCCTCCATATCCCAGCCTCAGCTGTTGCCTTCTGGGGTGACATGTAACATGGTTTGGGTGGAGAATTGAGTACTATAGTCATCCATGTTTAGCATGTACTCCTCAGCTCTTTATCATATTTAGGGATGCTAACTTTAATATTAATTTCACAGTTAATGGAGCTAAAGGTCTCATTCTGGGCACTGTGGCCTTAAAGCTTCTGTGTAGAAACTGTCCACCTGTTTATTGCACACTCTTTAGCCAAAACAGGGCTGTCTTGTCACTGTAAGATATTTTTCAGCTGCTTCTCAGACCAACCTTGCAGATCTCCATCCAGAGTTTGCATAAGAGATAAGATGACACCGATGTTTTTAACCTTTTAGGTGTAGTTGTCACAGTAACCATATCAGAAATACCAAATTTGTATATGGAAGTAGCAAAACTGGTAGCAATGGGGAAAAAAGTAATTGGCACAGGTTGATTATCTGGGAGCAGAGTGGTGAAGAAAGGGAGGTAAAAATAATGAGAAAAGGAGACTCAAGAAACAAGAAAGAAGGAGCACTAAGATGTGAAATGATATTAAAGAGATCATCTGGGGTAAGCCAATCCTGCTTTACTGTCAGGAGGACTGGACCAGGATCCTGGTTAACACAGTATCCAGACACATGGAAGGAGCATCCCAGTATGTCAGTGATATCACCATTTGGAGCATGGGAAGTGTGTAGTGCCTGTGTCTCTTACAAATTGGTGGGCTGTGCTGAGCTCTGCATTTCCCAGTGCTTTGACCATTTAGAACCAAGCTTGCTGCACAATATGAGGAACCATGGATGAGTTAACTATCAGGCTTTGAATAGTGATTATTTTTTCTTTTCCTGTTATTATTCCAGTGCTTTCTGTTGTTTCATATGGTAGAACTTCAATATTTATAAGCTATATTGATTGTATTCTTTCTGCCATACATCAGAACCCACCACAGCTAGAACATTAATTTGCCATGTTAAGTCAAATGCACGCTTAGAAAAATGAGATATTAACGAAATCAACACCTCAGGCTATATGGGACTATACTCAGTGTTGTAAAACACATTGGCTAAGTTGTTTGCAATTCTAGTTCTTCTTGCTTGCAAGTTTATAAATCATTTTTTGTTACAGAGCAACAGTAGCAAGGATTCTTCCTAGTGTCTTTCATAGTTCAGTTTAATATATATATTAAAAAATCCAAAACCTGAATAAAGTGAGGAACTAAAAATACGTGGGAAAAGAAGGACAACTAAACTCATCCTATTTAAATTTATCTTAAAGATCAAAGCTCCTTGTGTTTCTTGATTTTGATAAGCAGGGTCAAAAATTGTAGCATGATTAGGAAGACAATGGCAGAATGAAGTCTTAAAAGAGATGGTTAAGGGATCAAAATTTGTCTTGTTGAGGTTCTGTGATCTTGATTGTGAAGTATGCAAAGTGCACTTGACTATCTGAGATTTCTTTGTTTAGGGCAAATGTTTTTAAATAAATCAACCAGATTTTCAAGGTTTTGGAAAAGCTACCAGACTCAATGCCAGACTGAGATGTCTGTGTAAGTGCCTGATTTTTGAAGCAGATCACTGAAAGAAAAACCCCATAAAGACTTTAAAGAGGTTAAGGGCACTAGAGCTTCGCATAACCTGAAGAAACAATTACAGATTTTGCTTTACTGTATTCTCCAAGTTGAGGTTCATTGCAGTATTTTTAAAGTCTGCAGCTGGAAGTTTACCTCCACATCACCTTCCTGAACAGCTTTCCTCTTATTGAGACAAACTCTTTCCTTATGTCAATGACCCATTGGGTGCGCTGAAAGCTGTTATTATTGCTTTTAAGGTCTTGCATGCAGCATACTTGAGGTGATAATGCATTTCAGTTATTGAAAGTTTGTGATTAAATAGTACAATAGTGCAGTTTACTGTGAGTGTGAAGCAAATACACGTGATCCTGTTATATATTCTGACTATATAAATGTGATCCTGTTATATATTCTGACTATAGAAATATAACAAATGCATTTTAGAGAACACATTTTCAATGGGATTTTAATATCCAAAGTTTTACAATGGAATTGTCTGTGTTTCATAATCCTCAACTTGGAAAGTGTCTTAAGTCACGGTTTAACTGTCAGGAGCTGATGGATGTTTCACTTTGGCAAACAAGCTTCTTGGGTTTTGACATGTAAGTATAGTTTTAAAAGGTAGAAACTGATGCTAAGAGAAATAAATGCAAAACAGCAGATAACTCTGGATCCTGGAATATTCTCTTTCCTACAATTTTGCTCTGAAGTACTCGCATCTGAACAAAATACAGCTGGCCTGAGGGAAGGGACTGGATCCCTTTTGATACACTACTAGGAGGTGGATGCTCAAACAGGTAAGTCAGCCCTGTTGTCTGCGGTACAGATATGCTGAAAGCACACATGGAAGTTAGAATATACATTTTTGTCTCATTTATTCCCCATTCATCAATTAATAACTGTACCAGAGGGAAATAAAGGATGAACAAAGGTGTCCCAATAACTGGTCAGTACTATGTGCAGAAAAGACTCTTCTCTTCAGTTCTATAGAGCAAGTGAAGGAAGAAGGGTACTTTTTACATTTAGAGTATATCTTATGTTTATAGGACTCTCACAGCAAATATGAAAGGAGGTCCATATACTCCTAATGCACAGACTATTATACTTAAATCCCAATGGTTTCAAACATTAATTTTGTCTTTTTGGAGTTAACATTAAGTAATGTAAGCATTTTTCCATTTGCCATGTTGGGAATATCAGATCCTATTCCACAGCATCCAACTATCCTAGCATGTTCCAAATCTCAGCAGCCAGGTATTATCTCTGCTAATACAAAACATCTAACTCTCTTCCAACATCTGCAAGCCATCTCCAAACTGAGAGCTGACTAGTTCAACTGATTCACTTGAATTCACCACCCTGCTATGGAGCACAGTTAGTTAACAGGAGGCAAAGCAAGACAGGATGTTATTTTGACCAGAAGCACATTGGTATGAATAACTCCTTTCCAGCTCAAAGATGGCTTGTGCTTATCCTGCTTGAGTTTAGGCTGTCTGAGCCTACCAGCACAAAAATGACTTTCTAAGGCCATTGTTGCTACAGTACATCAAGTCCTGACTGTAACACTTTTTTTTTAAAGCCAGCTGGAGAGATAACATCAGCTTTCTAGCCAAAGAACTGAAGGAGTGAGGACAAAGGACTAATCTTTCTGCTGAAGAACTCCCTTTTTGCCAGATCCTACAGAGAATTTTCTTTACTATTCCTTCCCTCAATCAAGAGGTCAACATTGCTATGACCCTATGCATGCTGAGCTACTCTCCTGCAGATTTAAATAAATCACCCCAAAGGAAATTCTAAAGAGGAATCACAGACCACAGGTGATTCTTCCTTTTTAAAGTTAGTATTTAGATAAGTACTGCAGACTTTAATTGTAAGAAGGTGAAGATACTGTTGTGAGGTCTTGACATGAAATAGCTGTCTATGGATTTAGAAGGTTAACTTTAGTGACATATCAACCAGGGATTAAATATGTTAAGAATAGTAAAGAATAAGTCATTTTATAGGAGAATAATAATAAAAGAATCAATTGTGATGCAGTACTGAACTTGCATTTGGAAAATAGCTAATTTGTAAAGAATCTGTGCAAAGGTGATGCAGCTGCTGTACAACAGTAGTCTGCCCTTTTGGAAATACAGTTGAGTCATTACTGTGTCCTCTCTGTGGCAAAATTTCTATATAAGAACAACATATCTAGGCAGCAAACACAGAGGAATACGAATCCATAAGGAATAACTCTGAGTAGAGACATTGGATATCTTTGGATGTTTTAAAAGTTGATTTTTTTATCCAGGTTGGGAAAGTTTAATATAAAATTAATTCCTGTTTTCAGAGAAAGTTCTATTGGCTTCTGGTGTTAAACCTGACCCTATGTGATCATGCATTAGGAATGGTTTTGGAGTCAGTCATTCTAGTGAGGAATGTTGGTTTACCCACAGCCATCAGAAAAAACTCCACATCTGTGGAAGTTAGTCATTGAAGTTTTTTAGTTAGAATATAGTCTGTTGATTTAATTAAAATATATACTCCTGTTTCCTCATTATTAATAATCATAGCAGAAGCAAGGTTTCTACTATAAACACCCAGCCCTGTGTAAAACAAAAGAGACTATCTTGTTCGATGGCCTGACTTGCAATAATGAAGGTATCATAGAATTCCTTCATGAGGCTGTTAGTTGAACTATTTTGAAAATGCCTTGCTTATCTTCCATTAAAGAGCTTAGTTAGGAAAGGTTTTTGCCTCCAGGACCACAAAGTCAAAATTTGCATAATTCTTTTTCTTTTTTTTTTCTCCCAGTAGTTGTAATCATTAATCTTTTATACCTCAATCATGACAAAAACCCCATTAGAAGCCCTGGAAACCTGTCTGTATTACAGTGTTGAATTATGTCCATTATAGAGAATTGTGTTTGGTATTACATCTAATTACCGTGGACCTTGTTGTACTCAAAAGTGGTCACTTAGGGCTGAATCAACTCACATGGTATAAAGCATGCAAAGGTAAAAAAAAGAAGTCTTTTCAAGAGGAACTCTAAGGACAGTCAGCACTGCTATTTCTGTCCATCTCTGTCCACCATGCATTTCTTTCTGGTACAGATTGGCAATGTTTTTGCAAGAGCAGTGTTTGAAAGTAAAACCAGAGCCCAAGGATTATTTACCTAATTGGAAAAAAAACAATTAACTATTTGCAATGGGGAAGCATAGTTTGCTAGGAAAACAGTTTATGAAAGACCTAAAAAAGGCCAGAGCAAGCAAGTAGTGGACAGAGTTTCTTATAAATATTGGGAAATGGAAAAAAAACCCCGGTAGGTTAATGTGCATCTTGGAGGAAGGGACAGGAACGTGTATTAATGTCAAATCTTCAAACTCCCAAGTGAAAACTAGAAAGCAAGCTTCCCTTTCTAGACACTTCTGGCTTAAGGTACTACTCCTGCTTGCAGTGTGTCTTTTAAATGTTGTTCACAGAGGTTTTTTGTACAGATTTACTTCTGCTAGTGATGTACACTCTGCTCCTCCCAAAACAACTCAGCTGTGAATGAATCTCTAGACTGATCAGATGGGACTCAGTTCCATTCTCCTAATATGAACACTACCAAAAGCCAACATGAATACATTACAGGTAGCAGCCCAAAGCTAAGTAAGTTGCTCAAGTTTTACAACTCTTTAATTCTGTGTCTGAATCAGAAACTCTTCATTAAGTATTTTTAAAAAGTCCATTTATTTACAGCTGAATGAGCTGAACTGTGGGAATTCAGGACCAAAAGTGACAAGGGGTCTGCAGTAATGATTAGGCACTTAAACCAGAAATGGTTGTTTGGAAAGCCCTGTGGCAGAAAGCCTTACAAACCTTCCATGTCATGAAACATGCAGAAATAGTAAATGTTTTCAAGTAAATGCTGCAGCTCTTGGGCTAGGAGTTGTCAACCCCAAAACAGCCAGTACTAGTGCAAGGCAGGCTGCAGTGTACCACTGTTTTTAAACTAGGAGAGTAAGGACAGTTTGTTGAAAGACAGAAAATAGTCAGGTGCTTTTGCAAGAATTCTTCTGACCATCTATACTGGGCAGGCTGACCTCAGCCACTAAAAGGAAAGTTACATTCATACCTTGTCCTTTTTATTTCCTGTTGCTCAGCTCTTCATGAAGTTAGGTTGACCAGGTTGCTTTCCCATAACTCCTGGCTCACCCAGCTAACTGTTCTGGATCCCATTTGTATGATCTGAAGGGATGTTAAGCGATGCCAAGCAATGCACTGCACAGATTTGCAAACCAACAGATACTGAACTGGGTCCAGGCAAGAAAAGCCATATTACTGTTCTCTTCTGAAAAGTGACATGGCTTTGCTAGCTTAGGATTCAATATCACATTAATGCAGTTTCTGGTACTATCCTAACACATCTACATAATGTATTTTGTCATTAAACTGTCCCAAATTGGGCTGATGGTACCTCAGATGTCTCTGTACCACAACACATTATATAGCCTACACATGCAGAATCTTTTCAAACACTGTATAAACCCCCTATATACTCAACAAAGAATACTGGATTTCATTGTGTGAGCAAGACACTTTGCAGTTTGATGCTCCACTGCACGTCTTTTAGGCACTAAAGTATTTACTGGATTCAAGTCTAGAGTAGTTAATTGCACCAGAAGTTTAATATTAAAGCAGTTCTCTAGCTATTGTATGTACTCTTCATTCAGGTGCAAATCATTACCTTCACTGTACCTATTTTATAAAAGCAGAGAAAATATTTCTTATTCAACCTCTAAGGAAAAATGCAAATTCAAGAACACCACTTAGAGTTCTTCCCAGCCTTAGGACTTGTTTGCTGCATAATGTACCCCTACTTCAAATATAACTTTTCATTTAAAAAATAGTGTAGCCACATTTTCTTATCTGAAATTATAATATTTGTCATTTAAGATACAAACCGAAACAAGAAGCAGCTTGACCAGAGTCTTGTAGGAATGCCAGGAAAGAACTTGAAAGCACATTTAAAATGAACATTTGAGAAGTTTGGGGTTCTTTTTCTGATTTAGTTGCTGTCTGTGCACCAATTTCACCATGAGAATGAGAAAGCATTATATACGCTGATTTTAAGACCAGGAAGATTATATGAGTATTGATCTTAGTTTCAGCACTTACTGAAAGAAACCAATGGAGAAAAGAACACCTTTCAGTAAAATGCTCTCACAGAGAACAGGCTTAGAGGGATTCTTTCAGGGAGATGTAGGGTAATGCTCCCCAGCTCATAGAGGACCTGATGGGGTTTCTTCACCACAGGAATGGGGGTTTCCTGCTTGTTCCTAGGAAAAATAATATTAGAGAGATCAGAGATAGTCAATGTGACTGGCTTGTTTAAAATTTGATTGGAGGATCCTAGGAGAAAATTCTAAATGAGTTTTAAAGTATTGGCTATTCATCCTATAACATTTATAAGTAACTCCATAAAAAATGATACCTAAATGGAGCAAAGAAGAAATTGAAATACTCCATGTCAACTACAAAAAACTTAAAGAAGAGGAAGATAATAGACAATACATTCTCATTATTGGTCATGGCTAAAGGAGGATAGTGAATCATCACCAAAGTATAATTTTCAGAAAAGTTGTTACACATCTTGTTTAAGAGTTCACGATCTTAAAATCACAAGTTCAAAAGGTGTTCCAAAGAATTAAGAATCTGTGGGTTTCATTTTTACATGACTTGGAAGCCATCTAAAGGAAAGGAAGAGCCTTATCAGTCAGGGGCATCCTATCTCTCATCTTTTCTATTGTTGAAGTCTTGGTTAGAACTACAAGAACCCTTTAGAAAAAGAAGGATTTCTGCCCTTCTCACCTCTTCTTTCTTCAAACAGTTGTGTCGATCTTAAAATATGAATAAAAACCCATGGGGCCAATTTTTCAAAACGAAGAGGCTGACTTCCACCTCTTGACTTTGCTAAGTCAGAGTTCAATGAGATTCTTCTGAAGCCAAGTGAATCCTGCTCCCACACGTGGATCTTGTATTATGGTGACCAGAGGTCTGTACTCGGAGACTGTCTTCCAAGCGCCGCTTTAATCTGGACCTTTCATAACCATGGAAAGCCAAACGCCTACCTAGTTTAACGGATCATTATGTTAGGCTCAACTAAGGGGCTACAGCTTGCACTAGCTGACCCATACAATAATCTTTGCCTTAATTAGCTTTTGATTTGTGGATAAATATACCCTGTTAATGTCGCTGATTTTACACCAGTGCTTGAGAGCAGGATCTAACTTCTAGGTGAATTATTCTGCATTGTCACTTATAGTGAGATTGAGCCCATATTCATCCTACTGAAGTCAGAATGGTGGTTCTTAAAAGCTTGGACCTTTTGCATACTTAAAATTGGCCACAAAAGCCAGAACCTTGTCATATGCTCTGCCATTGCACAAACCAGATCCAGTTCTCATTCAGTTCTCATTGTTTCATTAGACTGTAACTTTAGCCAGATACTGATTTTGTCATAGTCTAAATTACTTCTAAAATTTAGAAGTTGATAATATATAAATTCAGATTAGTTTTAGGTTCCCAGATGCTCAAAAATTAAGACATTGTTTTTCTTATACTCCTGCATTTGCAGGGCACATCTACTATTGCATTGAGATTAAAAATTAAATTTGGGATTCCATTTCTTAAATGGAAACAGGAAGCAGATCTATGAAATTTTAATCCACTTCTGAAGAGTTTGTAAATTAATTAAATTTTTGGCATGAGTGGAAAAGCAATATGTTTTAAATGCTTGAATGCAAACATCTTTCCTAGTATTTATTTGTTCTGCAGTACATAGCAACTTGCATACGATGTAACACTCAAGGTATTAAAATCAAAATACCTTCCTCAAGTTTCTCACCTTCTGCCACAAAGAAGTTAGAAACTGTTTATGTGGGAAGCATGAGCTACCTCAGTTACCTAAATTAATTTTAATCACTCACAATTAGACTGCTTGCATTCATCAGAATTCCATATAATCTGAGGGTAATCACAACGCCTGCTTCCCCAAGTAACATATGCACAAATATTCAAGTCCAAACCACCTGAATCTCTCTGCTTTAGAAGCATGTGTCATCTTATTCCCCATTCTGCTTTACAGCTGTTGTACTCAAATGTGATCTTATACAATTTATACAATATGCACTATTATACATTTCATATGTATTTCATATGTATTTCATATTATGCATATATAACTATACATATGTATTTCATATTATGCATATATAACTATACATATTTCATATGTATAGTTATATATGCATAATAATAATCTAATGTATAAGTACTGTATGTATTATATAAATCACTGTCAAAGTGCTAAATACTGTATTCTTCATGATTAATAATTTACTAATTCTTCCCCATCTCATATTCTGCTTTCATGTCCAGCAGGCTTACAAGTATTTTTTTTATAATAACTTTGGCTCAAAAGTAAAGTCTACAAAATAGAGACAAGACTTAAAAAAGATTCTAATGTGGAACAGCTAGCTGATTGAGCAGACCATCAGTGCTTTATTCCCAACTTTGGTCTGCTAGTTTTGCAGATATCCTCAGTATTTCAATGGAAGAGGAGAGAGAAACTTGCTCTTTTGTGTTACAGCTACCTATCTGATCAATACACTTCTTATTTGCCACAACCTGACACTGTTTCCTAGGTGGAATATTTCTTATTGGACAATGAAATTTTCAAGCAGCTCACTAAAGCAGAAAATTTTAGGCTTAACAAATTAGTATTATGCCTCTCCCAGCTGCAGTAAAGTTCAACCTTAATGTTTAGAGAAGATCTGACAGACCTGAAGATTATTTAGGCTGTATCAGGAGTCAACAGACTCGGGTACCTGATTTACTACCTGCTGTTCCTGACAAAGGTTTATTTAGCCTTTAATACCATACAAATCCTAATCCCTTAGTACAAATTCTGTTAAGGGAAGAGAAGGTTAAGGACATATGAGTGATGAGAAGGTATTGATCAGGAATTTAGACACTTTAAAAAACATTATACGTGAAACTGATTCTTGGCCCTCTTCGCTGATGAAAGAATTGAAACCTTCCAGAGAGAAAGAAGCTTTCTTCCAGAAAGAATTGAAGCTTTCCAGAATCCTTGAAAAATGCAGGCTTTCACAAAATCTAAAAATGTAGCACCAAATGCACAAGAGTTGTTAATTACTTACTTATGCCCAGGCTTCTCTTAGATAAAGAGGTGTAGTCCTCCACTATGATGCATTCTGGTGAAATTCTACTAAAGTCAGCAGAGGTACTGGTAGGGTAAGCATATGGTTGAATCCTAGTTATGGACGTAGATCTGGGCTTTGAGAAAGAGGTATTTACAAATTCCTTTAACATGTGATTTCTGAGAGTATTAAAAAAATTAGGCTGAGAGCTGACATACACCAATGGAAATCAGTCAGTGAAAAAAGAATTTGAAAGGCTCCAGAATCTGATTTTACAGTTCTTATCACATCAGTATTTCAACAGTTTTCTCAAAAGATTGCAAAAAAGGCATTATGAGAGTCTGCTATTGGATAGACAAAATATCTAGGAAGAACTATGCAGAAATGGATTTTGTGTGAATTACAGTGGCCAAATTTTGCTGGTATTTGCACTCCTGATTGAATGTAATATAATACTTGCCCATTCACTGGGGAAATGGAAATGCTGACATCTGCATTGTCTGTGAATGTAATACAACAAAGCTCATAAATTGATTATGTGCCAGTGGAGTCATTAGAGACCATACTTCAGCTGAGGAAGAGACTGTGACTGTCCTAGTTCCTCATTTCCCAACTTTTTCTTCTAAACCTGTACTGCATGCAGGGGTGGGGGGTGATGTGTGTGGGTTGGTTTTATTTTTGTCTTTTTTTTTTCTTTTTCATTTTCTCAAAAGATGATTCTTCCTATTCTTCCCTTTCCAATGCAAGTCACCAGGTCAGATATTGTTCTCATTCTTTTCTTCATCCCACAACTTCCAAAAAAGACAGTGTTTTTCTCTTATTCACAACCTACTTTTTACCTGGTCCAATTCATTTCACTTTATTTAGCACAAGCAAGAACCTGAGTGCTGTATTCAAAGCAGAATTTTTCATACCTGACCAAATTTACCATAGGTGTGTAAATTTGTGCAGCTTTGCTGATGCAGAGAGCTTGATCCATTATACTAGAGTTTGGCAGAACACATCACATTAGAAGCAAAATATACAATGATGAGAATTTGCCCTCATATAGAGCCTGCCATCTGAGAGTCTCAAGGTTAACCAACAATTTATGGTCTGTTAGTTCCAGAGACTGGCTTGAGATTCAGGATCAGTTTTGAAATACACCACAAATTTTCCTAGCAAAAAGTGCAAAGGAGAGTGGAGGGAGACCATGCAAACAGGAGAATTTACTGTCCTTTTATCACCTGGTAAGATAGTGCTTATGCCCACATAAATGGTATAGCAGTTGCTACGTGACCCGTCATCACCTTAAATCCTGACAATTCTCCTGATCAATATGAATCATTCAATATGAATCCATTAAAAACAAACAAACACAGGAAAATTCCTCAGCCCAATGCTCCTTCTCTGTCACTTAAGTCTGTGGCATAAACCCAATTTACATTGAGTGATTTAGCTCTTCCTTGGAATACGTGGCAACAGCAATTGTATTGTTTTTGGGATTAATCCCTGGAATCTCTGTTCTCTGCTTCCCTGGGAATCATCACAGAAAGTTCTCACTGGTACATAATATAACCCAGGTTAGGGACTGTGCTAGGAGCTAGTGATTTCTATAATCACAGCTCAGTGCTTGAGCTCGTGCCCTGATCCTTTTTATGAGCTAGTATGGATAGAGTCTATATAATCCAGGGTAAATCCCTGGAGGTTTAATGCATGGAGAGATTCAACCACCTCAGTTACACCCTGATTCCTCGAGGAAATTTGGACAGCAGAGAGAGAGTGGGAGAGAGGGAGAGAGGCTGATAAGGCTTTGGCATACTGTGGTAGGATATAAGTTTGTACACCAATATTAAACATAAGCCGCCGATCAGGAATTATTCAGGTGTCACCCTTGGAGAAGGACAACAGACTAGATGCTTTCTAAAGGTGTATTTAATTGTTTGCTATGATTTCCTGAAAATCAAAACATTAATAACTACATGAATACACACTTCTGACATCAAATGATTGTAGCATCCTATTCGAGACAGTTATACAATACGTCTAAAATTTATACTCTTGCAAAGTTTCATAATAGGATTATTCAGTGTAGGATTTATTTTTACCTTTTACTATTTCTGAAAGAGGTTATAAAGTTAGGTGCTTTTTCTTATGTCTTTTTTTGTAGGTAGGTAGTAAAAATTGTGCAAGCTCTTCTTGCATTTTCCTGTAAAGTTCTTCTCTTAACTTCCTGAACCTCCCAAACACAGAAGAATAATCAATATTTTACAACTGTCATAATGTCGTGGAATGTGGATTTTTCTTCTGGAAGTACTAATGGACAGGCAGAAATATAATTTATACAGATCGTTGCATGAAATCTATAAAAGTTGATCAATGTATTAGAAACAGTGCAGAGACTTTTATCGATTAAAGAATTGTTTCAAAACATTAAATTCAATCCTTCACTTCCTTGAATATTTTGTGGTTTAGGTTACACTCACAAAGAATTTTTGGTTTGCTTTTAAAATGCATTCTCCTCACAGACAAATGACATGTTTAATTCCATGTTATATACTGACATAATGGAGAGGCACATCTATTCTGTAGCATAGCCTTTTTTTGGAAGTTTGTGTGGTAGTCATAGCAGGAGTTGGCTCTTGAAACCTCTGACTTTGAAGCACCTGCCATTCCTAGCTGGTTTGGTGGAACAAACAAATTACAGTGTTTCTGACAAAAATTGTCTGGTCATTGTATTTAGCAACCTCAACTCATTGAGTAGAAGGTATTGAGTGGGGTAGATTCAAATAGATCTGGAAGCAGCTAAGGGAGTGGAGAAAGGTTTTCTGTGAAACTGTGGGAGAATACTGTCAGGGACAGCAGAGATACTGAATGTATGTATATGCATCACCATCTAGCTTAGCATCTCTTCTTCTTCACCTTCCTAATACCCTTTGCAACTTGAATTTTCCAATTTAAAAACTGGTACGCGCAACTTTTTAGGCATTTTCTCAAAGATGCCATATAAAGAAGTAAGTGGCAGAAAGAAAGCAAAATTGAGAGAGAGCTGATCCTTCCATCAAGCATCAGAGCATCAGTCTGTTGTGTTCATCAAACATCACTTTCCTGCAGATACAGAAGTACCACTAGATCTCTCTTGAAGGAGGGTAGTCAGTACATGGGGTAGACATTGCCCCTGTTCCCTGAGGTACAAGTGAGAAGAGATATTTAACAATATCTGTGTAATATAAAGTGGGAATGGAAATAGAACCAGCTACTTCTGAATGCACTGAGTCCTCTTATGCCACTTACACTCCTCTAGAATTTTCTGAAATGTTTTCCTCAACTTTTTTCTCCCAGCTAGCCTACTAGCATACAAATGTTTGAATTGCTCTCTGTGGAATATGTTTGCCTGAACATTTGACCTGTTTCATACTATACATTTAATTTCTCTAAGTAGTTTAAGAAAGGAAGAATTGAAAAACACAACTTACTGCTCTGACGTTTGTTTCCCACTGGGAACCATGAAAAAAAAGGCATTTCAAATATTACATGTATAAAATTAAATAAACTCAATAAAATTCTTCAGAGGATGCTTTAGAAACATTTTATGTATGTAACTAACATCTAGAAAAGATGCTAAGGAGGAGATGAGACTTTCCAAAGATCTTTCAACAACTCCATATTATTTAATAGCAAAAGCTAAATCTTCAGGAAATGTGAACTGTCTGAGCTCCAGTGAAAGCAGAGCACAGGGTGGAGCAGGTAACATACTGCTTAGGGATCTAGCCCAAAGTATTTAGGCACAGGTTACAGTTTCTGATTGTTTTAGTCTGCTTTTAATGCATTTGTTTACTTATTATGAAGACTTCATTATGCTGGCTGTAATCAATATATTCTCTTTTATACTCAAATATTTAAGTATGTTTGCATGCAGTTCATACTTTGCTTCATGGTTCTTTTTGATCATTAGGATATTAGGTATATTCTCAAAGCCACCAGAGAGGGCTACAATGGAAATTTAGAGAAAAAATTAAAAAGAAAAAACAAGAAGCTTCTTTCATATTGTCCATAAACACAAAAACCTGAAGAACTAGATGCAAAGATGCAAGAAAAAATGCTCAGTTCACTGAGAGAGTAAAATCAACTTTACTTGGAATTAGCAGGCTTTTCTTCCTATTTTTACAGTTATCCAAGAAGAAAAATGAAAGCATTTTAACTGATCTTATTACTATTTATTTATGTTTACTGCTCTTACAATTGAGGTCTGTCTTGATTATGCTCTCCTTTATTTCAGAGGCTCACAACCTTTTAATGTTGACTTTTATAGACCAACAAGTATGCAAAAGATGAATCACAATGACTAACCCATCCAACCCTTTTATGTTAGTAGCCCTTCCTGGTTACCTGTCATGTGGCACGGTGACAAGGACAGGATTCCCTTCTCAGTTACTTTGTTTTCTGCATTTGAAATATCTTTGCTTGGGATGCAGACTCCTGAATGACAATACTTAAAAAACTTGTACTTTTCTCAACTTACTACATACTTATTTCACATCAGTATTCTGCAAAATATTTATCTTAAAGCATAATTGTTTTAAAGTTATTTATATCAGGACATATAGCAGAATGGAATTTCAAGAGGTCATTTGTGCTGTTGCTAATCTTTTTCACAGAGCTCAAGTAATCATAAAGATTTGTAACATACATTTGTCTAAGTTGATCTTAGAAACATGGAGTTGAAGATTACAAAAATTCCTGTGATGTCCTGTCAAAGAGTGCACTTTCTGCAGATTAAAAGCCATACTGTATAACATAGAATGCCTTTGTTTCTGCTTAAACTCTGGTCCTTATAATTTTCTTCACATAGAACTTGAAGTTCACTGTCACAGCACAAATGTAGAGTCTTTTTATCTCCCTCCTAAATTGCAGTATTATAATCTGAGCTGAATCCCACTGTTTTTCTCCTGTTTTTCTAGGTGAGTCATGTTTTGCATCCCAGCAAGAGAAAAACTATATAAATCTCATACTGAGCAAGAAATCAAAAAGAGAACAAAATGGATGAAAGGAGAATCAACTCTGCAGATTTATGAACTTAATGCTGCAATTTACACAATGTCTTGACTTCTGTGTTTTATTATTGCTTTATTTATCTTTTTGTTCTCCAGTTAATCTTATATTCATTTGTCCCATAGATGAATTCTGGATTATTAAAATATGAATTGGATCAGGGGACATGCTGTCTGAATAAAATAATATCTGGTTACTACATGCTGATATATACCCAGGCTAAAATCCAAATATTCAAGCATTATCAATCTACAGCATGTTTTAACAACATAGCCTAAAACTACTAATTATATTACAGGATTTAAGGAGGGTTTTTTGCTAAATGGCAATAGCAAATAATGAAGTAAACAATTTAGCAAGCAGAGGATCTCTCAGGCTATCACTGGAGAGACTCATGAACTGTTCAGAAAGATATGAGAATTCTCAAAAGTAAAACCTCTTACAAGAGACATGTATGGGAGAAATCCAGAATTTGAAGCTGACTAATGTCTGAAACATATATTTTAAAAGTTGTTTAAGGTACAGATGAAGGAGCCAACCTCTGTCACTATTGTAGTAAATTTGTGTTGAGATTTTGATTAGAAAGCAGTGTTCTATATTTTTATTATGCTAAGATTAATGCTTCATTCATTTCTCCAATGCAATAAATAATAAAATTCAACAATGATATGATGGAAAGATTTTATTCCTGACCTAGTGCCATAACACATTGCCATGGGAAACTATGAGAATCGAGTTTAATTATGTCAGAAAGACTTACTTTAAAAAAAAAATCTATGCTGTACAAATAAATTTCCATTCACTTAAACTTGCTGATTTCATAACTACAGGGAGTATTAAAAGAAGTATATTTGCTTTTTATAAGATCTAATTTAATTGTTCCTATGGATCACTGAATCATTTGGATTATAACTGAAGATTAAACCAAGGCCATTGATCTGTAATAAATTCACAACTTCTCTGGGCAAACTGTTCCAGTGTCTCACCACCCTCACAGTAAAGAATTTCTTCCTTATCTCTAATCTAATATAACCTTCTTCTGTTTAAAGCCATTAACCCTTGTCCTGTCACTACATGCCCTTGTAAAAAGGGTCTTGAACTCCACCAATTCGTGGGCACTGCAACAAATGCTGCCCTTGAGCTTCACATTCCCCACCAGCCTCTCTCCTTGTTAGTGAGAACAAGGTCCAGCATGGTACCTCTCCTCATTGGGTCCTCTGTCACTTGGAGAAGGAAGTTATCACCTGTGCATTCTAGGAACCTAGAACAGTGTGAGTACCTCCCCATTGTCACACTATCCTCCACAAACTTCATCCCTCTTCTCCCTGTACATAAACTTCTCTTTGAGCTTTGGTCCCCACCTCAAGGCTAACCTAAACCTCTTCACTAGATGAGCAAGCCTGCTAGCAAAACATGCATTTGTCTTGCTTTGTCAGATTCATCCTGTCTTTCTACTGAGGATTTTGTTCTTCAGTGTCCAGGAAATACACAAGAAAAACTATACCTGTGACCCCACATGCACTGCAAAAGGAATCCCATGATGGTACTATGAACTCCCCTAGCTGGACCACAAACCTAAAAATCAGGATTTGCAAACCCAGACAGTATTGTGGTGCATTAATGTCATGTGTTCATTAGGTTAGGAATTCTTGGGGCAGAAAAATGACATACTGCATGCTTGTTTAGTAAACAGAAGCAGTACAGATAGAGCTTGAATCTCCTTTAATTTAATTCTAAGTGCCATTAATTCTAAATAAAATGGGTTTAGAATTTCATTAATAATATGCATAATGTTTCTGTTTTTAAGGGAACATAGAAAATTGTGAAATAAAGTGCTCTTTTCAACAACATTTTTATTGTTATAACTTCCTGCCTCAATTAAGATATTAATTATAGACAATATTGCAAGTTTTCTTTTGTAATGTAATTAAAAGCTAGATGATTGCTGTCTGAGAAAACTTAGATATCATGTCATTAATTCAAAATTAGACATCAGAAAGCCATCTGTTACGATTTTACTGACTTATCAGGCATGTAGTTATGTTAAAGCATTTTGCTGGTGTCTCAAAAACCATTTGGCTATCAATAAAAGGGTAGGTAAAATGTGCTAATTGACACTTTGGAACTGGGTTGGTTGGTAACTTGTAGCTGCTTTGAAATATCTCAGTTAAAGCCTAATCATCTCTTTCAAATAGATTCTGCTTAAAATATTTAAATGGACATAATTAAAACTTAATTGTTTATGTGAATTTTTCATCATAATTGGCAGGGAAATTAGATATGGATCTTCATATTACTGTTTAATAGGTGTTGTTCTTGTTATCAGTTGGCATTAAAACAATGTTGCAATCACTGTTCTTTCATGTTCTGAAATCTAAATTAAGAATTAGTGCTTTGTAAAACAAGGGATTAATATAATTGTCCAGATTTTATGTAGCACTGGAATTGTTATACTGGATGAGACCTATAGATTTTCATCTTTCCTGATGTTTGCAAGTACCAGATGTTGCAGCAGAATGCATAAATCCTCAGGTCACAAATCAACAGATGTGTAATCTGTCCCCATGAAGGTCTCTTTATAATCCCAAGGGATTTGGTTTAAACCATTAAGCACAGAGGTGATTTTGGTTTATTTTATAAATCTCTGACAATTTTAACTATTATATGTCTGGATATTTTTTTCTCCATAATAATACACAGTCTCTGTTAGAGACTATTCTGTTTCTCCAGAGAAGACTACTATGGCAGAGGTAGTAAAAACCAAGTGCTTCCAAAAAATGCGAAGAAAATAATATATGAAAATAAAAATGCAGGTCTGAATTCCAGGTTTGCTATATGCTTTTCATGAGGAACAGGGACACTATAAAGTAACTAAATAGAATTGTACAGAAAATGTTAGACCAGAAAATTTACTTGGAATAAAATTACTATCCCCTAGTAGTCCTGGAAAAAAATAAAATAAAATAAAAAAAATAATAGCCTGAAAAAATAAGAAACACATTTGAAATGTCAAGTTTTTGTGCTGTAGAAGTCACATGCATTCCCTAAGAATCAGTGGCAAATGGCTAAAATTGACAGAATTTTTGACAGTATGCATTAGAAGTTGACAGGACCAATCTATTTGGGCAGCTCTGTCCTAAGGACATTGCAGATTTCACACTGCTGAGTTACCTGTCTGACCAGCATGTACTCATTGATGAGCTGATTCCTCATTATCCTGAAGTCTGGCAATATGAGGAGGCAGCTGACCTGTGCAACTGCAAGTCCAGAGTAGTTGACATGTAAAAACTACCTCAAAAAGATGGCCTCTGTGCATCCTGGTTCCTAAAGAGCTTTTCAGAAAGGCTGTTTGAAACCTTTCCTGTTTCTCAACAGCAATACATCAAAATTAACGTCAATCTGACCAGTCTTTTATGAAAAAAAATATGTTTTCAGGGAAAATTCTCAATCAATTTTACTCTCAGAAAATACTAACTTCAAGGTATTATTCCCAAGGAAGAGGCATAGCTAACTCTCAGAGTGTGTTGAATAAACATACCCAAAGTTCCTACTGAATTTTTCTGTGATTCCTCTTATTTCTCCTAGACATTGCTGTGAGCCTTGCAAAAATGTTCACATGAGGTTGTCTGCAATGTGGGCACTTAAAATGGAACATAAATTCATATGCACTGTCATACTCACTGCATATAGAACATATACAATGGCAGGAGAGTGTCAGACTTTCAGTCTTAAGAAGGAAGCATTGCAATAGGATCCAAAATTTGGTAGCACAAATCAGAATATAACACAGGGAAAGATCAATAGAAGAATAGAAGAATCAAAAAAAACCCCACAACATGACATGGCCAGGGATTTGGAAAATGTCTTGCATATAACAAGTAGGAAACACTGAACACAGGTGTAAGGAAAATATCACTCACTATCTGGTTCCTGAGTCTAGAATCCATTCTCTATTACAGATTTAAAGAAATGCATTTTAAAATAACTCATTGGGGATTAAAAAGTTTCAAGTTTCTACTTTCTTCATTGGAGTGAAAAGTTGGTAATTGTTACACTTTCAGTCTGGCAGTGGTTAAAATATATATGGAATTCTTCACCTAACGGGTAGAGATCTTATCTCAAAAAGGAGTTTCAGGTTTCATTTCCCATCCTATTTTCAGACTTTATACTGGACTTAACAATGGAATGAACCCCTCAGAGCAGGCAGCGTAGCAGCTATCTCCTGCCTAAGAAGGAGATCCTGCCACGTGATGTGGAGGAAGGTCACACAAGTCTAAATATCTCTTCTACTCTTGTATCTTCTGAATGGTAAAGGGTAGTTAAGAAAAGATTATAAAAAATAGGGAAAACACTGATAGGCAGAAAACAAGAGAGTACTAAGCTTTCCCTCGATTTCTTTCCGGTCCTGTGTGTTCTCCTTTCCTTTGTAGATATGACCCAGCGTTAACAAAAGGTGTAATTCTGTTGGAAAAATGAAGGACATATTTTCTTTGAGACAAACATGAATGTTCATGCCATGATGGATACAGAATCTTCCAAGTCATCTTCCTTCCTTCCTGCCTGCCTGCCTCCCAGTTCAATGCACAGTAAATGCTATATTTAGTCTCTAGCTTCCCAGATATAGTATGTAGAGCAGCAGTGAAAAGGGAGAAGAAAAATGGGCTGTGTTGAAGTTGTAAAGGATGTATTACACAGTAATTCATGAACCTGCTGTAGCTAATGCTGTTATCACGAATCTACTGCTATTTACTGTGCTATGGTATGCACAGAAACACTCAATTCAGTTTTACATATGTAAATTAAACACATAAACCTGCACATTTATCCTTATTAGGCTGTGAAATGTTATGACTCAAATGTGACAAATAAGTTATTCATAGGTAACGGTGGCCATCCATTTTATACTATTCCCTGCAGACCACAACTACCTTTATATCCTGATGAATTTCCTGACTCTCTTTGGCAGAAAGAGCCAAATAGATTTTAAATATTTTAAAGTATTTCTGAGTCCAGTCTAGATACTATTATATTCCCCAGAGAATAAAAGTCTTTTCTTTTTTTTTTTGTATGAGTGTATTGTTGCTTTTTAGTATGTTTGTTGGGTTTTTTCCTCTAGAATCAATTTGTTTGCTTTTTGGTTAATTGAAGACAAAATGATTGATTTTAATATACATAAAGAGTCATTTGGGTTAAAATCCACCTTGATGTCTGTCTGCCACATTCCATTTTCCTGCAGAAACACAGAGCTGAGACTTACAGGTATAAGTATATTTGATGTATTTTGTCAGTCATTAACCTGGGATCTGAGATCTCAAAGCTGAATCCACTGATTTACCATAGTGTTTGCTTGTAACATAAAGACTTCCCTTAATTTCCTTGTATCTCATAGATATCTCATAGTAGCATCTCTTGTATCTCATAGTAGCATCTGGAAAGAGCAGTGTATGCATTTTATGTGAACAGACAGGTTGTTGCAAAAAAATTAAAATTCAAACAACAAAACCCAAAGAAATATATGTAGGAAAAAAATCTAATGACTAATAAATCCTTTGAACTTCTTTTTCATTTAGTGATCACAGTTAATTGATGTCTTATAAGCTGTACATGAGCTGATTTTTATACAATAATTGAGCTTGTTTGGAATTCAGCTATAGTGTCTTAATTGATTCTACACTACCAACTCCAGCCTTTCAAAATGCCAGGCCTGCTTGGTTTTGCCATCTCTTTCCATTATCCAATTAACAACGAGTTTTCTTTTGGCAAATTGATTGCAATCCATTTCTTTCCAGTGGTTCTTTGAATTTTGTGAAACAGAAGGTCAGACCTTTAGCTTGTGGAAATAGGAATAGCTCAAGCAGAGGTGAGGAATACATGGATGTCAGTGGTTTTAGACTTCGTTCTACCTTGTTAGGACAAGACCAAGAGATGGCAGCTGCTTTGTTGTGTTCTGTGGGTTGGGTTGTTTTTATTTAATGGAGAATAACAATGATCCTTTACTAAATCAGAATATATAGCTGTGCTTTTTCCCTATATTGTTCTTAACTAGGTTTCCTGGAAATTGTCAATCTACCAGCTCAGAGAATCCTGAATGTTACTAGCATATATATAAACTATATTCTAGTCAGCTTTTGTACCAAATTCTCCTATTTGTTGTACTGATTAATAAATAATCATACAGATACAGATCATGAGTTTGCAGGGTGAAAACCAAGCAAATTAAATCTGTATAATTAAAGAATTCCCTTCACGATGGAAGACCAAGACAAAAATATTGGTACTTTAATACATATTTTTGGGAAAAATGTATGACATAAGTGACACAAATAGCCTTTTGGAAATCATGAAAATATGGTATAGGGAGGGAACTCCCTGGAGCATCTGCATGTGAGTTTGCAATGACTTATTTGTAGCCTATCTCTCTCACATCTGGTCTATATTTCTTCTCTCTAAGACTTTTTTCTTTTTCTTTTTTTTTTTTTTTTTTTTGTGGTGTACTTGAAGCTTTTTTTATTTTTTGGATATTCCATGATATATCTGACCTTTAGAATAATTCATTTATTTTGAAGGTTGCACTGTATTTGTTATAAGACTTATGAAGCACTTAACATTTAAAATATTTTACTTTTGATGCCTGGCAGAAAAAAAATCCCAAATACAGTTTGGCTGTGTTTGGCACAATTATATATTTTTTTTCTAATATGTCAAGTCTAGGTGATGTAGAAAGAATGCCTGTGTGCAGTTGTACTCTTCCCAGTTGTGTCTTGAAGAAAAATGTTGATTTTTTTTCTTTGTTAAAATATTCTTACAAAAGTGCCTGTATTTTTACCAGTTGATTCAGTTCTGTAAATCTACTTCACATAGGACTCATCTTTTTCTGAATCCTGGTAAATTGAGTTTTACTTCTAAAGCTGCCTTTTTGATCAAAAGAGTACTGAGAAACTTGGAATAAAAATATTATCTACAGCAAAGACCTACAGTCTAGGTATAAAATTGTTAATTCAACCTGAACTCAGATGCATGGGGGAATTCAAGATGGCAATGAAATGTGAGTTGGCATGGTAATTGATAATCTCAGCACATTTTTCAAAGATCTGAAATAATTCTTTTCCAAGAGTCCACTAACAGGGGAATGATTTTATTCCAGTAGTGAGATATCACCCTTGACATGGTGACATCTCCAACAATTTCAACACCAGTTTCACGAGCTTTACAGCTCAACACATCACTGAAATATTAATCTGGTTTTGAGGACTTCTCTGAGGTTTTATTTTCCAGGCTGAGTCCTAAAATTCATTCCGCTCATAAAGTGCTGGACAACGTTAGTGGAAAATAGAGGTCTACCACCCCAAGGGCACACAGCCATGAACTGTCCATGAGTCCATGAACCGTCGTGGAGTCCTGTCATTCTGGAATAACATAATGGGAATAACTCTGATGCTCTTCTACTTCCTAGTTATTAACTTGGCTTAAAATGAGAGATTACACTTCTTCATGATTACAACAAACAAGGAGTCTCTGACTCAACAATTTTAGCTGTTTCTGACTCTATCAGCTGACTTCATTACTCAGACAACAGTAGAGTTAGGTTAGAACCAGTTTTAGGGGTAAAACAGACCCTATGCCTAATGGCTGAGAAAGCAGCACCAGTGATCTCAAAAGCTCAGTGGGTTTTTTTCACTACACAGTTTTTCACAACATTTTTTGGCTTGAAAATGTACACACAGATGTATACTAAGTTCTTGTCAGTTGCCACTTAGATTGACTTGAAGGACTGCAAAGGTGGGGAGAGACATGGGGAAGAGAGAACCTTTAAGACTGTTTTTCTTACAGTGTATTTCTAGGATTAGGACTGTATCCATTGGTCAGGATATTCAAGTTAGGTTTGTTGACCTGAATTAGTTGGAAAGGTTGAGATTTGATTAAATACAACTAGAAAAACACCTCTGAAGCCTACTGAGAAGCTTTTTCTATTTAGTACATTTCTGGACTAAAAATACACCCTTTATATTTATCAGGTCCAGCCAACAGAATATGCTTTCCCTTTTTAAACAAATGGTTTTGTTTCTTTTTTTTAATATACTAGTACTTGAATCCTCAGAAGTTTGTCATTTATATGGATTTGCATAGTTTAGTGAAAACATAATTTGTCAAGTTGTAGTGGAGGGAGGTCTGAAAAGAACTGAAAACTCTGGTCAGCAACAGGAAAAAAAGAGGAATCAAATCTTGATAATTTTGACTCTATGGTATTATTAGCAATTCCTGTGATATTGGATATGAGAACAAAATTAGTGGAGGCTACTTTTCTTAACAAGATTTCCATAGCTTTATAACTGAAGTAATGATAACCTTAAATAGAAGACGCAGTAGTTAAATCAATGTTGTAGGGTAAAACATTTGAAAAACATGATTTTAATTCAGAATTAAGAGTTTTCATATTTCATGCCAATGTCAAAATACAAACTTGAATGGCCCACCCATCGCAACTTGAAATATATTTCCTTGTGGGATTCATTAATAGCAGTCTCACTTGAATGTCTCTGCCGCTCTAGATGATGGCTTGTTATGATTTTTGAAAATCATACCTTTACCTTTTCAAGTTTTGCTTGTATAAAGAAAACCAGCCTTGTTTCCTCAGGCATATTTTTCTACTTCTACAAAGGTAGACAGATCTTGGTATATAATTTAATATTTTGTCAAGCTTAATGTAACATAAACTCAAAATTTAAAGCTGTAAGTCCAAACAGTAGAATAGAAAATAAAATGGGAAACCATGAAAAGCAAACTAATTCTTCGATTGAACAAAAAGAGTAAGCGTGTCCCTCATTTTAAGCATGCTCATAATTTCATCATCCATCAAACATAAGTATTGAAAGGGGCCTTTCACAAGCAATATTAAACAAACATTGTGTGCTCTGGCCAGCTTTAATCAAGCTCGGTACACCAGCCACATAACAGTAACTCCCTCTAACACAACACACTAGCTGTATTCTGGAGATTATGAAGCCATGCTATCAACTACCATAAGCAAAATGAGAAGATACATGAAGTAATAGAATTGAGAGTAGCTAAGTTTGTAAACCAATATCAGTATCAAAGAATCTTTTCAAAGACTGTTTACTAAAGGTCACTGTCTCCTGGGTCATCAGGCCAAAGGCAAAATATAGATTAAAAATGCAACAAATCAAAAAAAAACAGCATCGGGGAATACTTACTCTGAGAGCAAGGAACATTTGGGACACCTTACTTCATGTTTTTTTCCCTTTACAAATACGTGGGTGTCATCCCAGAAAATCAAAAACATTTACTCCAGGGAAAACTACATATTGGCCTTGATGTTGGCTGAGATGTCCATGGCATTTTTTCATCTTCTGATTATATTGCTTCCTTGTATAGGTTTCTAAATCACATTTTCAGGAGCTGTGACCTGCCCAATCAAAGAACCAAATGTCCCAGCTCCTAATGACTAACAAAAATTGTGAAACACCTGTTGATGCATAAGCACAAAAAGATGCATTCTCTGCAGACCAGTTAAATGTAAAATACTTAAATTATCTACCATTACACTCCCACCTAGCCACTCACAGAAAGATTAATTTCTGAAATTTTAACATTGTGTATATTTATGATCATGAAAGTCAAAAGCACAAATAAAAATGTGCACAGAATTTGAAACAGCAAATCAAAATTAAATGGAGATTGCATGAACAAGAATGATTTTCCTTGCTATTATTATATTAATAAGAAACTAAGTATGTTTTAATAATACCATATGTAATAATTTGGAAGAAAAACTACCTGAATATTATAAATAATAAAACTTTTCAGCACAAACATTAGCAGTATGATGCTCTGAGCTGCAATTATTTTTATAACTCTCATTTTCCTAAAAGAATTATGCTGCAGCTTCCATTCTGGCCAAGAAAACATGTATGTATGGAATTTCTACTATGTAACAATCAAAATATGATTTACTTTAAATCAGAAGTTAAAATATCTTTTCTCACTTTATGATAGTGATCTGAATGACATGTAATTTCCTTACTGATGTTGGGTTCTCCACTGGCTGTATCTGGTAAGATCTCCTCTGGCTGGATCCTAAGGTGCAGTATCTTCATTTAAATCAGTGCAGCTCAATTCTTTACTTCAGGGTCCTCCATCAGGGACGTATCCCTGATTAGTTATTTGCTTCATCAGGGATGAATTCCTGATTGGCCATTTCAATCTTCTAAAACATTTCAACAGTATTTGGGGAAAACCCTGCCCAAGTGGTTGTGGAGCTGTTTGACCACTGTGGTGCAAAAAACAACCAAGAAAAGAGGTAAAGAATATTCTCTCAAACACAATTTCCTCCAGGACAAAAGAGTAGCTTTTCCAGCTCATCGTACTCCAACATGTTATAAATGAAGTAATTTGAAACATAATGTAAAGTGCTACTCCACTGATGCTACTTTGTCTCTCAGAATATATTACAGAAAGTGTTCCTTATTGGATTAATTCTTGCCTCTCAATCAAAACCAGATGCAGCAGTTCATGTAGAGTGAATAGCATCCGTATATAAACAAAACACATTAGGTTCTCTCACCATCTCTGTAATTCTGTAATTCCTTTGACATCAGAGCATCTTTAATTCAATCATACCTAGACTCATAATGTCCTTTTTCCTTCTTTATTTTTTAAAGTTGTCAGATGTATTAGTGGTCTAGCTACTCTTAAAATAATCATTATCACCCCTCTCCCAAACATTTTTGTGCCAGAGCCTTTTTCTGATAGGCTCCAATCAGTTATGAATGCCATTAGCAGTGATTGTGTTTGTGAGCAGAAACTTAGAATATCATTATAGCAGACAGCTAGGACATTTACACTTTAAAGCAAGTTATATATTATAACAAAAGCAGCATAAATTGGAATTGATTTCATTAGAGAAATTTAACACCAGAAAAATAATGATACTGATTTTTCTTCAGGGACACTATTGCATTACAGTGTTGCTTCACTAAATTAAAAATGTTATCAAGTTGGCAGTAAATTCTGGAATGCATTACTGTGCAAACTATAAAGTCTGTTTAATGGTTGAGAGCTCATATATATCAGTGAAAACATGTAAGACAAGTGCTTTTTTTAAAAAAATAACCCAACCCTTTAATTCCAGGAAACTTTGAGAGCAGAGAGTATTACAAATGAAAGAAAAAAACCAAACATAAATACATTTTGTGAGTAGTTTAATGATCCAGTAGCATTGCTGCTGCTGCATTTAGCTTTTGCTGTTACTGGATTTGTTTATTGATTGGAATATAAAAACGACTAGACCATTCATGCACTGGACTATAAATATTCCTAATTTTATCAAAGGATATGTTTCACTCAAATGTTTAAAATTTTATTTTTTAAACCACATAAAAAGCATAGTGGGGAACTGCTAAGACATTGTGGAATGCATAAAATCCTCAGTGCTGGTGTGGAGAGAAAACCATCATTGGTATGTTAGGTTTCAGTTGAAGGTGAAAATCTATTTTACAGGTTCCTTCATTGGATGGGCACTACAGGGAGATGAGATGCCTGTCAACAGCTATTCCAAGGTTAATTTATTACATGAGTATTGAGGATATATATTGGGATGTCCCCTCCTTATTAAATTCTTCCTCAGGAAGTGAAATATAGATGCTAATACATGCAAAAATTACAACTTTACATTTGTGGTGGAATCTGCTTTATTTGAAGTGATCGTATTGCTCTTTATTGACAAGCTTCAGAGACATGCCTGCCTAACTTCTAAGCACCCAGATGAAGATTAATAAATTCAATTTAGATACCTAAAGAAATGCATCTGAGGACAGTTAAGATGTGCTCAGAAGATCAGTTTGGCTTCTGTTTGCCATCAGAGAAGACTGTAAGTTCTGTCTTGTATCAGCCAGAGGCATACCATAAAAACCCTGGGTCATCTCAGATGCTAATAGTCACTTACGTCTAGTCACCTGAGTTGCCTTTTATAGATAGATGTGACATGAGGCAATCTTGCATTCCATCACCATATTCTTTTTTTTTCTATCCAGTATTACATACTCATAAGGTTACCTAGCACATTCTATTATAAAATTCTGCTTTAAATTACTTAGAGTTCTATTCAACTTTAACCACTGGAGCTGAAAATTTCTGTCTCAGACTTTTTGTGATTAAATCTGCAAACAGGGCACAATCACACTGTAGACCAAAATAAGAGAGACATCACTTTGTTGGTATTTTATAACTATCCTTTGAGAAACGATATGCCTCTGTCATGATATCCATTCCTGTAGGCCACACCTCTACCAATTCCTAGCCATGGAAACCTGAAACTTTCTCTGCTTGCTTTTGCCTCAATAAGGGAATTATCTGACATAAATTTTCTTAAAATTTTCTCAATTTATATAGGAACATAAAAATATTTTTAAAAATATTTATTGAAAATTGAAGAATACACTTAAAATTTACAATACACTCTCTGGAGGTGGACAGGCATAATAGGTCCTGTCAGTATTTTTCCCTTTAAAAACCTGGTTTAAAATGATCTTATGCTATACATATTTCATCAGAGAGTAAATTAAAATAGAAGATATTACCTCAGTACTGTATTATTAGGGTATTTGGAGTTGTTATGACTTTTTCTAACTCCAATACTGATCTTTCTTTTTTTTTTTAATTGTTAAGTTTGGGATACACAACTTTCTAAACTGGCTTTACTTTATCCTTATGTCACCCGAATAATATGGTTATATAAAAACACCCCAGACAGAGCAAGGAAAGCCAAGTGATCATTTTCTTGTATAGGAGATTGATTCCCTCAGAATAGAAGATAGTAAAATAGAATTGTTGGCAGAAATGAAAGTAGAAAACTCTTTCAAAGGTTTTGCTAATATCAAGGAGGCTGATCTTAAAATTTGCTGCCATGAAGCACTTTGAGTAGTAAGCATGTGCTTATCTTTAAGCATGTGAATAGTCCCAGAGGAACTTTTGTTTTTCTTTGACTGTTTGGGTTTTTTTTTCTGGATTAAAGTAACAATTACAAGCATTTTACAGCCCTGAGCTCTGAATTAGTGTTTCGATTGGGGGGAGGCAATAAACAGATACTCCAGTCAGGGGAATTAGAATAAATCTCTAAACATAATTTAGTTCATGTTTCATTTCCCAGTGCTGCTATAAGCAATAAAGAAAGAAATGGGAAAAAGAAAAATAAGGGGCAGGGGGGCAGGAAAAAGAAAGAAAGGAAGAAAATTGGAGTCCAGCAATGTCTGGAGGGCATTGCATGAAGCAGAAGAGTTCCTGGTCAGCAAGCCATTGCTCCATCTAAATTTTCCCACGTGTCCTATATAGCTTCCTTTCAGATCACTCAGTGAATTAGATAAGGAAACCAGCCTCATTTTTTAACCTGTGCCACCCTGTGAGGGCAAAGGTTCACAAACATGTAGGAGCTGTTTTGTGACACTCAATTTCTTGTTCCCTTATGTTCACACAAACTTGAGAAATTTATACAAACTTGCAAAATTCAATGACAACGTCAAGTAAACAACAAACTGCTTTTCCTCCGTGTGAGTATATAAAAATGGAAAGGGGAAATTGCCCTGGGAAACAGCCTCTTCTCTAACCATTCATCACTATGTTAAGCTTGTCTTCATGCAATGAAAGAAATCCCTTAAAGAGTTGAACTGGGATGCTAATGACAACGGTGTAGGATTTATAGCCAGGTATTGACAGGAAGCACTAAAAATATCTAAAGCTGCAGATGATTTATGAGGCATCATCGCCCAGCAACTGCAAGTGCAATTTATATAGACTTCTAAGAATTATGGTATATAAGAGTACTTTTAAAGAGGGATTTTAAATGGTAGTGGGTTAACTGCATTTCCTTAATGAACAACAAGCATGGGATAGAAAAAAAATGTAATGGAAATTTGCTAGAAACTGTATAACAGAAAGAGGGGAAAATGTTTGCTAGAGAAAATCACAAAGTTAAGAACACTGCTTATGCTGCTTATGGTCAGGTGTGAGTGATGGCTGCTGGAAGCCGTCCTGGAGTGTCTTGGGTTACCTGATGCCTGAAGGCACAAGGACAGATACATCTTTATGCATGTGCCATCCCTTGTCACCTGTCCCTGACCTCTGTGTTAAGTGAACTCATGTTTCGGTGAGGATAGTGCACCCTCTCCTAGGTGCTCCTCACTTGTACTCAGGGAAAAACTCTACAGGCTCAGCAAAGTTTGTGTCACCTCTGTCTGGAGCTTAGTGGTTAAGATTAAACTGCCTAGTCAAAGGTAAAAAGGAGGCTGCCATTTCTGTGGATGATTTATTCCAGCCAAAGAGCTGCTGCATTTAAAATGAGATTAATTGCTCCCTGTAGATGTCACTTTCTTCTGGTGTTATAGCCGAGTCTGGGTGACTGGTTACTCGAAGATTTATATTTTAGAGGACTGCAGTCAAGTAATAGGGAACAACTCTCAATGAAGACCTCCTTTTATGGAAAAAAAAGCACTGAAATACAGTGATCTTTCCTGTTTTCAAATATGTTAAAAAATTATTGTGTAAAATAATGGAAGAAGGATGTATTTTACACAGGCTTATTAGAGAAAATTTGTCTTTTTTGAATGAATTGATCAAATTTATTTCTGTCAAACGATTGTTAATGCAAGCAGACTTATGTCAGGGGTGAACTTACACTAAACACACTCAACAAGAACCCCAACCACACAGAACAGATAGTGTAGCAAAAATGACATCCTACAGGTTGAATTTGCATTCAGTTTTCATGTGCTGAAAAATGTTAAGGATAGCATACTTTAAAGGCAGTGGTAAAGTTTCAAATTAGTAAAATAATTTAGGTGTTCCTTTTTGTAAATAAAGCACGTGCACTGGGATAAATATTGGGAAAGAAAGGAAGACAATACTGGAACTGAATACGGACATGTAGAACTAGGAGTTGTGGAAGATGCAGAAAGAAGCTTGTGATGGCACTGGGTGTGCAGTATCTGAGGAAGAACCACTTTGAGCTGTGCCACCTCACTTATTCTACACTACACTTGATCTCAGCCAAAAGGCCAAGAACTGACATGCACGTGCAGGTGCAAGTCACCTTTGTGTTGCAAGGAAAATCTTCAGCCAGGTGTCAAGGTCTCTGAGAAAACTTTAAGAATTTTATCTGCAATCCATGTGATTAGTCACGGCATCTTAACTAAATTTAACAAGAAATTAGAATGTCAAAATTTAGATCCATTAACTGTGTGCAATGTCTTAACTCTAAAGCTGCTTTCTTCCTCTCTACTTGAGCAAAGTATTTAAGTTGGAATACATGTTTGAATATGTTTCAAAACTATTTACATTCCTTTATTCAAGGCTGTAATTATTTTTTTTCTTTTCTTACTCCCTAGTATATGGGTCTGAGTTCACCACCCTATTTTTCCTTACAAGATTTTTCTTTGAAGACTGGGTGCTCTGAGCTAAAACTAATTTAAAAGAAATGCAATTATTTCTCAGGTCCTTTAGGGGTTTCATTTGGTCTGAGATTAGTTCCCATAAAGTTTAGTTGACATCATTCATGTATTGTCCATCAAAAGTTGTTGAATAAAGACTAATCTAATTGATAATATTGTTGAATAAAGACTAAAAGACTAATCTAATTGATAAAGATTTAGGTCCTCTCTTTGATTGGTAGTGCCTGTTCTTCTAAAGATGGGAAGTAAGGTTAAGAGTAGTGAGGTCTGTTCTTAAGATATTATAGACTTTATTGGTATTATCAGGTCCTTATCTTGTAGGACTACATTGAATAATTTGGAAGATCTGCATTTCATATTTCTTTCCAAAACCTTTTCTCTCTCTTTTTTTTAAATCTTTCCATTTTCTCTTCTTTGTTTCATTATTTGTCTATGGCACTTGATTTTTTCCATGGAAATCTGATTGCTACCACAGACAGAAAACAGAGCTCCTGCTACTGCTTCACTGCAGGCATCTGTCAAAAGCATTAAATGGATTTTGCAAACACTATGTCACTCTTTCTGTTCTGTGGGAATTAAAGTAATTTTGGAGTTTGGGGTATATGGCCTTAGTTTTTTAAAAACATATTCATTTGTGGAACGGAATATCATTCTAGTATATAGGAAACACAGGATTGGCAATAAGAAACACCCTTTCATGTTATAAATAAGTACATTTAAAGGGAGTTACAGCAGACAGAAAGGCTTTCAAATGCCTTGTCTCAGTTTCCTTATCTCCCAGTGTTCCTGAAGAATATGTACATCACAAACAAATAGATCATATCCTTGTTTTGTGGATCATTCAGAGCAATATTTCCTCTAACATATCCTGCAGGACCCAGCTTAGCATCCAGTTCAACTATCAAGTAGATGAAACAGCTTCTACTCAGAAATCTTGTTAACATGCACTAGAACCCTACACCAAGGACAGCTAAAAGTCTGTCAAACCAAAAACTTCATAGATAAGTGGATTTCTCTCAGGCAGTGATCAAGATTCTTTTCTTGACAAGGTGTTTTTAGTCAATGTGTATATTTGTAAATGGTGGAAAACTCTTGTCTGGTCTGTCATGAATTGTGCAGTTGCTTCGTAACTGGCAGGCTGTGTATGTCAAATGAAGTGCCATGCTTCTGATAGGTTGGCATTTTCTTCTTTTACTGAAAAGTGAGAGGTAGGCACTGCAAAGCACTTATGCTCTAGAAGAAGAGAATTTTAAATTTTAAATTTTGTTTTATTTTAAGACTTTTCCAAGCCACTGACTAGGCCACTGAGAAGCATAGACAGCCATAGACTAACTATATTCCATTGCCCATAGGTCTTCATTAAACATTATCCATATCTACAGGGAACTGAAACAGATTTTCTTTAAGGCTGGAAAAGCCCTTCTGAGTATAATTAACCTCATCAAATTGAATTTTTATCTATTTACTTCAGCAGGATCTGCCCTGTGTGTATTTACTGGCTTGTGTTCCTTTATGCTACATTGTTTTGCTTTAAAATAATATTGTTCACTTCAACTTTGTTACAAATTACAGCCCTTCAGGGGGATTAGTCAGGAGTCTTATGCAATAAACCTATAAAGAAGTGGAGGGAGTATCAGCCAGTGATTAATCACATATAGCTCTCAAAAAGAGTTTTCTGTTCCTTTTATCCACATCTCACATGCAGTCTATAGCCTCCTGAGACAAAGCTGAGTTTATCTGCAGACTGGCAATAACAGCATACACTGTGGAGGTGAAGAGAAGATAAGCCAAGATTCTTTATTAAACTGCTGCCGGCAAAATGAATGCCCTGAAGGGCTTGAATTGGCAGTTAACTCTGAGCTGTTTTCTTCAGAAGTCCAAAAATAGCCCTTAAGTTTTCCACCAAAGAAAGGAAAAAAAAAAAGTGAAACCACCACATTTGGAAAACAGAGCATTCTTTCAAAATTGGCAACAGAGAAGTATTTTATGTTGCTGTAGTGTTCTTTTCATGCTGACTGCAAGTCTGTGTCCACACCGTTTACTCAGCAAATTTCAGAGCAGCTCTGCAGTTGTGTTCAGAATCCTCATAGCTTCGAGTTTGGGATTGAAAATGATCCTATATTCCAGTTTGATAAATTCTCTTGAATCTAATGTGGATAATTCTGAACTACCTTAAATTCTCCAGATGTTCTAGGGAACAAAGTGACTTATTTTAAATTCTCACAACCTCAGACCACATCCCAGTATTGACAGCCCCCACCCCGCCCCCACCCCCATACCAAATCTGCCATTTAAACACCCCATCTACAGTATTTAAGGACTTTACTGATTTCTTTTCAGGCACTATGATGGACCAGAATAGAAAAAAACCCTAACACCAACTCCACAGCTAAAGTAGATATATGATCACTCTTTGTGATGTTGTCACACTGATCTCTGTAAGAGTAAATGATTTTAGGAAATTGGTGTGTAGAAAGAAGTGTGGACCAAGGTTCCACTGTCTGGGAATTACAGACTCTCTTATGAGACTAATACTTGAAAAACACACAGGTCTTTGCAAAAGAAAGTCGGAACACTTGTGTTGCCAAGGCTGTGACAACTTTTAGGTAATATGGGTACTATGTGGTCACTCTAAAGCAGATTCAGGACCTGAAATGTGGACATACATGGGGGAATATGCTGTGTAACAACTTTATAAAGGACACAAAGTACCTGTTCTTATTTGTGCCTGAAGCAGGACTAGATCTCCTGGGCAATATCTGGATTTGTTCTAAAGCTTTCTGAGATTACAATTATTTCAATGACCTTGTGGAAGAAGAGAGATTGCATGACTAGTGAAACTATGGTAATATCAAGTCAACTTGTACTATTTTGTTTTCTTCTGCTCTCTCTGTACATGACAGTATCTGTCTTTTTATGTTGGTTGTTCTCTAGGCCATAGAAATAAAGGCTTCTACAGCAGGCTATTATCAACCTTTATCCCCTTCAAAGATAGCAGCAGTCTGAAAGTGATTGCAAAATGGCATTTTCTGCCTAGTGTCTACTTCAGCTCTGTGTGCCTGGCAGGATATTTTGTTGGCAAGTGTGGTTGAGTCTGGTTTGCATATGCTCTGAAAGAGGCAATCATCCAGCTTCCAAGCACATTCATGAAGTTTGGGGCTTTGAGTTAATGAACAAACTTAGCTCTAGTTGAGGGTACCCCTGCCCATGGAAGGGGAGTTGGAACTAGTTGATCTTTAAGGTCCCTTCCAACCCATGCCATTCAATGGTTTCTGATTAATGTAATGGCATTCTTTTCCCTTCTCTTGTGTCCTTGTAGAGAAACTGAACAAGCTAATTAAAAATTTTCAGTACTCATTGTCACTCATTCATACAATAGGAACGTTCCATTCATTTCTAACACAGGCATGTGCAGAGATTACTTGCTTGTTTTACAAGCATTGTGTAGCATACAATCCCTTTGTTCCATAAGTTAAGACCTCAGCTACAGACATTTTGCTTTGGACTGAAAATTGGCATGCACTGCTTCCCTCAGAAGCATAATTCTTTTGGCAAATTGCCCTTTCATACTTCAACAAGTCTTCCTTCTTGAACAAGGCAATTTTACTCTCTACCTTTTCTCCCTGTTAAAAAGCCTTATAAAATACTCAAACATATACTTAGCATTTCATAGAAAGTAAAGCAAAGCCTCTACTTTGTTCCTGCTTAATGTATGGTCATTGTTTTTCCTTCTTTTTAATAATTTTCTATCTCTGTAATTCTTTTTCTTTCCACCTCTAACTGAAATATATTTAGTCAAAACCCCCTGCATTTAAAAGGTACACATTCATGTTTTAGTCTCTCTGTGTATCTTAATAAAAAAATTAAAAATTAATGAAACATTAACCTTTAATGTGTATGTCATTTTTGGGCTGTATGTCAGACTGTCTTTAATTATAGTGGGCCACAGACAGGAGTCTGATAAATCTATGGTTATTAAATAAATTTAGGATTGTTAGGGATTCTGTGTTCCACAAGGTAGACAAATGGCATTTGTGAGAGCTCTTTGATCTTTCTTGGGGCAAAGAAGACTTCATTAGAGTATTTCTGTAACACAAAATTTGATACTAGTCCTTTCTAGTTGGAAACATTAGTTTTTTGGTTAAAATAACTGGCTAACATAAACATCCAAACAACTACCAAGTTTTAGAAACAACATAGGGTCCCTTCAATTTTCAGTGAAATAGTTGAAAGCAAGTAATTCCAGAAGATCAGGACTCTTGTATGGGGTAAGGCAACTTCTCATGACCCATGATGCAAATGAGAAGCTGTAGTCCTGGCCCTGCTGCTTCTGTAGATGAGGGCTGAGTGCAGGTTGCAGTCTACAACCCCAGAGGTGGGAACAATTTGAAACACCTCCTTACTGACATCCAGTTTAGATTCATTCTAGGGAAAGTCTAAGTCAGCACCTTGAAACTGTTCATGCACAGTACAGGCCACCTGCATAAAATGGGAAATATTCAGTAGTCTTTAACTGCCTATGCCCTTTTGGGCTCCATGTTTCTGTTTCTGAAATCAGTTTCTGTTATCCTCAGCAATAACAGATCTTTCTCTCCTCACCAAGATGCTGAGGGGATTAATAAAATCAGGATTCTGATTTTATTTATCACAGAAATAATGGTGATGTGGCCCATGAAAAAAATATTTCCCTTATTTGCCTTAACACAGCAGCCAATCCCTTAGCAGCCTTTATCACACTTATGACAGTACCATACCACAGAAGCATCCGTTCCCTGGATGATACAGCAGGTGTTTTTCTCTTTCTCTGCCAATAAATACTTCGATGTCAAGACTCCAAAGTGAGTTATAATTATTCTGAGTTACACAGAAACTGGTTTTAAGGAGTGAAGGGATAAATTAATCTAACCTGGAGGTATTGGAAAGTTAGATGTGTAAATCTGAGCTAGTTAGCCTGTTTCCTTTATAACTATTGGAAAGTATATAAAGAACTCTCAGAGGAAAATCCATCCAGTCTATATAAAAGATCTTTTAGTGTGCAATGGACCATTCACTGATTCCTAGCATGGACTCATATATCTAAGTTTTAAAAAAACAATAATAGAGATGAATCCTACCCTGGATTTAAGCTTTATATGAAGTTCCCTACAGTATTTTTCCCCCATCATTTCATTTCCCAAGTGTATTTACACAACAGAATGGACAAATTGCCCTCTTAGCCTGTGTATGCTGCTTGACTTGTCAAAAGATGCTACTTTCATTTTACACAAGGCTAGCTGATAAAATTTGACATTTTTGCATTGGGTGTGAAATTATTCATATAACTCTAGATTTTGCTGCTTCTCAATGCCATTTTTAATCTAATCACCTTTACATATTTATTAGCTTTCTCAGCTGGTTACAGGAATAAAGGAATAGAAATCATTGGAGAAGGGAAGACTCATTTCACCAAATGCATATATGAAGTCCAGCCTATTATCACTCTCTCAATGGCAGAAGAGCAAATCACCGTTTAAAGTAAGGAAATATGGGAAGACAATACAAACCAGCATGCTCAGGGTCACATATATATGTCTATATGTCTCATATATACTCTTCCTCATGTGACTGTCTCTAAGCAGATGAGATAGCTGTTATACTAAGCTGGAAGACAGGATAAGATTTAAAAGAAGAATTAAAATACAATAATTCTTAAAAAAAATCACAACAGTTGTAATCACAAGCAAAATCTTAAGTTCAGTGTTATTTAACTGAAGCACTATACTTCAGTGCTAGACTGTTCAAGTAATGAAAGTCATCAATCTACATTGAATATTACTTAATTATAGTTGCTGAAAAGTAGTTACAAATGTCTAGAAGCTTTTGCAGGTTAATTGTGTAGAAAATTAATAACCTGTAAACTGCTTTTTTATCTTACTTTCTTCTTTATATTTGAAACGACTGTCTATCAGCATTCAGACAGCTGACAAAATAGAATTTAGGCAGCTGTTGCACTGAGAAAATGCATGAAACAGCCACAAATATGTCATTAAGGTATACAGTGATCTTCAGGTCATGAAGGACTAAAGAAGATCATTGACGTTATAACAGAAATTAAGCTTTCTCTAACACCTCTCCTCTCTTCTTCTATGAGAACAAGAAGTGGAAAAACGAAATATCTCTACTTATAAAAAAAATCCCATCTAAGCAAGATATCCAAAATGGAGATAAGCTTAGCCAAGTTCTGTCTTCTCTACCTACTATTGTTGTTGCTGCCTCAGGAAGGGGTGAGGAGGTGGGGTGTGAATATTAACAATGGAGTAAATATGAAGAAAAAACAACTAGATGTGGAAGAAGTCTAAGTTGAAATAGGTAAGAGAACTGCCACAGCTGACAGATAAATTTAATGTATTAACTTGATAAACTCTTTAGTGTGAGGGTGACGGAGCACTGGAACAGGCTGCCCAGAGAGGTTGTGGAGTCTCCTTCTCTGGAGGCATTCAAGACCTGTCAATGCACTCTTGTGCAATATTCCCTGGGTATGCTCTAACAGGGGGTGTTGGACTAGATGATGTCCAGATGTCCCTTCCAACCCCTGTGAATCAGTGAACCTTTGAAAGTGAGATACACACAGATCAGTAAGACAATATATGTCTAGATCTCCCTATATTGCTTGCTTAATTGCTTTGGATCTCTTGGCTTTCTGGTTCTTGAACATAAATAGATTTACTTTCCAGTAGTTATTGACATGACTCCTGATTCCTGACAACTCTCTGCAACGGTGGAATATCAGCTTGCTATTTCCAGTTGGACAAGCTAAATGAAAAATAATCAAATCAAAAGTGCTTGTCAGCAGAAGAACCAGAAGGAATTGAATAGCCTTTAGCTCAGCAGTGTGCTCAGAAAATTACTCCAACACTTACAAATACATATTATTAAAATCCAAATGAGATGTAAATTATCAGTGTCAAGAAAATGGCATCCAACCAAATAATCTCTACCCATGATATTTATTTTCCTTTTTTAAATGTTTAACTGCAAAATGCCCTTATTTAATATTTTAATGTTATTTTCTTTGGAATGTTATTGAAAAGATTGGGAACCTTCATGTAGTCTATAAAATGTTTATGAAGGCCACGACACAGGATTTCAACCTAAAATAGCCTTTAGGAATGTGATTAGATCCCCGTGGAACTTCAATGAATGTATAAAGTTAGCTTTTCCTGAAACAAGATTAAAATAAGCCATTATTTTCTGTTTGAGAAAGCTTCTATTAACAGGCAGTAATAACTTTGAGAGATAAAAAGGAACTGTCAGTCTCAAATAACGTTGGTCTGAAAGGAGGTTAACCTTGCTAAATCCTAGATTGGCAGAGATCTTGCACAGATTTCCACAGAGTTGAATACCCATGCAGATAAATGGAAACAGTCATTTCAAAATCTCTTAGAATTAGTCCCAAATTTTCTAATGTTTTAATACAAAATTCTTACTATTGTTTTGGTTTGGTTTTGTTTTCTTTCTGGAGAGAAATTCCGCATGTTTATGCACTGAAACCTCTCAGTAAAATATAAGTCTATGCAAAATAGATAATTTCATAAAAGAATGATTGAATTGTGCTTTTGTAACAATTAAAAGCTATGGCACCTCTGTAAGAAAGACAAATTTCAAATGCTATCCAGGTTGTGCAGTGAAGTCTGCAGGCGTTGTGGTTTGTACAGCCAGGTCTTTCACTCTCAGGGCTTTCCCCTGCTGCAGTTCCACTGAAGAACATGAGACCCTGGTAGCTGCCAGTGATTTAATCTCACTGCCAGGTCTTTTTCAAGTCAAGTGTCAGAGGAGTTCAACTCTCACCTGGACCCATTCATTGCAAATGATCTTCCTATCCTGGGACAGATTCACAGGCAAAGCAAAGGCCAGTATGCCAAAGCCTCCTTGATGGCTCGCACAGTGTGTGCTTGGTGACACATGGAAGATGCATGGACTAGGTGAACCATAGGCAACACAGGTAGTTTAATCATTTTGGGGGAAAAAAAAAGCAAAATAAGTGAATGGTTCAGAATTGAAAAATTACATTCAGTAAGGAAATCAAACCATTTCAGTGTTGGGTATTTTTTGTTTGGGTTTTTTTAAGGGTACCTGGTTTGGCAAATTGTGAAGTTGGGATTGGGTACAGAGATTAGAAGTGAAACAACACATCTAGCAGGACTGCCAGGATTGTTAATGCCAAGACTCTTACTCCAAACAGCTCTGCAGCATCTGGCAACAAGCAATTCCATTTCTGAAATGGAAGAGAGAGAAAAACGAATATAAAAGGACTGAGCCATTCAGTAATTACCAGCTGAGCTTCAATTTATGGAACAGCTGAAAGAAGTGAGAGAAGGTCACACCAAATTAGAGGCCAAACCTCAGTGCTTCCGATCTGAACACCTCTGATTTGCTGATTTGGGACCAAAGTCCCCTTGCCTTTACTCAGACCCATTCATTTCAGTGGTATCTGGGATTTCTTTTTTGGAACACCAGTTCCTGTTGCTGGTGACAAGAACTATAGGTAATGATGAAAGCAGTTTGGCTACAATTTCAAAAACAGTTATACAATTTCCAAGGAGAATGGAATGCTACAGATCTGAATCATCTAAATTAATAGGCACTTTGGAATGAAGTTGAAAAAAAGGTTAGCCAAGACCTTTGCTGTTAGAAAACATGGAGTTTATGGTTGTACATAGCCAGCTGTGTATGTCTTTAAGCCTTTATGAGGTAGTCTGGAGCCAAGGGTTGATTTGTTGCAAATTTAAATACTAAGAAAGCAGATTTAGGATGAATATTTTGCAGAATTCCTGCTTACACTAGACAAAATAAATAAATTTGAAAAAAAGCATCAAAAAACCCTCAACACAACATGGAGAAATATGTTTTAGCTTGCTAAATAAGTAACAGAACATTTATTCCTGGAATGACAGGGGGTGGCAACGAGGGGGAAGAAAAGAAATGAGAACTGATAAGGAACATCTATTGTATGCAAAATTGACTGTAGGATAGAAACTACTAACATGTATGACTATAACATATCACATACAAAATACTATGTTCCACATCTACTAAATCAGTATTTCGCTGCTGGTAAATATAATACCCAACCCCAGTGTTTAGATATTTTATCACTTTGATATGTTACAAAAGCCCATTCCTACTTACCCTATTTAAGGGAAGTCTATGTGGAGGGCTTTGCCAAAGCTAAATCCTGGGTCAGATCTACATTTGTGGTTGCAGCTGAATTAGTCTTTTTAATTCCCTTCTCTATGTCCTCTTTGCTCCCCCCTCCTCCACTCCTTAGCTCAGTCTAGTGCCCTTTACTTTAAATTGGAATCTGGCATCTTTCCAAAGACTTATAGAAAGTTCAATTCGACAACACTCTGAGCATTTGGCTGCTTATCTAAATGTTCTCAGCTTCTTCCAAATAGGGGGACTCTTACAAGGAAGGGATTCAAGGGATGAAGACGTTTAGACTAGCGAAAGGCAGTTAATAGGGTATTAAATCACAGTTTACAAGTACTTATGAGGAATATAAGGCACTAGGCAGTGCATTTTTATCTTTCAAAATACATGGAAAACTTCTTTTGTCAACTTACCTTCAATTTGACTCTGATGAAATACAGAACTAATGTCCACCCAAGCAGAAATGGGTGTCAGAAAGGGTAGGCCAGGGAAAACAGTGATACTAACTACTACAACTTTTAATGGTTTTCAGATGTACATGAATCAAAACCTGTATGTAGATATTTGGATAAATAAATTAGATGGCAGGAAATAGGGAAACCAGAATACACCTTTTGCTAGGAGAGCTTTTTAGTGTTTAGCACACCCAATCAGCCAACTGAAACAGAAAGAAAATAGCTGAGTGCAAAAAAGGCTTACTTGCAGTTCCAGATCATCCACACCATGCTGAGAAGTAGAATTTGGTAGTGGAATTTTGGTATTTAATGGATTTGAAAAGCATCTGTCTTGTGTCCCTTTGCCAGTTAAAGACTGTTTTCACGCACCTTAAATAGGTAAACAAAAGAACCATGCACAGAGGGCAGTTATTCACAGACACCACCACCTAAGTCAACTTTGTAAGTGGTGAAAGAGCTGAAAGTTATACAAGCAGCCATTCAGGTATGCTTGTGGTCCTAAACTGGTACATAAAATACGTGCTCGAACACAGAGATAGTGTTCAGAGTGGTACGGCCATCAAGCCTTCCCACCTTCTCTCATCTGCTGTAATCAGTACTGCAGGATGGATTTATAGCATTGTGTTTAATAGCTGCCAAGGGAACTTTCTTCCAAAAACATATCTGATTTTGAACCCATTTATGCATCTGACCTTCTGGAAATCCTGCGGCACTGAACTCCAGAGGTAATCATGTCCTGGATGAAGAAGTGTCTCATTGTTCTTAGTTTCAGAGCAGCTTATTTGTTTTTTCTGTTTCGCAGAGTGAATATGACAAGAACTTTCTCCTGACCTTTCCTCATTCTCTTTCTCCATGAAGGTCATGATTTTGCATGCCTCTAGTATAGCCTTCCTCACTTTTCTCATCTGAAAAGTTGTAAACTACTTACTGGTTCCTTATAGAGAAGGCTCTTCATTACTTTGCTCTTACCTGTCTTTTTTTCATCCTGTCTCCTTTTTCAGGTGTCAAAAAGTATTTCTACGTGGGCACAAAGGTGCAGGCACAGAGATACATGCAGAGTATTTGTTTTTACTTGTTTTATTCTCTACCCTTTTTAACACTGCTTTTCTATTTGCCTTTATGACAGCTCTTTATTTCATAAGTGGATTTTCTGAAGAGCCCAGGAACAGTGAGTGACTTAGATCCCTTTACAGAGTGGCAAAAGCTAATTTAGAGGTTGCCTTTATTTGCGTACATTGAGAATTTCTCTCCCATGTGCATTGCTTTGAATTTAACAAGAATTTTCTTCCATCTGTGACTGTATCCCCTTGTCACTCAGAATCATAAAAACCTGCAAGTTTACATGATGTGTTTCAGTTTGGAATGTTCTGAATCTCTATCATCAGCAAATTTTCTCACTATGTTACTTGTTCGCTTTTGTGGATTGCTTATTAATATTTCAAACAACACAAGTCTTGCAGAATTTCCTTTGGAGGAACTGTGAAAATTTGGCACTATTTTTTTTTTCCCAAATCTTTGAATAATTATTCTTTCTCCCTTATTTCTGACACCCTTTTTTAAATGTCTTTTTTTTTTCACCTCTTAATTCCAGTTGTACTATAGAAATGAAAGGAGTTTTTCTTTTTTTCCCCCCAATTTTATTATTTTGTTGGGGGGAGGTAGTGATTTTGGGTTTGTTTTATTTTTTTAAAAATTCTGATTAATACTGATGGAGGTTTGAGAAATAAGTTATTTCTACAAGATCATTTTAAATTCTTTTTCAGTGTATCAAAGCTAAGTACATGACTACTAATTCTATTCTTGTAAATATGTTTTAACAATTTACTTAATTAGTAATTTTACCTTTCAGTCTACTATAGAAGTCAGAAAGTCAGCCTTACATATCCATAGTCTTGATAATATTCCTGTTTTACTTTTCTCTAACATACCTTTTGAGGATAGTCTTTTTGATCTTTTCTTAATATTCAAAGACTTAATGCAAGAATAATCCCTATGGTATGGTCTATCTGGTTGTACAGGGGGAAAAAAAAAGTGTTTTTTCCTTTCTACTTCCTTGGATTCCATGATGTATTTTCTTTTGCTTCTTTCCTTAATTACCCTCTCATAACCCATTTGCTCTATGAAATTACAATTACCATCTCATTCCATGGCTCAGCATCCCTTCTCCACCTGGCATAATTGCCCCCTTGCTGGTTCACACTCTGGTCTTACATCTGTAACCACTGGCTCTGAAAAAGAAATATGTGCTAGAGTTTCTTCCTCCCCCAAAGAGATAAGCTAATAAGGATAGGCTTATCATTAAGTGGCAGGAGCAGTTGCTGATGTGAAATTCCCAAGGAGTCAAAGGGAGCCAGGAGGCATAGCATGATCCGTTACTTCTCCAGCAGCTGCCCACAGTACTCCCAGAGAAAGCTTCAAGCCTTCCTGGTCTGCACCTTCTGCTTGGCTCCCTCTTTAAAAAAATATAATTTAATACATCATGCATTTAGTTATTTTATATGCCAAATGAACCAGGCTTCCATTAACAACATAAAAAAATGGATTTTTTCTAGCCACAATTTCCTTTCTTCTTTATCGTTATATAAGTTTTACATTTCTCACTATCATTTTCCAGCTCTGGTGTTGAAAGGTCTTTGAAAAAGTTTCACTCAACAAAGGACATCGGTCTAATTATTTCCCAATAAATGCTTTTTATTCCTGTATGTTTTCCCCTAGTACAGATGGATGGATTTCACTTCCAGCAGGACATTCACACTTTCCTAGTCCTTCCATTTGTCTCTTTGGGATGGGTAAAAAAGAAACTATGTTACATCCTAGATAGACATTGTTCCTACTTGGTGGAAGTCCCATGAAATTGAGTAAAAATCTAATTGAAGAATGACTTGGGTGGATAATGAAGTTGAACTCATGTTTCAAAAATATATAAAAAATAATAGTAAAAGAAAACCAGTGCTCTATTAGTAAGTTAACAGAACAACCCTATTCATCTCTTTTTTTACTTACATAGAAGAGTTACTTAAGAAACACCTACTTTTTTTGATATCACTATATTTTATTTGATTACACGGATTCAGTTTTACTCTTTTCATAATGTAGCCTCCTGGTCTTTCATTTACTATAGTGTATTGCCATATTGACTTCGGAGTGTTAGAGAAATACTCTCAGGCTCAATAACTTTATTTTTCTCTAAGGAAGAGCAGGCCAGCATGAGAAGGGATTAGAATCTATCCTAAATTGTAAAGAAGAGCAAAGCTGCTGGTTTATCTAGGAATCAAATTGTCCTTCAGCAATTGAAAATTCTAGCATTTATTGTGTTAAACAAGTTCACTTTAAGATTACTTCTTGATCTCTTCAAAGATTTTGTTTTCTGTTTCATTCTCAAATTGAGATAATATGTATTAAATAATACACAGAAATTATGTTCCACTATGGATATCATTACTATGATGTAGTAAACAAAGTTCATGACAAATGTCAAGAACTGTTTCTTCCTTCTAGTTTCAAAATGAAAGCTCCTACTGGGATGAAATATTCACAGTGGGATGTTCTTTAAAGACACGGTTAATTTTCATGTTACTAAATGACAGGGTTACAGCAAGTGTGGATCCTTTAGCCTGTAAAAAAATGACTGCAAAGGATTGTGTTTATTCTTGGTTTCAACTACTGAGTATCTCAGCTTTTTGCATTCACTAGAAGTGCATTTTGATTCGAAGCAATAGAGTAGTTAGCTTTCCTGACCGAGGTTATCAGATTTTAAATTAGATCAATTACATCACATACCTATTAAAGTCAGTGCATTAACAAACATTAACAAAGCTTCATGGAAAATCAGAGAGGGGAGGAGAGAGCCAGACCAGATTTCACCAGCCTGATCAAGTGAACCAACAAGTTATAAATAAACTCACATTTGAAATGTCTGATTGGCCCTCTCACTCTAAATATGGTTAACGATGAAATTAAATTATTTTTGGAGCAAGATGCAGATGTATTTAAAATATTTAAAGAAGCAGAAAGACAAGGTAGCAATGGCTCTTGGTATATGAAACTGCGTATAACCCACCATATAGCATACCTGGAGGAGTAAAGGAACATTAACTAATTGAAATAAAGAATCTAATGGTTTGACCACTAGAAAGAGAGAAAATGAGATGTCAAATCTCAGATCCTTAGCTGAGATACAAACAGAGAAGAGAAAATTAAATCATTGTCTATTTCAAGAAATTTGGAAAACATGAGCAAAATGTGGATGGAGATAATTCACATTTCCTCCTAAGATCAAGGATCTGAGCACTTCTTTCCCATCCTGGAAAGATCCCTTAAGGTACTGCATGCTCATCACAAATGACAATGCTACCAAGAGAAAAAAAAATCAAGGAAGTACCTCAATACAGTTCAACTGAATGTAGTTTAATATTGTCCCAAATACAGCATTTCATTTCCCTATCAAAGCAATGTTTATTTTACTGCCTGCCTTCCTTCCTTTTGTCCTTCCTTTTTAATTTTACTCCAGGGATCAAGTGCAAACCTTGAATATTTTATTCTTTTCTTCAAAATATTGCCTAGGGTACTTCCTAGCATAAATGGAAAGTGTTGGAAATGCACTGTGTTATGATGCTCACCACCAAGTGTCATATCTTTGCACAGGAGACAGAGAAGGGACAGATGAGGCCTGGTTGCAACATGAAGTGATCCCACTACTGCTAAGCTGGAAGGCTAACACTTGAGTTCTGCTTCCTCTTCCTTTGACTAAATAGCTAATCTTGTTCTCTCTCTCCCCCTGTCCATTATTATAATGTTTGTCAGTACTCAGTTATCTACAAACTTTGATCCGTCTTTCAAACCTGGTGAAACTGGTCAACAGATCCAGACAATGCCTAGGGATAGGTTGGCAAATGAACAGCCAACACAATCATGTCAGCAAAACTTCTATAAGCAAGCTAAAAGCAGTAAAAAGCTGCTAGCAATAGATTAATGGCAATAAATTTAGACACCAAAATGGGAAGCTGTGACAAGTCTTCTTGCTGAAGCTGATCCAGTTTTAATGAAAGAATTAAAGATTCATCAGGCTTCAGGGAAGGAGCAAAAAGAATCATGACTCTGTCTAGTTGTTAGGGCATATGCCTGGTGGAGGAAGGATGAGAGTTGTAATTTCTTGAAAAGCATCAGTGCTTGGAAGACAAGTGATGAGAAATGCTCTCACCATATGCTTTTTCCATGTCTGATTGGTTGCAGCTTTCATCTGAGATGTGTGGTTTGTACATACAGGTGAGAAGAAAACTACATATGAATTTTCTGAGTCCTTGGCAATGTTTTCCTCATGTAATAACTGCAGAGACTGAGCGTGGTCAAGGTCCTATGTGTTAGGCATGATCCAAGGCCTCCTCCTGCATCACGTTCCTTACGTGAGGTAAAAGGAGGGATAGCCAGCTGGGACTGTGAGCAAGGAGTAAGTAGGTTAAGATGAGGTACCTTCCTCAGAAGAAAAGAAACAAACTACAGGGAAAAAACATTTTTGAATGATGGCCATGGCATTTATGACCTGTAGGTTCTATCTGCAGCTGGAATTAAGAGAAGTTAAATGTCTACTCTTTTGTGAATGCACATTTCTAAGTTTGATGACCTGTGGAAGGCCCCATGAGCTGAAGGACCACATATGTTTTTCCCAGACAGTCTCCCACCAGATTGTTCTATCAATCAAATAAATACTACACAGGTACAAATTTCTAATTATATGTAGACTACTAATGATTCTTTGTCATCACTGATTTAAATTGGTTTTGCACCAGAAGCAAGTTGGAAATTAGAATTTATTACTTGCTCTCAGCAAAAGAAAAAAATTACCTACTGTGAGTTTTGCTACCATTTTCATATTAATTATAGATTATGCCCATATTATATATTGAAGTAACACTTTTGGTTATAGATATATAGATGAAAAACATACGTGTGTGCATGTATAAAATTGAATGAGAATGAAGTCTATATAATATCTAATTTAGGAATATGTCTTCATGTGGCAACTCAGAAATCACTACACCTTGTTAGCAAAGAATTAATTGCATACTGTTGACAGAACAATGGGAGACTCCACAGCTACCTCACATAAATTCACCCCATTAGCTACACAAAGGTTTAACACCACATGGATTTGTACTGCTCCACATTACAAACTAATCATTTATAATTTATAATTGATCAATAACGTTGAGCACTTCTGAATAGTCCTTGCTTTCCTCTCAGCAGTGCAACAGGGCCAAAATCAGATTACAGCAGGTCAGCGAGGAGCATAAAGAATGACTCAGTAAGTAGTAAAACACCCTGGGCCTGTCTGCTGCCTTCTTATGTATTAAGACAATGTAATCAAATTCACATGGACAATTTCTTTGAAAATTTGGTGTGATTTCACTTGCACTGTTTAGTCCTTTTAGGATTTTAGTGGGAACGTAGTAATTTATGTATATGTTTTAAGCAGGGTCTGCAGGAGTAATCTGACAAGCAAAGGGCATTGGCCTTTTAGTTGCTTTCCCATCACTCCACGTCAGACTAGCTCTGAGTGTCAGGATGCTAGAGAAGGGTAGACTAATAGAAGTCAAGAGTCAGAGAGATTAAACATCAACATTTAAAATATAGTTTAGGTAATCAAAAGAGTACGGGGCAGTGGAACTCAAAAAAGAAAAAAAAAAAAGAAAAAAAGAAAAAATAAAGAAGGGAAGGGAAGGAGAGGGAAGGGAAGAGGATACGAAAGGGAGAGGAGAGGAGAGGAGAGGAGAGGAGAGGAGAGGAGAGGAGAGGAGAGGAGAGGAGAGGAGAGGAGAGGAGAGGAGAGGAGAGGAGAGGAGAGGAGAGGAGAGGAGAGGAGAGGAGAGGAGAGGAGAGGAGAGGAGAGGAGAGGAGAGGAGAGGAGAGGAGAGGAGAGGAGAGGAGAGGAGAGGAGAGGAGAGGAGAGGAGAGGAGAGGAGAGGAGAGGAGAGGAGAGGAGAGGAGAGGAGAGGAGAGGAGAGGAGAGGAGAGGAGAGGAGAGGAGAGGAGAGGAGAGGAGAGGAGAGGAGAGGAGAGGAGAGGAGAGGAGAGGAGAGGAGAGGAGAGGAGAGGAGAGGAGAGGAGAGGAGAGGAGAGGAGAGGAGAGGAGAGGAGAGGAGAGGAGAGAAGAGAAGAGAAGAGAAGAGAAGAGAAGAGAAGAGAAGAGAAGAGAAGAGAAGAGAAGAGAAGAGAAGAGAAGAGAAGAGAAGAGAAGAGGAGAGAAGAGGAGAAGAGGAGAAACAGCAGTCCTGTTTTTAACACATGCCAACTCAGGTGGCACACCAAAATGGATATTTGGCAGGGGATGGATGCTAGAGGAAGCAATCCCCGTAATAAGTTTTGCTTGAGCATCTGCCTGTGTAATAAACTTTCAGAGTATGACCCTCTGATCCCTTTTTATCAAGGGCAACAGCTTTGCAAGAAGATGGCATTTCACAAGGAAAGTGATGTCAGCTTGTGAGTCTATTTCATTACCAACAAGCCTGTTAGCTGCTGGAACAGAGCAGCCCATCTTTGATCTGCAAGAAGCTGGCTAGGAACGCTGTCTGCTCATCTCATTTTAATTTTGCAAAATTACAGCAGGTAACTCTAATTTCACACCCTGCTTCCTTCACAACTTCTCTTCTCAGTGAAGGTCACAGGCTGCTCTGGATGTGTCGAATGGATTTCCCCTCCAATCTTGCCATCAGCAGCAAAAAGAAGATGGAACTGATGGTTTCTGTGGAAAGTCTGTCTGTCCTGTGCTCATGTGTGTGACTTGGGTTTACAGGATGCCCAGGTTGGTTCTAAATTAGTTGGTTTAAATCCCCAAAATATTGTAGACAGTGGATTGTGCAGCTGAGGTTACAAAATCCTCTTGCCATCCTTGAATTTCATTCAGGTACCTACTTGTGCTAAGCTCCTGCTCAAAATCAGAGGCCCACTATTTGTGCAAAGTCGAGCTCTACATGGAGTATACATGCCACAAATTCCCTGGAACCGCCCTGATGTAACCTTTTTTTTAGATTTCCTTGCTAACCCACAATCCAGTGGTAATGCTTTATTGCTACCAGAAGAAAAAGCAGATTACATCTTCAGCTATCTAACCTTAGGATGAGAAGAATAACTCACTAGACTTAATGGACTTTATCCATCAGGGATATGAGTCAATAGCTTGAACAGGGTTATCTACTGTCCTTTCAGATTCTATGGAGCATCCCACACAAACTGCTGCTTCAGCTACTGCTTGGGAATGGCAATAGGCCAAAGTATAATTTAACTACAATTATATTAATTATTAAAACGTAAGTAAGACTACCTACTGCAACAGTTTCCTTAAAGGGAGTCACTGATAGAATTCTCTGCCTAAACTCTCAAGGTCTCTAGCAGGAAGACAAGCCAATAAATTCTGAGGCAATAATTGAAAACAGCCCACCATAGCAGCCAATTCAATTATATTGGCTCTCAGGATGAAAGATTCGATTCATTGGATCAGTGGGCAAGTTTTTCCATGTACTTGTGGTTTCAAGGTGCACATAGGAAGGAATGTTTGCTGCTATGGAAAAAACAGAGTGGGCAGATGAAAAATCAGGGCTGTCCCTAACATTTCTTTTCCCTGTGTGGCAGAATGCTCAGTTCAGTAAAGAACATAGGGGTCTGTTTAAGAAATCTTTGGCATGCTCATAGTTACCTTCTAGATTTATATATTCAACACCATCCTTGATTTGGGAGGGACTAGTCAGTTTAGAGGATAGCTGGTTCATGAAATGTAAGTGAGGGTTATTTAATGTAACAGATGTTAAACGGGGCATAATTACTATCATTGCTGTGAACATGAGAACACTTTTCCCCATAAAAGGAACACTTGTAATTTTACTTTTTATGCACGGAATTTACAAGCTCAAAGAAGGAATCTCTATAAAAATTAGAAAGGGATGCAGGCTAAGACTTGATCTTGAAGTGCATAAATGAGATGCATTCAAACATATCCAAGAGGAGGTTATCAGCTCTGAAATATTCACAACATTATCATCTGTGAATAGAATGCTGCATGATCTCTGGAGAGATTTCTCTGAAGTGTTCATTTTTAAAGTATTTTTATTTTGGGGGGGGCTGAGAGCCACCAAGATGGTGGGGTGATAATGTATGTGGCCCATGAGGAGAAACTGAGGAAACTAGGCTTGTTAATCCTGGAAAAGAGAAGGCTGTAGGAGGAACTGACAGCAGCTAAGTTAATAAGAAAACATGTCAGACTCATCACAGAGCTGCTTGGTGGTTGGATAAGAGATAACAGGCATAAATTAAAACTAGAGAGATTCAGATTAGATATAAGAAAAAGATGTTTGGTTTATTTATGATGTGGACAATGCCAAAGAGGTGCAGGTTGCCAAGTTTTGCAATCTCCACCTTTGGAGATTTTCAAGCCTTGACTGGATAAAGCCCTGAGCAATCTTCTTTGACCACAGAGCTGACCCCACTTTGAGTAGGATGTTGGATTAGAGACTTCTTAAGGTCTTCTCCATCATAAATTTTTCTATGGGACTATGATTCTTTGTCAAAAACAAAATTTATGTTGTTTATGTAGGTTTCTCCTCCAGGCAGATTGTCCACCAATTTTCCAGAACATGCCCCCAAATTTGAAAAATGGCTAGTGAAGCTAATCTGAAAATAAAAAGCAGATGGAGCACAAGACATGGCAGGCAAAGGACATCCTCCGAATCAGAGTAGAAAGGGAAACCTTGATATAAGAGCAAAACTGCTGTATTGCAAGAAAGAGGAGACATTTTGATTTGCTAAAATAATTTGAACCCAACCTGACAGGGTAACAGTGTCCTTTCAGTGATTAAAAATGAATAGGATCATAACACTACTGACTTTCTGTAACACTGCATAATAACAGAAGATTTTATTAATCATATACAACAAAAAAAGAGTTAAAAGAATGAATCAGGATCCAAAAGCAAGCTATGTAATTTTTAAATGATACCCTTTCCTAAGTAATATTTCTATGTAACATCTTTCAGATTTTTCATTTTAGCAATAAATTTTGTAAATATGTTCTCATTCTGAATTAAAAAGAGAGAAAATTAATCCCAGGGAACACCCTGACAGTGCCAGGGAAGAATGTCATGAGGTGGGTTTGAATTGACTACAACGGATTCAGGATGGAAATCACCGGGTGGCAACTGTAAAGCTGGTCTGAGGCAGATCTCCTGTGTGGCCCTCTTTGCCTTCTCTGTCTAGGCTGTAAACTCTGAAAGGTGGGATGGATGAAAAGGTTTCTCCTGCCAAACATTCACCTAGAGATTATTGTTATAGGTCTCTAATCTAGGACAAGGATATAGTGCCAGCCACATAAAGCTACACTAATGATCACTCTGTAAAATGAAGGTTTCCTAACACACTAAACTCTATGGATCCAGCATATTCTCTGGTTATGTGAAAGCTACATTCAGAAAAAAATATTTTTTTGCTTTAATTTTATTTTTGCCTTCAAATATTTCCTATGTTTTTACTAAAGTGCAAGTATTTTGTTAGATGACAGTCGGGGTTAAACAGAATAAATTTTTTACATGTCTGAAACAAGTTTAAGGCTTAAACATGGCCTTTCTTTTATATACAAACCTTGTTCTTTTGTCTTCAGTCATTTCTTAGAGGGCTGGCATTTTGAACTTCAGCATGCAATGGCCTGGCTTCTTAACACTACCATGAAGGCTTCTTTTACATAAAAATGAAGAACTAAATTCTGCTGTCAGCTACGCTGATGGAAGTCTGTTGGCATCAATGGGATGGCACCAGAGGGATCTGGCACTACTTCTGTTCCCTGGATTCAACAGCCCCTAGGAGTGTGCAGCTCTTTTTTAAGATGAGGATGGTTTTCTCTGTCATATTCAATAATTCAGATGATATGAATTTAACTGAACAGCATGTAGGGAATTTGCTGTAGATGTTTAGAGTACTGTAAAGAACCCTCTGGCACAAAAGTTTATTTTCTGTACATTTTATTAGCAGTTGGTAGTCTGGAGGAGGGTTGTTTGTTGGTGTTTTTCTTTGTCAGCTACTCATGGATCAAAATGTATATTTCTTTATTGGGTCAACACAGTAGACAACTTTTTTCTGCCTTCTTCCTGTTTCATGACAGGAGAAACTTCCAGTTGGGACAGAGAACTAAACAAGTCTCCTTTTTTTGGCACTAAAAACTCCACAAACAGTGTTTCCCTCATTTTCACATTAGAAATACAAATAAAAATACTCACAGTGATGTTGAATATAAATTTGCAAATAGTTGTGTCTGTTGTGGGGTTGTGTAATCTTTCAACTCTTTCTCATCAGTGTATCTTCTGTTTATTATATCATTTTATATCCACAGTCCCCAATAATTTTTGCACACATACTATAACCTTACTGCCTTTCTAGACTACTTACTTAACACTATGACATGATAAGCAGAGGTCCACTAGAAAATTTAGAAGTTAGTGTGCACTGTTGGTACATAACAGTAGAGAAACCTTTGAGAGTTGGCAGTAAAGTTAAATTTTTATCTTCTTCCAACTGTTTCTTTAAAACCAAGTCATGCAATCCAACTTCCAACCTGAAAAAAGGGCATACTGGGAGTTTCAGCACAGAATCTGGGGACGGATTACTCAGCCAGCCTTTTATTAGTCAATTTGTGGAAGCCTTATTTGCCAACCAGACCCCCGTTGTGCTACGAAACATCTTACAAATAAGAAACTAAAGATGATGGGTAGACTGGGACAGGTGAGCTACTAACCCAATTGCAATTGGAATAGCATGGGAACCCAAAATTAAGAAAAGACCTTTCACAGAACCACGTTTTAAGATCTTGCAATTCCTATTGCAAAGAATTTTCTTTGTAATTGAATCCTAAGAAGTTGTCTGCCTGGGCTTCAAGTTGATAACCAAAATGCCACTCAAAACCTGACAGCTTTAGCTTAATGCTGTGTCTAAATTTAATATACAATACCCTACGTATATAAAAATCTAAATTTAATATACAGACAAGCTGAGAAACTCTTTCCTCAAAGTATTGTGGATGACAAGTGCTTGCATAAATACAAAAAAATGTAGGAAAAATTCATGCAAGAAAAATCCAACAGAGGATGTATTTGAAACATAAATTGGAGTATTTTGGGAAAATCTGTCTGCACGTTTACTTCGTTCTTAGATATGTTTTCATGTGTCTGCTACTGGCCAGTTTGTGAGATTGTGCCAAACACACTGATGCAATACAGAAGTTTTTAGACTCTCAGTTAAAAATGAGTTCTGAACTGGACCCACTGAACAAATGTCCAAGGTCTGAAAGGAGCATTGGTCCCTTTATATGCACTAATATTTTATCAAATGAGTTATCTATCTCTGATGTTCCAGAAGCACTCTGCTCCCAGTGACAAAACGGAGGTCTCTCTGCATGATGCTCTCACAGGGCAAGCTCCCACATGTGCACACCTGCCCCATGCAGCTTCCAGATCAAAAGGGTTTTTCATGTGACCAAAGCAGAGCAAGGGCAGAATAGCTTAGATCTTTCTGTATACATGCCTTTAAAAAAAGGTCTGAGGGAGAGCAAAAAAATCTCCACACATTTTAGCAGGACTCTCTTTTGATTCACAGCTACCTATTTCTTATAAACAATGATCTAGTCTGTGCAAGGGTCAGGGTTGTATCTGTTCTGGGTACTTCATTTAGTTATGCTATATTAAAGTATAACAAATCCAACTCCTTAGAAATTAAGTAAGCAAAATAAGACTGTGTGCACTACTCCTGCACTTTTCTAATCCACACTTTTTTTCTTATTATTTTAAAGAAACTGCCACCATATCTGTTACTCTTATGGATGCCTTGTTGTTAAAAAACAAATTGAGTCCAGGAGTTGAAACTAGAAAATTGCATTTTTGGCTGAATAGGAGAGTCTCGTTCTTTAGTGGTAGAACATTAAAACAGCAATGTCTAGGGGATGTGTCTGTAAAAGGCATATTGATTTTTAATAAGTATAACGTACCAGTCACTTTGTAATAGCAAACATGAATGCAACACACTGCAGGATGTCTGGTCTTTCTATATACATTCATATATATGAACTGACATATATATATTTATAATCCAATAAGAGTAGTTTGCTCAAAGCAAAAATGGCATGTGCAATATGTATACACACACACATATATATGGAAAAGTCCTCTTGCCTTTTCTTGTTTCTCAATGTCCTTTAGGACTACTTTCATATACTGCATTTTTTCTTTCTGAGAGGGAGATCTTTTCAGGAGTATTTATATATTTCATCAGGTAATATAAAAAAGCAGATCAAGGACTGTGTTGCAAAACACATTTTGTAACTTTCTCTGTTCCATGACTTTAACTGATCATGGGAACCAAAAGTCCTAACAATCTTATTTGTAAAGCAATCACCCCCTAAATACCAAGTAACAGTTTACATACTTCATGAGCGATTCTACTTCCATGAAACCCTGAAAAGGGGTTCTGGGATCAAAATGATTATGTGTGGACTCCTTACCCCTAAAAACTCTTATATTTGCTCACTGGATGAGATTTTTAAATCTTTGTTGTAAAGGCCAGAAGAAATTTTAGGCATAGATATCTTGAAAATGTCTCTCCTCTTTTGTCACCATTACATGTGAAATGTTACTGCTCTGAGTGAGTTTTCACAACTCTCATGTTTACTGTAATGTTGGAGGACCCAACAGAGAAGAGTCATAGGGTTGAACCTGATAATAGCTATCTTCACCTATTTCAGCCACTTCCTGAGTTCAGTGGGCTTTAGTGTTGAGTATTTCAATACTTGGAACAACAGATAAATCACAAAATCAGTAGTCCTGAGGATCTTATAAGGACAAATGAGCCATAGTCACCTAGCCCTTTGCTGCAAACAACTTATCCTTCAGTAATAATATTTTAACACAACAATCTTTAAGCTTCTCTGTTGAGAGTACTGTTGGTCATGTCATGAAAGGTGGTGTTGTCAAGATTTGACTTTTGCAATGCTGTTCAGCACATGAAGGGTTTGTAACTTTGGTAAGCAGAGATCATTTCTGTGCCTCTCACAAACTGCCCCATATTACTACTGCCTACACAGTAGAGGAGTGGCTGAGAACTGAAGTATATGTACATGGGTAATCCCCCTGCCTGGCCCAGATGCTGTAGCAAAATATATCTTTTTTTGAGCTGTTGAGAGTTTTACATCAAGTTATTAGTATGTTGCACCCATAATGCTTCCTTTCATAAGCTGCCTGACCCACTTCTATATACAAAAATTTATTTTACCACAGATTAACTGATCACAAGATATCATCAAAATGCTATACAGCTGCATCCAATGACTGAATCTCCATCTGCCCAAAGATTCTGTTATGAAAACATGTATCCCCATTGACTTTCAAACATCACAAATTCCTTTTACAGATTAGGAAATTATCATAATAATCAATACCCACAACATGACCTAATGAGACAAGAAAATTGGCTAGTAAAGTCACAATTCCAAAAGAATCTCTTCTGACTTCTACATCTCTCCTTAAAACACCAGGCTACATGGAAATCCTTCATGCTGAAACAACTTCTGGTTTTCTTCTCTGTTTCCTTACTCCCCTTCTACTTTTCTGGCACGTGGGGTAACTAGAAGGCTTCTATGTCTAGAGTTTTTAACTATCCATGACCATCAGTATTCCTTTCTTAGTTCTCAAACCACAGCTGGTGCAGGGAGGAAACAGATGAAATCCATCCAGTTATATAGACAGTTACTGATCTGATTTCATTCTTCATCTGACAAACAGTCTGATTCTCAAAAGTAAACTTCAATACAATCATGACACAGTTATATAAAAGTGCATAACCCTGAAAACATTCCTAAGAAGAGGTTATTTCCTGTAACAGAAACTACAGACAGATAGGAAGAGCCACTTTCTTGAGTCTGTGTTAAATTTCATCCAACAGTCCTCATTTGCTGATAATAATCTTTGCCCTGTTTTAGGCAAAGATGTTTAAAATACATTTCATATCCATGAGTCAATGAATAAATAAATACATGTAATCCTGCTGAATGAACTTAGAAGATTTTTTTGAGGACTGTACAGGATGTAGGCCTGCATGTCAGGAAAGGTTGGAAGTAGTGCAAACCACAAAATGTCTTATGCTACTTAGAATGACATTTTAATCCAGATCATGGTACTACTTAATCAACAGAAATTAGTCTTGAAGATGCAGGGAAAGATATTGCAAGTTTGGGCTTATTTTCAGCTTCAGATACTATTGCTTGCATAAAGGAAAAATGTGGGTAGTAAGGGGTTATGCACACCACTGGAGAAGCCACTAGTCTGTAGTAAGGAATCACTAACTGGTAACTGCTTCTGCAAATATCTGGGATTGAATGCACTGGATCTTTCCAGATCTCAGAAGCTAAAGTGTCTTGATATTTTTTGGTAGCTGGATACCACATCACATGGAAATTTCCCACAAATAAATGAGGGTTAATTAAAAGCTTTTGTTTGGGCTTGTGATCCAAATAGCATCTAGAAAGATAGATAGTAAACACTAGGAAGGAATGTATTATGCTTAGCTATCATCTGACACTGTGCTCATCAACCTTCATGAGCTAATGAAAGGGAAATGGAGAAGGGAGGGAAAAGAGAAGGTTTTTCTCTGAGTATACCTGGTATTTTTCAGTTTTGCTGAAGCATGGGTACTAAAGGCTATGCAATTGCACTGCTCAGAGAAAGGAGTTAGACCCAGTGGAATTGCACGAATATAAAAGCTGAACATAAGACAAATTATATCTGTGTCTCACTCATGTACTATAAAAGTTCCTATTTCCAAAGCATTGGGAATTAGATGCAAGTGTTGGATACAACTTACTGTTTACCACCCTACAACGTGGGTGAGGTAACACAGTGCATTGAGGCTTCAAATAAGTATTTGCTGAAGACTCAAAAGGCTCCAATCCAGAAGGTCAAAGAGGATATTTGGAAGGCCAAAAGTTTCCAGAACAAAGAGGTGCCCAGGATTTTAAGTCAGAATGATCAGGTCCTTGATTCCCTGAATATTGGAAATAAAAAAAAAAATAAAAATTGAGTGTAATGATAATTATACTTTCAGACTCCCCATACCCCCTAGGATTCAGGTAAGGTGTTTTTCCACTATGCTCTGCAAAGTACTTTTAATGTAAGCACAAAAAGATCACATGATGCTGGACATAAGCTAGCAAGCCTGAGTGGACTTTCATTAACTCCATGTAAAGGCTTTTTAAGCATCTTTAAGTTTATTACAAGTTTTCTTCACAAACCAAATAGTGTCCCAATAAATAACTGCAAGCACTCTATATTTTCAGGAGAATTTTCAATCCTGTATAATGCAATGAATCAAAGAATGATTACAAATAAATCAGTCTGTATAAGTATCCAAACTCAACAGTACGAATGAATAAAAGGCAGCAAGTTACCAAGTAATATGAGATAGGGAGCCTGCTTTGGCAGGGGGGTTGGACCCGATGATCTCTTGAGGTCCCTTCCAACCCCTAAGATTCTGTGATTCTGTGATTCTGTGATACCATGTCCATCAATCTGTTAATAGATAAAGATAGTTTTTGGAGCTATTGTTTACTTCAACATGTTGTCATAATCCAAAGGAATATGCTTTGATTACTTCCCACAAGAAGCAATTGTTATGTCCCATATGATGCTGCAGTGATTCAGCATACCTGATAAGATCAATGCCAATATGTCTGCAATAAATTAGGTAAAGGTGGCATATTCTTTACTGAGAGATTAGTATTAATTTTGTAGACTGCATTCTAAACAGAAAATACTGTGTCATTTAAGATTAAGTACCTGTTTTGGTATCATAACAGATGTTTCGAGAAACCTATTAAAAAGAATCATAGTGCTGTTTTTGTCTAATAGCAAAAAACCCCAGTCACCTTATCACTACAAATTAACAAATTATCCCTTAGAATGTTTCATTAAAATACCTTAAATCAATTTTCATATCCCTTCAACTGCTCTTGTTTTAAAAGTTATAATCTCATAACTTCCATCCGCAGATTATTTGGATTAAAGTCATTGTTAATAGGTTATTGGATTGATGTATTGTTAATAGGTTTATTTGACTCGTCTTCAAACGTCAGCTTATTCTCTTGTCCTAAAAGAGTTGCTTCTCCCATAACACCCTTTCTGAGACAAGCAGGTATCTCTTTTCTTACTGCTGAGCTGTAGAAAAAACACAGAAAGGCCAGTGTCAATGGTTTTACTTATGGGCGTTACAGTTAAAAGTTTCCATTTAGCTTTCTTGAAGCTGGCAGTTGCCAGACCAGTCACTTGTTTGTTTAAGAGTGTGTATTCCGTGTCTAGATCTGCAGAGATGCAGAGCATCCATACATCTTGTGGAACGCCTTGGTCTATCATCTTGAAATTGCAGATATCCTGGATATCCTTGTGCAAGTCCAGCATCACCAGGATTCCTACTAGTTTCCAAGCACAAATCTTCATGCTGATGATGTCGTTCTACTCCCACATAAGTTACTGTGGCCTTACTGCAAGCTGAACGTGTGGAGTCTCTCCACCCTGCATTTCTTGGCAACAAAAATCTGAATTTAGTCTGTACAGCCCAGCTAGCCACTGCTCAGCTGTCTTACCTAGCCCATGAGAGGAGTTGCATGCCAATTTGTACCTCATATGCACAGTGAGGTACTCGGCCACGTTTGTACTCTACCACATGGTGCTTTCCAACTCAGCCACATGAGTCTGCTCTTATCCCTCACAGTTGTGCTTATCAGAATTTTTTGTAAAGTGAAATTCTTTACATTCATTTGTCTAAAGGAAATGGTGGATTTACCATCTCCTTATCAATATTTTTACAATGTTTTGCAATCCTCAGTGTCCTGCTAACTCCTCTTGAGACTTATGATACATTATTTGACAAGCAAGGAATGGGTAAAGTTTAGCTCAGGGTCCTACGATTGTGATTCAGAAGGATGATTCACTGGGAAACAGAAGTTTCCAGTTTGATGACTTTAAAAGCATTTGAGGTTCTAGCTCTTAAAAGGAATAAAAGATTGAATTGTTTGATGTCAAAACACAGATAAGTGGTTTGGGGAACTCAGAAGAATGAAAAAGCATTAACATCCCACATTCTGCTTTTTGTGAATTATATGAGAACAAATTTCAGAGGCATCAGTTAGAATAGAAATTTGGGTAACAATCATTGCATTTTTTACATCAGCTTTCCAGAACATTCAAAGAAAAGGAGAGAAAAGAAAAGAATTGGTAGTGCTCTAATAAAGACAAGTAAGGCTATATGAAAAAGGCTTAATGCTTCAAGTTGCTGAGCACTCTGGCTATATTCCACTTAAATTTCCACTAAATCCTTGTAGTCTGAATTAAAAGATTTATCACAGAAGACTCAAATTATGTAGCATAGTTTGGGCATATAAGGATCAAGGAACAAGAAGTAGCAGGGACAGGAAAATCCTGAAAAAGAAATTCAAACTCTGACTACAGTCTTCTGACCTCCACCCACAAAAGAGCTTCACTCATTTAAAGTCTCCTTAAAGCTGAGTCTAGCTCTTCATGTGATAGGAATCCTGTCCTGCAGTCTGAAAATCTAGTAGGATCAAGAATGTGTTGTCTTTTTCATGTGAAAAAAGAGACTATTTTCCCTTAGGTTAAGGCTTCTTTTAAGAACACCTCTCATATAGAAATTGCCTTTTGAGACCAAAAGTTGGGTGCCTGTGTGTTTATTTGTTCCTATTTTAAAATATTAAGTTTAAAAGAATTAAAAATTATTTATGTTCTACTTGGACAGAGGGAATTTAAAGAAAGGCTTGTTTCTAATGTTATTTCTTCAAGGGATTTCAAACTTTCCACTCAGATCCCAAACGCAGACTCTGCCAGATTCTTTTGAGCTTTCAAATGCCAGATGACAATATTACTAACCCTCCGATCTTTGGGGCTCTGGAAATCCTTTCCAAAGCTATTTCCTGCCAGCTGTCTCTCACCTGAACATTTCACAGTCTGCCTGCTGCTCAGATTGATGCCAAATGATCTGCAATTACAGTATGTTTAACCTGTAATCTGCTATTAGCTCTGAGTTTTGCAGAAAGCAACATTAAAGTCAAGGAAGGATTTTCTATCAGAGGAGAATCCCTCCCCCCCCCCCAAATGTAGATGGCCAAAATGAATATTCATTTAATCTGTGCATCAACATTGTGCCTATTTTTCCTTACTCTTTAGTGACAATATAAAAAAGAGCATCCAATTGCTTTGTCCCAAGAAGAGACTAGGTTCATCTCCTCCTCCTTGTTGACTTGTGGGTATCACTTCTGAGTTGCATGCCCAGAATTCCCACCCAAATTGCAAGATGAAATCTGGATACTTTGTGAGTCTTCAGAAACGTGCCAGGTGAAAAGCTGCATAAACAAACAAGGAGTTAAATGTAGAGGACAGAAAGAACTGTATGCCTGACTGAATGACCTAAACAAGGACAGACTCTACATGGAATACATGAACATTCTTCCATGCCAGAAGAAATTGTCACTGGATTATTTTTTTCCCTGGCATTTCCCCTTTGTGAAAGAGTTATTCAGCTTTGTCAGAGTGAAAAGATAGAAACTCTTCTTCATGAACAGACATTAGAGATGTAGCTGGAATTACTTTAGCACCAGAGACTCCCAGCAATAGCAGATCTGCAGACCCTTGGGTGCTTAGATTTTGCAGAGTTTCCCCGGAAGGCTCAGCCTTCTCAACTCGCAGTTAAATTAATCTAATTGTCCTTCTTAAGTTGCTGTTTGCTTTTCTGTGGTTTTAATGTGTTCTCTTTTGTGTTCAAATGAATGAGTAACACTTCAAACACGAAGCCATAATTTGCCAGGCTTAATTCTAAATCTATTTAGGATACAACGTGAATCTCAAGGAAAACAGAAAAGTACCATTACCTTTCATGTTGTTGGGGTTTTTTAATGATTAAGGGAATAAAAATCATTAAAGAGCTGTGAAGTGGGCTTTTGCATGCCTTTTCTTGGGGGAGAGTAGAATACACATACGTGGGACTGCTCTGGTATCTGGGATGACTTCTTCACAGGGAAATATTAAAGGATAGAAAACAAACGTTATTTTAACTGTCAGATTGAGGTTCTCAATAGCTGTAATTAATCACAGTTACTGCTATAAAGTCACTGAGAGCTCTCTCTTAAGGAGGTTATATGGTAATGAAACAAAGTTATTCTCCCTCATGTTCCTTTCATAAATCGTCAGCAAATATACATGTATATGAGCTGTCTTCCAGCTGAGTTTTCCAGGAGTTAATAAGCCATTTAAAACTATTAAATGCTGGAGAAGCAAAAACATAAATGACCTTTGAACCTTGCAAGGACGTTTTCTCTTTGAGCAATTTATTCTTTGCTTCAGGATGGTTCAGAGTTGTATGCTCAGAATAATATTTTGCCACTGAATGTCATCTTAGACAGAAGCAGAATGAAAGAATGAATTTCTTATCTGAATTTGTGTTAGATTCCATTCCAGCAAGAGATGTAACGTGATACTATTAAAAAGTGTAGGCAGAGGGCAGTATGATACATTAGTAAAGGACATTTTTATGAGTCGATTGCTGGTAGAAATCCACTGTCATGACAAAGTTTTAAGTTCATGTAGGATAGTTTGGGTGCAGGAAAGCTATTCCCAGTATTTACACTTATAGTCCTAAAATATGAAGTTTTTCCTCTATCTCTGGTGCAAGGGGCTGTTCAGAAGGCTTTTACTGTTCTTGTTATTCTGTGTCTGCAACATGAACAAATGTTATAATCATTAGGGCTGTTCATTTTGAGTAATAAGCCTCAAATTTAGTACACGTAACTGCAAATTAAGGCTATCCCCCAAAATACTCATCTATCAACCTAAACACACTTGCATCTTTCTCTGACTACCAGAATGGCACCAAGAAATCGTTAAGAGTGGAGATGAAGGCAATTTCCATACTGTGTGAGATTAGGATAAGGTTTCACAGACACTTTTAAAAAGTACTGAAATTATTTTTGTTCTTTCCTCATTCCATCTCTGGCACATAACTGAGGAGTGTTTGGCTGAAATAACAAACATGACTGCATTTCTTTGGACAGTGTCCAAATGCACGTTTCTGGATACCTACTTGCACGGTCACACTCAGTTTTGATGTTGTAAATGACTCTTTTTTTCTTTTTTTTCCCGCCAAGAACTATTAAGCTTGGTAAATGTATTTTTTAGCTTGATTTATCTCTCATTTATAGCAATTTAACTGCTGGGAAAAGGAGCAGATGCAGCGTTAAATAATGGACTGGACCGAACAGCAAAAGATCCTTCTCTAAACTCTGTAAATGTTGCACAGCAATAGTTGGTTGCTAAAATCATAAGGAAAGATTCTTCTAAGTTATTTTTTCCTGATTTATAGTCTATCAATGTTTCTGAAGTTTTATTTAAAAGGTAGACTAAGGAGTATATTCTTTATTCTTTGGACCAAATATGAGCTAATCTCTGAGCAACTATGCATGAACTTTTTGTAACTTATTGCTTAATTTAAAAAGTAATTTCAACCTAGGATTTTGCCAGAACTGGTTTTCCTTTAAAATTCTTCCTATAGATTTCTTCTACACATGCATAAAAATGCTAGCTTGACTCTTGCTGACAGTGCAATGCCATGTTTTCTTTTTAAAAGACAAAGGTCAGTGCTAAATGTTTGTTATATTCAGGTAGAACTTCTGTGCTGTATTCTGTTTTCCAAATTTATCCTGTTGAGAGAAGGGGGCAGGGTACTCTCCTTGTGTCTGAGCATGCTGAAAATTACTGCTCTTTACAGATCTAGAATAACTCTTGCCATGCAAGGAGACAAGCTATAGAAGTATTGGGAGCACACACTGGTCCTCTCAGCATGCAATGCACAGCATAGTAGACACTTTTGTTTAAAGTACCTGAAAAAATATTCAGAAATTCCAAGTTTGGCTTTCTATTTCAGTCCCCAAGATTGACGAAGCCAGCATTTCATAGATTTACAAGTACAAAAATGTTCTTTTAAAAATACCCAACCCATTAAAAACTATATAATCAAGGGAGTGAAGGAAACAACATTGGAAAGCTATCAGTACTGTAAAATTGTACTAAAAAGTGCTTTTGACAGCCTACAAGCAGTGCTGTTGACAGAGTACAGGGTGATCTGTGTCAAAAACATGAAGTTTTTGAAAGGCAGGTAGAGAATCTGTGAGTGATAGTACCAAATATTATTTTAAAACAAGATTAGGCTCAAAGTGGCAGAATGTAAAACCCCATTCTGACACTCCCAGGCATAGCTGCACCAGCCAGCTAAATTAATAGCTATATTCACCTCTTTGCTGTTCTCATTCTACTTGCCATGAAATACAGAAGAGGCTGCACAGACTTGTTATCCAGATTGCAGCTGCAATGTGCCTCCATCTTCCTCCATCTTCCTCTATCTACCTTCAGTTTGTAGTTGCAAGACTACATGAAGATAGAAAAAGGTGATTCAGTACCTGGCTGCTGTTTTGGTATATGGAGAGTGAAGAATGATGAAGGATTTCATACGCAGCAAACAGGGACAATCACACTCCTGCTTCAGTGCCTACAACATTCAGCCTGTTTCTCAGGAAAGAGGGAACAGCTGGAATCACCATGAGTCCAATTTATACATTTTGAGCAGCGTGTAGGGCTAATGAGGGAACTGTGGAGAGCAAACAGCACTTCTCTGAAGAAAAGAGATTACAGTTTACACTACCCCTTCCCTTCATAATTTATATCAGAGGTCTTTGGTTAGAGTTAAATGATGAGGTTTTCCAGTACTACTTAGAAATTTGTTTCAGTTTGATTTTTTTACTGTAATTTTAGCTGAACTCAGAAAATGAAATCTTTTGAAAGAAAGAAAATGTGAGCAGAGCTGCTGTAACAAAAGCCCAGCCAAGTAGCCTTTACTTTCACTGTTACTTTGGATTTCAGTGAAATTGATAAAAAACACCAGTTCCACTGAGCAGCTGCCTTAAATCTGTGGGTTTAACAATATGATTAGGAACTCTGAACTTGGGGCTCTGAGGCTTCCAATATGATGATGGGAAGCCTGGAATTCTTGTTGCCTTTTATTGTCTTGGCACACTTGGTGACCAGATCTTCCAGGGATAGTCTACCTGGCAAGTCTCCCTAAGATTCATAAACTCGGTCTCCCGTTCCCAGGTCAGTCTGATCATGGGTCTGTTTAGAAGCTCAAAATCACAGCCAGAAGGTGATTTACCAGTAATCCAGGCAGGATTGTATTGGAATTATGTCTTGGATTCATTGGACAGTGAAATTAAATGCAACCTGGTTGAAATTATTGGGGTTTTTTTCCTGAAAAAGTTTAAAAAACCCACAAACCCCCCCAAAACAACCATGTCTTTCACCTGAGTATTTTTAGCCCTTCAAACCTTTCAGAGTCTGCAATGACAGCCTTACCAACTGATACCTCAGTCTCAACACCCAGGTTAGCCAAATTTGAATATGTCTCTGCCTTCATTTTTTCCTACCTAATCACCAAGCCTCCATGTGCAGACCCTCACCTTCCAATAACCAATGTATGTGTAGGAATATGTTATTTGGTGAAGAAATTCTTAGCTTTTATCCATGGTTATTGTGACAATTGCAAGACACCTTGTCTTCCCACTGCATGTGACTGCTGCAAAAGCAGTGAGGGTTCACTGCCACCCAAATTCATCTTGCTTACATTCTCATACAAAGCTGAAACGAGTATCAGCCAGAGATAAAACTACTTCATGGTCTGATGTCTATCAGCTGAATTTTACTTCTTCTAGACACTATGGTGAACATTTCAGTTTGTTGTTTGGTTTTGTTTTGTCTTTAAAAAAAATCTGTTATTTGACCTAGCTATACAAGTTTTAAAGGTTGCAATTCAAAGCCTTTATTTTCTGTTATCCTTGGGTAATTCTTTACTTTTAGACAAAGTAAGTCTGCCCTAGAAGCATTTTGCATTTACTTTTCATTGAAAGGAACACAAATTGAAAGTCTCTTTATTCGGTGTTTACAAACCGTTGATTATAGATTAGAGACAAAAAGAAAGAAATCAGTCACCTAAATAAAGACACTCAGCCCATTTAGTCACATGTGAAAACAAAAAGCACATAAAGCTTGTAAGACTAACAATTGTTGCTTATCTTCCTTGTGCAATTAGCTAAAAAACCATTTCTAGTCAGGTAATATGAATGGATGAGGGGACAATTCTATCATCCTATGTTTAATTGTCCATGGTACAATGTAATAAATCTATATTCCATGGAAAGCTTTGGAATGAGATCACTGAAAATATTTTGTTGAGTTCTGAAATTATTATTGATTCCAGGATGTTTTTACTCAATTGTACATATGCAAAGAACACTTAACATTGGAAAGTGCCTGGGTGTAATATAATAATCTGCAGAATGCTATCAATAACAGCCTTTAAGGCTGCCCTCCCATAATTGAAAAAAATGCATCACATTTACAGTGAGACTATTTATTACATTCTGCTTTTCAGTGGTGCATGCATTCATATTGGTTCCTTTCTTTCGTTGGACAAAGGAAACCTTCCCTTCCTGTCAGAGATTTGGTGATAGGTACTGCAGTGGTTTAAGTCAGTATATCTTGATGTCACAGGAGTTTATATGCATTTGGCTTCACACAGAGGTATTAAAGCAGGATCTGGCCTTTAAACCCAGAAAATGAATTGAGATGGATGGTTCCTAGATCAGACACCAACTTGGATTGCCTGTCTTGTCTTGAGTGCCTCTCCTACCAACATGTCTGCCTGTGGCACTTGTCACAGTCATGTACCCAAGACCCAAAGTAGTCACTGAGATGACTTTAGTTATTCACAGTACATGTTGCTTTACCACATCTCTGCTAGCCTTTTCCAAGGTCTTCCCCATTCTCCTTTTCCTTTTCCTCCAGTCTTGTCCCTCTGCCCCAGGGATTCTTTATGCCTTGGTTCAGAATTATTTCTTAGTAATGCCAGTATATTTTAGTACTGCCCACTACGTGTCAGATCAGTCCCATCAACTCAATTCACATAGGCAATCAAACAACTATCTGACAGCAATAACGTCATCACTGATGATCTGGACTACATTCAAACTGCTTATTTTTTGATGCTTCAGGACTTCTTACTGACATCCTGAAACTTGCAGCCTTGTTGAAACAGTTGTGTAGGTAATTGTTTTGCCTCTGAAGTTATATATACTGCAATTTCTTTAAAGAAGAGGTTACCTCTGGAACTGGCCAGAAATTATAGAATGATATACCTTGGAGAAGGAAATTTTCCAACTAAGTAGTTAACAACAGCTAAAATTTTTGTGAAAAATATCACTTTAACCAAAAGTATTATTAAAAAATTCCTCAAATATTACACTGAGTTGAGGCTGTATTATACTGTGTCTGTGGTGGTTAAATGCTTTCTGGGAAGTGGATCGAAGTACTTTGGTATGACTTAAAAGCACTGTTTATGGGACAGTCTATGAGCACTTAATTTCACAAGATATCACAGAATCACTAGTTTGGAAAAGACCTTTTAGATCACCAAGTCCAACCATACCGTCCTCTACTAAACTGTATCCCTGAGCACCTCATCTACCTGTCTTTTAAATACATCCAGGGTTGGTGACAACCTGGGCAGCCTGTTCCAATGCCCGATAACCTTTTTGGTGAAGAATTTTTTATTAATGTCTAATCTGAACCTGCCCTGGCACAATTTGAGTCTGTTCCTCATCATCTTATCACCTGTTGCTTGGGTGAAGAGTTCAACACCCATGTCTCTACAACCTCCCTTCAGGTAGCTGTAGGTGGTGATAAGGTCTCCCCTCAGCCTCCTCTTCTCCAGGCTGAACACCCCCAGCTCCCACAGCTGCTCCTCCTAAGGTCTGCTCTCCAGCCCCTTCCCCAGCCTGGTTGCTTTTCTCTGGATGTGCTCCACGGCTTTGATGTCTGTCTTGTAGTAAGGGGACCAAACATCTCTGTTTTTTCTAGCTTGGTATGTAAACAGTTGTGGAATCTTCACACAAAAATTAACTGAAACTAGGTGGAATTACAGAAAGAAAACATACACCAACAAGAAAGAAAAAAAACAAACCCAACAAAAACCCCCACCAACTCACACTTCATTTCTCCCATAAGGAAATAAAGGAGGGTTTATCTTGCTTAATCCTGCTGCAGATATGATTGCTACCACATCTTATTTGATCTCTCCACATCAATATGCTCTTCTCAACTACCCAAGGGTTCCATGTCCCATAAGAAACATTTTTTTACAAAATCACAGAGTTGACTTTTTACTTGTACTTCTTCCTAGCCATCACAGCTCCCATTACCTTCAGCAATCCTTCTCTATATTTCTGTTATTAAATGGTGCACACAATTTTAAGTGGAGAGTCAAATGGCACATCCACTGTTGTAAGGGTAATTATTTTATACTGAACATGAGAACACTTGCTCTGACAAAATGATATAGGCTGTAATGCTAAATTTATTTGTAATACGATGAAGAAGGGAAAGTAAAACACAGAAGCATGTGAATCAAATAAACCAACTGCTAACATATAATTAATAGAACTACTATATATTTGCAATAAATTGAATATTAAAAAATTGCACAAAAATGTCTAGCAATTACTCTAAAATTGTTTGGGCAGGACTAGTATATCAGAAGTAAACTCCAGTATAAATGTGTGATGCAGAACTGTCATCACCTAACTACAAAAATCCAATTCATGCTTCATTGGTTTCAGATATATTTGAAAGGACAGAAATCCACTGCCTCCTGGGTTAACTAGCAGAATAACAAATTACATGCTGGCTCATTCTAGACAAGGGAAAGGGCATCTTTACCTTAAAGAGAGACATAAGAAGTTTCCAAGTACAGCATGGACAACTGGCTGCTTCATGAAAGCAAAGCAAATGCATATTCTTAAATGTTTTATGTGCCATATTGCTGTGCCAGCAGAGACCGCTGGTGCCTGCTCTGGATGAGTTATACAGAACAACTCTAGGTTCATGATCATTTATGTAAATACAAGGCAGAGTATGATGAATGCAATTACCATTTTCTGAACTTTTGTTTTCCAAACCAGCTAGTGTTTGCCTTTCAAAGATGAGGATGTTTTGTTGGAATTTTCACTTTCTTGCCAAGCTATTTTAGAGAAATGCTAAATTTGATGTAGATCACTCTGGCTTGCCAAACATTGAAAAAAAAACTTATCAGTTATAATAAAGAAAAATCAATTTATAGAAAGTTTTTTAGTATGTGATCCTTGGAGCTTAGAACTTTCTATGATATGATAAAAGACTATTCAGAATAGCTCTTATCTCAGAAATCATTCAACAGCTTGTGCTGTTGTCCTATACAGGACTGGCAGACAGTCTGCTGTATGCAACACCTATCCTCAAGGAAAACCAGATGCCTCATTTTAACAATATCAGAAAACAGTAAGGAAAGCAGGAAGAAATTCCCAACTTGGATACTTTGATTTTCCTTAAGAATAATTGTTTTTCTGAACCAGCCTTCTACCTCTAATGTAATGGAAATAGTGATAGAATATTATTCTCATAAAGCATATGAATACTGGGACACAAGATACAGGTGTTTATGTTGCTGTAGGTCTTTAATTTTTTCTTTCTCTTTTTAAAATATTTATTTTCTTTTTGGATAAATATTTATGCTATTTTTTAATCATTCACACTGCATTCTTGAAAACAACTCTTTTTCCTTTGTTTCCAGTGCTCTCCTTACAAACCCAAACTTGTCATGTTAGGGGAAAAAAAAAGTCCACATAAACCAGTTTTGCTCATAATATTTGCATTTATGTTATGAGAAAAAGAAAGGGGAGGGAAGCCAGGAGAGCTTCAATTTTTCATACTTTAGAAATGCAATAAAAGTATTAGGTAGGATTTAGACAATTATCTGGATCTGTAACTTAGAAAGGTACCTTATCTGAGTTTCCTCATTTTTTCACAAAACGGAGAGTTCACTTATTATTAAAGATTCAGAAGGCAGCTTCTGACCCATGCTGAACTTCATCAGCTTCCTCAGAGAGACCTAAATTTATCAAATTCTGAGATTTTCTGGTTGTTAAACAGGAAATGTAACGGTTGATATTGTGACTATTTCAAACACCACAGACTCCGTGAACAATGAAGCCACCCAGGAACAAAGATCTTTGTACAAATAATAGTAAAAGTATCAGTTGAACATAAAGTAATTTTGAGGAAAGACCAAAGCTGTCTTTAGCCTGGATCTCAGATGTCCCATGTGACCATGGGATATAGCAAAGTGAATATTTTTACCTTTACATCCTACTCCTTCAAAGATCCATTTTTAATGAGAAAGAAGTGGCAACATATGTAAGTGACACAAAGGAACTTCTCTTAATCTTGTCTGAGGGGGACAGAGCAGACTTGTCTGAGCAGTGACTGCTACGATTTGCTTCAAACATCTGCCCAAGATGTAGCAGCCTTTCAGTGTTGGATGAGATGAATAATGTCTTCCTGCTGTATGTGCTACAGAGAAGCTAAGTTGTTTAATTAACTCAGACATAGGCACAGCTCTCTCTGCTTTGCGCTAAGATGATGTGGCTGCTCAAATCATTATTGTTTATTTTTAGACTGCTGCTTTATTCTAGTGCTTATTATTTAAAGAATCCAAGCTTAATCTAAACATACCTTTCTATTTCACATAGAAACCCCACATTTTTGTGGTCATTCTACATTCTCCGAAAATTCTTCAGGGGATAGTATGGAATAAAACTTTTAAGAGAATAATTCACTTCATCGAAACCCATTTTTTTAAGGAATAAATTTAACAAACCATGAAGCTGCATCTTGGAGAGCTTGAGCCTGACAACAATACTTCCAATCAGCCTAATTATATGCTACTGAAATACATAGTTCTTATGAAGGCATCTTGCAACCTTTGCCAGATAATGATACTTTGAAGTAACCAGTGTACCCTTCCTAACATACTAGCTGCATAATATAAAAGAAGACAACAAAAACTCTAGCACCAAGGAATGGATGAAAAAGCATTAAAAAATGTAAACAAATTATTGTAAAACAGAATTCATCCTATATGTTTACTTGGAGCATATTAATTAAATTCTTATATCTAAATAAACATTTTGATAAAGTAAGTTGTTTTGGGTTTGGTTTGGGTTTGGGTTTTTTTTTTGTTAACAGGATAAATTTGGAAGTGGTTTTGTAGGAAAATGCAACATTTTTGACATTCTCAGTTTCAAAATGAATATTCATATACAAAACTTTTTAGAACAAAACCTCTCTGAATCATGGCATTGAATCACCAAAACTGAAACACAGAGAAATGATCTTTGAAGCAAAAATGTTCTTTTCCATCTATCTAACAATTTACTTCAATGGGAAGGGAAGTCCATTGATATATGGCATACTGGAAGCAGATATGCAATGGGCAGACAAGGAATTCCTGGTTTTATGTGTCTATTTCTTTCAACGTTTGGCACCAAATAAAGAAAAAAAGGTATCTACAAAGCTAAATAGTAATTTACAATATCAATGTACTATCTTATCAGCCTGTACATCACCTGTTTATGGAGAAAAAGATTTTTGCCACCTATAATACTAGCTTTTTTGAGACTACTTATTCATCCTCCTGTCCTGAGTACTTACAGTATGAAGAAAGGCAGTGTCTTTCTGTAAATTTCAGTTTCCTTTTTCTCCTTCACATTTTCTAAGCCCTTTTTCACTCACATCTAGGTCAAGGTTTCTCAGGGGTACATGAAAAAGTGAAATTTGACCCCTTTGTTAACATGCAGGGTTTGGCACAGAGACCCAGTACAGCTGCTTCCAGGGGTATGTCCCTGCAGCTCCCAACTGCAGCCCCTTTCTGCTTATTCCCATTTCCTCCACAGCATCAGCTGCTGCCAGTTTGGCTCTCCTCAGCTCTGGCACAGATGAAACGGGCAACAGGGACATGGCTCTTTTATTCCTCCCTACCCTAAGCAATCCATTGCCCTCTGCAGCTGCCAGCTTTGCCCACATCTGCAGCCAGCTCTGATTAGCTTAAATTTTGGCTGTATTTGTCTCTAGAGTTAATAACCAAAGTCAAAGAGGGTTGCAGTAGACTCTGGGTGAAGCCTACACGTTAAACTGGAATCTACAACCCTCCACTGCTGAAATCTAAAGTCATACAAGGCCATAAGAGATTCACATTGCTGCAGGAAATGAGGGTGTAACATTTTCCCATCCCTGTAGACCTTCCTTACTTCCTCCTGACCCAGATGAGCTCCCAGGAAGAAAAGGATTAATTAGTATCAGCTATACCTCTGGTATTCACAGTTGTCTCCCTCTGGAAAGCAGCTATGCCAAGATTAAGTGCTCATATAATCTAACAAGTTAGTTAGAGCACTTAAACTTCTGGAGTCTCGTAGGACCAGTACACATCAGGGTCTGGCAGTATTGAAGGGATTTGGAAATCCTTGCAGTATGCTGTTTCTGGGTCACCTCTCAGGCAGCATTGCTCTACAGTGTATATACCATTACAGGATGGAATAATGTGCTATCTCTCCAGCTGACACCCTCCTCTCTAGGCTCAGAATCATCCTCCAGGTTTGTTTATTTTGGTTTGGGGTTATTTTGTATCAGTATTTTTTGTCTAATGTATCTTAAACAGAATATGTAGTTTTCTAATTATAGCAACTATGAGCCAAGTTGTTCTTGGTTCCCAGTGCATGGGATGACAAATTGCCATTTGCAGCAAGGTCAGTGACTGTAAACACAAGCTTTCATGTATCCTAAATACTTCCTAATCAGACTACAACATTAATGCACTTTGCACAGTGGAGGGAAACTGCAGCAGTGTGTCCAGCACGTAACAGGGCAGTAGTAAACAGATCTTCCACAGATGATAGATCTAAACTCTGCATGGGAAAAAAATGAGAGGATGCATATGCTCAACTAGGCTAATTCAACCTGGTTCCTCCATTCAATGTGTGTCCTTTAACCTTCTACAGTCATTAGTACTTTCTGAATGTGTGCATAGCATTTACATGTCCTAAAGAGGTTTCTGCTTTTTCTACAAACATCCATCTCTTTGTGAAATGTATGAAGAAACTTGTTTCTGAACCTCAGCTTTAGTGGGAATGTTTTCCTTCCCTATGCCTCTTGTGCAGCACCAAAATCAGATTTGAGACTAGAACTATTGATGTGAATATAATATTTTAGTCAGCTTAGTCATTTTTAATTTGATTCTTTTCTCCTTTTGTAAATAGTGTGTCTGATTTCCTAACTTGATGAACAAATACTAGGGTTTGTTGGGGTTTTTTTTCTTATTTTTTTAAATATTTCTAATAGTTCCAACTTTGGTAGAGTAATGACTGTTAAAGCATGAGACTCTGTAGCTGAGAAGCATGTAGAAAAAATTAGATTCACCGTGGCACCCAGTGTACTACAGTGGCATTGCAGGAGGTATAGTTTGGCCCTAAATTTCCATTCACCTCTGCCAAAAGAAATCCAGTTTACTCTGTCTCCAGCACGCTAGAATATTTTTCACAACTGCTGTATTTACTTTACGCTAACAAATGTTGTTGCCAGGGAAACCACCCCTTTTCCCACTAATCATTGCTATGTTTAAAAGGCAGTAACCTGCAGAGATTATTATAGTGTCATGGTTAAAAACTTCTCCCTGTTTATAGCTGAGGCTTTCTTCTCCAGGTCAGCTGATGCTCAGGTGAGGTACCCAACCACTTAAACAATTCAGTAGAATTTGTCTGCCTTTGTCCAAATGAATATTTAATCTATTAATCCCAATGGAAGGGTTTTCAATTTATCTCTTGCTAAAATATTTAGCTTGATTAAAATGTGCCTTGGTATGCAGGTAGAAGTTCCTTTTGCAAAAGCTGGGTGCCTTGATCAATATCTTCCACATCTCAAGGGAATAACACAGGGAAGCATGTAGCAAGCACAATATTTTTTTGCATGTTCTCTCATATACAGAAAAAATGAAAAAGGTCCATGTACCTACATTAAGAAAAAAAATCTGAGAATAATGGAAAAGAAATAGGTGGTTTCTTAGCTGTTGGGGTGACCTATATCACCTCTTTCTTTACATTTTCCTTATTCCTAACTTATAGAATTCACTGTTAAACTAACTGTTATTATTATTATTATTAATTATTATTATTATTGCCATTATTATTATTATTATTATTATTATTATTATTACTATTATTATTATTATTATCATCATTATCATTATTAATAGTAGTAGTAGTAGTAGTGTCTAACAAGGGTTCCTACCTCAGGTGACTAACTGCTCCCAAAGGGTACCCTCAGGAACCAATTGAAGGATGCTAATTTGCTAGAAAGCTGGGCAGCCAACGTGGTACTCAGCAGTAAGCAAGCTGAACACATGTGACAAAGACATGAAGCTTTAATTTGAGCTGGCAAAGTTTATTTCCTAGAAAGAAAAAATTCAGTTGACAAGGGTGATTCCATTTGTTACAACAATCTCTTCTTCCATTCACTTCTTAATGAAGGGATGATGAATTAAGATTCATCTTTTCAGTCTGTGTGCTATAGTTACTGCACATTTGTTTTACATTTGGTTCTTGTGAATATTCATGACAAATAAGAATACTCACAACATTTTATATATCAGAGATTAATTCTTTTTGACTTTCATCTAAGTTTTGATCCCTTAAATCAGGCAAAATTAATTAAATTAATTTAACTAAATGGTGTGGAAAGAAAATAATATGTAATTGGATTAGTTCTCTGTTTTAGAAAATTCTGATAAATCTGTACACTTTACTCCCTCTTTTTTCGAAGATCTGTAGGTTTACTTCATATTCAATGTGACTGAAGGAATTAAATATTTCACTTTTATTAGGATTACAAACATCTGCAACAAGTATACTGCTTTTGGGCATGGAGGGATAATTTTGCTAAGATTTTGGTGAGTCTTTGTTGAGCTCTGAATACTTGTTATGGATTCAAATATATGTTCTTCTAAATATTAATAATTTAAACAAGGGAAAATGAGATGACATTGACAGCCAGGATTTCTAACATTAAATTTGAATAATCTCCACAGTGCTGCTGCAGATACTGTACCAGAGGTATAGAGCTTGAATTTGACTCAGAAATCCTTGAAAATAAAATTTTGTGATGAGTTAACAGCTGGGAATTGCCATATGTGAAATCTTTTGCCATTACCAACTCATCCAGCTATCATGGAGGGCCATGCTATAGCAGAGCTGCAGTATTAATGTGAGCTGCTGTGTCTATGCCCAAATATAACTGTTTTCACTCCAAAGGGGAGTGGGGAGCTTAGTCAACTTGTTCTTAATGCAGCCATTAAGACCTTCTCTTTCCAGAATTAGGCAGTCTTTAGTAAGCAGTTGGATAATTAAAAGCAAATCCTTTATATGTCACCACAGTAGGACTATCAAGGACACAGAAGTGGATAAAAACATGCAAATTTCTAGTGGACTTCTCTGTATGTCCAAGCTTCAAGGGAGCTATACAAATATATCACTTGTGTAAGGTGTAAGTATTATTATGAGGACTAAATTCAGCTCTGGGGTCCACAGTACAAGAAAGACATGGAGCTGTTAGAGCAGGGCCAGAGGAAGGTCATTAATCAGAGATCTGGAGCACCTCTCCTATGGAGACAGACTGAGAGAGTTGAGCTTCTTCAGCCTGGAGAAAAGAAGGCTCTGGGGTAACTTTAAAGCAGCCTTCCAGTGCCTGAAGGGGTTCCAAGAAAGCTGAAGAGGGACTGTTTATCAGGGGATGTAGTGATAGGATGAAGGGGGAATGACCTTAAGCAGAAAGAAGATTTAGACTAGATATAAGGAAAAAACTCTTCCCTCTGAGGGTGGTGAGTTCCTGGCACAGGCTGCCCAGAACAGCTGTGGCTGCCCCTGGATCCCTGGCAGTGTTCAAGGCCAGGTTGGATGGGATGTTGGGCACCCTGGGCTAGTGGAGGCTGTCTTTGCCCATGGCAGGGGGGTTGGGACTAGATGGTCTTTGAAGTCCCTTCCCACCCAAATGATTCGGTAACTCTACAATTGTCGATATTGATAAGTTTTAAACTTTTATGTGCAAAATTCTGACTCAAGTCTAGGCAGAACTTCAGGACAGTTTAAAATGGGGCAAAGACCGTAACCAGGACCACAGTACAGTCTCTAACATTCCATCCACCTAACCTGATACCTGATGACAAGACTGTAATATATGTATTTAATATTCTGCAACTTTGTCTATGTGCTGCCCTGTTAATGAGGTGACTGGTAACTTAATATTCTTTCAACTAACATTATACATCTGATAAAATGCATATTTATTGGTTTTAAATGTAAAAATCCAAAGTAATATATACCCATAAACCCATCATTTTGGGGGTTTTTGTATTTTTCTGAAACACTTACACATGTATTTACATACATAACATTTCAGCTCATTCAAGTGCACCGTCCCTTATGACACACTAATGTATTTTCTCTTGTGCTCTAATAACACTTCTAGGTTAACAAAACATCCTGGGTACTGTGGAAATTAGAACACTTTTGCAGTATGTTAGAAACTAAAGTGGCTTCCTGCTGTTGACAGAGGCAAAAACGCTGTGTATAGTATTCAGATTTTTCCATGAGGTACCTCCAGGTTATTTAGTAGTTCTCTACAGTTCATTTCCTTCACTTATTCATGCAGCAGGAGATTTGCCTCTAAATTCCTATCAGTAGAAACAGGAAATAAGATTAAATAAATATTTACATTGGATATTTGGGGGATTTTAAATTTGCTTTTTGTTGCCCATTAAATGTTTATATCTTCAGTTTTATATTAAATGGCAGATTTCCAGTTTCCCAAGAAGTGTCTTTATGTTAACTATAATTTACTTGGCAGCTAATATATATTATGTAGGTCATAGCATGTAATTTTTTATTATATCCCTGTGTTTCTCACCACTTTTTATGCAGCTCTGACAGTTTTAATCAATGAATTCTAGTTTACACGTAATGCAATCATGTTCACTTATCATCTGTCAGAAAAAGAAGCTAGTATCACATACTATATCCTCACCATATGAAAAACAAGAAACAATAGCTTCTTCAACAAGCATTTAGGTAAAAATTTAGGCAAAACAATGGCCCCTATAACCTCTTATTGCTCTTTAATGACAAAGACAGCATCCATTTTTTTGGGTACAGAAAAGAAACAATAGGCACGATTTCAGATGAGCATTTAAATGTGCTCCTTAAGAAAATATTCCTTCAGTATCTCCCTATTGGATCAGAACCTGAAAACAGTGAAAAAATATGGTCCTCTGGCCTCACTGAAGTCGACCCTCTATTTCAACAGATTTTCACAGCAACATGAAGACACATAATAGTGTTGGAGTGTCTAAGGTGTAACCTGGTTAAATCCAGAGAGTGAAAAGAGCTGGATGCTCTCACCAGCTGAGACTGAGTCATTTTTCCTTTGACAAACCTCCCATCAAATGGGATTACAGCCCTGTATGGTTCATTTGTGATTTAGTGGTTACCTTGAATGGTTAAAACAGGGGTGAAATTGGCTGTCATCTTTAGAAACTGCCAGTTGATGTATTTGAGCCTTTTAAGCAGGACTTACTATTGCTTATGTTTTTATTGACACCAAAACCCCAGTGTAAAATTTGGCTTTAGTTGCAAAGCTTTGAAATTGTAGAGTCAGGGATGATACGTGGCTGCAGGAATTAGAGCTAGAGAAGACAATTTAAGCCTTTTAAGATATGCAGCTTGGTTGCAATGGAGGACCTTAAAATACACTAGAACAAAGAGCCTCAAAATACACCTCAGATCAAAGTATATATATTTTCAGAAACAATGTTACCAATACTATTTCAGTTTTTATTTTCTTTCCTAAAATGGGGAAGGCTGGGTAAGTATTGCTCATTTGTTCATTTGCTGAATAAGTGTGTTAATGGTACTATGTTCAGCAATTTTTGAACAATTTCTTATTATGGATTTGGAAGTGCTCAAGTGCTTTTGACAGATAATTGTGGTTTAAAGTTTAAATACTTCTATGATGAATTTTTGAGGTAGGCGATGGTTTGATTAATTTTTTAAGAGCCCTGATTATGCAAAGGACGTGAAAAGTATTGCATACATTTTAAAGCTATTTCTCAATAAAACTTAAATTCTATTTTCTTTGTGGAGAATGTGTTGGGATTTGAAGAGTAACTTCTATTCTCTTTATTTTTTCTGTTCGGATGTGTTTAGGTGAGTTAAAACTATTTATAACTAGCATCTTAAATTCATTTTTGTCTGCATGCAGAGTTTTGGAAAACTTGAAGAAGGATTTTTGTTTGGTTGATGTGGGTTTTTTTTCCCTGGTTTCTGTCTTTGTTGTTGTTATGTTTTTTAGTAATGCGAAAGATTTAATTATCCAGATTCTCTAAATCTGAATTGAGCTTAATGTTATGCAGACATTATAGCATAGCAAGAATCTCATATACTCAAATATCAGGAAATCTGATTAAACTGTAAATTATCATACATTTAAATATCCCAGTGGAAAGATTTAGTGAAACCAGCTGCTTCATATGGAGTATCGAGCAGTCCACATTACCAAGTGCAAACAACATTCAGGCACTATGTAAAGAGTTTGAAAGAAAGTTGTTGATCTCTTGACAGGCTGTGATTAACATACAAACCAGACATTGTATTCCTAAGATATAGGTATACAGGACACACATACATACATAGGAAAAGAGGAAATGGTATCAAGTTGTGTCAGGAAAGGTTTAGTTTGGATATTAGCAAAAAATTATTCCCTAAAAGCTTTTTCAAGTATTAGAACAGGCTGCCCAGTGAGGTGGTGGAGTCACCATCCCTGAAGGTGTTCAAAAAGCATGTAGACATGGTATTTTAGGACATGGTTTAGAGGGCATGGTGGTGTTGCGTTGACAGTTGGACTCTATGATCTTAGAGGTCTTTTCCAACCTTAAAGATTCTGTGATTCTGTGGTAAGATTTTTCTCTCCGTCCTTGTGAGGTTTACTCACCATAAACCAGCTTGAGACAATGTGTAGAAGTCCAACAGTGGGATTCATCTATTTATTTGAGCCATTTAAGAGTTCAATGATCAGGCAGAGTTCGTATTTTTTAATATTCCTTTACAAGTAAACGAAAATGAAAACAGCACTGTAAAAATGGAGTTCCTCCCATACCTTTATTGCTAAAATAAATGCATAGAATAAATTGCCAACTGAAGCTAACAACCCTAGAGGGTCCCCCTGCAGTGGTAGCCTTCTAACAGCATGACAGCCCAAGTTTCTTTACACATTCAAGGAGAAGTAAGAGACTCCTGGAGAGGGATTACATGGCTGAGAGATCAAAAGTTGTCTTGATGCAGAAATTTCCTTGAACAAAACAGATTGTTCTAGAGCCAGAGAAGTCCCTACAGAGTGCTTAGGATAATGATCAGACTGCACAGTGACATTGCCAGCTCTCAGAGATGCCCTCATGTTACTGGGATATGAACTATGGGGCAAAATGCTGGCCCCTTTCCTAACACATCTATCCCTATACTATGATTCTCCTTAGGCTGCTTGTGAGTGCAGTGGAGAAAACACACAAGTCCTGAAGCCAACAACACATTAATGGAGCTGCCTCAAACAGCAAACTTATTTGCTCTGTAAAGGTTGCTATGAGACCAGTTTCATAGCTGCCTACTTGAGAGTACGCATCTCAGACCCGAATGAATGAAATTCAGATTCTAGTGCAGTCTGAGCTGAAATAGTACATGATAAATTGTTCTGACTCAGAACTTCACAAAGTGAGTTTCTGAACCAGAGCCTCCAACACCCCTGGAAGTACACTGACATGATACAGAGTGCTGAATGAAATAACTACTATAAGATTTACATTTCTAGCCTATGTTGGCTATGCATTTTTTGCTGTTCATCTTGATGTATCCACTCCGAGCACATGATTCAAGCTGCTGGATACATTAAACCAATCCAAGAAACAGCTACAATGAGTTGTGTATCCTTATTTGTGTACAGGATGAGTTACATACCTCCTGGAAATATCATGCATCAAGGTGACAGATATTCCAGTAATATTCATTACTTGGAAGGCAATTCAGTGCCAAGAGAAGAGTTGGAGGAAAAGGCCAGATAATTTGTCACTGGGGATGCAAGAAAGAAAATAACATAAAAATAAAACAAAAACTTCCAAACCAGCTGCTCTGACAATGGCTATGTTCCTATTCTAAGGCAACTGGCAGAGCACTGAGATAAAATTGCCAGAGATCAAAGAAATCCCAAAAGGAGGAAAAATAGGTGACTATCACAGCACAATATTGACCACATTAGAAACCAGGATAAAGAGCAAACGTTAAATAGGAGGTGAAAGTATGGCTGCAGAAACAGAAAAACAGTTATGCTGGACAACTATACTAAAAAAAAAAAACCCCTAACTTAAGACAAAGAATCCTTTTATTTTCTGATTTTATTAACCAGTCTTGTACCATGTAATCTTGGGTTTGACTCTTTTTTTTTCCCCACCCTTAAATGTCATTGGGCATCATGTTTTCTGTAGAATATGAAGTGCTAAACCTCTCAGTGAAATATTTCCCACTGCATTACAAAAATATTTTTAAGATCCCATTAATACAGATATATTATTCACACACATGCTTAACATGCTGACAGAAAAGTAGATTGAAAGGAGTCTAGGACACAAAATATTCCACACTGATATTAGGAAATGCAAGGAATAGTTTTGTTCCAGAAACCTGAGATTATCACCCTTGTGTTTTTCCATTATAAGGTAGATCTTAATTATAAAATTTAATGCTTTTTTTTTTCTAAAATACTTCTGACTTATTTAGGACTGATCATCAAAGTATGAGAGTGGTTTGAGTCAGAATAGGCCCTGGTAAACAGTACCTCTCCTCCTTTCCTGCAGGCCCCATTAGATACTGCTCTTAAGGTCTCCCCAGAGCCTTCTCTGCTCCAGGCTGAACAAGCCCAACTCTCTCAGCCTGTCTTCAAAGGCGAGGTGCTCCAGCCCTCAGATAATTTTTGTGGACCTCCTTTGGACCTGGTCTAACAACTCCATGTCTTTCTTCTGCTGGGGATCCCAAAGTTGGAGTCAGTACTCAAGCGTGTCTCATGAGAGCAATGTAGAGGGGGAGAACCACCTCTCTCTGCTGGACATGATTCCTTTGATGTAGCCCAGGATACAATTGGCTTTCTGGGCTGCAAGTGCACTCTGCCAGCTCATGTTTGATTTTCCATCCACTAGTATCCCCAAGTCCTTCTCCTCAGGGCAGTTTTCCTTCCCTTCTTCCCCCAGCCTATATTGATACTATTGATCACCCTGACCCATGTGCAGGACCTTGCACTTCAACTTATTGAACTTAATGAGGTTCACATGAACCCACTTTTCCAGCTTGTGAATATCCTGCAAGCATGTTAACTGTGCTACTGAGCTTGGTTTCAGCAGAAAGCTTGCTGAGGACACATTCAACCCTACTGCCTGTGTTGCTGATGAAGATATTAAATATTACTGGTTCCAGTGAAGACCTTTAAGGGACACTACATTTTACTGTTTTCCATTTGGACTGCATGGATTGAAGATGACTTGCTGCATTCATATAATAGCCAGTTAATTTTTAATTTTTTTTTTTTTTAAATTGGATAACAGATGTATCGATGCTTAATTTTCTGGATGCTGCTCAAAGCCTGTTTTCCAAACAGAATTGTTCATTTCTGGGGCTATATGAAGGCTATCATTAGCATATAACTTTGAGGAATGCTATAGAAGCTATGCTAAAAACCTTTTCCATTTGCAGAATTTTTGTTGATGGAAATGAATCAGTTTCAAAGTGGGTTTTTTTTCGGTCACTGACAGAATCACAAACAGAATATGAAAGACAGGTTTATTAGTTTTCATGGTAAGTTAACTCAATTTGTCAATTTAGAGATCCTTCATACTTACTAAGAAGTTACTTAAAGACTGTCATAAGAAAGAGCAGGAGAAAAAGTTTGAAACTGAACTCTCAGTTTTCTTTGTGGTGCCAAAGCCTCTTCCAGAGAATCCTTTCCAAAGGCCTTTCAAAAGGCAAGATGACAGTCCAAGAGACCTCTTATAATACTCTAATTTTTAGGAAGAATTAGCTTGAACTCCTCCCTGTGCCTGAATTAAGTAAATACTGTATTTCTTCCTATCAGACTGTTTCCCTGGCTCCCACAATTGCAGCTGGTGACCATATCTAGCAATAGGAGTCTACAGTGGTGGGACCACAGGAGAAAGAGGAACATATAAATCATCATGCAACAAGAGGCAGACACATGGCATGGAAAAAATGAGGAAAAAAAAGCCTCTATGGTCCAAATTATTAATATTCTATGTCAGAAGTAATAAAAAGACAGTCTTGTAGAGTGAAATCATACAATCATAGAAGACACTGAGTTAGAAGGGACCTGTAAGGATCATGGAGTACAACTCCTGGAAATACCAGACAAACAATATGCAATGGCATCATCCTGGAATTCCGTGTATGCAGTTTGATCAGCAGATAATGATGACATAGTAGTCAACTACATACAAAAGAGACCAAAGCTTCACCAGCTATGAATTTACAAACTGCAGACTTTAGTACATGTTCAGGTGATTTTTTTCATCCATCAAAAAGTGAAGTTGCAATATTTCTATAATATGCATTACAAAATTTTAGTGGAAGTCTGATGAATATTTCATTTTCAATCTGAAACAGGGAAGTTACAAAAGAATGCCTCTAAGCTGAAAAATGTAGTTTTGCAAGCAGAACAGACCATTTAGGGGAATGACCAATACTTTTCTTCTATTTTTTGTGTTTTCAAGGGGACAATTTTAACAGCTGACTTAGCAGGTTTTATTTTTTAGTGTTCTGGAAGACCCTGCTTGCTGAATAATGCTGCCATTTACTGGCCTCATAATATGAACAGCATATATTTTCTTGCTGAGTGGCAGAATAAGTTTGCTTTAAAAACCTGCTGGTTGAAAACATCTTTACTGTTACTTTGGAAGCAAGTATAGAAGGCCAGGTCTGCAAAGGACTAATTTGAAAGCTCTCTAGGACCCAGTGAAGTTGGCTAATTGTATCTGAGAGCTGTTGTCATGGCACACAGGCCTGAACATAACTCAAATGTGCTTTCATTTATGGAAAGTCCAGCCACTGCGAAGGGAAAAGGATTTAACAGCCTTTCTCCAGAGATGCTTGTTGCCACTGACCACAGAGGGAAATCTAGGTGCTTGGATTTGAATAGAAAATTCTAGAAACTCCGAGAAAAAGCTGGCTGAGATGAATTGTACCCTAAGCAGAGAAATCATCAAAGGCTTATACATTTTGTCTTGGATTAAAAAGTATATTGCTCTGAGCAGTATGAGGTCTGTGTTCTTGGTGGAGAACTGGTTGTTGACTAAGTAGCATGTTTTGGAAGGCTGGGAACTTCAGAGAAACCAGATGCATATGTTAAAAGAGAATTTACATCTGTGCTATCTGTCCAGGAACAATTCTGAAACTGTTAACTTTTTACAGCCATGATCTCTTGACTCCAGCTCTTTCAGAGAAAGGTCCTGACAAATAAGAACTCTTAGGTTATGAGGCCCACATCCCAAGGCAGACTGTACAACCTGCAGATGAGCTTGCCCAAATATTTCTGAATGTTATTAGCAAAGCCCAAAAGTTACAGTGTCTTTTCTCTTGCAACTGTAGCCTTTGCCATTAGCAATGAATCATGGTATTTTGTTTGGGTTTTTTTTTTTTTTTGTAAATCAGAGTTCTAGGACATCCTCACAGAATCACAGCATCACAGAGTCACAGAATCACAAGGCTGGAAAAGACCTTTGAAGATCCTCCTCCATTTATTGCCATAACAATGAGCTCAGCAGTTTAATTATGTTATCTGCAAGAACTTACATTTACTGTGTTGGTTTCAGACCTGTGCTTTATTAGAAGAAAGAGTAAGCAAGGACTTCTTAATTTACCTTTTCCATGACATTCATTACCCTGTATGGTTCTGTAACATCCTGTCTTAATCATCACAAAACTAAGCAGCCTTTAAGAGCTTCATCTGGCTTCTTTTGGATCTCTTCCATTTCTGCAATATATTTTTGAGGTGAGATAATGGAAAATGAACAGCCTTGTATAAAGACAAGCCAGGAAAGTATGTGATGATATTATTATAGCTTAAAGTTTGTTTTCTAGACCTTCTTTAAACGCCTTTATGTTTTGCTTCTTTAATTGCAGATACACTGTGAATTATCTGCAAAGGCATCAAGGACATTTTTCTGTAATGATTTGAAATGCCCTCTAACTAGGTTCCAGTGTGTGCTTGCTAATATATTAGTTTCTTACCTTCCTCTGCACTGTTGAATGTTCATGGGCCTTAAGTGTGTCTAAAACTTGTATTTCAGTGCAACCACAAATTAATAAGGTTAATATAAGTATAGAAAATGATATGACCTGCAGAAAAGAACCATGGCAGATGAGGGCACCATAAGAAGTAAGGTCCCTCTGCAAAATAGCATCAACTAGACCTAAATCATCTCTGTCAAATGTTTTTCTAAATGTTTTTAAAACTCTGGTTAAGAATGCTGCAAAAATTTTGCACAGGCTTTACCAAAGTTTAAACTGTGTTAATATCTAAGACAGTAGCTGAAGCTCACATTGGTCCTGGTGATCTTGAAAATATTAATCAGTCTGAAAGATCACACACTTATCTGATATTAATTTTCTCAGAAATTTTCTCTGTTCTTGAAAAATGCTTCTTCCTCATGCATAACACTGACAACTGAAATCCCCACCACTTTAAAACAAATATACCTATAAAACGTCTATGCCATAAGCAAGTAGAGAATAAGGTTTTTAAATGCACATATACTTGGGATATATTTCTGTACTGGATTCCCAAATTTAAGTTTCCTGATCCCACGTTTCCCTCCTTCACACAGAATGTCAGATTTTGAGAGAGAAATTGCATTGCCTTAAAATCTAGGAACCTTCAAAACTTAGGGAATACCTCCAAATTCTGAACCTATTCTGAAGAATCCACAAACACAATTGCTTTATTATTGCTTTTCTCCATTGTCCATCTGTAATGCCAAGAAAATTTCCACTGTTTTGGAAAAAGCAAATGTTCTTGCTACTTTGAGTTTTCAGTTGTGCAGCTGAATACTGAAAGTACAAATAAGAGCTGATAGGATGAGAAAATATCTGCCAAACATTGTGTTCAGGATTTCAGAGGAGGAAAGAGAAAGGTGTCCTGAGTCTCTGAGGAAGTTAGAGAAATTAACTTGATAAAAAAGTACATACATGAGATATTACCAAAAGACACAGTAGTCTTGAAATACCCTTTAGCCATTTGAGACTCTTGTACTGAGTCAGGATGATAAATCCATACTTATTCTCAGTTGCATGAGAAAATGCACTTTGAATCCCAGCAGCTCAATTATTAATCTAACCTTTACCCTTTTTTATTTCTCATAATTACAGGAAAAGGTAAATATCCATACATGACATAAGATAGGAAATAACACTCTTAATAGCTTTATTCAGGCTGGAGGTATTAGCTACTACAATGTCTTATTTATAAGGAAAACCTTTGAGCTCCTCAAAAGATTCTACAGTGTTTTTAATGTTTTTTAGTGGATACATCATGTCTTCTTACTTTGCCTGTTCTTATTCATTTAACAGTATGAAAAAGGCAAAAAAGATTCCTATTTTCCTTGCTAGAAATTGAATATTCAGTAGGCTGAAATAAAACCCAACATCTTTCTATTTAATCTTAGACTATTCTTTGGCAGAGAAGGGAACTTTAACTATCACCTGTGAATGAAGGGAAACTACAGCTGCTTTCAGATAACTGCACAAAAGAAATCATGCAAGCCACACCATGAGAAGGATATGTACAAAATGATATATTACAGCAGAAAATATCAGTGTATGTACTAGACAAAAAAAGAGTGATAGAGAGGCCTTGTATTGTATATGCTCTGTAACTAGAAACACAGTAAGGAGAGGAGAAGTAAAGTTCTGAGCTTCCTATTCATTGTTATTGTCGTTTCTACTCAGTGCAAAAGTGTAGCTGATACTGTTAAGCAAGTTTACAGTAGTGTATAGATTAAGTGTCTGAACAGAGGCCATAAGCAAATAGGGCTGAAGCCTCCACTTGTAATCAAGGAAGGACCCCAGAAAAAAGACCCACATCTCAGTTTGATACTCACATGCTTCAGTCCAGCATCAGGGTTTAGTATGTTGAGCTCATGCCTAATTCAGCCCATGCCAGAGAGAGACTGTGAGCTCAGCATGTGCCCAGTTGCCTGAGATAGAAAAACCCCAAGCCCTTGATTTTACCTATACTATTCATAAAGAAGGCAGAAAACTTTACTCTAAGGATGTGGAGCTCCTGCCACACCTCTGCTCCAGAGGGCAGGATGTGCAGAAGCAAGGGATCCATTTTAGTACAGTTTTGAAGAAAAGAATAAGCAAATCCAAGTCAGTATCCTTCTGCTGTCATACAATGGGAGGAGGATTCCCCCCAACTGAAACCTCCTGTCAATAATGTTTATACTGAATCTTCTTCAAGCCAAAGTCTTATCTAACGGCTCCACCTGAGATGGTGACCCCTGTGTAGACACTGTACAAATAGAAGAGATGAACAAAGCTCTCCTGCTGATAGAGACAGCAGCAGAGGATCACAACTTCTGCATGGCATGAAATATACATTGGCCTGGGGTCATGATAATCTCAGGGTTAGCTGTCACCTTTTATACCCCCTGAAAATCCACTCTTGCAAAGGAAAAATCACTTCCCCAAGCATCTTATATCTGAGATTTTACAAAAGTAGTAGTAGCACGACATTGACTTTACAGATAGGAAACTGGAACAGAGGAAGATTTATGAATTTGCCTAAGGCTGCAGAATGAATGCATGGTAAAGGAACAGAATTCCTGGAGTGAATTTACAGCAGTAAACAAAATAGTACTAAGCCCATTCTCTGGCCCTGTGAGAAGCAGCACAGCAAAGTTTAATGGTGGCTGAATTCTTTTCTCCCAGAAAACACAGTTTCAGCTGGAGCTGGAGGTCTTTCAAAGGATAAGACTAAATAGGTAAGCTGCAATAAATTAGATTCTTAGTAGATACAAAATTATTCCCATAGGGAACAGAGGGACAGAGATGTGTCAGAATACCCATCCATGGAGATTTCATAAACTAGACTGGACATGACTCTCTATTCCAGGGGACTTAATGTGTGTCTCAGTCTTGGAATTCATTTAATTTTTCACCCTAATATTTGACTGTAGTTCTCCAGTGTCTTGCTGCATACAAGGCTGTTTCTAAGTACCATTTCAATTCTATTATGTGCAGTGGAACTAGCAACTGACACAACTTTGCTACTGTCTTTCCTTGTTTATAGCAGAGATGTCCCACTGACAGTTCAAAGATGTATCCATCCTACAGCAAATTTTACTGGTCCTTTGAAGGGTCAGGTGCTCAGAGGATGAACCCAACTCATTGTATAGTTTATGTGTCATAAAATTAAGAATAGGATAGGTCAGGTATGGAAGTCAGATGAGCTGTGCCTCCCATGATATAATTGTGTTGGCCTGACCTTCAAGCATATGATTAGGAAAAAATAAGACCCTTCAAATCCTAAGCATGTCCTCTCCCTTTCAAATCCAGCAGCATGTTATGCTGCCAGACTAGGAAAATTTAATTTGAATCTTAACTCTCATTTAGTCAAATTTTTTGCCCAAGGAGTATAACAAAATATGGAAGGGGGTACTGGTATATTACAAAGCCCACAGCAGTGCCATGAAGTCTTAGCTGACAAACACGAAGCTAATGAATTGATTGATGTTGTTATCAGATTGGGCTTACCCTTAGAAAATTCAACAGATCAGGGCACTAATTTTATGTCTGCTCTGCTAAATGAAGTGTACATGATTTTAAAAATTCCCCCTTCAAAGAGTTTTGTATCAGCCAGAAACAGATGGGCTTGTAGAATACTTTAATCAAACATTTAAGCAGATGCTAAGAAAATTCATCAGCAGTGAACCAAAACATTGGGATAAATTGTTACCTTTTGTTTAGATTGTCTATGGGGAGGTCTCTTAATCATCTATTGGATGCTCCCTGTACCTTTCAAAAATTGCTCAGGAGGCTGACACTCTGAAGTTGTATTGTTTGCATATTATCCAACATTGGTAGCATCACACTTTCACCCAGGTAACATCCTTTTAAATTATGTTGTTCAGTTATATAAATCAAGGCCCTGATCTTGTGGATAGATCCACACAGCTGGAAGGATATAATGTGTAGATGAATGGCAGCAATAGTCAGAATTCCAAATAGGTAATCTTTATGAAATATTGAGGCCAGAGACTGATGGAACTGAAGAATTCTGAAGAATTCTCAAAATAAAAGTAGTGGCAATGAGACAAAGACACTTATTAGTCTATTTTCTACTCTTCTTAATCAACAAATTCCTTGCAAAACTTTAGAGTAGTGTTAGTGTTAGGACAGGGGAGGGATGGATTTGCACATGCAACAGATCATGTGAGTTCATTTCCCAAATTTGAAAATTTTTCAGCAGATCTGGGCTAGGTTATTCATGGCTAACTCAATTAAGCCAAACCTTTCAATTTCCATTTCTTACCCAAAAAGTGAACTTGTCTACTTTTTTCTTCTACAAACTTCACATTTTTTAGAATTTACATCCAGTTAAGATTAGTTCTAAAATCTCATATAGAAATTAGATGAATCAGAAAGTTTCTTTCTGATCTATTGTTGAAAAAGTGTTGCAAGAGCACAAGGAATAATGAATTCTTCCAATTTTGGAAAGGAAATGAAGGAAAAGAAAGAGGAAGCCTGGCCATTCAGCAAATAGCCATGAATGATTCATGAATACCTGAGGTTACCATGAAATTGTATTTTTTGGCACCCAGCTAAAAATGAATGGAAACTAAAAGCAAAGCAAAAGTCATGTAAGGAGAGGGTCATCAGGGACAATAAATCTGAAGCCAAGTTTTGAAAGGGAATTTGGCACCCTTCAAGACACACCAGTAACAGAAGAGTGAAAAAAATAAAAAAAGCTAATTAAATTTTAGATACCTTTCAGAAAATTTCAGAATCAAGTCACTCTCAGAGGACTTTTGAGCAGATCTACTTCCTGTTGTGAAGAGCTTAGAGCAGCTCTTAGTGGTGCAGCTCAGATTGAAGCTCTTTGTCACTCATTGCTACCTCAGCCTAATTCTGTACCCCTCTCTAAGCAAGGAAAGGTCAGCAGAACTGTAACTCCCCATTTCTCTGGAGGCAATGTGACAAAGGATCTTGAACATTGTTACGCAAAGGCTCAGGATGGTGTTTCATACAACATCTAGAAGAACAGTCTGGGAAATCAGTTGACTTCAGCCTGTCCATCCTGTAGCTACATGATTTGGAAATATTAAGACAAGACAGGACAAAATGATCTTTTATCATTAAAATGTAGCCCTTTAAACTATGTGCAAATCACTTTGCCAAGATAAGTGCTTTTATGCTCTTGTTAGAATTTATTCAGTGATATGATTCAATTACAAAGGTGTGACCAAAATGGTAACATTCTGCTAAGCAGCCCTAAAATGCAGAGCTGGAAACAATGCCTGCATAAGTTGAAGTAAATGTTGACCATGCAGAACAGTGACCTCACCAGCTTTCTCCCATCGGAATGATTTCTGTACTTGGCCCTGGGTATAAGACAGGGTATAAGAGCTCTGTTTACCAATATTAAACTGGCAAAGGACTAAAAGCATTCTTTTTATAACAGTGCTCTGTCCAATTCAGAGAATGTATATGAGACCTAATGTGCAACTCAGTACTTCTTGACAGCTTCACAAATACTCTGTCAAACAGAGCTAACTTAGCTGTCCCCACACAGCACAAGTGAGGGCACAGAAGGATAATAGACAGGTGTAGACACATCCATCCATCCATCCATCCATCCATCCATCCTTCCATCCATCCATCCTACATTCTTATGTCACGATGTGATCATGAGGGGAACAGAGGAAATTCTTTGTACCTCTACATCATTGTTAGGTGGGGATTATAGTCTGTGTTATATTATCAGGGAGACATCAGAAATGTTCCCTGACTGTATGTGAGCTGGAGTTGGAAATAAGACCCACTGAATCCAGAAGGTCTTTGTACTTTTGAGCAGATAATCATAAATAATTATCAATCAGTACAACTTCTGTCAGGGCCAGTATAATTTCTCTACTGCCCATCACTGTCACACAGATGATTTTATAAATTAAGTACTAAACACTGGTTCAAAGACATTTTTTCTTTCTTTGCAGGGAATTCTCTGGCTGATGTTATGCAGTATGGATGCACAATGGCAAGAGGTCCTTCTATGAACCTGCTCAGTTTATCTAATAAAAGGCAGTCATCAGATGTACTTAAAAGTCTGGATTCTGAAGTAAGTAAAGCCACATATTTCTTTTTTTTTTTTTAATTGTCATCTTCTCTTCTCTTTTTATGGGCCAATTCTGCATTCATCCCAGTTGGTTTTATTACTCCTCCATGCTACATACTTGTTTACCTAAGAGGATATTGCCTTCATGCTTAGTTATCCAGTTTGACTTCTCAGGCAGCCAACTCTTGGCAGTGGCTAACTTTCCAAATGCACAACGCAGCAAGCAAAGGACAAAACCAGAAAGAAAGTGCCAAGTACTTGACTTCTTGTTTTAATTGCACATATGAGGCTTTTATTTCAAATGCCTAGAGAAGTTATCTTTATTATACTGTTTAGCTTAAGTATTACTCCCAGATTAATATCTAATTTTAAAGCAGCTATCATTTGTCCCTTGTAGAAATTATTTTTCATAGTAACAGTCTTCAAAGTACCTAAAAATATCCTTGCTATACAAAGCAATAAATGTTTGCAGATATAAATCCCATTAGAGTTTATGGTGATTAAAACATGAAATAGGACTTGGTATTTGGTCCTTGAGACTTTTTGCTCTAATTTGAAACAGACTGACTTAAGAGGAAATAATGATGTTTATGTCCCCTTTACCTCCGGGCTTCAAAGTATGATGGAGATAGCTAATTTTTTTTTAAAAGAAGATGTAGAAGACATCAGATATTAGTTTGCTGTTATCCTCCTCTTTATCTTCAGTGTGTATTTCATTAGCTATTCTGGCCAACACACTATCAAAAGAGGCGTTAAGGCACCAAGTGTATGATGACATATTTTTAAGAGAAAACATGGGGGTATCTCTCCTTCAGAGGTTATTTATATTTTCCTTATATTATTTAAAAAAATTAAAAATAAAAAATCCCCCTGCAGCAGCATTTATACAAAAGCATTAAGTGTGCAGGCAAAATGGAAATAGTTCAGCATACACTGGTCTCCTATAAATCACTTTTTTGTTGTGTTTTTTGTGAGTTTGTTTCTTTGTTTTTGTTTTGGGTTGTTTTTTTTTTTAAAGGAAAAAAATCTATATACATACCTCAAGAAAGGATCTGAAGTATCTGTGTCAGGTTTTGTTCACAGGAAAGCCCTGAAGCATGCCCATCAATCTGTATCTACGCCAGGCAGTAATCAGCTATAAAATGCACTACATAAGGAAGATTTTTCTCACACTAAGCCACTTTTAAACCTTCACTCAGAAAGCTAACAAAAAGCTAACACAGCTTTCTTCCACAAATGTTGCAAGATAGAAAGTTGATTCCATTATTCATCTATGCGGCTTTTACTTTGTGCTGAGACAGACTAGAGAAAATTACACAGACAGAAAATTAAAAGGTGATTATCCTAAAGTTCTTGCTTAATGCCTGTCAGATTTGTCATTTGACTGTGATTGTGGGAATCAGTCTTGGTTAACAAGTCCAATTTGAAGATATATTTGGTGTTCAGGGAAACCATAACTAATTTCAGGCATAAGGGTTCAGTTGTGTTGCTGGGCGGATGACCTGAACATATTTGATTATTCCAGGCTTTTGTCTGTCCTTTTCAATAATATTAGTGATAAGTGGGCTATGTGGGGAGGAAAAAAAAGTACAAAAAAGAAAACCTTTCATAGCTGCATAGTCAACAGAAGAAGCAGCTACTGCGCTGTGGGCTACATGCCATGAATCAAATTCACTTGAAGTCGGCAGGAGTTTTTCAGTCACTGCCAGACAGTGTTGGCACGAGCCCAAAAGCACACAGTTGTGGTATTTAAAAATACTTTGAACAAGTAGAGTATCATGGCAAGAACTTCTCTAAGCTCAGACTGACCAGCTCAAGTTGTGATAAGGCAGTCAGTTATTCCTCCCATCCAAATATACATGCTTGGGCAAAAGAGATGGATGCACAACACAAAAATGGGAAAGTGGGAAACTATTAGAATAGCTTTTTAGTGTCTCATGGAGAACTTCAATCAACAGCAGCACTTACTTGTTACTCTTCTACCTAATTCCATCATTATATAAATACAATAACATTTTTATGTAATGTTGAAATATAAATTAAGGGGTTATTGACTTTTTAAATGCTTCAGAATAAAGGAAATGACTCAATTTTATTTTCATGAATTAACATAATTTTGAAATAATCTGCAATAATTTTAAATTTCTTTCAGAAGTTTATTACCATAAATTATTTGAATTTCCATGCAATTGCTTTTTCCAAAATATAACTCTGCACCTAAATGAAAACAAATACACCTTTAGCATCTTAAAGATGGACATATCTTTGGGCAAGTAAGATACTCCAATGAGAGAATTTAGGGCATTATACTCTATTTCTTCTAAATACTGTGCTCTTGGAAATTTGTTAAGGTATTTGTTAACTTTATTTCTCTCACCCTACTCTTCCTCTGAAGGTTTTCTCCAAGGTTATAAAATCATGTTGACAGTAATGTTTTCTGTAATGGACGCCCACACAGAACAAAACTAGTCCAAGTTTTCTGGGTATAGCTTATCAGTATGTTCAAAGTGACTAGAGGAAATTGCCTTTATAAGCAATAGGAAAAAAGTCTTGTTCATGTGTCTCTGCTAATTATGAGAGCAAGAAAAATAGCTACTACGTCAACTTTGAAGACAAAGTCATGAGAAATAAATTACCTATATTTTGAAAGATTAATTTATTTTAGGATAACTAGCCAAGATTTCAAAATATTTCAAGATCAAACTCATTTTCCACTTGCTAATTCTGGTTGCAGAACATCAGTATCTGGAAAGTTCTATATGGGTTTTTGGGTTTGGGTGGTTTTTTTTGTTGGTTGGTTTCTCTCAATTGTAGCTGTTGCAACTACAGTGAAATCTGTTTTAGGAGAAAATCTGAATTATTTTAAGAATATAAATAATTTGTAGTTGTCTTTGTTGATTTTTTTTATTTCTTTGTATTTTTTAATCTCTAAACAATTGCAGCAGAAAGTGATCAACAGGCACAAGGATTATTAGAACTGCAGTTGTTCCTACCAGATCATACCTTGTACTATCCAAATAAACTATGAAATTTCAGTGTGAGAGTATACCAAAATTTTGGTAAGGTATACTCATTCCATTTCCACATAAACAATTCAATTTTATTATAAAAGGATTAGTACAAGTCTGTGAGGCACTGAGTGATCACTTGATACATCATTCTGTCGTTCCTTGTGTTGCCAGATCCATTGTGAAGAAGGCTGTGTGTAGGCAGCTGATTCTGGGAGGAGGTAGCATTTTTCTTCTAAATCCCATAAGGACTAAAGCTTGAGGAAATGCCTGCCATTTACCACTTTCATTGACTTGTTGAAAAGAGTATCTAAAAAATATGAGCTTAACAAAGTTTCAGTTTATGTTGCTGTCTTGTTCACAGTCTGCCATGTTCAATACAAGAGTTATGGAAGTACAGGGTGCCAGAAGCAGGTAATCACACTCCATGTTGAACCTGTGTACCCTTGTTTATTGGTTTACAAACAAAAGCCTATTATTAAATGTAAAGTTAGTGCCAAAAGTGAAAGTGCACAATCTGCAACTGAGAAGATTGGTTAATTCTGATTCCGAAAAGTCTAGAGTTTCTATGGCAACATTGACTTGGACAACTGCTATAAAAATGAATAACTTCCCTATTCTTTTGTGGTGTGAGGAACAAGTGGTGAGAATTCTGGTGGAATAAACATGGACACACACACTCACATCCTACCTGATCAAGTATGTTTTGATAACATACACAACTGTCTCAAGCTTAAGTTTTTGATTATGTTTAGAAAAGCAGTAAGTAGAATGTATATTATAGGCTCTGTGCATCACCCTCTCATGTAGTAAAAATCAGTTTATACACACACATTCCATCCAGCACGGCACATTTAGCTACCATCCAATTCCTACACTGTTTTTACTTGCAATTTTAAGAGATGGTCTTGCAGTCAGCAATAGAATTTACTCTGTCCTCTTAATCTCATTTACTCCATTCCTCAAAGTATTTAGCATATAGTATATAGTTAGTTACTTCCTGTATCTAAGGTATGTTGCAATGTAAAACAAGAATAAAACCCTCATTACCAGGTATGATAATCAAGACCTCACATCACTGATTTATCTCCAGCAAGAGAACTGTCTCCATGGTCTCAGATTTCTGCTAACATTCCCAGAGAGTTTTCAGTACTCATAGCATAAGACAGGAATGGAAGTACTTATGAAGTGTGATGAAAAGCATCTGAATACTAAAAAAGCTTAAAACTATAATTTTGGGGGCACACTGCATATTGTCTCTGCTTAAGTCTGCATACCTCTGCTTAAGTCTTCCTTCAGAAGTGTCTGTATGCATGCCATCAAGACAGCTCCAGAATGATATAATCCTTTCCAAATATCTCCTTTTTGCATGGCACCTTAAAGCCCATTCTTTGACCAGCATGTATTTTATCCCAGGATACCCTAATTCTACACAAATTTGGGAATTCTTTAACCTTAAAACATAAGAAGAAATATCACAGCCTATATAAGAAGGTCTTGATATCAAGTCACAGATGTAATACTAATTAATACTAAATACTACTCAGAAGCTTTGCCCATTTTAACTAACACATTGTCAGTGACAGCTCATTATGATGGACAACCAGACCTTCATATTGCAACATCCCTTCTCCCAAGACACTGTTGTTTCCAGAGCCAATCCATCTGCACTTAAATCATTCAAACAGCAGGACCTTGTCTCCCAGTAGAATCTCAACTGTGCATTATTTTATCATCAATTTTTAATATGACACTATGAGAAATTGTGTAATCTAGCAGTAAAACGAGGACTTTTTTGTTGTGAAACTTCATACCTGGGACTCCTACACATCCCACAGAAGATTATTTCTGCAGGTTTAAGCTGCTGCCATACTGAAGGTTGACTTCTCTGTATCTGTTACACACCCTGCTCTTTCATCTGAAGCTTTCCAGAGGCGTCATCTGAAATTAGATGCTGATTCCATTGACTTGTCAGCAAATGAGCAATAAGCCAGCAGTGTAACTCCTGCCAGTAAGTGCTGAGAAGAGGAGCTTTTTCCTGCAAATGGAGTAATTTTTCTTGCATTATAGTAAGTCCAAACATCTATGGACAGCTGGCCTTCAATGTCTGTGAAAGTATAGATGGAAGAACTTCTACCTTTGTATGGTGTTGGGTGTGAGAGGTATGTCGGACTGTTGTGGTTTCAGCCCAATGGCCAGCTCAGCACCATGCAGCTGCTTGCTCGCTCCCTCAAGGTGGGATGGGAGAGAAATTGGAAGGGTAAAAATGAGAAGACTTGTGGATTGAGATAAAGAGAGTTTAATAGGTAAAGCAAAAGCCACGCACACAAGCAAAGCAAACCAAGGAATTCATTCCCCACTTCCCATGGGAAGGCAGGTGCTCAGCAGGGCTCCATCAGACCTAACAGTGGCTTGGGAAGACAAACACCATCACTCTGAACATCCCCTTTCTTCCTTTTCCTAGCTTTTGGACTGTGCTTTAAAACTGTTCTCAGAACCAGGCTGCACCAAGAGCACCGTGAATCCAGCCTACTTCCAGAGGTCTTTCTTGCATGGAAGATCCTACTCACCTGATTACAGTCAGCAAGGCAAAGTTTACAAAGACAATCCTTAAAAACACCACATGGTTTATGGTTTAGCTTGAGAGAATCGACACACCAAATAAAAAGCAAGGAAGCAGAAAAGCATGTCATTCTCAATGTAGCGAGTTGTTTTATAAATGCAAATAACACTTTCAAAGTATTTTAATGCCTGAAGAGTTTTTATACCTATCAAATGCTAAACACTCCTACTTCTCCTTGAAATGTTAGAGGTATTAAGCAGTAGATATACAGATCATATGTAGAGACAGCCTTACTCTTTTAACAACGTCAGATATTGAAAAAAATTGCCTTTATTATGTTAATATTCTTCAGCAATCTGGGCATGGATATAGTTTCACTTTCCTTTAAAACCTTCCTCTCTTCCTGTGCTTGACTGGCTTCATGTATTTTGGGAGGACAGTATAATATTAATAATTATCTCAAAGAAAACCTGGTACAGCCACTTCCAGCTGGTGGAGATGTGGTTTGAGGTACAATATATAGTTTCAAAAGCAATGTTGTGTTGTAAAAAGAGACCTTTTTGAGAGGCCTGTAGACTCACTCATGTTTGGAATTGCCCTGCAATACCATTTAGCTTTTCAGTACCTTTTCAAGTTCTTGCAGAAGTACAAGGATGATCAAAGGTACAGGACTGCATCAGCATGATGAGTATAAAATAGACTAGTGCTTTTCAGCCTGGAAAAAAGCTGAGTGAAGAGGTACATGACAGATGCCATCAGCGGCAGATAAAAGATAAAAAGATAACAAGTCATTCATTGTCTCTTTCAATAGAATGAAATATAAAGCAGGCAGATCCAAAATAAGCATACATTTTCAAAGTACGTAGTTAAAACAGTATTCCTTGCCACAGGCAGTTGCACATCAAACTTTTAGAAGTATTCAAAAGGCATTTGAAGAAGTTGAAGACATTTATAAAATAAATGCAAGGCTATTAAGTGAAGGCACTTCTACTGGTTAGTGGGACTCTGAGAAGAAATTTCCTCAAGCTGGAAGAAAACACTCCAGAAAAGAATTACAGCTTATTTCTCTTGCTCCTATACGGTTATCCACTTATCAAATACTGGTCATAATGAGTGACAGAATACAAGGCTAGATGCAGACTTCATTTGAAGCACTACAGCTGTTTACACAGTGCAACTGTATGGAAAAGTACCATATCATGCCTGCAAAATATAAGGAAAGAAAACCAAACCCACATTTTCATGTCAGGAATAGACATTTCTGAATGTCTTGCAAGCTCACTTGGAGTATGGAATATTACTGAAGCATACAAATTGATAAACAAGAACACATTCATTTTTCAGGGACATTTTTTCTCTCCATACGTAGACTCTGTATGAAGAAATCAGACCAGACATTTTGCAGGGTTAAAACAATCCTGTTTGGGACCTGGAAATAGAGTCTTTTTATCCAGGGAAGAGAGCAATTTCAAAATCTTGAAGATGGCCTTGTTGGCAAGTAGTTTTCAGTCTCTAGCTGGAGGAGTTTTTTTCCACTATAATGATATGCAATGCCTAATCCCAGGGAAAAGCAGAATCAACATAAACCTATTTTCCAACCTTTATAAGTGGATGGGTGTTATCACTGTGTGCTTTTAAACCCACCAACAGAGGGATCCATCAGAAGTTACCATAGCATGAAAGAGGTTTACTGCAATAAACAAGTTGAAGGCACTCAGCAGCTAGACTAGTAGATTGAGGGAATACTTTTGGTCCAGCCATCCATTCTTGATTTAAAAAATTGCAAGGGAACCCCCAAAACAAAATTGAATAGGTAGTTTGGTTTGTTCTTTTCCCCAGTTCTCTAAGTGTATAAATCAAGAGTGTTTAAATATTGGGTTAGATTACGCATAAGTTTATCTATTGATTTGTTTTGGTTTGTTTTTTTGTTGTTGTTGTGGTTTTTTTCAGTTACCAAGTCAGATTTTCTTAATTCCTGGCCCAGCAACTGTCTGGCTATGTTATTTTGTTGCTTGCAATGTAGGTGGAATTTGATTAATGACTAAGTTGCAGGTCCAGTCACTGCTTGATAATACATTTCTTCCTATGAATATAAGTTAAATAACTATCATTTGTAACATACATAACACAAACTCTGCTGGAAGATGCATTGCTCAGTGTCAGAATTAGTTGTCTTTCAAGTGGATAATCTTTAGCTCAAGTTTTTCAGGATTCAGAACAGATAAATGGTATAACTTTTATCACCTTGTTGGGTCACAAGTCATCATATCCCTTATGTCTTAAAATAACCTGTACTTATAATGTAACTCTACACAGAATAGATTTGCCCTGCTGTAAACAGGGCACCAGGACCCTTGAAAACCTGATTCTTTTGTCTGGTATTACCCAAAGAATTCAGCAGTGCTGATGAAATCATTAATGTGTCTTACTGTCCTATGACAATTTCAGAGGAAAACGTCCTATTTGGGACAAAAAATAAAAGGTACATAGCTCCATTGTTCTGTGGATTGAGCTGTTAAAGTAGATGTCCAGCTACAGAAAGTGATAGCAAATTATATAGTAAATTGCTGTGAATTTGAGGTGTTCTCAATGTCATGTATTTAGAACATGCATCAGTAAGTGATAAAATTATTTGACCTAATACAAAAGCTTTAGTTGAAGTTCCACAAGCCAAACTCCACAGGAAGATAAATCATCACGAGCTACCCTTTGGCTCAAAGAACATCTTTGAATTTATGAGCTGTCCAGCTATCAACTCAAAGTTAGTTCTTCAGGCTCACATAAATTGAAGATAACAGAAATGATAGACCTGCTCTTTAAAAATGACTGTGTTTGCATGTGTCTGACTTAAACCATCCCAAAAAATTCTGATGAGGAGGGAGTTTGTTCTTCTAGATACCCTGCATTGTGAAGATGGCTGCCTACATTTCTCAGCATTACACTAATGAAAGGAACTACCATCTTATCTTACTTGTAAAGCTAAACACTTTAGTAGCCTTGGAGTAATCACTCATACCTCTATTCTGCCTCCTCTCTCACTATCCCTGCAATTTCTACTCTTGGTCTTTTAATGAATCTTTATTTAGCTGAGAATACAACTTGTGTTTATATAACTCCTTACTCCATGGGATATGTCAGGGCAGAAGTCCCAGCTAGTGTTCCTAACTGCTAATTTATAAGAATTTGACTCCAAGATATGCAATTTTTTGTTTCTGCAACATTTCTTTCAAAAACTCCTCAATTCCCTGTTTGCATGCACACATGTATGTGCATCCTCAAGATCAATGCAACATGAATATGTCTTAGTCACGTTTTATATAATCCCACAACTTGCATTTTGAATTGTTGGATAGCAAACCCCCTTCTTTTTGTACTCGTGCTAGTACATAAATACGAAAACCTAAACCAAATTCCTATGTAGTGTTCTAATTCCTAGAGAATTAAAGAATTCCCTTCACAAATAACCTCAATTTCAAGTCAACCTAGGGTTATAAACCATGCATTATTTATTTTCCCTGTGATTGCTCAGCCTGTTTTAATCAGTTTATAAAAGGGAAATTCAGTTTTATTTACCTTTTGTTAGAAAAGATCCTTCTGATGCAAATGTTTTACCTTGAAATTGTGACCCTTGCTTCTTAAATGGAATCCAGTGAGATAAAAACCCTCTTCTGAGTTAACTACAGTCATATTTCATTTATTTTTGGACTTTATAATCATATTTTCTACCCATTATTAATTTGTAATTAAGAAGCAATGAGTAAAAACTATTGCAAGGTTTCATTTCTACCCCAATTAACATTTTGGATTTTGCTTTGGGGTCTTCATTACAAATAAGTTGTCAAACTAAGTGATGTGGCAAGTTATCTATATTTAACAACCTATAATTTAGCTTGTGTTTTACTGGTTGAAAACATGAGCAATTGACTTCACTGCAGACAGCAGGAAAGAAGAATGAACTAATATAAAAATCCCCAATAGCATGCATTAATCTTCCCTGACTAAACCCCCTTGCCTGGCCTTTCTTTGAAAAGGCAAAGATTTTCAAACTGATTAAACCTAGAGGCGACCCGTTTTTGCATATATTTTGAACAAAACCCAAAACCACTCTAAACTTTAGTCTTAAATTCAGCTCTGAACAAATTTTTTCTCAGGTAGTCACGTATCAATATGGAATTGTTCCAGTTTTATTCCATATTACTGAAAAGCTCATCGTATCAGAGCCCAGTTCATATAAATCAGTGAAAGATACTTTCATTTACTTAATTGATTTCATAAGATGCTCTAAAATTGTGCCTGAAATCATGATTCTGGCTACACTACTATATTTAGTACTTTTGCTGAAAGAAATAAGGGGTCTACTCTGAGTAGACAAGATACGGATGGTACATGGGATGTAAAGCCCCTTGTAAAACATTATTAAAAAATTAGAAAATGGGAAAAAGCTGATTAATTTCCTTTTTCTAATGACAGTAAATATGTTTTTCCACATTTCTCGCTTCTTTCAATGGACTTCTAAAGTACAGAACAGCTCATGATGAATGTGGTACAATGCAGAGGAAATAAACCCAAAAAAAGAAGATGGGGTACGTAAGACACATAGGCAGAAATGTAACCAAAGAAGCTTTGATACCTAAGGTCAAAATTAGCATAGACTTTAAAAGTAACTGTTAATACCAAAAGGGAGAGAGTAAGAGCAGAGATGTCAACACTGATTAGACACTGCAAGCTCCATTCCTACTGTGAATATCACAAGTAGTGAATTAATAAAATGACTACTTCTGTACTCAAGAGTTTTCCAAGGTGCTTAAAAGATTTTGATGGTCAATGCAATTCCCAAGCAAATGTTGTCTTCAGAACTAGCTAGATTTGAAAGCCGGTTGAAAGTCCTGTTTAGGAGAACGGAGGCTGTAGTTTAGATGGAGTGTTATAGTATATTTATTTCAAGTAAAAAGAAATAATTCAAATTAAGACACAAATTTAATAGAAGTAAAAAATATTAATTGGCTTAGGAACTGCCACTCTGTCTACTGCGATCTTTAACAGCTAAATATTCAAAAGCTCCCTGCTTCAAAAGCTTTGAGAGTTTGAAGGCCAAGTTTAGGATTTAATTGTTCACAGACTGAACAGACTAGGGTCTGGATGGATTATATAGACCTGTCTAGACCCCAGGGTTTTTTGGTCTTATAAGGAGAACAAGAATAATTCCTAGGGAGACGAGTAATTCCCTGTAATTGTCCCTGCAGACAGAACACACATAGCTACAGGCGCTTTCAGCTATGCTGATCTGAGAAACCAAGAACATTCTTTTAAAGGGAAACAAATTGTCTCTGTAGCAGAACATAGCACTACCCAGCCAGCGTGGTTCATTGAACATGGAAGTTTTACTATGAAGTGACTGATTAACATAACAGTGAATTAGAATTAGTAATAGCTGCGATACTTTTGAGGTGGAATCTGACATCTCTGTTCCTCTATCCAGCTGGAGACACGATACCCACTCCTGATATTAAAAAACACTATAAAAAAGGCTATTAAATATGGGATTAGCATTGCTTTGCTTTCTACATTGTAACTTCCAACTAGGACAAATCAACAGGCACCTGAGAGTTCTTCAGTGTTTCCCAAATACTAATTTTAATACTTCATAATAAAATTGCCTGTGATGTGTGGGCATAATTGCTTGCAGATACAAATCTAAAAATTATTTCCTGAGCTGGGAAGACCTGAAAACCTATGGCATAAGAATAAATAAATATATTTTATAGAGCATTTTAATACATCACGTATCAGAAGAAATGCACTATTTCCCTTGCTTTCCTGGAGTAACTCCTAGAGAAGAGATTCAGAATAAGTGGGGTCCTTTGGACACATACAAAGTATCTGCTGTCCATAGCCAAACTTAGCAGGAAGAACAAGATGGGGTTTTTTTGTTTTGTTTTTAAATCTTTATACAGACAATGTTTAACTCTCCTGAATAACTTCGCTGCAAGGATCTGGACATTTCTTCATAGCTTTTTGTAAGACTTCTGTGAATATACTTCTAATATTATTGAGGGGCTGTTGCCCCAAGGTTCCCTTTACCCCTGAATAATTCCTTTCAATGTGCCTTTGGCTCTACTGAATGGCTGTTTAAACTTATACTTAATAACAGACATATTTTTTTAAAGCAACAAGAACTTCTAAATAAATCAGACCAGGGTTGTTTGACATTGAATCAAAGTGCCATAGCAGAGCTTATTCCCACATCTCCACTCTTCTTTCCTCTGAACTATCAGTCTACATCCAAACTGCCTGTGGATATAGAACGTGCCACGTGCTGTGGCTTGAATCAAGCACAAACATCATCTGGGAGCATTGTGTGTCAGTTGGCAAAGGCCAGAATTGTACCAGAGCAGAGGGAACAGCTTGGATCATCATAGGCGAGTGCAGGAATCCAGGGTACACTTTACTTGCAAGTGTCTCTTCAGAGACCCAAGAAATGTCTCCATGAGAGATATTTTTCTCTGAATGTTTAAGTAAAGCACAGGTTGCAAAGACATAGGAGTGACTTCATGTACAAGAAAAAAACCCCAAACAAAAGCAAAACCCCTAGTGGCTCCACCTGATGGTTGCACAGATACCTGACTAGTTGCAAGGCAGATGTATTCCTAACATTATTTTTGTATGTGATACCTTTTACCTGGCGAGAAACTTCCTCCTCCTCTGAACCAGTAACAGTGCTTGGCAGTAACTCTTAAGTTGCCATTCTGCACTTAGTAGTAAGTCCCTCTATTAAACCTTTTTTGAGCTACAGAATAAGCCATTCATCTAATACCTCTGTAAAAACCCCAGACAAACTTTCAGATTCTTTCTGTAGATCCAGTGAGCAAAAGTATACTACTGATTGTACATCACAGCTTGAGAACACAGGTCAAAGACTTCTATTTCAAGCAACTAAGCTATGACACCACCATATTAACCACTGGGGCTGGGATTTACATGCCTTGTATTTCCAGCTTTTTGGCAACTGGAAACCTGGCTAGTCACAAACCTCATAATAATTTGGATGCAGTTATCTGCCTTACAACTGACATGTATATGAGTTCCTCAAAGTTTCATGAAGTAACATCTACATTAGGCAACTTATTTCCAAGACCTGCTGCAAGTTTCCAAAGGTCAGAAAAATACTGAAATATCTGACATCTGCTATTTCATGCAGCAGTAGTGTAGCTACAAGCATGTAGAGGTTACCTATCCCTCTTGTAGTTATGTGCTAGAACACCAAGGAGGCACAAAGCCTGAGATCGAACTTCCACTCACAGCATTAGTAATGAAGTTGGCAGGAAAGTTGGATTTTCTCATTTCTGTAGTTCTGATTGTGTCCATAACAGGTTAAAGCAAACAAAACAATTGTTATGAACAAAAATGTTAAACACTTTCTTTTTCTGGGAATATCAATATCAGCTATTAATGTGTTAAGAATTTCACTTCAGTACCCAAGACCAGTCTGTAAAAGAGGCTTCTTTATACCCTAACCATGAAACCCATTAGCTGCTGATTCACAGTTGACAAATGCTAGTAGGAATGATGGAAACTTCTATGTCAAAAAATTTTAGAGGACTCAATGCCACTGGCCTTTAAGTTAGTCTAGGACAAAAAAAAAATAAAAGAAGAGGTCAAATAAGATTGAACCCTAGCTACCTTTTAGCATTAACTTTAATATATTAGCGTTTACATAACTTTTTGTGCTTCATTCCTTTGCAGTCGGGATATGTATCTCTGAATATCATTTTACAGAGGGGAAAAAAAGGACATTCTTTATATTCAACAATGTCAAATGCAGTTCTAGCTTTCTGGGTTTGGTTGCCTGAACTAATAATTGAAATAAGAAGTTATCTATGATAATAAGCTGTATCTAAATTGGGTTTTGTAGTTATTTGATGTTTTCTAACAAATCTATTAAACCAGGACAAAAAAGGTAATCAAATGTATTATGTCATACATGATATTTTACTCAGATCATAAAAAAATTGAACAAATTACCACGAATTAAACATTAATTGCACTTTTCTTTTGAGTTTTGCATCTGCTATAAGACTTGATAAGACAAGAATCATCAGATACAAAGGTGTTAGGAACAAAATAATTATAATTAAACTTAACATAGCCAGAAGCCAACACTTCATTACAGCAGAGAAGAAATTTCTTGTTAATGAGAAGGCACATCTGAAATGGACAGTTTCACAACTTTAAAAAAAAAAAGTAGTCACTTTGCTTCTAGGCAAACAAATAACAGCAAAAAAGTTATTTTCCAAATTCTGAGGTTGTGACAGACCTACATACAACTACCATGTTTGGATTCCTCTGCTTTCCAAATAAGAGTACCAGATCACTTATTTTGCATTAGACTAGCATTTCAGATTTGGTTTGCTTGTAGGCATCACATTAAGAACCGTGCTATTCTGAATGGCAGTTGCCCTTTCACAGTTTTGTTTCCTTTTTGGATATGAATTTGAAGATGTTTTAATACTACTAGTAGTAAGCATGTCATATTTCTGAATTCTACCAATATGCTGATAGTACAAATTATAGTAGCATAGTACTCAATATAAATTCTTGCTCTCAATATTTCCTCTATTCTCTCATTCACCTACAATATGTCGTTACCCTTACTGCATAGAGAATTATTGTGATAATAGTTTGCTTTAGTCTTTTTTCTTCAAATACGCTTTTTTTGTTCTTATAGCTTTATTTGCTACATGAAAGACCTTTCAGCACTGGATTATCACCTTTGTCATTTAGTGGACTCAGGTCCCAAACATCACTGTTGATGGTAAATCAGGATGAGAGCTTCAATGAAGCTGGGAGACTGTGAAATCAGCTGGATATAGATTTCAACAGTGAAAAACCAAACAAAAAACCCAAAACCAAAACATCCAAACCAAACAAATGAGTTCCACTAACAGATACTGGAGACACCTACAACAGACTGTTCAATACAAATGACTTGTCAAAGATACCTTTTAACTATGTTAGACCATGCCCTTCTTTTCCAGTGATTTCTTCTCCCTCAGCTATTACATGCCCCTAGAACACATAGCTGAAAGCAGGCCAAAAAATCCCACCTTTAAGTAAATCAGTATACACAGAACTCAGAACAGATGGAAATACCTCCTAGGCACCTATTAAGATTGTACATGTAAGAAAGATTAGATTTAGATAAACCTAGATTAAGGCAGATCCTTTAAATATAAAGCTATTCTATATTACGAGGAGTTACATATTATAGATGTCCAGGCAATTCAAAAATATCTCAGCAGTAGGAGAAAACCGATCTCATTTTTAGCTACTGCACAAAAAGAGGTATTATGTGGTACACCATAACCAATTAGAGGTACCTGAAAAAGAAGCACAGGATACAAGGAAAAAATCTACAAGGGAAAAACACCTAAGTAATTAAGATTTAAGAAACAATAGATTTAGAAGGCTAAATCTCTATACCTAACATCTATACACTTTGTGCTTTAACCTCTTTTTGCTTACAAGGGCAGGAATTTCTAAGCAAATACAAATTATTGGAAAGAAAACACCTATAGAAGGACTCAAGTACTTCTACATTCAGCAATTTCTCCTTCTCTCCCCCAGCAGTATCCCTAAGCTCTCAAAAACTGCTTTAGTGAGATGCTCTGTATTATGTAGGGACACAGACTTCTCCCACTTCCAGCAGGCTTTACTTGCTAATTAGCCCTTAATTAAAATGAGCTGCAGCTGGTTTGAGACACTCCCCTCTCCCCAACCCCAATGCCCTGTTTCTAATTTCAGAAGTAATAAAAATTCCCACAAGCCAGCCTGGTCTGGGTACTTTTCTTGAGAGAGTGTATTCAGCATTTCTTTAGTATACTTTCTTCTTCCTCTTCTCTATTTGTCTTCTAAGTATATAATTTTAAGAGTTTAATTTTCCTTGTGTTTTTTTTCCCTCATTCTTTGCTGTTTAGGAAGTATTGTTGCAGTTGATTTTTTTAATTTTTATTTTTCCTAGCTTGGAAACTTATTTCAGTTGTTGATTTGATGAGGCTTTAGGTTCAATTAGACTGAAAGGCTGACAATAAAAGCTTGCTAAAGGACAGTGCAGATGTCTTATATGCTTCCCAGATACTGCTGCCAATGCATTTTAGCTGAGGCTCGTGATGTCTGTTATTCCTGCCTTTCCACTCAAATGACCCAAATTCCATTTGTTTTTTGTGATAAGGACAAACATACATAAAAAACGAAGCTAAAACTCTCAAACTCAATTTTACCCTCCCTGGATTTGTGTATGTCTGCAGGGTTAAAAAGGCTGGCCAGCCTCTTCACTGTCTGTGAGACTATGTCTTGCTATGTTTACGAACATAAGTCATTGAACAAACTTCATTTCAACTTCCATGTTATGTTCCTGACTCACCTTTCCAAAAGTTAATCTGATATATGCCAAGGAACAGACTAAACTTGCCAGGCAGTGCTTTGAAATGGGTACAGTAAGGTACTAGAGAAATTAATTTCTGACCATAATTGTAAAGGGGGAAAAAAAAAGTACAAATGAGGGGAAAATAGAAGTATATAGATACATTGCCTTAGTTCTGAAAAATATGTAGTCATGGATTACTTCAATTGAAAAAAAAATTTTTTTTCCATTTAAATATAACCAATACTGGAATTTAGGCCACAGATATGAGAGGCAAAAGGTGAAGAGACATAGAGTGACTGCCCTTTCTCACTCTTTCCAGAGGACTAGAGGATAAGTGCTACATAATATTGCAAAGCCTTCTCTGTTTATATACTGGCAACGTGACTGATTCAGCTGATACTATGTCTGAAAGGATGATTCTAGCTTGTGTAGCACACAGCAAAGGGCAATTACAAACCTGCCTTTGTTAGTACCATTTTCATGACCAGTGGTCTGCGCAGAGTCCCAGTCTTCATCAGGAGGATTATCAAACTGCCTATTTTAGCCTGGAAGCTTAAAAAAGGCAAATAGAGAGTCTACAGTATATAAAACTTTTGCCATATGTCTTATATAAGAGTAACAAAGAAATAATTATTCTTCATTGCTTTCAAGCTGCTCCTATCATACTGTGAATAGAGATTAACCAACAGTGAAATATCTCACTCACTGTCCTTTGTCCTAACTTATATTGCGATACTGTGTTCCTTGACTTGACTTTTTGGCTTTGAAACTTTGTGATTGGTTGAATACTGGCCAACCAGACCAGTATTGTTTTTCCAACACCTGCACCATAATCTGGCCATTGGAAATCCCTTGGTAAGGAAGAAATTCTCAATGATTTAACCCTAATTAAAGCCAAAAAATATTAAGCCATGATAAATATTTGTTTCACCATGGGTGTTTCTATAAATCTCCCATGATATTAGAATAAAAATTATAAACGACAAAACTTATTGTAGTTTTTGCCAAAAGAACCTGACTTTGAGAAACCTAAGGTTGAGATACATTCAGATCAGATTTAACTTGTAGAGAACGTTTGATCAGGCAGCACCAACAGTCTCTGTTTTCAATTAGTTTTCTACCTAAATGCAATGTGTTTTAGCATTTGTCATGCAGAGAACATTTTTCATCTGCTTTTAATCTTCAAAATCCCAGGTTTTACCCTTGCTGATGATCAACTGTGGCGACTTATTGCCGTAATTTCCATACCTCATGAGAATTTACTTTGAGTCTGAATTGAAAAAAGTCTTTAATGATGCACCTAGAGGCAGTGTGGTCTTGCCAGTGATAGCTATAATGCAATTCCTCCCAGAGGGATATATTTAAAGTTCATCTTAATTTAAAAGGTCCTCGCAGATGGAAATCCTAGATCTTTCTGTTTAGGGACACAGTTCATATGTATCAAACCTTATGCAGTTCTGTGCTGCCTTTTTCTTTTGTCCTTCTTTCCCTCCTTTTACAACAACAGATGCTTATGATAAATTTACTCAGATACCCCAAAAGATCCTCCAAAAATACTTGTCAGATGATATTGAACACTTTCTGCATAGTCAACAATACACAACCAATGGTTGATTGCAGTCTCTGCCTCATATCTAAGAACTGATCATGTCAAGGATTGTTGTCTGCTCCTTTTCCTTCGGAGACTTTTCTTTCACTACAAACAAATGCAGCCCACTGAATGACATATCCTGCCAAGCTGCAGTGAAAAGTCTTATTGAAAATTCATCAAGCAAAGACAGCATTTCCTTTCTTTCCAAAGAGTCCTTCTAGAAGTTAATTGTGAATTTTTATGATGTTAAAGATAAATCTTCCATAGGCAGTTGACAGGTTTTTTTCATGTTCTATCTGTCTGAAGGAAATGACAGAAGGAAAAAGACACATATGAATTTAGCTACTTACTGGAAACATAGAAGAATAAATTTGAATAGAAGAACTTTGTGAAGAACTCTGAGAAAAAGTAGAATGTGCAAGAATCAGAACTGTTTCATCCAAGGAGATGATTAAAATTCCCATTGCAAGAGAATGAAGTAAGATGATATAATCAATTTTAGGATTTGCAGCTAATATACAACTGAAATAAAATTTTGTTATGGGAAAAGAATAACTTTTTTTCTCTTTTCACCAGCACTCTGCACTTCAGGCAGTGAGCTACAAAAGACAAGGAGATGTAAGACTGTCCTGCAGCTCCAGTAAGTTAAATCTCATGTTGCTTTCTTGTAAATGACCCTGAAGGTAAAGGGCAGTGAACAATCAGTTCAGAAAATCAGCAGATTCACTTTGTGTGGCCAGAGGTGAATACTTTTTTAAAAGACAATGAAAAAATGCTCCTATGGTCATTTTTTAGCCATATGATGATAAAATATAAGTATGGTGTGAAGGAGAAATGGAAAGAAAATCATTCAAAATATCTACTGCAAAAAGTAGCTCAAGTGAGTTCATTTATGTCTAAAGGCAGTAATTCTAAAATCCATGGAACTGTGAGCCAGAGGAAAGCACTGATTTCTCTATGTACAGGAAGCATACTTAAAAATTTCTGTCTTCCTTGTGCCTGGCATATTTTTGTGCTATTTGCATGCATTCTAAAAGGAGTGGGATTTAGAAGTGAGTTAAAAAAAATTACTCACCATGGAAAATAGGCACATTTCAATATTCTTTAAAATTTTGATTAAATGTTTAATCAATTGAGGGAACTATTTGTTATTATTTATGGAATGAAGTTAGATATTAAGCAAAAACTTCTTGGCTTTCTGGACTGAAGTAATACTTCTGAAGACTGAGCAGTAATTTGGTTTTGTAGGGAAGGTAATATAAGGAGGCTTGAGGTTCAAGTCCTTTTGTTTTTTGTTCTCATCTCATATTTGGGGATCAAAATGCATTTCACATGCTGGATCTGAATATGTAGGCATTCAGATGCATGCAACTATTCATTCAGAGCCCACTGTGTTTTTAAGTACAGTACTTGTGCAGTTAACTACAGAGTTTAGATGGATATCACCTACGATTTCGTATAGAAAAGATATTACATAAGAAAGCAATATTTGATGATTCAGATAATACAATGCCTGTTAGGATATTAGGAAAAAACTTTGTTGCTCCCACTTAAGTAGATCAGAGGCAATATTACTAAGGTCAGGGTGATAAAACTGTTTCTCTCCATAGTGGACATATAAAAAGGACACGGGGAAAAACAGGAGGGACAGGTAAAGATAGCTTAAGCTGTGCCACCTAAAGAATGGGTTTCAGGCAGAAAGAGATATCCTTTTTCAAGCTGCTGGTTATATTTCTAACAGTGTTTAGATGGATCTAGAAAAAAGAGAATTCGAAGAAGTGTTGTTTCGATGGGTTCCCCTTTCATAATTCTTAACTGTATAATCAGGCTAAGAAAACAATTAATCCCTAAGGCAGACAGCACATCTGGAAAGACCATGACCATATTGGAAACCAGATGTTGCAATAATCCTGTTTAGTCTGAGGAAATAAGAATAACAAAAGAAAATGGGTAAAAATTACATGGTCATAATCCAGGTCTGGCTAGGTTGAACAGCTAAATAGAAATTGTAGGAGTCTTTTTACTTCCTGCCTTTATGAAGGCTGAATGGTTATTAGTCTTGAAATATTGTAATGACTGAAACATTTTGGAAAAAAGGGAAAGGAAAGGAAAGGAAAGGAAAGGAAAGGAAAGGAAAGGAAAGGAAAGGAAAGGAAAGGAAAGGAAAGGAAAGGAAAGGAAAGGAAAGGAAAGGAAAGGAAAGGAAAGGAAAGGAAAGGAAAGGAAAGGAAAGGAAAGGAAAGGAAAGGAAAGGAAAGGAAAGGAAAGGAAAGGAAAGGAAAGGAAAGGAAAGGAAAGGAAAGGAAAGGAAAGGAAAGGAAAGGAAAGGAAAGGAAAGGAAAGGAAAGGAAAGGAAAGGAAAGGAAAGGAAAGGTAATTGTACGCTGTTTGAACAGCTAGCAGCCAAAATCATGGCTTTGAGAGCATGTATGGACTTGGTTTCAGAAAGAAGCATGTATGTTTTAACTCTGGACCCATTACAATTTTGTTATAGTAAGAAGAAGGGGAAAAAAACGAAAACAAAACCAAGGTGTAAAATAACAGGGATTCCATAAGGAAAGTAACCAGTTCTAGTGAAAACAGAATGTATTTAAGGAGTAAAGATTCTTTCTTCCTTTAGGAATTGTGCAAACGTGACTCCAGTAAAGTGGTATCTCAATTTCATATATTTTTCTTCTTGTGATGTTTTGTTTTTCTTCTAACAAATATTTCAAAGCCAGATTTGCAAAAGATTTTAACCATCAACTTTAATTATTAAATGAAGTAAGGTAAAGGAAAAGGAGTAAAGGAGAAAAGATAAATTTCAGATAGCATAAACTTCACAGAAAATGCACACATTTTCTGAGGCTAAGACTATGTTCTTCTAATAAATACCTGTATATTTATATATTTTTTCTCATTAAATTATGCATCAGCTGCCATAACCTATACACATAAAGAAAACTTGCTTCCTAAAATATTTATGAAATGTCTAAAATATTAATAAAGCTAGTAACTTAATTCAAATGAAAAGTAAACATATTTACAGTATGCTCTTTTTTGTGATGCTGAACTGATTTGAGACATTGCAGTTATTGGGAACTTACATGGTTGTCATGACACATATGCTATACAGAACTTATATATCCTGATTTTTAAAGTGTATTTCAAACCGATGGCAAAGTTATCACATCCCACAGAAAGTATGAATGATTGTGCATGCTTAGAGATAGATGAGTGACCTCTTGTATTTGAACTTACTTCATGATCTTACTGGAACACCAGGTGAAGAAGTAATAAAAATATTGAGTTTGGTAAACAGCACAAATATGTGTGTGTGTGTGTCTGCATGTAAAGAATATGTGCCTATGTTATAAAACATAGAATGTTGTGAAAATTCAGTGTTCTTTCCAATATATTACAAATGTGAACACAACTGTTGCAAATGCAGAAGAAACAAAACAGATCATAAGGTTACTGCAAGGAATAAAATTCAATACTGGTCATCAAACATCATTAGTCACTACACAGAAAGCCAGGTATGCTATGGAGGATGAGCTGTGTGTATTCTTTAACAAAGGTTAAGGGATTTTTCCACCAAATTGTAGAAAAATGTACACAGAAACAAGTAATAAAGTACCAGGAAGTTCCCAGAAGTTTTTAAATGTATTAGAAAGGGATTCTTCAAATTCACGTAAAATTGGTCCACCCTTTTGACTGATAAACATAACTGCATGTATCAACCAGTATTCACAATGCGGATAAACTTCTGATTGCAAAGAGAATCTCCCCACAGAAGTATCTGTCTGCATATGCCTATTTCTTTTATAAACCAAGTATCTCCTGTAGTTAAAGCAGTATATTGGATTAGGAAAAAAAAATAGCCTGTTTCACTATGAGAATGTTATTGGGAGAAAACAAGATTTAAGTACCTCAGCACTTTATTATCATTGTAAATCTTTCCTAGATTTATAGTTGAGCATATGATTAAGTTATTTGCTGATTTGGGGCTTTTTGATGTCATTCTGCAAATAATTTATTGCAGAACTCTAACAGGTTCCAGTGACCACAGCACAAACACTTTATAGGAGCATACCCTTATTTTACCCTGTTCTACCACTTCTGACAGGTGAACTTTCAGATCTTTAAACTAAGAAATGCCTATTTAAAACTTCTGAGGTAAAGTGCAAAGAGCAGTAAGACCACATCCAATTAAAACTTAATTCCCCAACAACTTTTAACTTACAGGTCACTCGTCTTTTTAAGAAACCATAAATAATGTATTCATTACTAATTAACTGCATCTACTTTATCATCATATCTCCTATTTAATGAGCAACATGAGAGCAGTATGATAATTTAAAACGATATGAGTTGTCAAAAAAGATTCAGTTAAAGCAACACTTCAGGAGGCTCTAATAATATTCAGGACAAGATTACATCAGAAACACATTGAACTTCCTATCTTGTAGCTCTTTCTGAGATTTCAAAGTTCTTCTGTCACAAACTGAAACAAAAAGTTCATCTATATTTTTTTTTAAAGAAAGGAACATCATTTTGAATCATTCACTATGTACATCCTTATTGTTCATATTTTAACTATTAGGAAGAACCTTTAGTATAGTAATACTTAGGAGAGACAAGTAGATTTTTTTCCTATAGAGTTTTGAGGGATGAAAGATACATAGTCACATGATGTGGCTCCTGCTGGCCTGAGGTGTGAACAGTGAGAATGGCTTCCATTCCATGGGCAGACTTCTGGCTTTTCTAAGCACCTATTTGAGGCAGAAGTGCCCTTATTTTCTATATGAAAAGACAGCACCAGGAGTGTATTAGAAACATAAAACTAGGTGAGTTAAGAGCATGATTCTTCTCACATCATATTATCTAATTTGATTTGGTCAGATATATTGACTACAACAGGTATGTGTAGAGCTAGTTAATATAGAGAATTGTAGGTTTCTAAAATAACACAAGATTACTCCTAGCACAAAAGCCTTGAGCTACTCAGCATAAATATATTTTTAATGTATTTCCCATTCCTTCAAGAGTGTAGATATGAATACTTCTTGTTGTGCTCATCAAGACTTTTTAGAAACTTATTTAGAAAATTAGGGCCACGATTTTCAGACTCTACAAATGTAGTTTTTGTAATATACTGTTAAAAACTGGAAATTAAACAATTTATAAGTTGAAATAGTGCATCATGTCACGAAACTCAATATTTCTAAAACTTCTAATTTAAGCTAGAATTTAAAATCTTATCTACAATCAATAGTAAAATAGACACAACTCTCTAACCCAAGGCATTTTGTTTGGAAATCTGATTTAGGATACCCTATGGAGTTAACCACCTTTCTGAAGTCATTAGGCTTGTACAAAACACTTTTAGGTCCTATTTCTCTTCAGATCTTCAGGTACTTGAATCTTACAGTTCATGGTTAATTAATTGACTGTGAAGCCCTTAGCACAGCTTTACCTTAAACATACCTTGGTTCTATCACACATGCACAGTTTTTTCCTGGATAGACAGCTGTGTTCCCTCTGAGCCCATCTGCAGCATTCATTCATGTCAATGGGAGATGCAAAACTGCATCTAGGAAAGAAAACACCATGATGTGATATTTTAAATGGTTTGTCTTTGAGAAGGTTTTAAAAGTTACTTCTTTTTTCCTTGTACTGGAAAGATAGCTATTCCATTAATCTACAATTAGTAGTAACCCCAGGACCAAGAAAACAACACATGAAGAAGTTCTGAATGAACTTTCAAGGTATCTATTTTCAGCAGTGGTTGGGTTTGCGTATTTCTGACTTGAAATACTCTCTAGATATTTTTATAAAATTAAAGCAGGACTTCAATATTCTTAAAGCAACTCTTCCAGGCTATTAATTTTCTGGGAATGTAGCTTGTCAGACAATTCAGTTCAGATCTGCGGCCCATGTTTTATTTGTCCCGGTTCCTTAGAGCCAGTTCTATCATTAGGTACTGCATACTTAATATTTTAATGTAGGTTAAAAAGAAATCAAGCACATCTTTAAATAAAAGTATTTAATCTGTTGGGTTGGGGCTTTTTTAATATAAAAAATCACATTAAAAGATGAACTTATTTTAGAGTCTCACTGTTCTCAGAAGAAAATACAAAGAAGTTAAAAGTCACCATGCAGTGGCAGAAGTCATAATTCTGAATGGAACTATTAATTAATTCATGTTGTTAAAACAAGTGACATTTATAAATTCACAGTAATACTTGTATATCTTGATTTACCATAGGAGAACTATAAAATTACTCTAAAGCTTTAATTCTTTAGTCTTTAGTCCTAGGTTTTCAGCATTTACCAATTTGTGCTCCCCTAAGCTTTTCTAAGGTGTGTATGGTCATATAGTGGATTTTAGGTATCATACATGGAGTTCCTTTTGTTACCTGTTTCTTGCAGAGCCCTTCAGAATAACCCACTGATTTCTAAAGGTCATTATGTAGTTGTATGGAAATCACTGTTTCAGATAACTGGATTTCACTATATTTAGACTTAACTTTGCACTTCCTGTTTTATCTGTCATGGTTCATCTTACTTGTAAATAAAGTCCTGTGTGAGATTCTTCCTAAAAGAACATATTTGTTCAGCGTCTCTTGAAGAAATTTTCATTTGTGAAAAATAATGTAGATAGAAATGTCTATTAACTCAGCAGTGCATTTTTCAGACATAGCTTATCCTCCAAACATCAAGTTGAAGGCCTGCATGCACAACACAGGTGACGAAAATGCCATAAGGAGTACAGAGTTCAGCTCAAAATTTGAAGTTAGAAAAGGAATTTACCTCCCCACATACACACATTTATTTTACTTTTAAAGTTCAAGGTTTGAGACTGCAGGCTTGCAGGAAAGGTTAAATGTTGCTATCTCTTATCTCCTCAGGTTTCTGGATACCTGGAACTAGTTATATGTTAAGATCTTTTATTGGTACAAAGGATCTGATTCTGCAGTTGAATACAGGGTTACTTAGTACAGTGAAGAAATGTGATCAAAGTCTTTCTTCTACACCTCTGAATAAAAACCCTTGAGACCTATACAATAATACCATTCTACAAATTTCATGTGTTTTGTTGTTGTTGTTGTTGTTCTGTTATGTAAAAATAATTTTAAAAAAAGGTACTATGTCTTCTTTCAGCTGGTGTTTATGGTGGTTGTAGTGTCCAGGTAAATAAAACTTTAAAGATAATGATGTAAGAGTGGTCCTGAATGTCTGAAAGTCTTGTCAATGATATTTTTTTTTTTTCTTTTTTGTCCTAATTCTAAGAAGGCTAAAAATAGAAAACTACAAGAATAGAGAAAACATATTGAGACCACTTAAAATATTAAAAATTGTTCATATGCTTTAAAAAACCCAAATCTAAACATTTAATCAAAATGTCAAAAAAAATAGCATATATAGATATGATCAGGTTTTACAAATTTGTTGCAGTGCTCTTCCTTTGCTTTCCTCAAATAAATGTTTCCAGAGAATTTCATTGGAACATGGTTTGACTGACATCTCTGTGTGTAGCTCTAGAAGGAAAGCCTTCTCAATAGCTCCTTGCTATGCATGAAGAGTGACACTGGAGAAATTAAGTGGTCTCATCTGGTGTCAGTCCCTCAGTTGTTTTCATCACAACTCTTTTTCACCACTGTGAACTTCACTACAACCCTAGATGTTCATTTGAGTGCATTATCTAATCTCCAATTCTTCTGCTAGTAATTTTTTCATGTACTTTGCAATGCTGAAACAATTTCAGTGATATATCACTCACACCATTTTGTTACCTTTCAAACTCAGCTTTACGATGCTCTTATTTACGTGACATTGGTAACTAATGTTTGATGCAGTCTGCTATTTTTGTAGCTTTATGCACAATATCTCCACAGCATTTCAACTATATTTTCACCATTTCATTGAAAAATTCCTCACAAGTTAGAGCTCAGGTTAAAGCTTAACCTTACCATTGTGTGAATGTCATGACCTTCTTAAAAAATGTGATTTCTAAATTTGTATTACAATGCCACTGTATGAGCTGTGTTCTTCTCTAGCACTGGTAAAGGTTACTCTGTCTCTCCAACGATTCCTTAAAGTTTGAAGTAAATTGCTGAATTATGATAAATCTGCTGAATCATACTGAAAAAAGGAAAACAAAAAAGCTAAAATAACAACCATAACTGTCATTGTCATCTTCCTTGTAACCAAACTCACATTTGTCACGGCTATACGTAATATCTTGTAAGCTGCTGACCTTTCCTGATTCAATGTGGAAGACTGGGGATGGGGCTGACACAAAAAGACGTTTTGTTAGAGCATTGAATGTCCATCTATTTCCATACCAGCAATTGGACACAGTGTTGAATTTGTCTTCAGCAGGGATCTCAGGCAGAGTTAAAACCTGATTATCTCATAAAGGATATGGTTTATTATTGCTTTTGATTTTTTCAATGGAAAATTTTCAGAAAAAAAAGACTGTGTAATTGGAATGTTTCAAAGGGAAAAAATAAAGTGTTGGTCAAGAAATAAACAGGGAAAGTGAGAAGACCATCACATGCATGTGTTAGTGTCTTAAAGTATATGAGTATGTAGATCTATTTATTTACACTTTCAGTTGTACATGTATTTAGCTTTATACTGCTACAGATGCACACAGAAGTTTGCAACAAAGTTGAAAGAATAAAACCTGTGGCACTAGATACCATTCTGTGTTAAGTCTGTTTTGCCCATGACACTGATTGTGGAATGATCTCTCCCTGTCCTTATCTTGACTGCTAAACCTCTCAATATATATTTCTCCCCTGTCCAAATGAAAAGTGGAGTGATAGAGTGACTTTGGTGGGCATCTGTCCTCTAGCCAGGGCCAAATCACCATGCAACAGAAGTGTCTGCATATATCTGGTGGGAAAGAGGTAGCATTGATGATGAGAGCAGTTGCTCCAAAACTACAGGACTCCTTTTGGTTACTGTTGCTGCTTAATAAGTACTATGATCCATAAATACATGGTCCAAAAAAGATCAAAGAAGCTGTGAAGTCTCTAGAGCATAAGTCTTCTGGGAAGCAGCTGGGAGAACTGGGAACGCTTAGCCTGGAGAAAAGGAGGCTTTCACAGAATCACAGAATCACAAGGTTGGAAAACACCTTTGAAGATCATCAAGTCCAACCATTCCCATCCTATGCTAAACCACATCCCTAAGTACCTCATCTACCCTTTTTTTGAACGCATCCAGGGAAGGTGACTCAACCACCTCCCTGGGTAGCCTGTTCCAGGCCCTGACAACTCTTTCAGTAAAAAATTTTGTTCTAATATCCAATCTAACCCTGCCCTGGCCCAGCTTCTTGCCATTTCCCCTTGTCTCATCTCCTGTCCCCTGGCTGAAGAGACCATTGCCCACGTCTCTACACCCTCCCTTCAGGTAGTTGTAGGTGGTGATAAGGTCTCCCCTCAGCCTCCTCTTCTCCAAGCTAAACAGCTCCCTCAGCTGTCCCTCATAGGATTTGCCCTCCAGCTCCTTCCTGGTTGCCCTTCTCTGCACTTGCTCGAGGACCTCAATGTCCTTCTTATGGTGGGGAGCCCAGAACTGGACACAGTACTCAAGGTGTGGCCTCACCAATGCCAAGTACAGGGGAACAATTACCTCCCTAGACCTACTGGCCACACTGTGTCCTAGCTAATCAGAGGTAGGACATGGACCCAAGTTGCACCATGGGAGGTTTAGATTGGGCATGAGAAAAAATTTCTTCACTGACAGAGTTGTCAATCATTGACACAGGCTTCCCAGGGAAGTGGTTGAATCACATTCCCTGGAGGTATTTAAAATATGTTTAGCTGTGGCACTTAGGAATATGGTGCTTTTGGCAGTGTTAGGTTAACAGTTGGACTCAATGATCCTAAAGGTCTTTTCCAACAAAAACAATTCTGTTTCTTTGTTTCTAATAAAAATATTAATGTGTTTAGCTTTATAATATGATTTGTGTAGTCTGAGACCCTTTTACAGAAAACAACTTTCTCCTTACTCTTAGATGTTCATCACTTCCCCAACATTAGTTTCAGATATAACAGTAATCATCACTATTAGTCCTAGTAGCAGCTCTGACTTGCTTCTGAAAGCTACTCTTCAAATAACCATTCTTAATTTAAAAGGAATTCAATACCTCCTGTTTTCCCTACTTTTGTAGTCTCTGCTAAAACATTGAGCTATCACAGAAGACCTCAGTTGCTCAACACTCACAAAGAACAAATACAAAATACCTATACTTTAAGCTTCTAAAAGAACAAAATGGAAAAACAACAAATCGTTATTCATTGAGTTACACCATTTCCCTCCCATCAATAAACCTTTTGAGCAGATTTTGAGACTGAAGTATTCCCCAAATCCTGACCAGGATAAGATGATTAATGCAATTAATTGGGTAATTAGTGTCAGATTTGATATCTGGGAAAAGCTCTTCACTGTAAGGGTAGTCAAGTGCTGGAACAATATGCCTGAAGAATTGGTCATGGAGACCAAGTCTGAGAAATATCTTAGTGGTCCTCTACTGGACTCAATTCAGTGTTGGAATACCTAAAACATGACTCCAAGCTCGAGGTGCATCCTCAAAATGCCTCACATTAGACTGAGGATAATTCAGGAGCTGCTGTTTTGTTTCATGTGGAAGTTACCCAAGGTAAGTTGTTTTATCGCACTCAACACTGTTGATATAAACAGATATCCTGGAAAGACATGAACTGCCATCTGACTAATGTTTATTTAAATACTCTGTGGAAATAATAAAACTGATTTTGCTACATGAATCTTGTTCTACAGAGAGAATCATTCTACTTCTTTCTAGTCAATTCACACTGAATCCTGTCTCTTAAACTGTAATGTATAAGGCTTTATATCATCAACCTTTAGATAAAACATAATGCTATGAAAATGCTCTACAGATTTAGAATGTCATTTTTTACCACCATGTTTCTAAGGTCAAGAGTAATTTCCCCATAAATAAGCAAGTCATTTCATCCACAGATATCAGTCAGTTTAAATTATAGCTAGAGAAAAAGATTATGAATGTTGTTCCTATGAAAATTGGTGCCTTATTTACTATAGATTGTGTAATACTCATATAGTTTATTACTATTTGACTAAATAAGCTTTTCCTTAAAAGGAGATCTACTATGTGGAACTCTTTTAAAGGAAAAGTTAATGAACAGAATTAGGTGGAGAGCATAATTGTGGGAATAATTAAAAACTATGTACAATATTTTTGTTCTAAACCACATTGCCAACCTAAAAGAGATAACTGTAGATGAAAAATGCATACATGCACAATTCTATATTGAGTGTAGTTACTTATATGTACCAGAGTACACTTTATGGAGGTCATTTAACTGTTAATTCCAAATTATCTCACCTGCACTATTTTGTGAACATACATTTTTCAGATGTGATCCTATCTTCTAGTTTTTCAGGGTTTTACAACAGACAGAACTTAATTTGCATTGTCTTTTCTGAGAACTCAATTTTCCTGAGTTAGACTACTAACATAGCCTTCTCATTGCAACTTATCACATTTGATTTCATATATTGGTTTGGCTTTCACATGAAATAAACGTCATATTCTTATGGTATTGACATGAGGAATGAGAGAGCAGAAAAAAGAATCACCTCACAATAGCAGAAAGTTGCCTAAAGGAGCCAGTAATAACTTCAGCCTCTCAGCTCTACGCTGTTTACTGAATTATATGCAGTAAGACATGATATTACTGTGACTATACCTGTGTTTTAGAGAATAATGGAGTATGCATGAAATCTCTATATCAGTTGGATAAAATCAGAAGCAGCACTATCTGTAATCTAAGCATTACCGTCATCTTCTTAGAATTTGTTTTCCTTTTCTTTCTGAATACAATGATAAAAACTCCCTTAATATTTTCAAATGAAAAACATTCCCAGTGTTTGATAAATCACAGCAGACATCCACCCATTTCCATTCAGAAGCCACCAAGCTAAATAGGTTTCAATGGAGGTACTACACAAAGCAAACTCTTCTAAACAAAACTCCCAGTGAACTATCTATCCCAAAGATCAACAGAATCTCACCTCTAGGTTCATGGAAATGATTTATCATGGCAGGTAGAGGTCTATAATACATGATAACAGAAGTTAGCCTGAGGGCCTTTGGCTACAAAAGCAAAAGTTCACATCTCAGGCTCCCTACAAGTCCTGTGGGATAGCAGAGAGAAATTTGAATCAGAATCACAGAATTATAAGGGTTGGAAGGGACCTCAAAAGATCATATAGTCCAAGCCCCCTGCCAGAGCAGGGGGACCAGAATAATCTAATGTTCACTGTAGTTAAGGCAATATAATTTCTAGTCTCACTTTCTAAAAATATTGGATGTACAAATACCTCAAAACCCTATTTTTTACCTCATTTAACAAAACCAATTTTTGACTAAAAATTGTTGGCCAACCTACCTAGGAATAAGAAAAAAAGTAGAAACTAATCACAAACAAAAATTAAACGTCAGTACATTATTATGCAGTGTAGGACACCATTTTTATTTAAGAATGGGGGTAAGACTCCTCAAAATCTGCTGGGGTTTTATTCATCCACTATTTCTGAAAATCACAAACTAGACATATGTCAGAAAATTGCAATAAGCTAAAGCAAAACCTTGTGTCTTCAGTTACCTTTCTCAGCATGTGTGTATTTACAAGCATTTAGAAAATATGAGAACAGCCATAACCCCATCCATGCATTCCAATATTTAGTACTGAAGTGAAATTTAATTTCATTTAAAAAATTTGAAAGGACTGCATTTCTAAAAAAAAATCTTTCATTACATTTTTGAGCCCCTGCAAACATGCATGAGAAGTAGCAGCAGTAAGTTCCACAGCTTTAGATAGAAGTAAAACAAAGATAGTAACTTCTGTCACCTAGTCTGAACTTCCCACCTCCAACTTCTATTTGATTTCCTTCTTCTTTCAGAAAAGTCAGTGAACACTTGTTTGTGCATCATGCCTCCCATGATACTTCTGACATATGTCATTTTTTATGCCTACATCATCCACATATCATATATCTTCGCCAAGTCTCATATCCTTTTCTCAGCTGAAAAGTAGCACTCTGTCTAATGAACTTCAGACAAGAAGTATTGAAGTACCACAGAACTGCATCTTTCCCATATCTAGAAAATAGACTCCAGAAATAGCATTCTGGTAATCTCATTAAAGATACACTTACAAAACCTAATCAGCTTTCATGTTTGGAACCTTAATGTTAATCTTTGACATCCACAGCCTCTGCTGTGCTTACAAATTTCTCATCAAAGAGGTGTTCCTCTATGAAGAGTGTAAGATGACTCATATAAAGTTTCAGGAGAGTAGTAATTCAGAACAAGGTGTGGGAAACTTTGGTCTACAACTGTTGTGACCTGTTCTATGTAGGAACCAAATTGGAATAAGTAGTATGGTGTGTGACCATGGAGACTGGTGCTGTAACACCAGTCACCTGAAGGCAGCATCAGACAATGTTACTAATGAAAAAATCATTCTTAATTTCAAAAAAATTCACCTGGGTCAAAACCAACATCTCTTTTTCTTGATAAACGTTCCTACATTTGTTTGGAGAAGTTATCTCTATCACACAAAACGGGGCATAATTTGAAGAATTATCTGTGAATCTATTTGTAGATTCAGGACTGGAATATGACTCTGTAAGGTTCACACATTTTATTTATTTGTTTGCTTCTTAGACAGGGCTATTTGCATGCTTCAGCCATTTCCATGCAAATGCTTTTATGGCTGGCTGGCTGCCTTTTCAGGGACCAAAAGGCTTTTTGTATCACTTCATTGTCTGGCTGCACATCCCAGTTCAGAAATCCATACATTCTATGAACCAGCAAAAAGAAAGAATTATTTTTTACTACTAATTATTATTCTTATAAGGATTATTATTATGGTCATAAAAACAAGTATTCTGAAATAGTTATTTCAAAATAAATCAATTAAAAAATCCTCCACAAGACAAAAGCCAAGGAATAAATTAATTAATCAGACTGTTAGTTTGCCCTGTTAATGATGAAAATCCATGACAATTGATTTGATATGAAAATTAATTTGAAATTCAAGGTTGCATCTACAAACTCAGATGCAGATTTGGCAAAATTAGAGAGTATTAAATCTTGGCACCCCAGAAGTCAGTGGAAGTTCTGAAGTCAATGAAAAAAATCTCCTGAATTTAATTAACTCAATATTTTACATGCAGAGAAGCCCCAAATTCCCATTTATATGCAGAGCTCATGCCTCTCTGCAGTGCACTGGGAAGGAGTGGAAACATGAAGTGTCCCATTTTATTTTCTCCTGATCTGGAGATTACAAGTGCTGGTAGACCACGTACTATCATGAGAGAATGGTGTAAAATTTGAGTGGATACTATTTGAAATTCAGAATGCTATAAATGATACTGAAGAAGGAGATTTTTCACCGTGGCCTAATTAAATGAAGTATCATACAAATCACCTGGAGTTTTTCCACTGTGTATATTTTGATTAGACAGTAATATGCCCCCTTGTGTGTACTGAGATCACTGAAATAGTACACGAGTCCAAGTCCTAGAGTACAAGTCCAATTCTAGACAGTTAGAACAAACCATATTGAAAATAAACCTGTAGCCACAGAGACCTCATATAGATTTGACAGTCCATACTCAGTATTTTTTTCCACTATCTGCAGAACAAATAATAGGGACTATGAAAAATAAAAATTAATGCATAAACTAATTTTTTTTGGGGGGGTCACAGTTAATTATAGTTTGTTTTGTTATATCTACTTCACCATGAATATACATAAGCCTAAATATCCCATTATGGTTTAATTATACAGCCATTAGAAGAAGAAAATTGCTAATGAAAGCAGCTATGAAAAATGTATATCATTTACAAAACCACATATAATATACTACAGATATTTTCAAATATCATAGTAAAAAGATGACTCTCTGAGGATTTCAGCATTGCATTTAATAGCTTTTATACATTATCAAACCTTTAATTATGTAGAATTATGAGGGAGCTGGAAATGGAAACCCATTTGTGTGCCATTTTAAATTATACATTGGGTTTATTATAGGATATGAGGTGGGCTGATTCCTTCACCTGAGCTGTTGCTTTACCATCTGGATGTTTTAGTCAAAAACTCTGAAAAAAAATTCAATAAGGCATGACATTAACCTTCAACATAAGCTTTTCACACTCTAGGCTTTTAACGTTGCAATAGGCAAAATGCACTATTGTCTTTAGTTTTTCCTATTAGCCATTACATTTAATTTAATGGCTGTTAATTTTTCTTTTCTTTTGACTTTTCCTTGTTTAGATATGATTATTATATTTTAATTTCTTATTATATGATGTACAGTATTCTTTGAGTTCAGGATTTGTCTTATTGGGCAGATTGAGAAGCTGAAGAAAGCCAGCACCATCCTGCAATTTGAATTACTGAAAATGTCTCTCTTGAAACACAGTTAAGCTGTATGTCTTGAATTTGCAACTGATCATGACTTTACTTAATTTAAAGGGATGGACAGATCCAATTGTTTATTTCCCACATCGTGTTTGCAAGAGCAAAAACTTCAGTACTACTGGAAATAGAGGGTTATATGGCTATCTGGTTCTAGCATACATATTCTGGCTTCATGCAGGGGAAAGAAGCTGAATCTTTCAATGTGTTCCTCTATCTAACTAACTGGTAGACCAGCATTTACAGGATCATGCTAGAGTACATTTTACCCTCAGTATAGACATGGTTTCAGAGACTTTGGAAAAAAATCCAAGACCGAAACCTTGCAAAAGGAAAGTCTTGGTTCTCTGATACTAAGAATCGTCATAGATGTCAAGTGAACAAAAGGCATAAAGTTCTCTCTGTGTCAGAAAACCAACAGTTCTGTTTTATCATACTTGTTAAAGAAAAAATTGGGGTTAGTCATAGAGTTTGAGCACAGGTGGGATTCAAACTAAAGTTTCGTGTTTGCCAGAATGCAATTGCAGACATCTGCTAACATGAGAAACATCTCCTCCAGATGTGCTTCTGAGACGTACTGGCAACTCCCAAAGTGCATGAAATTGAACCAGGCAGTGTTTCTTAAGTGTGTTCAAAATGTCTAACAGACCTTCCAGAGGTCATAAGCAAATATTGGGTTTTAGTTGTGATTAGGAGGGATATGACCAGAGCAGATAGAATTTTTCTGGAGCTTTCTAAGATGGCTTTAAGTATCTCATTGGCTTCATAGGTAAAAACTCTATGTCTGTAGTATTAAGAAACATATGAAAAGAGAATTTAAGAATCATATTTCAGTGTCCTCCTAGGTCTTTGGACGATTCTTCTAATCGCCTGCAGATGTCTGTCTGATCTAATCTCACTAGATGCCCTCTATTGTCAGGGTGTGCAAAGAGATATATCATTCATCTGTGTATATGGTTATTATGTGAGGTCATTGTATAGCTAATTTTCTTTACCTATGAGAATGTATTCAGCACAGGATTTTGTTCTGAATTATCTCTCTAAAATACGTAACTGAGGTCTAAAATACGTTAACAGCTGATCTTGAGAACATCTGTTGTCAGGGCTGGTAAAAATGCACAATGATAATGAAGGTCTATTTTCAGTAACTTACAGGGGAAATCTCTATTCCACAGAAAGTGAAAGCAAAGGAAGAGCTATGTCAGATGTTTATTATTGGAGCATTAGTGCAATAGGTCTGAAAAATTATCAGTGGCTACTGGTGGTTTTTCAGTTAAGTACTATTCTGTAATGTCACTTCATTGATCACACCTCTTTTGCTGTGCCTTTCCATGAGTATTTGCATGTTCAAACCACAGCACTTCATGGATACGTGAATCACTAATTCAGGAAAGGACATTTAATGTCTGTGCACACATTTCTGGGTTTGTAACAGCAAGCATTGGAAGGTACATGAACCACTGCGATTTATTTTGTTGCAAATGAGAAAATTCTCTTTGTCAGCAGGCTGTAAGTGAACTGAAAGTCACATCTTCTTTGTTTCGGGATACTTAGGGCTTCTGTATCCCACAGATATTTATTGGCAAAAGACAGTATAGTTTTCTCTTCATAGAGAAGTGGGCACATAACAACCTATGTATTAAAACAATCAAATAAACAAAAGAAGTTAAGAAATGATAAGCTTCACATGAAAGCAGTCAGCAGACACAAGCTGAAATTTGCTTTGATGACTTCTGTTGGTAAGAAATTGAAGTCCATATTTTAATTCTGTGTTATGACAAAAGCAGAGAAAGAGGAGGGCAAGTGTTCTGATACTCTGACATGAACCATTGAGATGGAGGGATAGGAAAAGAAAATTGGGTAAGAATTAAAAATATTTGTCCTATGCTATTTCACGAGTCTGAGGAAGAGAAAGCTGTTTAAGGAGGCAGAAAATTTAAGTCAGACAGAAAGGAAAATACAATGGTTTTAGTTATGCTGTAGCATAAAAAAATGAAAACAGTTCACAATAAGTTAAGAAGCAGAGAAGATGGCAAAATGTTTTGCCTGATACTCTATTTTGTGAAAGTATACATATAAAACAACCAAGTAGCCAAGGTGAAAATTTATTTTTTATTTCACAATGAAGCATAGTTGGTGTATGGATTTAATTATTTCTTATATCTTTTTCCTACTGATTAAATAATTGAAAACTTATAGCTGTACTTATTTCCAATAGTGAATTACAGTGAACAATAATCAATCCGCTTACAGAGATCTGTAAAATGGGATCCAAGAACTAAACTGCCTCTAAACATTCAATTACCCACCTGTCTTTAATGTATTCTGAATTATTATTACTCTCTAACGTAAGTGACCATTTTGAAGTGGTCTAAGCAACTGATTCCAGAGATCATAATGGACATGATCATGTATAAAATCAGTTTTTTTCCTTTTTTTTTTTGACCTTATTGGTGGTTCAGGAATATAATATAAATATCAAACAAACTGTATTAATTGTACAAGATTTTTTTTCTATTCCACAATTGTTTCCATCACCTCAGGGAAATATGTGCTTACCTGTAAGATTTTATAAGTTACATTAAAATGGAAGCTATGCCGTGAAATTCACAGTTTTTCACACAAATGCATACCAAGGAGCCATTTATTCCTATTTACCTAATAAATCACTGGCTTTTTAACATAGAGAACTACTAGGAAATAGATGTGCTCATATACATGTGTGTATATTTTTACATTAATTCTGAATATATCGAGTTCTTCCTCCTGTAGCATGCCTGAAGGAGGAAAAAAAAAAGAAAAGTAATAGTTAATAGAATGGAAATTCCAAATTACATCTTTTTTATCATGAGCAACAATCCTGAAAGCATTTAAGAATGAAGTGGGTTACATGTCTGAAATAGGATATAATATCACATTAACTAAAGCACACTAGGATCCCAAACACTATTTTCAGACTTACCCAGTGCAGAGGTAAGAGGAAATTCATACTCAGGCCTGTGGCATTTTATACCATTGCTGGATTCTATTTCCTGCCCATATAGAAGCCCTACTTTGGCAAATGATTTTTCCAAGCAGGCCAAATATCAGCTTTCACTTATTTCTACTGGACTTTCAGGACTATTGGCACTGGCCTTCTCCAATCTTCCACCTGGTCTCAAATGCTGCCTTAATTTTTTTTAACGCTTCTTGCAGTTCCAATTTTCTTTCACTTTTTCTGTACATGCTCCATCAACTTTAATTAAAATCTTAATAGGTGCATTTAGCTGTAAAGTTGTACTACAGTTTTATTTACATGCAAAATATACAAACCCTTCAGTAAGGTTATATGGGTCTTCCCGCCCCCTGCACTTTTTTTTACCATACTCCACTGGTTTGTCTTTGGTTTATTTGAGCTCAGCTGATGGCTCATGTGGCAATTCCACTAGGATTGATTTTGGGTTTTTTTTCTATGTTGGTAGATCCATGGTAACAGGTGGGGACATTGAGAATGAATTGTGAATTGACGTGTCCTGTCTTCTTTTAGTAGTACATGTCTTTAATTGAAATTTCCTCTACAGGTACAAGGGTGATATTATTCCCATAATGCATGCAACCTGTCACCTGAGGTCTTCTCTTGACTTTAATGGTAATATCTTCTTCCCACTAACCAGGCCCTTGTTCTCTTAGATTACAAAATCAATTTGAAACCTTAACTCTCATCTTTTTGATCAAAGGAACTTTATTAGGACTACAGACCATGGAAAAACTCATAGAGCACTCTTTAATCAATATACTGCATCAGAGATGCCCTAATGATAGAATTTTCCAGTGGACTTCGTATATGCTAATCATTTTCTGATGAGGATGCTACCCTCATTATTATTTACAAGTATGAAAGCAGACCTAGACCAAGCTGAATTGCAATTGTTTTGGTTTTAAACCTGATGCTGATGTCCAATCATTCAAACTCATTAGGATCCTGTTATACTAAAAGTCTTGCTGTGGCCAAAATGGAGCACAAAATGCATATGGAGCTTTGAATCTATTGTTAGTCCAATTAGGGTTTTAACAGTCTATCTAATCCAAATTATTTAATTACGTACATAATTACAGGACAGTCTAATTATTAATGCAGTTTAAATTGTGATACAGAGACCTTCTTCATCTATACTGCCCCTTTACTCTGACGGTGTGATCAGTTTTCCAGTGTCTCTTGTTATCATTATAAACTAAAACACAATTCCTCATTCATTACCTTATGGCTAAATAATTGTTACTACAGAGAAATACCACCAAGTCAGAGCAAGCTAAGGTGAGCTCAAACAAGTCAATCATAGAATTATAGAATATCCTGAGTTGGAATGGATTCATAAGGATCACTGAGTACAATTCTTGGCTCCACATAGGCCCAGCCAAGTCAGAGCATGTGACTGAGTGCATCATCCAGATGCTTCTTGAATTCAGTCAAACTCAGTGCTGTAACCACGTGTTCTGAGATCCTGCACTGTCAGCTTTATACAAAGCTTGAGATCCTTTTTTTACCATTAACAGTAAAAAATGTGTGTTTGATGGTCTATGATCCTCATCAACTTCTTAATTTGTTTCTTGTCAGACACTAATTTATGGCTAGCTGAGTTCAAACAACCTCCTAGTAACACCAGAAGATGTGGACAACTAACTGGACGTTTCTGAGCAACTGGTACAGCTAACAAGGTAAGTATGTTCCTACATCCTGTTGGCTTCTTATAGCCATTGACAACAGAAAAATACAAAATAGTCCAGATCTTGTATGGAGATATATATGACATCACTGCAAACATTGCCTACAGATACTCAGCGATGCTTAGTGTATGTGTCACAGTGACATTGACTAAATTTAAACATCTTAAATAGGTCAGATGACTACTCTAAAAATTCCTGTTTCTCTCACATGACAATATAGAGAACTGAACAGCTTAGCTGTAGAAATCCACATTGTGGATGTAGGGCCTAAAATGTGATGAGTCCCTCACTAACCTCTAATTCTAGCCTTCTTTTTGCTAGAGCTTATACTCTGTTTCTGATTGCAATTTAATATCCCTCAACAACATGCTGCATCAAAAAGAAACAGCTGGCTATAGGCAAACAAGTCAGTCCTTGTATTTCTTTGATTGCTCCTGAAAGTCTTTCAGTCTGTAAGTAAAAAAAAAAAAACAACCCAAAAAAACCCCCAAGCTTCCCCAAAACCCAGAAAAGATTTAGAGAAAAATAAAAGCAGAAGTCTGTTTTATCCCATGCACAGCAAGTAAATATGCTGTCATTGCTGGTTGTTTACAGAACTGGATATTTGCAATATTCATCCCTGGATGCAGTTTTAATTTTCCTGGGAGACAGCTGATTGTGCACGTATGCACACCCATACACACAGAGACAGAACACCCATAAAATATTTTCATATTTTCTACCCATGGTATCATTTATCTTAATAGTTGTTAGTGCTGCAGTTTCCACTTTAACAATAATCATGACACATTTGTTACTTGATTTATTTGAATAGCACTGTCAAACACTGCATAAACAATACTGTTCTGGGACCTGGCCAAAACTTTCAAATTGCATTTTAATATTTATGTGCTTTCAGACTCTGGGAGAAAAAATACCGATGCTAGCATGTGATTTGAACTGCTATAACACCAAAGCCAGAATAGGTATGCTTTTTCTTATAGCTTCTGTAATTTATCATGATATTTCTCTGGCTGATCACAAGCAAAAAGAACATTAGTTTGTATTTTTAACAACTGGCAATTACTGAAATAATATTTAGTTGGAATTAAAGGATACTTGCAGCTTCCAGGATTGGCTTTCTAAATGGCTGTTGATCATCTATATGACTTCACAGCATTGAATATCACTGTTAATGCCTGAAAGCAACATGAACAGAGACAGCATGATTTTTGAAGTTTGTTTCTGAAACATAATACCTCTCTTTGAGTCTTTACTTTCTATTTTCCACTTAGCATCATCCATTAAACAAGAAATGTTCTTTATAACCATGAGCTGGTCATAAATTATCATTAGAACCACTATGTTTATTAGTGGTACGGTTTTGATTAGCTGTCTCTAAGTGCCACACGCTTCTTTGCAGCTAAGTCACACCGTCTGAATTACAATCGCTGCAGGATATATGCTATAGGAGCATTCTGCCTATTAGTTTCTTCCTGCTAATGATAGATAATAAGGACAGACACAGTGGGGTTTTTTCGCCTCTTCCATTGCTCCATGAGAGTTCAGAAATGAGCCACTTAAACCACATCTTCCTGTAGGTGAGGTTGGGCTTTTACTGGCGGTGTTTAAAAGCTTCTCTTTATCAGTGACCATCTGGATCCGAACGTGTTATGTTCAATTGTAAGTTAAATTATATCCCTGTGTCTATCATACACTTCGTGTGGGTTCTTAATATGACAAACCAGCAATAATAGTAATAACATCATCCTTTGGAATAATAATGATAGTTTTATGAAGAGATTGTACAGGGCTCGGTCCCTTTGTCTATTAAGTAAAATAATGAGCTGTGAGGTTTTGGAGCTTGCAGAGAAATGGATCCTCTTATCTGAAACATGCCCTGCTTGCATGGTGGGGGCAGTGGGATGGATCCCAGTTGCCCTAATGGCCCGAGGAGCCGCTGAAGTCCATGGTACCCTTTCCCCAGGGAGCCCCACTTCTACTTTACTTCCACACCTTATGGAATAAGAACAAGGTCATACTGGTCTCCAGACACCACCCATTTCTAATCTTTCACTGCTTATTGCCTTGAAAGAGCCCACTCTGTTCAGTCTAGAAATGTTTAGCTGAGTTTTGTGTGACTAAGGAGTAAAATAGGATTTCAGCAAAGTATTCCACTGATTATTTTTCTGTTTCTGTATTCAGAGGTACTCCTCTAATTCAGATAGAAAAGTCAGTGAGAGCAACACTAATGGTATATCAAATGTACATATCCATATTTGTCCTTTAACTTCTGCAGCCTTAGTATTGCACACCAGCTGGCACATTACCCCAGTTGCTAATTTGTCATGAGAGGCATTATTGTCACTCTCGTCATCTTGAGTGTCTTACCTAATCAGATTGGTGTCTACTGGGACAAAATATCTTATGTCATGTGATATACAGCAAATTTATCTCTTCCTTTTGTGTTCTGGAAGTATTCATTTTATGCATTCTCCACCAGCTTCGACTTATTTTCACAAGTTGTTAAACTGTTACTTGAGTGATATGAAAACTTATTCCTTCCTCCCTACCTCCACAGAACCACACAAATTTGTGGAAGGAAAGTGAATCTATTTTCAAGGCTTCTGCATTTGTTGATTTTTTTTAATTGTGATTCTGACAATTAAGAAACCAAAGCATTTGGAATCATGTAATTATGCAGTTAAAAGAAAAACTTGAAAATGTGATTCTTCAGATTCCAAGAAACTGGAAAACAAACTGTGAAAGAAAGACCAGAATTTAATTTTTAAGTTTCATGCATTTTTTTCAGGGTCTGCCTCCTGCCTGAAATAGCACTTTTTCAGTTCTATATCTCCTTTCTCTATAAGTTCCAACAACTGAGTCAAAATAATGTAGTTGATAAATCAAAGTAGAAATGCCACAGATGATGACAGAACTGGATTCGAAAACAAGTATCACGACACTAAGCATAGCATACATATGGTTAATAAAAGAATTTACTTTATAGTCTTAAGGGCCAAAGCCTAATTAGGATATTTCTTGGCCGGTATTTTTGGTTTAAACTTCTTTCAGGAGAATGGGACATTGGAGCCTGAATTACCTCTTAATAAACTCCAGGAAAAAAATAATTATTGAGGGAATTGTCTTAGTAAAATTTTAGGAAATGGATCAAATGATTCATTCACAGAACTGTCAGATCTCAAGTATAATATCTGGAAAGTAAACCTTTTTCCAAAGTTCTAAGCATCTCACCTTAGAATTGTGCTAAGCAGGGAAGGTGGCAAAGGCTCTAAAGGGAGTGATGTTCAGATTCAGGATTCCTGCAGCTGTGAATTCTGTTTGGTTGTATATTTTTTAATTGCCTTACCTCTTTGTCTGTCCCTGGGTGTACTTTCTTTGTGTTTCCTTCTCCTGACAAACTCATACATCGAAGAGCTTAACCAGTGAAGCCTGGGAGAAGTTAATGAATGTTTTTCTTCACAGTACCCCTCTCTAGAAACTTGCAGGAATACATAATAGGCTTCCTTGCTTTCCAGAGAGACTGTTTTTTGAACTGGACAGGATCTATGGAAACTCTTCTCTCATCTTTCCCTGAAAGACATAGGGAGGGAGTGCTTGAATGATCCTCTTTCTACAATTAATTAGTCTGAGCTGTGTTTGCTGTTTAAGTTCTTGCTAAAATTGATGCTCTCATGTTTCTGTGTTAAGGGACAATATGTATTGTTCAATATTCTTGTTATTACAGACTTGGAATAGAGCTGACATTTTCTATTCACAGCAGTTAATCCACCTGTGAGTATGAACATCTAATCCTTTTAAAGATTTTCCCTTTGTATATGTTAATCTGTGCATTTTCTTATGAAAAACCACTAATTTTTCTTTACACTGTAATTAAAAAAAAAGGTGGTTATATTTTATCATTCACTTTATCATTTACTTTATCATACAGTGTCTTATTATCTTTAATCATCATTTTATACCTTTTCATCCTGTTTCCTCTGGTGTATTTCAGGCATCATGTAGTTAAAAGAAATAACAGAAAGGACTTTAACACAGCAAAAAGATTTATTCTAACCTGGCTTTTCTAAAGTTTTATGGCATCATTTCATTTATTTGTATTTTGAATTCTAAACACTACACTCAAATAATGCTTTTACATTTGGGGATGAGTCCAGAGTTAAAAAAATAAATATAAAAAATTGATCTTTATATCTGCAGAAAGTTCTTGACAATACAAGGCAACATAAGCCAATTAAAATTTATTTCTTAGAGGCTAGAGACTTAAGTCTCAGTTTATATACAGAATGCCCCTAATGTCATTTGCTTTTTTTCATAAATAATGTTTCAGCTAAGTTAAGCTGCTTTTTTGGGTGGGGAAAGCATTACCTCTGTGGTGGTGTGTCCTATTACTCTGGAAATAGTAATCAAGATGAGATTGATTAAGAACAGAAATAGTAATAAAATAAAATTTAAAAACCTTCCTCCTGGAAGATTCAACGTGCCAGCCACTCTGAATTGGGATTAAACTTCCATGTCAAGGTTGCACAGTGCTATTAAAAGAGAGGGAGAAAGACCCATACCAGTTAACATTTTCTTCCTTTTGAGTGTTTTTCCACCTTTTGTTGTTTACAAAGAAAGCCAAGAGCGATCAGATGATCAGGGTACAAGCCTGAAGCTAAATGGGATTACTCCAGACCACAGTTCTGAAAACTTTTGCTGTTTTCTTCTAAATGAGCAAACAGACCTATTAGGATATTTGGAGAGACTCTTGAATCTTAAGGTTGCAACGGCCTGTAGGGAGCCTTCTGATCTGACATCCTGCAGACCCTCCATGAGGTTAATGGGGTAAACTGACAGTAGCTGGTAATATACATACAAGAACAGAAAGGCCTCGTGGCAGCTCTGTTACAGACACGTGAGTACTGAATGCTTCACAACTATTTTTGAAACACATACTTGCAATTCTTCATCAGAGAAAATGAGGTAACATAGCAGCCTCTTCCCCCATCAGCCTGTCCCCAGCAGACACTAGGTGAAATGCCTGAGAACACTTGACAAATACAAATTTCTATATACTCTGGTACTTGTTTGTTTCCATTATCTCAGGAAACAGCAACAACAGTACTGAGGTAAGGACTGACAGTTACCCTGGAGAAAGAATAACAACTAACTCTGCTTCCAGCCAGCATCTGAGACAGGAAGAAAATCATTGTGAAGTTTGTTATTTTTCTCATTAGCCTGTGCAATATGCCTGTGACTAGATTGTGCAAAGAAGCGTTTTACAGCCCTAGCTTACTGTTGCACTGAATCAGGGTAGCTGGACACCATGCAGATTGCTTAAAGATTTAAAAAAAAAGAAAAATTAAAAAAATCCAAATTTCAGTGCATCTTCAACTCTACATGAATTGAAAATTGATCTCTCTCCTTTTAGCCCAAGACAACCATGTGTACTCTACCCTTCCAAAGTAAAGTAATTATAAATATGCTTAGGAAGGATTTGAGGATTTTCCCTTGCTCCTACTCTGTAACTACTATCTGTTACTGACTTGGAAGGTGAGAGGTATTACACTCTGAGGGAAGAGTGAACGTCTGAGGTTTGAGCAACCTGGACCACACATGCCTTTCTTTTCCCTGTATCACACACCTGAATTCCAGATATATGAGAGATGTATTTTAAACTAATTTGTACTTAAGAGGAAGGGTCACTTTGAAAGACAAAAGCTGTTCTGTGAAAATTTTTTCTTGGATTCAACTGCTTTGGATGGGTGGATGAGATTAGGAAAAAATAGTGTATCATGGATTATAACTCAGAACCAGTCTCCCATAGCATCTTAGACAATGCCATTGCTTAGCAAAACTTCAGTTCATTAAGTTAATAACCTTACATACAAGACCTGCTCATGATCAAAAAGAACAAAATAAAAAATATTGAGCTGATGTAGTTTTTTTTAATTTAATTTGATAGTGAAAACCAAAATGAGATTTCAGCTTAAATTAAAATACAGAAGCACAGAATGTGTTTTTTTAATTCCTCTAACCGACAAAACACTCTGAAAAATTCTAAAAATTTGCAATCCTAAAGTAGTATTTTTCTTTTCCTTTTTTTCTTTTCCATTTTCAGGTCTTTTTTCCTTTCTCAGAATATAACAGTTTCAATCAAATGTGGCCTGCAACACATGCACATTCACATTCAGAAAGGCAAGTTGGAAAAGTTGGAATAAAATATTTCCCTGATGATTTTTTCCCTTCACAATTGTTTCATAGAATCACAGAACTGTAGGGGTTGGAAGGGACCTCCAGAGCTCATGGGGTCCAACCCCCTGCCAAAGCAGCTCCCCAGCTCATATTGCACAGGGCGGCGTCCAGACGGGGCTGGAATCTCTCCAGAGATGGAGACTCCACACCCCTTGGGCAGCCTGTCCCAGGGCTCCCTCACCCTCACTGGGGAAAAGTTCTTCCCCATGTTGGTGTGGAACTTCCTGTGCTCCAACTTGCAGCCATTGCCCCTTGTCCTGTCCCCACAGACACTGAAAAGGGGCTGCCCATTTCCCCTGCATCTCATACATATTGTTTGTAACAATAGTGAATGAATTACATATTAACTTACAGATTGTTTTTGATTTCTCCTTCCCAAAAATATGTATTTACAGAATAAAGTGAACAAAAATCCTTGTTAATCTCTAGGCTATAGTCACTGTGTGCAAATCAAAAACTGTAAGACAACTCTTTCAATATCTGTCCTTATGTGTAGATCCTGCCTTTCTACTTCACTCATCTCTAAGTATTCCTAGAATATTTTGAACCTGACCAATATCCTTATTATAGAATACATATATACACAGATATATAAAGAGTATTTATGAACCAGTCTTTCCATACGAACACCTGCTACTATCACAAAATTGTACTAAATGGCCATTTTAAATAAAATGAAGCTTTAAGCTTTGTTTCAGTGTCTTTTTTTTTTGGTTTGTTTTAAATATCAGAAACCTTTTCCAAGGGTTTTTTTATGTTTTGACATATTTCCTTTTTAAGATCTTAAAAAGATTTAGTTTAATCTTGTTTTTTAACTTTCAGTGGAAACAGAAAAAGTGATATTAGCATAAAAATACACAGGGGGATATAAATGGCCTTTGATGTCAAACTTTAGTGATCCTTCATTTTCGTAGAGTTAGATCTTTTCATTTACAATGATATTCCCTGAAGAAAGACACTATGGAATGAATTAAGAAGTTGCTTCAATTACTTTATTCATTCATTAGGAATAAAATTTTGGGCCAGCAGGAGTAACTGAAATACTAAAAGAGGAATTTCAAAGAAGAAGGATTCTTTTGTAATATACTCCATATGTTAGAATAGTTTTACGAAGTAGATGACCAGATTACTAAAGGGAAATATTGAAATAGTGCAGAAAAGTGTGTTACTTATAAATAAATCAAGTTGGTGTACATATTTGCTTACTTTTTTAGAATACTGAGAATAGTATTTATGAGTTTATGAGGTTAAAGCTAAAAAGCTGATTAAAGTCTTGAAGCCATCAAGCAGTCGAAGTTTGAATCATAAGAATAAGGAAACATGAAAAAACAACATAATCCCCCCCAACATTTCCAGTAACATATTTAATTGAGAAAAAGTATATTCAAAAAAATCTACACTAAAATTTATTAAAACTGTTTCATAAAAATAATTGTATATTAGTTATTAATCAGCATCTTTATATCTAGTCAGTTACTTAATTCTAGTTACAATGAACAAATGATAGAATTAAAATTATGTTCCAATTAGATGCTCACATTTCAGTTGAAAAAAATGGTGTGATATTAACTTACTTGATAACATATTTTCCATCATTAAAAGAAAATTAACAAATATTCTGACCATATTTATCCATAAGTAACAATTAGTTACCCAAAACTGAACAGCAAGCAAAGCCTGAAAACATTCACTTATTGACAGTACTGCTGTCCTAAGGACTCAAGGAATATTAAACAATATTCTTCCAAACAAGTAGCTATTTCAGAGTTATACAATTCATTCTTCTTTTGTCCTGTTTATTTTGCCACAATATGGTTTCAGTTTTCAAGAGAGAGTCCTGATTGCTGATGAAAGTTACAGAATAATTCTACAAGGCCTCAAGTCTGATAAATAATCTTATAATACTTTGAAAATAATCCAAAATTGATAAACTTTACTTGCACTTATTGTCTCAATTAAGTGACAGGGAACCAGAAACACAGTTCATTCCCTGGCTTCATACAATTGTTTTGAGAAAAAATAAAAATCTGTATTAGGTGTTTAAAATGGATGCAGAAGGGGTTTGTATGTCAACACAGATATCTGCTTGGTCTGCTGTTGCTCATCCTATAGATCCATTGTTGTGTTTGCTAAGTCCTGTGTGGCCCATAGGATAACCTAGAGCATACCAAATGGCAGTAGACCCACATCTTTAGGCAAATGAATCTTGTCATAGCTAATTTCAATCAGCTGAGTCATTTTCCATGTTCAGTTGACTGCATTGGCTGCGATGCTCTTGAATAGAAGACAGTCTTTATATGCATGCAGACATCTAAATTTGAATGTCTTAATCATTAGCAAACTCTAATCTCTGAGTTATTTTTTACTATAAAAATAACATAAAACAAATTCTTAAATGTTTATAAGATTAACAGACAGTACATTAATGTAGGAAAAAAATCAATTAATAAATTTTATAATAGTTAAAGGAGATATACCAAACCATATGTATCTGAAAAATTCCTAATATAATCAAGATCCCTTCACATAAATATGCTTCAACCAATGTCATGCATTCCACACCATACTGAATAGTTTCTGGAAGGCTTACAGACTTCAGCAAATTTGGGGGTGTTTTGGTCATTCTTTAAATATTGTCTAAAGGGAGAAGGCTTAAGGGTAGCCTTCTTCCAGAGACTGAATAATAATTTTACACCTTTAAATACCAAATTTACCTAACTCACAAATATGAATGATATAATTTTGATTTTCTTTTGACTTGGAGTGAAAGTTCAAGAGAATCCCTAACTGGCAGGAGTAGGCTATTATAATGACAGGGAGCAAATAGAAACAGAATATGAGAGAAAAAAAAATGTTGGTATATTTGAGATCAAGAAGGGGGGGGGGGGAAAGAACTTAAAATACCAAAGCTTTTATTGGCATTTAAAAGCCTGTTTCATTTTGGTTAGGAATATCAACTGGGTCTAGTAGTATTGAAGGCACAAGAATGGGATGGGGTGAAAACCAGCATAAATTTACACCTAAGAGCATGTGAAGTGGTTGTTTGATATTTGGGAACATAATCGTAGAACCATAGAATGTGTTAGGTTGGAAGGGACCTTTAAAGGTCATCTAGTCCAAGCCCCCTTCAGTAAGCAGGGACATCTTCATTAGATCAGGTCACTCAAAACCCCATCAAGCCTGACCTTGAATATCACCAGGGATGAGGCCTCCACTAAGTCTCTGGGCAACCTGTTCCATTGATCTACCACCTTCATACTGAAGATTTTTTTCCTAATATCCAACCTAAATCTCCCCTTTTCAAGTTTAAAACCATTAATACTCATCTTATTGTTACATACCCTCTTGAACAGTTCTTCCCAGCTTTCTTATAGTATCAAAATGATTAACTGTGGTGACACCCCAAGTTACACTGACATAATCATATAGAAATGCAGAGGAGATTGTTGTAGGCATGGCAGTGAGACATCAGCAGAAAAGACACTTATACCTGTACAATAAACAGGCTTCTTCCTCTCTTGGCATGTCCTCCCAAACACTCTCTAAGCCAAGCAACTGGCAAGGAGCATTCACTACAGATGGATCAGCAGTAGCTCATATAATACTGTACAGCTGAATCCATCTGGCATGTAAGTGTCTGATACGGTGTTTGTTAGCTGCTTACCAGATTTTTCCCCTGCTTTACATAAAAGGGTTTTTCATGTCCACTAGCCATATCCTATAAACTTTTTTTGTAGCCGAGAGGGCATTTGAGCAAACTGCTCCCATGCTGCTTCCTCTTCCCTCACCATCCTGCTTCTGAGTCACTTTCAGATGCTCTTGAACATTATCTCCACTGTAAATGGATGGCAGATTGTTTGGGCTGTGATTAAATTAGGCAGGCACAGGTGGCATCACCTATTGTAAGTTTGTCAATTTTTATATCTACTGCAGCAGCTGCTCTTCTTTATCTTTTAATAACTCAGCAAAGATGAGAGGGAAGGATGCTGAGCCCATGAGGAGAATGACATGAAAAAAGTCCCATCGGTTTCAGAGAGTCAGGATGTTGCCCATGCCAATGTTCAGTGACAGGTATCTTTCTCCCCTGGTCTCCATGAGAAGATTTTGGGAAGAAAGGACATTAAATCAGCAGCAGGGAAGAAATGTTCTATGTTGTTTGCTTTGCCCTTTAATTTAGATTTGCTTAATGACCTATGAAAATTCGCAGAGCTCTATAACACATTGTGCTGTTTTAGGGAAGACACAGTCTCTTAGATACCGTAATATCCAGTGGTTTGGAAGAAATAATCCTTAGATTTCAGCACTATTTTTGTTAACACAAAAAATTAATTAGCTCCAGTTCTTACTCTAGTCTTTCCACGGCATCATATCAATACATCATATATTACATTTCTGACATTTTGGTAGCATTAGTTCTTTTTGTTTAAATTATCAGCATTCTAGCTTCATTTATGCTTAAAAAGTTACTGCTACTTATAAACATTATACCAGTTACTATCAGACTGTAAAGAGTGTATTAATATGTATATTTTGTAAACCTTCCTCCATAACAGGACTCTCACTACTCAGTAAAGATCTCATTCTTTACAGTGCTTTGTTATTGAGTTGTTATTTGCTGGTCCTGTCAAAATCATGACATTTTCATTCTAGATTACGATAATAAATCACATACTTTTCATTTCCATTTCTGCTTCCTATTACAAATAACACAGTTGGCTCCTTTTTGACCCTTACACATATTTTCATTGCACAAAAGCTGTAATGTGCATGCTTTTTTAAATTCAGATACAAGTTTGATAGAATAATATGAGTCAATGGTACTGCATAGCAGTATGATTCATAGAGCAAACTTATTACTTATTCATTAATTACTGCAAAATGTTTGGAAACCTTCTGAGAATTTTTCAGCATTGCAAAGAGATACTGCAGAACTGAGGAAGGACCTACATATCTCAGGTCTCATTGGTTTCTTCCAGTTATATCAACTGGTTTAATAAAAGATGTTAATGCTCACCATAAATATCTCTATTATTTGAAAATGGTTGGAATTGACACTTTATTCTTAGTACTTTTGGAACAAGGGATTATCCAAGCAGCTAGTTTGAGACAATATGGAAAACATGAACTAAAATGAAATTTCAAATATTTTACTGTGGATAAAAGGTGAGGAATAATGGCAAGGAACTGGCCATGGAAAACCAGAGAATTATTGCCATTAAGACTCGTAGCACAATTTATCTAAGCAAAATGCCTCAGCAGAGGATATAGAAAGAATTAATTGGGATTTCATTCTTGTGTTCAGTGCCAGATAGGAATTCTAGAAAATACAGTGTGGAAAGGATTTCAAGGATTAACTCTGCCATGATCATAGTGTGGTTGTATTCACAAGGGTATGATATGCACCTCTGGCAAGAACAGAAAGACGATTTTGATTAATTCAGCTGGCAAATGTGGGAGAAAACTGTATTTGGGCAAATTCTATTTGGCTTGTTCGTTTAGAACCTGGCTCTAAATGTGTCTTAACTACAACAGGTAAATGCTTTGGTGGTGTCTTCAAACTGAATTTGAGGCACTTTTCTACCCGAAGTATTTGATTATAAAATTGTGACGTTGTATTTGTAAATTCACTTTGAATTGCTGTGTATCTTTTCAAGAAACTCAAGTGAAAATGACTTGCTAGACATCAGGTTACTTTTCATCAATCATTTAAAAAGACCAGTAGTATTAGCCAGGAATATGAAAATGCACACAAAATCCAGAGAACTGGGGCTGAACTCTCTCTCTCTCTCTCATTGACTCTTATTGACTCCTAGTGAGATTACTAGAGAATAAAGAGGAATTTATCTTTCATGAAGAACAACACCTATTATTGAAGCATATACTTTAGCTTTCAAACACATAAAAATTATGTTTTTACTATTATAATTTGTTTGGGTTTTTTTTTTCTGGTGGGAAAATTCTGTCAAGAAAAATCTATTAATTAAAACCAAGTTGACAATTGATACTTTTTCTCACTGTATGGTTGTTATGTCTCAAAGTTTGTCGAAATTCACATACAGATACAACTATTATTGCGGAGACAACAGTGACAAACACAAGAATAGTGTAACAGAGCAAACTTTTAAAGATAAAATGTCAGATTAAAAAGGGAAAAGTATTTTACTTGAGGTTTGTAAAGGGTTGGAGCATTTGATGTTTATTTCTTGTATTAATATTTATTATTATTGCTGCTGCTGTTCTTTTTATTTCAAGATAAGCTTCTTTTGGTGGGGAAATTCTGAGATTAGTTATAATCTCTGTAAAGAAATCCCACTGCTTCTAAGCAGTAATTTACTTCTCACCTCTGCAAACTAAATAGGGCGTTTTGTCTCCATCACAAGCAAAAAAGTAGTTTTCCAAACTTCCACTAGATAAAGTGTAGGAATCTGCATATAAATCCAACACATCCACCAGCAAAATGGGATGTGATGTTTTTGATCCATCCATAGGCATGCAACAAATTGATTTACTCTGTTCTGCCTTTACACAGCCAAGTGCCTGAAGCAATAAATAGGTGTATGAATGGTAACTGTAAACACAATGGCACATGTTAGATGCCAGATTAAGAACCTGTGAAAATCCAGGGAGTCTTCACTGACTGCAGTTGTCTTTAATTCAGGCTCTCAGTGTGGCATCTGATATTTCTGTTTGTCCTTTTTATGTATGGCCTATGTAATACAGTCTTATATTTACATTAATAACTCAGATTTCATGGTGTGTGGATAGGTTTCTTAGTAGTTTAGTAGTTTAGCTGTGGACAAAGCTAAACCCTCAAACCAAGAAGTTCTGGAAGCCTCATTTTCACTCACTGGATCCAAATATACTACTTGTAAGAAATTTTTTTGACTTCTTATAAATCTGGACAACCTGTGTTTACAAGATGTGAATAATTGCTTCTGGCTAGTATAGGCTGACAGCATAAGGAGATACTACCCTTGATGAGAAAATACAGGGGCAGGAAATCCAAGGGTAAATACAGAGAAAGGAATAAATAGATTAAATTGGATAGCAAATAAGGGAGGTTGGAAATTAGAAGGATCTTTCTTTTTGTGCTGTTTTGAAACATGTTATACAACCCATTGACTGCGAGAGCATAAAATTTGGACATCCTAAGAAATCTCTTTCAAAATTACTGTTCTAATATTGTCTCCTAAAATTGTTTCTGATATAATACACAATTTAGCTTTTATTCACAAAATTAAACCTGATCTTTCTCATCCAAACCTAAATGTTCCATACCAAATTCACTTTGCAAAAATGTACCAGGGCATTAGGTTTTATTCCAGTGAAGAACTAATATAAACATGTTTATCTGGAGAGCTGTTGCAAAATAAAATTATCCTCTGGCCAGCTTTAACTAATATAATATATGCAGGTGGCCTTTACCTGCTTTTCTGAAAGCAGGAAGAAACAGAATAATCACCAAAACAAACACAGACTGCAATTATAGGCACAAACTGGAACTATGTGCAGTGAAGTTTCCATGTCAGTTGGTAATCTGAGGTTGATCATGTATTCATTACACTTCAGTTTGTACTGCTCAGCCATTTTTAATTTCTACCTGTTACCAAAATATGGAGGTTTATGTTTGGCTTTTTCTCTCTACAAAGCTTTTAAAAAGTGCTAATGAAGGCAAGGGAAATGATTAAGCACTATGATTCAAGGAGGGAGAAAGTCAAAGTTCACCAGGGCATTGCCTCCAAAGCTTACATGTTCTGGTTCCCCACTCAATATTTCTCTCACCTGATACCAATTTGTGCCGTTTCTCTTAATATTTCATCCTCTCACTTGTTTTCCTTTCTGCTCACAGCCATTCATGAGAATCTTTTTAAAACTCTTGATGCATCATCACACAGATATGTCTTTCATTGATATTATTTATATGACTGATATTTGGAAGCTTTCAATATGCACTTTAAAAGTCCTAATGTTAAATAGGTTCTCTTGCTCTCCAGGGTTTCTATGTCCTTTTGTATTCTCACAAAAGACTTCAGCAGTCATTTGGAAAAAAATAGAGCAATTTTTCAAGCTCTGATTTGATCCAGTTTCATCCTTGTTAGTATTGATTGATGCTCATAATTTGGTGCTGCTTTTTCATTTGTACATCTTTGTCAATGTTCCTTCTTCTTGGTCATCTCCTCAATACATAATGTGAATGAGGTTGGGCTTGGCATTATCTGCAGCAGAACTTCATTCGTCCTACTGTTGCATAGCCCTGATCTATTCAGCTCACTTTTTGGCTCCTTAACTACATCAATATTAAATCCAGTTGAGCAGATGCCATTACACCAGTGCCTTCCAGCTCTACATATTCCTTGTTTGCATTTTGCTCTGCAGTGAATCCCTTGGAAGATCCAGAACATTATTTTCTCAATTTCTCCACCTTGAGACCCACATTAGCCTACTTTTGACAATGTTGATTAGGACCTTGAAGCAAGGAAATGTACCTGCAAAGAAAATCGGATCTGGTTATCAATGTTTCTAGTGATGCACTCAAACAACTGAGTAAGGAAATATGCTGTGAAGATTGGAGTAGACAGTACCATGATAGGAGCAGCTTTGCTACTAACCAGTTCCAGAGCAGTAGGAAAAATCTGCAGCTCATATTGTTTTGGAAACACTACGATGTTGATAGTGGACTACATCTTAGTAGTTCAGAAACAGGCCAGATAGATAACACTGACTTTCTCTGTGCTTGGTAATGTTGAGGAGCCAGTAAGAAAAATATGGATGCTGACCACAATACTTAATTTATTTCATCATCTGAAGTGATATGGGTCAGTAATCTACACTCTGTTTCATGATATATTGATTTTAATGGGACACCAGGTGCCTACCAAGCCACTCTGTCACTCCCCTTCTCAGCATAAGGAGAAAATAAGAAAAAAAACCCAACAGCTTGTGGGTCAAGATAAAGGCTGTTTAATAAAGCAAAAGCTAAGGTTGTGCACAGAAGCAAAGGAAAACAAAGATTTATTCTCTACTTCCCATCAGCAGGCGATGTCTAGACACTTCCCAGGAAGCAGGGCTTCAATACATTCAATGGTTGCTTCAGAAGACAAATACCCCTTCTCTGCCCTTTCTCCTCTTAGCTTTTATTGCTGAGTAGACGTCATATGGTATGGAATATCCCTTTGGTTAGTTGGGGTCAGCTGTCCTAGCTCTGTCTTGTCACGAGATCTTGCCTGCACCCAGCCTACTGGTGCTGGTGGTGGAAATATTGTAGAGACAGCCTTGATGTGTGCCATCAAGCACAGCACTGTGAGGGCCACTATGGGGGAAACTAACTTCATCTCAGCCAGACCAAATACATCTCTACTTGACCATTTAGAGTCTTTGGCAATCACAACAGCTCTGTAATATAATCTTGCCATTCTTGTTGAGAGCTGCAGTTTAGCAACACCCTCACATGTCTGGACATTGTTGACATGAAAAATTCTGCTTTATTTCACCGAGATAAAGTGATACATGCAAATTTTGGAACGCTGAGAAGGACCATTTGATATAGATTTCTGAAACCAGCAAATGATCTCAAGGTGTACAAGCTAATTGTAACTGCAAAATAAAATTTTCTTAACATGCATTTTACAGAGACACAACCTGTCTGCCTGCATGCCAACATCCAAGAACATTTTGAAATGTTGCTTCCATTTTTCTAAATGTATAAAATCAAGCATACAGTATTGTAGACAGAACATGGTAGACTGTGAGAAGATGGGATTGGGAGAATCGTTAAGTAAAGAGGTCCATCCAGATCTATTTGTATTTGTGAGACTGTGAAATAATGATTTTACTAAAGATCCATAAGGTTCCCATGAGATAAAAGGGATATCTTACCAATAATTAAATAAATGCTATCTTCAAGTACTAATAGGGATCCATCTCTCCTTGGGCAAGGTACTGTATCTATGTCTATGCAAGGGGTCATATATGATCACAGGAGAAGTCCTTAATCCCAGAAACTAAACTGAATAAATACAGTGAGTTTGAAAACAATCATCATCTTTGTAATTCCCAATTTACACCTATAGTTTGAAGGCTCAAAGCAGATGCATGGTGCCTGAAGCTGTGTAGTAAGTCTGAGGTAGTACTGAAAATTGAGCTCTCATTTACAGATTCTAAACCTGGTACTTTGCCTATCAGATCTGCCTTTGTGTGACTGAAGCAGTAGAAGCCACAGCCTCCTCAGCACTTTCAGGTTCTGACTTCCCTGAGATTCTTGCACTGACTGCATGCAGCTCTAATTTATTTATTTTACTGTCCAGCAGCATTAGTTCTATAACTGAACAGAAACAGATGGAGAATCACATCAGCTCAGCTCAGTGTAACTCATTCAAGTAATGAAGCAATTATTTTCAGGAACACAAATTCAGCTAACCCCTCTCAGTCCCCTCCTGTCTGCTGAGACTACTATAATATCCTTGTCTCCATTTTACATCATGTTAAAAGTGGTAAAAAATTGAGCAAATGCATGTTATAGTTGCTGTGAAATTACATTATGAATAATTAAAGGGAAAACTTTTTTTCACTGTAATCTGTCAGGGTTTTTTTCTTTTCTGTGGTATCAATAGAATTAGAAAAGAAAAAACAATCAGAATGGGGGATAGTTCTGGCACAGGATTGTGATCCTAGAGCAGATCAGTGGCAAATCTCCTGCTGAGGGCTATAAAAGCCTTACTCAGGGGTTTCCTCTTGATAAGTTGTCTGCAATATAAAAAGAGGTTTTTTCAGTAGAACTTTGAGCCATGGCATAAATTCCCTTGCAGTGCTCTCAGGCAAAAAAGCACAAGATGATAATTTCCACACATGCTCCCAGTATGATAATATATTATATAAGAAGGGACTCAGTGGAAAACAGGAATAATCTTCTAGGGTCTAAGCTAACCTGTTAATACAGTAAGATTCTGAGAGAAAGTGAGAGCTGGGGACATCAATCTAAGCCATTTAAGATACAAAAAATGTCAGTCAAGTTGGCTGGTACAGGAAAATATTAACTCTTTCATTTGGGCTTTGCCACAGTTTTAGCTTTCCAAACCCTAAGTGTCTAGACAAAAGGAGACATATGCTCCCTGCTTCTCATTGACAGAGAAAAACACCTCCACAGGATGATTCATCCAGTACAAAGATAGATGTCTAAGAACATAGGGACCTCTTTTGGATGTGCCTTTCTCTACAAATTCAAGAAGGACTAGATACCAACCTGTTGGTCTGATAACTTTAGGCAGGAGTCCCCACCCCACAAATGAGATTGCATTCACACCGTGTTTCAAAACAGAGATTTGTTTTTATTTTTACCAAGATTTTTGCTGCATTATTGAAGTAGCAGCCTGTGTGCCTCTTTCCATTTGATGCTCCCTACTCTCTTTTCATGACTGCATTATTAGTAGAAAAAATCTGGGTCTGCAGTTCTGAAGAGATTACTAGCCTTAACAAGAAAAAACAAGATGATAGAAAACAGTCTGTACATGGTGTTTTTAACATTTATATTGTCTCCTCACTGGTAAAGCAAATCCTCTGCTCTTCTTACCCCATAACTCATTTAACACCCTATTAAACAGGTTGTTTAAAACCACGTATCACTTCAGATGCACCCTACAATGTTACCTTTTGGAATACAGAATAACAATGCTGGGAAATGAAGGACAGCTAGTCATGGATAAGGTGGAAGATATAGCCAAAATTATGTTATCCAACCCCTGAAGAAGTAATTTTTAGAGCCATTGAGTCAGAATAAGGAGAAGAAAATCTCGAACTTATTTTTAAGTTGAAATCTGGAAAAACATGGCCATAAAACATGATTTCCTGCCATAACAGGCTATTTTACATTTTGAGTCAGGAAATCTCTCTGCTCTGGCATTCCAGCAGGTGACAGTAACAGACTCCAATGAGCTCTGTCAGCCTCTGAGAAACCTTTCAGAAAACTTCTTATGAAAAGACTGACAGTTTGCAGGTCACTGCCCACAAGCAAATCCAAGAGTCATAGGATCTCTGGCAGGCTCCTAGGTTTGTTCCAGCAATAAGCACTTTATTTATTTATTTATTTGGTTGGTTTTGTCCTCAATAAGTATGAATTTCAGCTATAATAAGTGGTTCAACCCAGGCCCATCACAGATGTAAACTGTATTGCTAAGTAATACGCAAGAGCCTCTGGCTTCCAATCTGTCTTTTCTTTTGAGTCCCCTCTGCCTGTTTATCAGATCTGCCAGTGAAGCATTAAAAAAGATATTGGATGCCACAGTAGTTGACTATTATGACAGAAAAAGCACGTGTTAAAGTTGCGTGAGTGTTGGCTGTAAAACCCTTCTGAGATATTTTTTAGGACCATACTCTCACACTGATTTAGGAAGGTGGCTAGAGGGAAGCCATTCTCAGAAAATCATAACAGGCAGGAAATGAAAAAGTCAAATTGAATCATCCAGTCCATTACTTCAAAAGTGCAGGATTGGTCATAGAATACATTTAAGTCTTGTCTAGTTTGAAGTGTCACCAAGGTTGACACTTGCTTCCCAGGGCTCACAAAGATGAACAAATTATCTCAGCTTAACCAGTTACTAGGCTAGGTAAGCCACAGTGACTGTCCATGTGTGTCCTATTAGTCAGGCTATCACAAGCTAATTCAATTTAGCTTTAGTGCAATTATCTCAGATTAGCTACAAGCTAAAAACATTCAGAGACAGTGAAGGTGTTTCAAGTGATGTGCCATACTTTGAGAGTGAATCCAAGCCCTCACAAAACTATTCTCTGTGTTACTCTGACAGATGGATTTTCCTGATGATATTTCATTTACTTACCCTTATTAGTTTTAGAAGATAGGTTTAAATAGATGGTTTTGAAGGTTTACAAATCCTCTCTCTATCAAACAGACTCAAATTAGCCATAGCCATTAGTTTTATGATCACACTATTGCTGTGCAAAGTTTCTCTCTAGGATCTTTTTCTGCAGAGTGTATTAATTAAGGAGACCAATGAATATAGAGATCCTGAGCACCGGGTTGATACCTCTCCCAACAGTTAAGAGCAGCAGAGCAAAACCAAGCCATGGACACCTGTAAATGTAGGCATACTTTTAGTGACCATATTAAGCATATTGATACTCTCACAGATATAAACAGATACTTATCAAAATTTGGTAGTGTTTGCAAGGGTTACAATTCTTCTCTCTCTAGATATATATTGCAAAAATACCACATGAAAAGAAAAGGGAAAAAAAAGTGTTTTCTGATGAAATTAGAAGTACACCATTTATTGGACCTATCTGCTTTCTGGAAAAAAAATATTTTCCTTTAAAACAATATTTTTCTACAGGAAATATTTTTTTCTGTTGATGTATTCCATGTCACAAAAATTTCCCATATTTTCCTAGCTATTATGGCTATTATTTTTTTTTATCATTAGGATAAAGCATTCACTTGCTCAACCTTAAAGTTCAATAAATAATTTTAGTTCAATAATAGTTTTTAATAAGAAATATTGATGAACTACGAAGAACAAAAATGAGTTTTGAAAAACATTATATTTTTTCCTAGTTTTCTCTTTGTTGTCTCAGAAGGCAGCAGCTCATCACAAGAAAAAAAAGCAGCACTAGGAAATAATACAGTGTTATCAGATTCCTCCTGAAAGGGAATCTTCATTCTATTCAGTGCATAGTCAAACAAATCAGGCAAAACGTGAATAAATGGATAGGAAAATGAGTAAAAGTTCTAGAATATTCTGCAAGTATCTAACAACCAGGATTCTAAATGATGACACAGACTACTTAATAATTTTGGGACTAAGATAAGGATTCAAGCTCCATCTTTCATGTTATTTATTTTGCCATACTTTTTTTATATGTAATCTCTCAGCTATTCTTGGAAGACCATTAAAATACCATACCAATAAGTACCAGAAGATCATGTTCAGCAGAGAAAGGCTGTAATCCATAGCACATAGGCTGGTAGCTATGTGCCAATTTTGGAGGATGGAACTGTGTAACAAATCTTCATGGAGCCTATGTAGTCATTTTTTTAAACAGCAAAATTCATCAAGTGCACTAATATGACATCAGTAATACTACTACCAGGAAAGAAAAAACAGCAGGGTGTTTTCAGACTGTGAGTTCCTGTTCTATTTCCTGTTTTGAAAAATTCTACAGAATTATATTTTACTTCCCCTTTGTTACTTTGAAATTTCTGTGTAAGATGTTCTCAAAATGCAGACATCCACTAACAGTATTTCATTTACAGGCAATTTTGACAATGAAACCATCCAGTGTTTCAAAGGAAAAGCACAGATGGAATGGAGCCATAGGAAGGAGCTTTCTGGCACTTGGACAGCAAAGCATCAGATGAATGCAAGTGACAGGCTACAGCCATTGACATCATTCAAATCCTTCCCACTGTGCTGATGAGGCAATAAATAAAAGTGTGCTAGGGAATCTCATCTTCATGGCCTTAAATTAGCTTTTACTAGAACACTCTGAAACATCTGGCTTCAGGACTTATTTTTTATTTCATCTCTTTTGGAGCCTCAGCACCATCTAACTGGATCTGAACCAATGAGCACATAGTCCAGTACGCTACATCACTTGTGCAGCACCAGATGTTTCATGAAGCCCCCAGAGCTGGCAGGTGTGGAGTAATCTTTCTGCTTCTGCTGGTCTCAGCCTGCTCTGTAAAATCAGTAAAAGAGTGATTCATCACACCAAGCATGAGATCATTATTCTCTTCCAGTGATATTTTTTCACTTGGGATGAGTTGTTTGATAATATCTTTGCTAATGATACAGGAATGCAACTCCCTCCTGAATCTCTAACTATTTTATTTCACTGCAGCACAGTTTTACAATTTAATGGGGACTTTTGTGAAACGTTCCTTTCTTTCATCAATCCCAAACCTGGTGCCTTTGAAATTCACTGACTGCCTCTTTGTTAAAGTATTATGAAACTGGGAAGTGGATCACCATTTCCCAATCATATGTAATTTGCTTAAATTCCTATTGCTAAACTGCTTGGAAAGATAATCAAGGTAAATTTTGTCCATCGTTTTCATGAGAGGATTTCTATGCCACAACAATTCTCATTGCCATGGGTGCTTCTGGTCTTTTTTTGGAAGGTTGGCTAGGAGTACAAAGTATTTGATACTGTCTTGCACATCTGTTTCTAAACAGAGACATGGAATTGATAGAAAGAACACTCAGTGAGTAAAAAATTGTCTGCATAGTTGCACTCAAAGAGAAACAGTCAATGACTTTGATGTTTGGGTGGAGACCAGTGATGAGTGATGTTCCTCAGTGGTCTGTATTTGGACCAGTATTATTTAACATCTCTGCTTGTGACTTGGACAATGGGATTGAACACACTCTTAGCTAATTTGTGGATGACACCAAGCTGAATGCTGTTGTTGATACTCTAGAGGAAAGGGATGCCTGGCAAGCTGGAGAGCTGGGCCCAATCCAAGCACAACTACAGGCTAGGTTGAGAATGGTTTGAAGGCAGACTCGAGGAGAATGACTTGGAGGGGGAGATGGATGAGAAGCTCAACATGAACTGGCAATGTGCTTGCAGCCCAGAAAGCCAACTGTGTCCTGGGCTGCATCCAAATCAGGCAGGTCAAGGGAAGGGATTCTGCCCCTCTACTTTGTTCTGGTGAAACCCCACCTGCAGTGCTGCGTGCAACTTTTGGGTCCTCAGGACAAGATGGACATGGAGCTGTTGGATCAAGGCCAGAGGAGGGTCATAAAGATGATCAGTGGGCTGGAGACCCTCTCCTATGAAGACAGGTTGAGAGAGATTAGGGTTTTCAGCCTGGAGAAGAGAAAGGTCTGGGGAAGCCTTCCAGTACCTGAAGGGGCCTAAATGAAAGCTAGAGAGTGACTGGTTACAAAGGCAGGGAGCAATAGGTTGAAGGGATAACGGCATTAAGCTTAAGGAGAGTAGGTTTAGATTACATATAAAGAGGAAACTCTTCACTCTGAGAGTGGTGAGGCACTAGCAAAGGTTGCCCAAAGAAGCTGTGGCTGCCCCCTCCCTGGAAGTGTTCAAAGACAAGTAGGATGGAATTTTCAGCAACCTGACCTGCAGGAAAGTGTCCATGCCTGTGGCAGGGAGGTTGGAACTAGATAATCCTTAAAGGCCTGCCCAAACCATACCATCTTATGATTTTGTGACTGTGCATAGTAGGTCAGAAGAGGCTAGGCCACTTGATCTCTGTAATGCACTACAATTAGGTCATATTATTTTCTGTCCTGCTTGTCATTGATTTAATATCTTGATAACCTCTTTGGGCCCATATCCATTGAGTGGAAATACTGTTTGAACTCTGTCTAGTGGTGTCCAGGCATGTTTCTTGAATGTATACAGTTAACTTCACAAGGTCCTTTTTAACTATCCCTCTACCCCTCCCTCTTCACTCAACATCATTTATGCTTATTAACATCCAACTTGATTTATTATTGAGAAATTAGAGATTGGAGAAGATACTTCCTTGTTCTTCTTTGGATTTGTTGTATTTTCTATTCTTATGTGGAGGTTTTACTGTCCTACTGTTCACCCTTATTTCCTAATCTTGTAGGAAAACTGTTCATTTTGGGAGTATGTGGTGCTATGAAATATATTTCAACAATATATGAATTTCATAAAGGAATCTTCATGCATTCTCTTGTTCCATCTGTTTTTTTGATATGATAAATACTTATCTTTCGTCTGAGACTTTATTCTTAGCCCACAGTTCTTTCTAACCATCTTATGCACATTTTCTTATGCAGAAGAACTTGGTTTATTCTCATTTCTCTAGCTTTAGTTGTTATTTTATCAACAGCTGATTTGCTACACAGACACAAATAAACACACATGGTGGAACTGAAAATTCAATAATCAAAGGAAAACAGTACTGTTCTCTGTAATCCAGGTTTCACATGAAGCTGTGCTGATTGCCCACTGTGATGCCTTCCCTGGAGATCTGTCAAATCGGGAACGCATCCAAGTGATGACAAGTAAATGTTGTTTCATACTCATCAGTCCTAACTCAAAAGGCCAGATCCAGTGGCCAATGAAATCAGTGTGAAGACACTCATTAATTTCAGCTTCACGTGGAATCAGTATCGCCAATTAAACAGTTTCATATTTTAGGCTCTTTTAGAGTGAAAGTATATTGCTATAACAAAATTGAATGAGTGTTTAGACTTTCCAAGTACAGAGTAGTTCATCCAAATACTGAATGCTATATTTTGCCACTGAGACAACAAAATCAGACCATGCTTGGCAATAACAGCAGGATGTACTTTGCAGAACTAAGCTCTTGATTCTGTAAACAGATTTCTCTGTGAAAGTTGTAGTCCAAGAGATACACAAGAGACCTTAGGTTAGGTATAGAAAGCATCATAAATATTCTAGAGTAGTAGTAAGTATGATCACTTGCAAATGGAACCTTTACTTTCAGTGTTGGTGTACAAGCAGAGAAGGAATCCCTGGTCTCCCCTATCCAAAATATGCAATATCCCTGCACTGCCACATTAAATGAGACAGATTATGCACAGTTTTGTGAGGTCTGGTCTCATGGACCCACTCAAACCATGGATAATTCATCTGTTTAACCAAAAGAAATGAGTAGATCCTTACAGGTTAATTTACCAGCTGGGTGTTTGAGTTCATTGGTGAAGTGATTTTGAGACTGAGAGATTCTAATGTGTCTTTTGAGTTCCTCACAACTAGAAACTCTAATTCAACAGTTGTCTTCCAGACATCATATTTCACCATAGTCTCACTGCAGTGTTTGAGAACTCAGCACCATAAGTATGGTGAACTACTGAATATTTTGTAGGAGTGCCTACCTATTCTAGTCTAATGTTTTCTTAATAAAATGTGATATAAACAATTTTTCATGTTAGAGAAGAGAGAATAGTAGTGTTCTTTGGTTTTGCCATCCTCTATATGTTGTATTAAAATGAAATATTACTTAAAGTTTGCATGATTTAAAGCTCTGCAAGTTTAAAACAAATGAAACAGAGAAGCAGAAATGACATTTTACATCATGTAGCAAAAAGCAGAAACAAATAGCATGCAGCACCATTTTTGCCAACCCTCCAAGAAACAGATCAATAATAAAAATGTTCTTCATTTTTATGAATAGCTATTGCTGTAATTTATTTGGATATAAAATCCATATTTCAGTCAAGCAATGGGGCAGAGGCACTTCTTAAGGACAGCATACAAACTTGGCGAGGTAATCTGGGTCTGATCATGGAAAGGTAATTTTATGTTCATAAACTCTAATACGAGCCATACTTCATCTAGTATTTCTTAAGGGATACATCAATGCTAACAGTAAAAGGAAGGTGGACTAGCAACAATTCGGACTATTTCTCCAAGGCACTTGGTGAACAGCAAAGGCCTAAGGCTTCTAGAAAACAGAAATTCAGTAACTCATTGCTTAGTTCCGTCCTGAGATACTTTCATGTTTTTCCCATCCCTTTCCTCCTCTTCTTCTGCCGCTTTGTTCCAATGGTGATGCATTTATAACCTTTCTTAATCTCAAAAGTTGTACCATCTTTCTGACAACCTATCTGTGACATAGATTTTACAAGTTAAAAAAATTCAGGCTATAAACCTGCAAGTACTGCATAGTATTGCTGAGAGAGAAACACAGATGAGATCCTTAAATTTTAATTGGTATAAAACGTTTTAATATAATGCTGGTCATAATCTTTCCCTGTGCTTCTTTTTTTGAGATTAAGAAGAAAGGCTAATACCATTAATGCTACTTTTGTATTCCGTGTCTGTAGTTAAATTGCTGCAGAGAGATTATTAACATAGTTATTCAAGCTGGCCATGAGAGCCACAAAGCTGACAGTTCTGCAGTTATTTTATTATTTGTGTGAGCACTACATTATGTTTCTTAGGAATTAATCATATTTTCAATAACCATACTCCATTTTGTGAGGCCTGGGAACCTCTGACATTCTATGATGCTTTCCAAAATCACAGCAGATGTTGTTGCACTAAGTTTAAAACAGGAACACACAGGCACAAACAAACAAACATTCTGAATGCAATTGCAAATTTGATTTCCAAGCAGGAGGGAACTATTGAGAGTAGTCACAACAACACTTTCCCAATGAGTGTGTCATTCCCTCTCTGGCACTGTAAAAATTTCTTGCACATCTTTCAGAAGTTTCCACCATTGGAAACAGGATGATGGATTAGAGGGACAGCAATCTGAATAGTTATATGCTTAAGCCTCTGTTTGGGGTTGGGGGTTTTCAGTTTTTTTAATATCCCAAAACCCAGCACCTTCCAAATGAGGTTCTAAATATTTTTTCTGTCTCAGCAGCTTCCTGATCAAGGCTGCTCAGCACAAAGTGATGTGGCAACGCTAAATACAATAACAATTTTGTCAGAAGTTCAGCTGTAGGAGTTGTGATTCTGAAAATATAACCTGTAAAGCGTCATCAGGGGAAAGGTTTGCAGGCAGAATTCAATAACACTATTTCTCAGTTCTTCAGAAACATTATTTAAGAATTTTCCTTTTAGTGAGTAAGGGCTCACTAACTCTATTTCAGTTAAATTCGTTATCACATGGTAGTTTAACATTTATTTTTCTTTAATGATTGATTAAACTCTATAAGTAATATATTCTCTTTTTATACAATAAAATCCCATTCAGAACCCCCTCACTTTTAAACAGATGTTTTATTTTTCTTCTACTTTTAAAGCCAGTTTTATTAAGCCCATTAGCAAACAAACAAAATTAGTAAGTGAAAGCACTAGACATTTTTAACTTGCTGAAAGCTATTCAGTGAAAGGAAAACCCAAATCTAGAATTTTGTGAAAGAATATTGTCACTCTCTTTTTTAAACTTAATTGGAAAAAAATCAACACTTACTGTTTACCTTAGTAGTATTTGGATGCCTCTGTTCTTCAGTAAAGGTTTTCTGCAAATTTTACAAACACTGCAAGCTTTTGGAGGGAGGGATCATCTGTATATCTTATGTTTCTGTAAAGATAAAACTTCTTGACAGCCTAAAAAAAAGGTGGACTCTTTTTCTGGGAGTGTAGTGATAGGACAAAGGGGAAATGGCCTTAAGCTGAAAGAGGGGGGAGATTTAGATGAGAAATTAGGAAGAAAGTCTTCGCTCTGGGGGTGATGAGTCCCAGGCACAGGCTGCCCAGAGAATCTGTATCTGATCGTGGATCCCTGGCAACTGTCAAGGCCAGGTTGGATGGGGCTTTGGCCAGCCTGGGCTAGTGGAGAGTGTCCCTGCCCACGGCTGGGGGGTTGGGACTAGATGATCCTTAAGGTCTTTTCCATCCCAAACCATTCTATGATTCCATGATAATTGCTGGCAGTATAAAAATAGATGATCCTATATACACATTAGTATTTTTCTTTTCATGTTCAGGTCCACAATCAATACTGATGCTCTTGGACAACATCTCGTCTTAATTCCTTGTATTGACACTGTCTATTTGCAGTCTCCTGCTAACTCCACTTGCTTAAAACCAGGTGCAAGGTCAGGCTGTCAAATAGGAGAGAAATGCTGTGTCATGCAAGAATCAGTTATTCAGCTCTGCAAACTTAGCCTTGAACTCTAGCACAAAAAGCAGTTTTGTCCTTGCCAGAATTCCCAAAGACTTCTTAAAGACTGGAATAATAACTTTACATTTTCTGCTGCATGGTTTTAATTTTTGACAGATCTAATGGAAAGTCTCCCATAAAGTTTTAAGCAATTCTTCTACTTGGTGCTTTACAGGCTTTTCACATGGTTACCAAATATTTGTCTTTTTAAAGTAAACTAGGAAACGGTTTGTCAAATGATAAATGAGCAGCTATAAATCTGATCAGCCCCATCTGGGAAATCTAGTGACTCAAAGTAAGTGGTGGCTTAACTACAATCAACCTGCATTTACATTTGCATAGGCAATACAAAGCTGCATGAAGGATCAAGCTGGCAAACTGAACTACAAAATTGATGGAAAGATCTAAGATTGCTTCTTTGAAACTTTTTCTTCACACTAATCTATTGAGGTTTTTTTCTTCCATTAGGTCATAGGACTTCATTTTTTACAGATATTGAAATGATTGCTTTAATTGGAAATTTAACATGACCTCTCCATTGTCTGTGTTGTGTTGTATGCAGTCTTTCCCCTTTATTTCACTGCAATTTACTGTTTTGTGCCTAAAGTGCTTCCTTTCTAATTTTGTTTGAATCATAAAAATAACTTGCAGAAGTAGTATGAAGTAACCAGGATAGTCAGGAATAAAGGATTTCAGAGACTTTATATTTGTTCTGCCACTGACTCACCAGGAGTCATTTTTCCTCTTGGCCACCCTTACCTCTAAAATACACAGGCCCCATTTTGGTGTCTCATCTGGGCCTTCTGAAAAACGTCATCCAATATGCATACAGCATGTTGAAGACCAAAGGGACTGAACACTATTTCTATTAGATAGCAGGATTTGTTTTGTTTTTAATTTGACCTCCACTTTCATTCAGTATGTATCAAGTGACTTGTTAAAATGTCATAAATGGTTTAGGTCTACCTATAGCCATGATTTTGAAAATCATTACATCGACTTGGGCTGTGATCTAAAACTAATTGAGACCTACAGAGAAATTCTTGCTGACAAAAAAGCACTGTGGATGGCTCAGGATCTCAGAGTCAACACGACTGTCCTTTGAAATGTTTCTTGTAAAGTAATGTTATCCACCCATTCTTTCACAGCCTTCCTGTCCACAGCATGGGAAATCTGTAGACTACTGAGATAAGAGCAAATGCGAACCAGCATGAAATTTTAATCCTGAAAGGCAAAAAACACAATCAGAACTAACAAAGCAACCAAACCCCATGGGAATGGAAATGACAGGAGAAAATTCACCAGGAAGACAAAAAAAAAGTAAGCACCATTAATTGTAAAATAACAAGATTTAAGCTACAGTTTTCTGATCTTCAGAAATTTAAAGAGACAATCTCTGGAAAGGAAGAGAAGAAATTAAAAAAGATCTGGAGAAAAAAATTGCTATCAATGAACTGTGTGAAGATGTGTTTTTATAACGTTTCATACAGATCTGATTAATTCTCCTTTTTCACCATCTTATATTCAATTGCATAAGTCTTGTCACTGTTCTTGAATTTTCTGTCAACTTTATTTCCAGATAAGGCGCACTATTTGGCAAGAAGTCTTATTTAGATATTTCTTCTTTAAATGAAAAAGGAGCAAAGAAACTCCTTCCTTTGAATATTCTGGTTACTTAAATAACTGTTTCTGAATTGACAGAGGCTGATTGCTTTCCACTGCATTGTAGAGTGTTAAGAGCTTATATATTCCCCAGCTCCACTGAATTGTGAACCTCTTGGCTGAGTTTTGCCAGGGCAATTTCTATGCAGTTGGTCTGTCTTAATCAGACCAGGCACATTGCCATTAGCCATTCACACCCATTTTTCTATTATTTTCTCCAAAGAAAAAAAATGCTCTCCAAAAACACAGTCAACTGTGGTTCTCCAGATGTGACAGATCTAATTCAGATTAGGCAAAACTGTAGAGTTTATCTATTGTTACATACTTTATACAAGGAGAGATTTAGAAAATGAAATAGATTACATCTTTAAACATGGAAAGGAAATGCTACATGAGAGTGACAGAAAGGAGAAATACACAATAGCAAGATAAAAATCAGCCTTTTTCTGATACTACCGTTCAGTGGGGAGGTTGTGGGCAGAGTAGGAAAGCAAATACACACACACACACACACATACACACACAGTATAAACTCTTAACTTTAATAATGTTCCCCACGGGTCAGGAAGACATTTCCAAAAGCCTTGAGGATGCAGGCAGCCCTGGTATAGTAAAACTAATGCTAAAAGAGTCCATGAAGATACAGATGGTACAAAATTCACAGCAAGGCCAAGACCAGATGTAAATCTGGACAAGGCAGATGCAAATCCCATGGAGGGTATTAGGCCAAATGCAGCGGCCTTGTGGGGAGGGAGGAAATTGCTCTTGCAATTATTTTGCTGTGGATTTTGTCAAAGAAGTTAATGGGGAAGCAACACCTGCCCAAATCTCCTCTAAAAACTCCACAAGATGTTCACAGAAAACCAACTTTACTTAATACAACAATTATTTTATACTGCTGGCCACCTTCCAGATCAGGGCTCTGCTTAGTCAGGGGGAGTTAGGCCAATGACAGCAGATTTGCGTCTTACTTAATTCTGTTTCATGATATAATTTCATATAAGCTTGTGAAACCTTTGGGGTTTTGGCCTTGAAATGTCTGTCATGTTCAATACAGAGCCTGAAAGGAGAGGAGAAAGCAGCAGAAACCATCCTACCATCTGCTAGTACAAGTCATTTTCCCAGCAAAGTGTTGATTTTGTATATTCTCTAAATAAAATCTACTTCTAAGTAATCTAAAATGCTGTGAACAGACAAGCTTATTAGCACTTGTCATATTTTATATAGAAAATACTGGAGTAGATTTCCTCCTGTACACTGATAAAGCCCTAGCAAAGAAGTTTGAAAATACATTACAAGTTTGTGTCTTAGAAAAAAAGTCATACTTCAGTTACATCATTTTTTTTTTGAAATCTCCATGGCTATGCAGAAAGAACCTGTATGGGATATGAAAAACAGAGCATCAGTTCCCCTTGCTGGTAGACCTCTTCTGAGCAAACTACAGATCTCTATTCTGTACTTACTGTCTTAGAAATTCAGAAATCAGGTGTATGCCTATAATACATAAGAAAATTGTACTAAAATTTTTTAAAATAGCTTGATCCAGCACAGGAGTACTATACAAATTGGATTAAATACTGAACTGTATTAGGAAAATTTCCATAACCAGTAATGATAGTACAAGGTTAATTTTCTGTCTTAATGTACGTAAGTCCAAATGGACACCACACAGGAGTGCCAGTCTTCAGGGGTTGGTATTGGAAAAAGCACTGTTAAACAACTTTGTCAGTGACATGGACAGTGAGACCCTCAGCAAGAGTCTGGAGACACCTTTATGGCAGCCTTGCAATACCCAAAGGGGCTATAAGAAAGCTAGAGAGGGACTGATTACAATGGCAGGGAGTGACAGGATGAAGGGGAAATGGCTTTAAGCTGAAGGAGGGTAGATTTAGGTTAGATATTAATAAGAAATTCTACTCTGTGAGGATGGCAAGGCCCTGGCACAGGCTGCCCAGAGCAGCTGTGACTGCCCCTGGATCCCTGGCAGTGTTCAGGACAGGTTGTATGGGGCTTTGGACACTCTGGGCTAGTGGAGGGTATCTCTGCCCATGGCAGAGGGGTTGGAACTATATGATCATTGATGTCCCTTCCAACCCAAACCATCCTATGATTCTATGAAGCTATGTTAGATCATGTCTGTCCTAACAGAATTCAACTGTAATTCATTCCTTCTTTGGCCAAATTTACATTCCATAATTTTAATACTGTAACTCTTTTTCAGTCATACATGCAAATCACCTTGCACCCTGGAAATCTCCAACTGTCTTTATATTCAACGGAGAGTTAATTTAGAATAATGTTCACTTACCTTCACTACAGCAGAGCTACCGTTGTAGACATTATGCATCTATGTATTTACCTGCATCTTGAGATCTGCCTCAAGACCACTCATGCTGTCCATGCAGACAGAAAGTCTGGAAATCGCTGGTTATATATGGTTGCTTGAAACTTAAATCTGTGTGCATCTCAGCACCCCTGATGCCTAAGCAAGCTGCTAAATGACTTAGATCTTGCCAGACAAACTCAAATAGGTAATCTGCAGTCTGTTCAGGAGGCAATAATTTTGTCAGAAGACAGATGAGCCATGGATCATATAATCACAGATTCAAGTGCTCACCTGAGTTCATCTGCACAGATATAAGTGAACTATGTAGCAAAACCCAAATCTGTGCAGACCTCAAGTGAAACAAAGGCATTTCTCTTTCAAGTGAACTAAAATGACTTGTTTATACATTTCATGCGTCATATTGCTAATTACCAGAAAGAATCAATTTTCTTAAAAATATAGCCTCAGCTTTACCATTTCCCAACATCTTCACACATTCTAATTTTTTTTTCCAGATTTATGACAATGTGACTGAGATCCAAGTTTAGCCAATAAAAAGTTTTAATGTCTATGAAAAAAACCTTTTACTGAATTCTCTGCAGAGGTGGTTATTCTATCAGTTGTATGTTCAGCTACATCACTGTGGAGTTTTGTTTTGCCTTTTCTTTTTCTTTTTTTCTTCAAAGATGCCTGCCTCTGACAGAGACACCGTTGCACCTGAAACAGTCCCATTTTGTTCTGGTTATTTGCTGTATGGGAAAAAAAGCAGAGAACAGCTACACAATAATGATCTTGACATTTTCCAGCATGAGTGATGTTCTTGGAATAAAATTCCATGATGTATAAACCATCCTTCTTTTTCTAAAGATCTTTGATTCTCCAGAATTTCCATGTTGCCCAATTTAATTATGTTTCTAGAACTGCTGACTTCGTATGAGTACACAATAAACTACAACACTCTACCATCGGCTACACAGCATAAGACTGTGTCAGTATTTTGTAGTCTAATTGCTGTATATAACAATAGCATAATAGCCCTTTAATTGTCTAAGACTACAAAGTCTTTAGAAGTGTTCTCTGTAGCCTGTTTCTCAGTAGCTGCCAGAACCTAATCAGAACACTAATTGCCACATAGAATCTATATTAAAAAAGTTCTGCTAATAAGGCTTTGCCATTTCAGTGCATGACAATCAGTAGTTGACTTTTGTGCCAGAAAAACCTTTTTTAAAGAGAAGTTCTATAAAATTACCTCGGGTTATTTGAACAAATGTTGCAAAAATTTGGCTGAAAATGAAGAAAACAAGAATAAGTAAACAGAAATTCCAGAACTGTCTGAAACTGTGGTACAAGTCAAACTGGGCACAACCTGTTTTTTAATCAAGGGGCCAAAAGGCATGAAACAATTCACATCCACAGGCTTCAATCTGCCTTCCTCCCCCCAAAATATGACGACCATATCCAAATTTCCTGCTATGGATAGTTTTTAGTATTTACTGTCACTCATACCTTCTGCAAACATTACCTGCTAGTTGCTACTGCCCATAAAAAGCATGCAAACTGAGCACTGAAGTCTGGAAAGTTATTGTTCATTCATTGAGCTATAATTTATTTACTAGTATTGGTGTATTTACTGACTGTATATCCAGTAGATGTACTCTGGGAAATAGTTTGGCCAGTTTAGCTACAGGGATTAACAGTCTATCTTGAAGATAACACTTGAGAGTAGCTATCCTACTGGTCCTTATATATGCTTAGTAATATGTCCATTTAGGATTAAAACATACTTTGTTTTTAATGATCAATACAAAACGTATTGCTTATCTACTTTGCCATCACTTGTGGTTAGTTCTTTTGTCTGTTTGCTTCTTAGAGTATCACATATGTTGAAGACAGCCAGATTCATGCTTTAATATTGGTGTCAGAGTTTTTTGGTGGTGCCATTAACACACTGAGTAAGGCAGTTAGTGTCTAGCTTTGACTCAAAATAATAATTAAAAAAAAAATTTAAATCTTAAAAAACCTAAAAACTAAATTAATAAGTAATATAAACATAATGAGAAAAAAATAAGATTAAAAAATTAAGGGAGAAAAAACAAAAAGAACAACTAACTGATTAATTTTAATTGAACTAATTTGCATTTAAGTGTACTCCTGGTAATTCAGGAAAAAAAAAGTTACCTCTGATTAATATATATTATACAATTAGAAATATGAACAAGTTTTTTTGGAATATCCTATTAATATAAGTAGCTTCTTCTAATTCAAACCACATCTTCCAGGGACATTTTAATTTAATGATTACTTTTGTTCACATTTAGAAAAAAAAATAACTATGACAGTTTGCAAATTTAGTAAACTTTTTAAATAGCCTTGATGTTTCCTGTTTCACTGCAGTTCAGACACTGAAGAGACATGCATTGTTTTGTGAGGGGACCCCCAGGTTACCTCTGGGTGTATGGCTGTGCTCATGGGTAGGTACAATTTGGGACCTGAAATATGAAGATGTAACCCATGGCTCACAAAGCCCCTGAGACACAGTTATCTGGTGCCTAGGAGCACATGATAGGAATATGACATTGTTTCCAATTCCTATGTTGTTTCTGGACACCCACTATTGGCGTCAGGGTGCTGAGGTAAGTGGGCTTTTGCTACAGCCAAGTGCAACCTTTCTTATATTCTCCTGTCCTACAACCAGTATAATCACAGAAACATTGCACTGCTTGGGCTAATAAATCTTCTCCTTTAGCAGGGATAATTAATTTGTCTTTGGCACCACAGTAACACAAATATATTACTTCTTGTTCCAGAGCTGGACTGATCAGTTAACTTGCTGCTCCTGCATCAGCCTGTGCTGCTCAGCAGATTTTCATGTTCACTCAACCTCCTTTCACAAACAGGAGAGTTGAAATCCAGGAGCTACAATTTTTGTAGGATCCCCTCCCACTCTCCTCACCTCCTTTTTCAGCACTAAATCATTCATATTACTTCACCTCAGATTTTAGGTTTTTATCATGAGACTCAAGTGTATTAGAGGTAGTGTTGCTAAAGACTGAGTCATGGAATACAAATACAAGAGGCTCTTGAATTCATGTACAATTAATTGGAGATTATTTTCCAAGTGTGTAGGGAAAACCCTGAAAGTTTATAGACCTTAAAAAAGAAGAAAAAACCCCCCTCACAAATAAAACCTACTTCAATCATATTATATTGAATCCAATATCTTTTGTCTTTAAGCTGTTTGATGGTTTTCAGATTTGTGGTACTGGGATTTGGCTTTCTCAGGTCACTAGTTACATGAGAAATAAGTATATTCTTCAGCTGGTCAGCATTCTGAACATGGAAATAAATAGGCAGAATGCATTCTTACTTCTGTCCCTACAGGAACAATAAAGGACCTAAATTTGAAATCACTGTCATATATTGCTGAGCTTACTGGAGGCAGACAGTAATAGAATAGAATCACAGAATCATAGAACTACAGAATCTTAGAATCATAGGTTGCTTGGGATAGAAGGGATACTAGATTTTATTATCCTCTATTTTGATTAACTAGCTTCTAGGAACAAGGTAACTAATATAAATCCTCGATTCAGTGGAAACTTCACTTCCCACTAGTATTTCAATCTACTTGCTTTTACCAGTCTGACCCACTAAACACAGAATTTAAAGAGAAATAGCAAATATGCATTTCATTATTACTGGTGAAGAAAGGCTAGGAATCATTATTTGGTTTCTGGTTTATTTTCAACATTTTATCTGTATTTTATGCCATAGTTCTGTTGTTCTCTGGCTCTTGGATGAAGAATTCAATGAGAAGTATTTTCATGACTTTCCATTATTAATATACTTTTATTCTATTAAAAATCATCATATGATTTCTTGACTTTCCTAGAAGTCTTGATGAGAAATGCTACTCAGTGGGAGACCCTACTATACCAAAAGGAGTTATGAAGACATAACTGTATTGTAGGAAGTTTGAAGCACTTCCAGGACTGGATGATCTAAGAGATAGTTTCCATCGCAGTCTTGCATGACACTGTGAATGGCAGCTGGACCAAAAGCAAATAAGAAAAATCTTTTGAACTCATCAGTAACCACTTCAAGAGAGGGACTTCAAGTTAAGCCAGATGGATCTTTTCTTTGGAATGTGGATAATGGAAGCAAATAGAACCAAAACACCAAAAAAGAAACAATAAAATTAAATTAATCTTATTTGTACATTAACAAGAATCAACTGAAGGAGAATATTCAAATTTAATCAAATGACAGATGAAATCAGTGCTTCATCATGCTGCTTTATTCAAGTTCACTAGCCCTATATGAAATTTAGAAAAATACATTCAATGTCTTCACTACGTTACAAAGATTATTTTTATTTTTAAAAGTCATTTAAGTACTTCCTCCTATTAATTATAAACATAATGATAATTTTTTGGTTTGTTTGTTGGGGGTTTTTTTCCTCTTTAGGAATACCAATATTAAAATCCTGCAGTTTACACTTGAAAGTTTACATGGATTCTTATTTCCTTCTGACCATTCAGCTTTTGACTCATTACTAACAAAGTTCTACTCTTCAAAAAACTCATTCCACCTTTACAGTAGCTCAGACAAAACCTGGATCTCATCCTGCAAGAGCTAAGTATAATTCTAGTGGTCATATTTTTATTGTAAAAACATACCAGCTGGAAAAAATGCTGGTCTTTGAGCAAACTGGTCTAGTGAAGGGTGTCCCTGCCCATGACACGGGGGCTGGAACTAGATGATCTTTATTATACCTTCTAACCCAAATGGTTCTATGATGCTAAAATAAATATATATAAATCCTGTCCTTTGTTTGCTGTTTGTTTTTATTTTTTCTTTTCTTCCCAGCTCCTCTCTGAAGTAGAATTCATGCTTGAAATGTCAGTGCTATTTATATTTCCTACTTTCATGTATATTTGTAATCACAAGCTACAAGTTAATTATTCTGGAATGCTTTATGAGAGATAGTCATGAATTTCTTCACAGTGTAAGACAAAATACCCAATACACTGCACCTTGCAGCTCCATAAGTTTTTAAAGTTTAACTTTAATTCCTTTTCCCAAAGACAAACCAACTCTTTTCTTATTCACAGTCAAGTTAATCCACTAAGCAATAAATATCCTCAGGCTCATAATTTATAGTCTAAGTGAAGGTAGTATTTTATCTTTCAGTGCTGCCTTCTGTTAGCAACAGAAGAGGAAGAAAACAATAGTTTGTATTAGTTGAACATTCTATATTTTGAGATTATCTTTAATTTTGATGTTTGTCTTAGTCATTAAATGAGCTTCACAGGGTATTTGGACAGTGTAGCATCTATACTCTCTTTCCAGGTAGATGTATTGAGAGATATTATTTTGAAAATGTGGCAGATCACAGAGAAATCCACAAAAAAGAGTCTATATATTGTCATCCTTACTTTATTAATTTTCTGCTATTAATTTGCATTTCTCAATCAATTGCTTTTAGGGAAAAGAAAACTTTTAACATGACATAGTCCACAGAAAGGGAGTTGGATGGTCACATTAAAGAGTGGTAGTGCCCAAGTAGACACCAGTGATGAGTGGCAGTACAGAGGAAAATAGAACAGCAATCCAAACCTTTCCATAGGACATAGAGGTATAGGTTTGAGTCACTGAGAACAGGCTAATAAAGCTTGTTCTGCTATATGTGAATAAGGCCACTCAAGCATTGTCAAATAAAATATCAGGGATTTTCCTCCCTTTTATGACTTTCACATAATAATTCATGTTATTTACCCATATCACAGACACCAAAGAGATGTAAAGTCTTTTTTCCTGGATAAAATGGAACATATTTTGGGATTAACTGTTAGATATTTTGTATTATTTCTATAGCTAATCTAACAGTTTTTTCATCAGATGGTGTTTGGAAGAGGAAAGTTCAAGGAGCAAATGCTGTTCCTTTGAAAGCACTGTGGAGGGAAAGATGTGGAACCAACCTGAGAAGAACTGAAGTAGAAAGGAATAGATAAAAGGTATATTAAGAATACATGAAAAACAGTTGATAAGGTTTTAATTTAGTCTGGGAGAATATAAATATTTCTTCTACATCATATTTTATGCTGGTCACTAAAGTTGTATGTGTTTTACCACTGTGAAGAGTTCATACATTCCTCTTGCACACACACTTTGAAAGCAAATTATGATAAATAAGTGAGCATTGAGTGGAAGGTGTACAATATGAAGATGACAGAAAGTCTCAGATATGCATTGTCAATACAAATGTCATTATACTGTCAAGAATATGCAAAACATTGACTACGAAGAAGTAACTTTAGGCGACTGTTTTACATTAATAGAATAGTGAATTAAAATTACCAAAGCTAGCTCCTGTAATGTAGCTAGCTCTAGCTATTATTATTAATACATGTTTTTAATGAGCATTAAAATTCATGCAAACACCTTGAAATACTGGCAAATGCTGCAAAAAAAAAGTCTTCAGGGTCTGAACTATACAAGTTAACATAAAAATTAATGGATAGGTCTCGAGCCAGTGCAAATCAATGTACCTAACTTGGAGGCAGAACGATTATGTATAATTACACAACTTGGGTTCATAATTCTTTCTTTTCCCTGTGAGGGATTTATTTTTTCCCAATATCTAAAAATGGATGAAAACATCTTGTCTCCCTATAAATATTCAAGGAAAACCAGGTACCTTATGCACACAGTTATCATTACTAGCAGCCCAAGTTCTTTGATGGTGCATATTAGGGAGATCTGTTTGAGTGTCTGTATTTTCTGGAAACTAATCTGATTCTATGACTTCTTTTATACAAACCAGACTGTACTGCAAACAAGTTTTGTGTGATAAGAAACAATCTCAGATACCTTGAAACTTCTTCAACTACAAGCAAAGACAGAGCATCTGTCTTGTCTCCATCCAGAAAAGTACATTTCCCACTAATTTCCTCGGTAGTTGAATATTATGTATATATAAAATAATATATATTGAGGTAAATGTGTAAAGAGGAAAAAAATGGTTGAATATTTAAATTAATACAAAGCTGAAGAGAAAGGTACAGTCTAGTTAATCTTCCTACTGTGAGGTAATGAGTTTGACCACAGATGACCTACTTCTGCTTATACAGTACACCATACACATACATACAGTCCAAGTTAGAAAGCCAGAAAGCTGCTGTGCTATTTCTTCTCTGTGCCTGAATCATTACATACTTCTATATACAGCCAGGCACAGCATAGCATGACTCCTGCTACAAGTACTTTTGGGCAGACAAGGCAAAGCTGGTGTCTCTTCATTGCATCTCTCTCCTCACACATCTCTACTTACACATCTCAGCCTGCAGTTAGTCTACAGCTGTGATACAGATAGAGTGTAAAAAACCCATGGACTGCAGTCAAACTAATTAATTATACTCAGTGTTGTTTACATAGTGATGTATTTTCCAAGCAAGATAACATTAAGAGTGGAAAGCATTACACTGCACACTTATGGGCTAGATATGCTGACTCCATAAAAAAATAATTGTATAACAAAATGGCCTGGACACTACATATATATTAAACTGAATATCTTTACAGATATAATTATTAAATAACAAGATTATTAACTGCAGATTATCATTCCTATATTTTCTGTGTCTTTCTTATTCTAAAAAGCAAGTTAAAAAGATAACAAAATTATGAAAATAAAAATGCTAACTAATATTAAATTTGAAGGGCCATCTTTTCTTTAGAAATAAGAATCTGGATTATCCTGTGGTTTTGAATCGTAGTAAACCAGTTTGCCTTTGAAATTTTGTCTATTTTTATCACAGAATATTCTATCTCTTGCTCTAATACTGTGGACAACAGAATACTGAATAGATGTGTTGAGGATTAAATGACGTCTGAAAAATCTCCAGGACATCTGTTACATGATTTATGTATGCTAATTCCTATAAGTTATAATGTAGAGTAAATTTTTTAAACACACTAAAAATGTGACTGTCCTTGGGTTCTTATCCATAAAGAAATAAAAGTAAGTTAGCCTGAGGTACGTTATATATTTCAGAGATGATACCACTAGTTGCTCATCTCCAGTCCTAAAAGGAACCAAAACGTAGTCCTTTCATTCCAGTGATGGCTGGTACCTTCAAGAAGATCAAGAAGATAGATAGCACCAGCTGTTATGTTATGCCAATAGGACTGTGTCACACAGTGATGATTAATTAGAATACAAACAATCAATGAGGCATATTTCTATCAGCTTTCTTGGCTTACAGAGTTTACTGACTAACATAAATTAGTCTACTCATGGTGAGTTTGATTAGTCTTGGGCAAAGTGCTCATTATAAATTTCTTTCAAAAACTTTTGTTTGAAAAGGGTACACAAATGGCATGTTTCTTTTTAAATGTATTTGTTATTTGCAAGAGCTCAAACATTTAACTGGAACTTAATTCCATCTAATTGCTTATTTCTCAGTGGTTTTCATTGCCCAACTCTTCAGTTCTTATTAGTTCATTGTTTGTGTTGCACAATGATTCATCAGATATCTTAACAGAAATCTTGACATTTTTTAAGTGTCTGTAAAATTCCCATTACTTCATGTTTGCTTTGTTTCATTTTTATTGAAGGTACTCTAACTAAAAAAGTCCTCCTGTGAATGTAACTTTGTCCACCTTTTCCAGTAGCAACGTAATCTTCAGTATCTTCTTGTGGTGTCCAAAGGAGGGCCACAAAAATGACCAAAGGGCTGGAGCACCTCTTCTGTGAAGATAGGCTGAGACAGTTGGGCTTGTTCAGCTTGGAGAAGAGAAGCTCTGGGGGGTACCTCATAGTGGCCTTCCAATATCTGAAAGGTGCCTGTGAGAAAGCTAGGGAAGGAGGGTATGCAGCAATAAGATGAGGACTAATGGTTTTAAACTTGAAAAGGGGATATTTAAGTTGGATATTAGGAAAAATTTCTTCAGTGTGAGGGTGGTAGATCACTGGAACAGGTTGCCCAGAGGCTTAGTGGAGGCCTCATCCCTGGAGATACTCAAGGTCAGGCTTGATGGGGTTTTGAGTGACCCAATCTAATGAAGATGTCCCTGCTTACTGAAGGGGGCTTGGACTAGATAACCTTTAAAGGTCCCTTCCAACCTAACACATTCTATGGTTCTACGATTATGTTCCCAAATACCAAACAACCACTTCACATGCTCTTAGGTGTAAATTTATGCTGGTTTTCATCCCATCCAGTGATATCCAGCACTTGTGCCTTCAATACTATTAGACCCAGTTGATATTCCTAACCAAAATGAAAAGACTTTTAAATGCCAATAAAAGCTTTGGTATTTTAAATTCCTTTTTTTCCCCCCTCTTGATCTCAAATATACCTACCTATACTGAACTTTTCTCTCATATTCTGTTTCTATTTGCTCCCTGCCATTATAATAGCCTACTCCTACCAGTTAGGGATTCTCTTGAACTTTTCACTCCAAGTCTAAAGGAAATCAAAATTATATCATTCATATTTGTGAGTTAGGTAAATTTGGTATTTAAAGGTGTAAAATTATTATTCAGTCTCTGAAAGAAGGCTACCCTTAAGCCATATGATTCTATATTTCTATATTATGTACCAAATAGTAACAAAGAATCCTATTACTAGGAGATAGATCTTTTTCTTAACATGGGGATAGAGTAAAAAGAATTGGAGGTACCAACATTTATAAAATGGAACGGTTGCAGAATACAGTGAGGAACACAGGTTCCATATGTTTAAAGTATTATGAAAATTATTTGCATTATTAAAATTATTTTCATTCTTTTGAATTAACAGTTCCATAAACACACTCTCAAAAACTTGAAGTGGAAATGTGGAACATGACAGTAAAAGACTTTAACACTCTTTGTCCACTTGATAACTGGGAGACGAAATCTGATTTATGGAATTGTTCCAACTTTTCTCTGCAGGAGGAGAAAATAACAGAGCCAACAACAAAATAAATTCATCCAGGTAAATGTGTTTTCCTGAATCTGCAAAAAAATAAACTAGGAATCTGCTATTGTAGTTATCTCTCACAGAAGAGAAAAAAGGGGACAGTATGAGAGGAGAGGTCACCTGCTGGAAGTTGTGCACATTTCAGTTTATTGGGACATACCTTCTCTTTCCAATGAGAGCAAAGTGAGCAATCAGTAAGTGCCAGATATCAAAGCAGAAAACAAACTATGTTCTTTTCAGGATAAGAAGCCCAAACCAAACAAGCCTGACCTGTAAGGATCGTGTGGGCAAGTATTTCCCAGGTTATCACATCCAGGGTGAGATTTTTCCACTGAGATTTCTCCTAAAATAAAGACTCTAAACAAATTACTTAAAAAGATTGACATTGATTGATCTGTGGCACAGATTACAGTCCTGGCCAAGGTAATCAACTGCTCACTGCACTGTGGTTGCACATCGTTAGTTAATGATACCCACCATTGGTATAATCTATCTCATGCAAACTCTGGAGACGTGAGGCATTTCTCTTGCTGGATACGATTATCTTTCTTTCATTACTAAGCTTATAAGTGACTCTCATGTGTCCAATTAAGTTCTCATTTACTTCTCTTTAGTTCCTCTGACACCTTTTTCAAAAGGAGTTAGGTGTTTCCCGCTGAGATTACTAATATAACAAATGGAGACCTAATCAAACTCTGAATAACGGGCTTCTTTTAAATCTACAACACTGTTGCCCTGAGGTAGTTCAAGAAACTACGCTTCTATCAAAAAGCCACATTGAAGGCTCCAGGGTCATCATTATCTTTTCAGGCCTGAACACTAGTCTTTGCCTTTATTTCCTTTTCTGGGTGACAGCTCTGAAGGGCTGACATTAATCACCAACAATCTCATGATGGCATGTAATTGCATATATCAAAAAATATTCATCCTGGGGGCAGCTGTCAGTGCTAGAACACTAGATATCAATCCAATTAAATCCTAGCATGGAGATAATTGTTTGTCACTCAGTCCATAGAAGAGAATGACATTAATGCTATGTCCCACAAATGACCTTTACGTCACCTGGCCTCCATCAACTAATTATTAGGGTTCTGGGCATATCCCACATCAATCACATGGATTCAATATACTGATCTAAACACAGACCCTCATGTGAAAGTAAGAATGAAAACTTCTTCTTTAACCAAACAGTTTTTCTGGATCGTTCTGCTGGCATTAGCAATGATTAACAAAAGCACCTTGTGCTGATTTAATTCCAGCAACATAGACATAAGCTGTTGAAAATTGCAAGAGAGATGTGGATCACTGTGAAGAAAAGGAATTTGCGGAAGAAACAGTGAGAAAAATGTCTGAAAATTTTCAAGTTCTGGTGAGTTCCTGGCCCATTTTCTACAGCAATGCAGATACAAATGTGTGTTGTTCAAAGGGGAAAAAAACCCTACAGGCATGTGTCTGTGAGACTGGGAGAGCAGAGTTGCTCTTTCAGCTCAAATGGCATAGTGATCACAAGGGAATGAAGAAGCAACAAAATCTGTTCCTGTCTTCCTTTATCTAAATTAACCTGATCACCAGCTTATATGTTTGTTTATTTAATTAGTTAAGGGCCTGACATCCATGATTGGTGCATGTGGAAATGAAGCTCTACCTTTGTGTGCATGGAAGAAGCAATTTACATGACATTGTCTTAATGCTGTAACAAGATCATTTTCAACATCCTTGTGCTATAATTATCGGTTCTTTAATTAGCAAAGAATACTGCAATTAGTGTCTTTGCACATTCCAGACATCATTACTGCTACATTACCCATGCACTCCACTTGCTTCAATGGTTTTGAATTAAGTATAGATCACATTCAAGGTTCCTCTTTTAACTTTTTAAATTCTCCATTATCTAGATTAATATTATGACCTAGGTGATATCCCTCTCATTTTTTCCCTCCAGATCACATTCTCTAGTCTGCTGCTGCAGGTCTTTTCACTTTTTGTTTTGATTAATATGTTGCCTTTTTTAGCAAGAATGTTTTTCAGTATTTTTTTTATCCAAACACATTTGTGATTTGTCCAAACTTCATTTAAAGTTAGTCTTAAAATGCTGTTGCTTATGATGGTGCAGTTTAAATTAGACTTTCAACTATTTTTGTTGAACTTCAGAGGTGCTTTTCATTTTTATAAAGGAGAGAGAAAATCTCTTTTCAGTACAAAAGGTAATGTGTCAGTACTAAACGATATATCTTCTATAATTATTATTTCAAAACTATACATTTAGCCCAGACTTTTTGTAAATACTTTGCAGTACGATGTTTTTTGTTGTATTCTTTTACCAGAGATTGCATCTGTACCTTGCAGCACAGATCTTAGAGGCAGAATCTTTAGATGCAATTTTTCATAGGCTGTATCATCATGTCTTAATAATGTGAGGATCAGAGTTGACCAAAAAGTATACAGCACATGCATTTACATTTGTACTTGTCATTCAAGGGTTTTCTTTTTGAAAAGCGAGATATAGGAATTTTTGGAGTGCTATTTTTGGGTAAGGATGATTTGCACACTAAGATCATCTGTTTCCTTCCATTTATTTTAAGTGGAGCATAGAATGTACTCATTTAAACGCATGCCTAATCTGGTCAGTTAAAATGCATTGAGTGCACTCTTACTTCAAGACCTCATAGTTCTCCTGGCCATGAAGAACAAAGTGATACCGGCAAACCTTTATTTGAATGTTGATATTCACAACCTGAAAAATATTCCTGTTGCAAAGTTGAATATGAGCACAGAATTGTACTTCTTATCTTTGTTATCTTAAATATGGAATTTGTACAGTGAGACAAAGCTCTGCTATAAGAAATTTATGGACCATATGCAGTCAGTGGAGGGAAATATATATATATATTCACATGACAAATCAATACAGAAAGAGAAGAAATTACAAAAGAAAAAGATTTACTAGTATTAAATGGAAAGTTTGTGCAAAAGCCACATTTTGAAACCAACCCCTAAGAGTTCGTCCCTGGGGCTTTAAGTATACCCCTTTTTTCAGCCTGTTTCAAGAAATTAGACCCAAATTAAATTTATTTCTTTTAACTTGATGCTATCTTATATGAAACACTATTTGAGAGCATCTGTCATTTTAAACCACTATTTATTTTGTGCTAATGAAAGAAGACACGCAGATCACTATTATAAAACAAATCCTTGAAAACATCAGCAATATTCATCTTGTTGCTTCAGTATTTTGTAGCACATCTACTCAATTTTCTGTCTTCATTAAAACATTTTATCATGTTAATTATCATTCTGACAATTTTAATATTGGAACATGTTTTACTACCTGCAAAATGAAGTCCTTTAAGGATTGCCTTCCTCAGCCATTATTTCTCCAGTAACATTCAGAATAAATTTTGAAAAGTTTTTTTCCTGTTCACTGATACCAAAAATTCAAATTAGGAAATAAAACATTAACCTTGCAGTAACTCTGCTGCAATAAACAAGCCCTATATACATACCCTAAAGTCAGAGAGACTGTTTCTCATTTAGTGAAATTCACTGCAATAAAGAAACTTTTTCTGATGACAGTTACATCGTTGCTAATATGTAATCCAACCTTTTATTTTCCCTTTTTTTTCTTTCATCTTTGAAGAGATATAGATATTTTTAAGGATATATTCCAAAGTTTAAAAATTCCCATTCTTGGGACCATTCACAGCATGTTACAATATTTGGTGCAATTCTCTCTGTGTGCATGTGAAGGACTAGATAGAAGGGAAAAAAAAAAGGAAGACATATCCCTATGACTTTAAAAAACACATGTTACATCTATACAGTATTATCATTGGTTTGGTTTGGTTTGGTTTTTTCCTATGGTGGAAAAATGCCAAATTTCATAATATAATTTGTAAGTCCCAGTCATGTTCCATGTTTTGAAACTATCCTGGAAGGCCAGGAAATCCGAGGGAACATTTTCTTCTCAATTGCCTGGGCAAAAAATATCATACTACATAGACAATGATGCACTAATATTAAATTATGCTTGATAATTCTTTGGAGAGGAAAACAAAGATCTTTAATAAACAGTAGAAATCACTTTCGGAGGATTAAAACCATCTCTCAATAATGCTTCTAAGATCAGTGTACTTAATGGCTAAGCAAAAAAAATCAAACAAAAATAAAAAAGAGAGAATCCAAAACGGGACGCATGTGGGAAGGGAGAAAAAGGAGAGTTGAGAGCGAGTGACCAGGGAAAGGTAAGGTGTGAAATCCAGTTGGGTTTGATAGCAATCTTTAGGTGGGGAAATCAGTAAACGCTTCTCTATGTCTGCTGTGAATAGTAAAAACCCCTTATATTGCAAAATGGGACATTTCACTTAGGAAGAGATCTGTTCCTACTTCATAATCATGCTTCTTCAGTGGTGAAGTCAGCACGGATCTCACAGACATCAGTTTCTACTAATCAGCTATAAAATTGATCTGCCCTATACTTACTTACCCAAGGGCATTTGCTTCAGCTGTTACAAAGAGAGGAATTGTTGATGTGTTAATGTGTAACAGCTCAATTCATGTTTAGGCTGAATATCCCAGGGATTTAGCAAACTTTGTGGGGCAGGGTTTTTGAGATCATGTTGTTTGTAACAATGAACAAGGCATTTAAATGCCTTTATCTGACCTGGCCATGGTATGTGCATACCACATGAAATAGAGACAACTCCCTGCTTGATCTGTTCCTGGTGCTTGCTTCCACTGACAATAGCCATTAACCAATCTTAATTCACTGGTCAAAATGTCTTTGGACCTAGTTCAGAAGGACAAAGTAGAGAGGCTTATCAGCAAATCTAACCTAAGATTTATAACAAAACTGATCTCTCATTCAAAATCAGAGAGAGGATAGAGGGCAGCAATAACACAGCAATACATCCCCACTGGCATAGTCATACAACAGTTGTGAATCTTACTTCAGCAGATTTATTTCTGCCCGTTCTCTTCTCTTTAGTGTTCTTTTGCCTATTTCACATCTACTCCATGGATGTATCATTTAGAACAACAAAGTGGTGTATATGAGCAGAGGCAGACTAATCCCACCTCAGGTCCAACAATTCCTCAATTTAACTTCAATATTTTTCTGTAAAGTCCTTATGGAGAGTTACTGAATTTCAGTCTATGAGAACTATTTGTTCCTACTGAACGAATAACACATACTGCTACTGAAGCATGAGCCAACAAAAGTCTTTTCTGAATGAATTTATGAATCAAATATATCTACTTGGAAGCTTAAAGATAAAAGAAAGTCGAAACTGAAATATGACTTCTGGGCCTTGGAGAGAGGAAAAAAAAAAATATTACAGTCCTGTGTGACAGTGGCTGATAACAAAAGACAGATCCACACTCTGCAGTTATTCATTAGAGCTCTCTGGTGCTCTGTGTTCTTTTGCTTTTGTAGAGAGAAAGGTTTACTAGCATTAGATGAAAGAGACTTGTAACTTTTCTATAGGGTGTGCATATTGATTTCTTTTTGTGCTTTGGATACAGGGATTAAATTACACTGTGGAGTTCTGTATGCTGCTTCATGCCGTGTTTCGTCGCTGCAACCTATCACCTTCCTGGAGCACACAAGTTTCCTCACAGGGTCCCTGAGGAGGACCCTCTTGCTCAAATTCTGTTGAGACATAGAAGTACTTTATTCTTCCTCTTTTATGCCACATGTGTGTGATCTGAACAGGCTGGACCGGTGGGCTGTGACCAATGGGATGAAGTTTAACAAGGCCGAGTGTAGAGTGAAACACATGGGGCAGAACAACCCCAGGCAGCGCTACAGGCTGGGGGAGACTGGCTGGAGAGCTGCTGGCAGAGAAGGATCTAGGGGTGTTGGTTGACTGCCAGATGAATATGAGACAGCAGTGTGCCCAGGCAACCAAGAAGGCCAATGACGTCCTGGCTTGTATCAAAAACAGTGTGGCCAGTAGGTCTAGGGAAGTGATTGTGCCCCTGTACTGGGCATTGGTGAGCCCACACCTCGAGTGCTGGGTCCAGTTCTGGGCTCCTCACCATAGGAAGGACATTGAGGTCCTCAAGTGAGTCCAGAGAAGGGCAACCAGGCTGGGGAAGGGGCTGGAGGGCAAATCATATAACGAGCAGCTGATGGAGTTGAGGCTGTTTAGTCTGGAGAAGAGGAGGCTGAGGGGAGACCTTCTCACCACCTACAACTACCTAAAGGGAGGTTGTAGAGAGGTGGGCGATGGTCTCTTCAGCCAGGGGACAGGAGATAGGACAACAGGAAATGGCCTCAGGCTGGGCCAGGGCAGATTTAGATTAGACATTAGAATAAAAATTTTTACTGAAAGAGTTGTTAGGGCCTGGAACAGGCTGCCCAATGAGGTGGTTGAGTCAACTTCCCTGGATGTGTTCAAAAAAAGGGTAGATGAGGCACTTAGGGATATGGTTTAGCTTAGGATGGGAATGGTTGGACTTGATGATCTTAAAGGTCTTTTCCAACCTTGTGATTCTGTGATTCTGTGATCTGTGGATAGCTTTAGACCAGTAGAAGCTGTTGCAATTTTAATAAATATGTAGTGAAATTCTCTGTGTGTTTTTAAATGCTACTGTTACATAGATTCCCTCTTCTTAGAGAACATAAGCATTTCTTCTCATCCCTTTCATGTGTGTTTGTAAGGACAGGTAAATTGTGTTGACCACTTTCCAAAAGGATTAATTAAGGCATATGCACGTTATGGATACAGTTCAACTTCCAGATTAAGGCAATTAAGGAAATACTTGTCTGCATGTGATCCAAGTATCTAAACTCTCCTTACAGTCCGTATCAATATAACCTTTACAAACAGCTGAGTCTACAAACTATTCAGATGATCATGTGGAAGCAGCCACATTGTCTAAAATACTTTCTTAAATTCCACCGTATTGACTAGATCTCCACCAGCTGTAACATCTTACATGCACAGATCACACAAAAGCACCAAGTAGATACCTACAACACCTAGCTTTAGAAACTTAACCTGTTAGTTCAATCCCACAGAATTAACATGTCTCACAGGACATGTATAAATGACCCAGGGAAGAGCTGTGAATTAATTAGTCTAAATAGCTTGCTAACATATCTATGCTAACATATCTATGCATATTCAGCCTAGCTAATTCATCATGCTACGTAGACCTCTTCAATGCTACAGCTGGAAAATCTCTTTCTTCAAGGAATATCCTATTCAAAAAATCATCCACTGGCTTTTAAGACTTATTAAATATCATTGTCATATTGACATTCATGTCTGCTGATGTCTAACATTTTGGCTGACTTTTCCCGATACTACTTAAATCATGAAGTGGTCTGAAAGAGAACCAGGCACAATACCTTATTCAAAAAGGTGATTTCTAATAAAGAAGTTTTGATTACTTAATCTGAACTATTTCTGCATCTACATTAAGAACATGTTAGTTATACAGAGAGTGATTTCTTCACTACGTTGCTTATACAAGGAGACTTGAATGTCAAACTTCTATGTATGCATATGTGTCAAGACAGACATCTGCTCAGATTAAGCCCCACCCATCAACATAGCTCTATCTCCTTGTCATGTTTCACACCTAGCTACAAGCAGAAATCTGGACCCGTGTTAACAAGCAAACTGCAATGAAGATTCCTTCCAGAGATGTCCAACTGCCCCATCATTATCTGGTTGGGGTGCCTCCAATGCACAGCTGAAGCAGTATCTTCTCTACCTCCAATTACTTGATATCTACTGGTGCAATGACAGCTCTGAGCATCTCTGTCTTATAGGAAACAATTGCAAGTTGACCTTTGCCATATTTTCCAGTATTCTGTTTTATCCCATATACCCCAGGCTGAACTTAGAAATCCTCAAACAGAAGTCAAAAGGCAGATGATGGATTCTCAAACTTGGATATAAGTCCCTCATGTTGTAGACCAGGTCAGAGCTAGTTCTCTATTTCTGAATTATTAATTCCTTTAAATAATTAGCAGACATGCCACTCAATTATCCTTGATTTTTCACATCCCATTTAAAGGTCACTAGGTTTTAGAGTCATCCTTAATTTGGCATAAAAATTATCTGTCCTTCCCAGCTCTGCCTTTACATCCCTGCAGTCTACAAAGCACAAAATTAATTTTGACAATGTTAACTCTTTAGTACAGAGGGAGTTGGCTGTGTACATCCTTTCTCTGCTTTCCCCTCATGGTAAAATACATTTTAAAATCACTTAAATGTAAAGAAAATTGCATTTCCTCAAATGTTTTAAATAAACTATGTCTCCTCCATTATCTTCTCTTTCTTTCTCTTTCTGTGTGTCATATTTCAATATTTATACTCACTGAATGTACCTGAACAAAAATGTCATCACAAATTGTGATACAGTGAAAAATCCTGCTATCCTGGATTTTCTCCTCCTTTATACTCATGACAGTTATTCAACAATAGGAGCTAACCTAATAGTCTTCTTTATGATGTCCTTTGGGTCACAGAGAAATGTGATTTCTCACAGAACAACCGAGCTTTCAATATGCAGAACAAAAAGCTGAATAATCTTAGCTATGCTGCATGACTGATTGTTGTCTTTTCTTCTTGCCTCTAGGTAACCCCAAATTAAATTGCCTTCAGTAAAATCATATAAAATATAATTAACCTTAGTGACCCTGTTATCCTCAGTGTCCCTTAATCCACCTAGTAGAAAATGGAGAGAAACATTTCTTCTTTATAATGACTAAAAATTCTGTAACAAAATACAGAGTTATCCAAGTGTTACTGTATCATAGGTAACAAAGCTGAACTCTTGTCAAACTTGTGGCAGCGGTACGGTATGGAATAACAAGCCTCTGTGACATTGGGTTGTTAGTTCAGTCAATATCACCACCTGAATTGCTTTTGTAGCTTGAAACAACTTGGATTATTTTGAGTTGTAACTCTGTCGCAGACTGGGTTGGAGACTCTGTGCACACCACTTTTCTTCTATGTTTGTTACTGTGCCTGTCAACTGGGATGACAATTCTTGCCCGCCTTACAGGAGTGCAGTGAAGATTAGGTAGCAGTCTTATATATAAATTTTCACATTATTTTTTCTGACATTGCAGGTAAATACAAAACACCTAGATGTGAATAGTCTGACATTTCTAGAAATGGATACCAGTCCTTAGCAGTAATGTTCACTAAGAAGATAACAAGCTATTTGCAGAGTAATACCAGGGTAAATATAGCTATGGGGTTCATTGCTCTCTCTTAGAAGGAATGATGAAGTAATTTAGGACATTGTTGATCTATGGTGAAAAGCTAAGACACCATTTATTACCATATTTCCTTCTTCTATTGTCACCTTCCAGAAAACTTAAGAAAATCCTCCATCCTCAGTCTTAAAAAGCCTATGAACTTAATACAGAAATGTTGCTATAGGACTAGGAAAACCAACTGAAGATCCTTGTCCTTTTGGGTGGCTAATATTGTCTGTCATGTGTTTAATTATCATCATGGCAAAATATTTTTTAATATTCAGATTTCATTCACATCTGCAGGCAACGATTGTGAGAGTGCACTCTTTATTTATACCACATTTACAGTATGAATTTCCATAGGACTCAAGTTCAACCAAACACCTGAATAACACTAAGCGAAGGTGGTTGCAATGAGACACAGATGAGTTTAGACAACTAAAGAGATCATAATGTCAACACTGGATACCATAAAAGTCACTAGTCTTGCTGTAACTGAAGTCTAATTGCTATGGTTAACTTTCATGCATAAAAGTGAAGAAATGCTTTCCCAAACCCTTTTGATCACTGCATTATCATGAACTCACCACAAAGTTATCTTTGCAGTTCACTTCGCACCTTGAAATAGTAAAATTAATTCGTTTGCTTGGTTGTTCTTTCATATCTGATTGCTTTTTCATTTGTCTTTTCTATTGCCATTAAAAACACAAAGAGAAAAATCACATCTAAAGGACTATTCAATGCTTAACTGGTCTGTGGACACCTTCAAGGGTACCCCAGAATAATTAGATTCTTCAGTTACTGGAAAAGGATGACAGAAAGAGAAACTAAAGTCAGTAAGTCCTATGTTTCCAGCACAGAATTTCATTTCTGTATAAATCAATAAGAAATAATTGCCAACTGGGTGTTTCCAGTTATTTATTTTTCATTCCCTACCTGAAAAGATATACAAGGAATTCAAGCAACTGCTGTGCCTATACAACTTACATAGTTATCATTCAGTAACACAAAGCCCAGAGTTAAATCCTTTTTCTGTCAGGTTCTGTGTGTAAATAAGTAGATGTAGAGGGCATAATACAGAAAGCACAGGTGGAAGAATGAAAGAAGGAACAATCTCTGTGACTCCTTATTGGGAGTAAGATAAAAAAACCCCAGCATACTCTGACACAGCTCTATACATTTCTGTTTATTCTCTACAGTATACATACAAGGGTTTACGCTGTCCTACAAGGACCCCAAACTTAACATCTTTAGATCCTATCTATCCTTTCAACAGACAATATGAGAACCCTTCTAAGGAGGACATAGTCCAATAAAAACCAACAACAAAACAAAACAAAACCAAAAACTCCAACTACATGGTGCTGCTTAGTTGCAAGATGTGAATTTTCTGTTTCAGAACTGTGAAGTTTGAACTTGAGCCTGAGGTTGGGTCCTTGTCCAGAACACAGTGCAGATGCAGAAGTAAAGAAACTCCTTTGCTGTCTCATGGAGACCAAAGGCAGCAGCAACATATGGGCCATGCTTCCAAATTCCCTTTCTTTGTTTCATCTATTGGCAAATGCTGTCTATCTAATATGTCTATCTTTAATTTTTATTTTTCATTACCCAGAGTGAAATCACAGCTGGGACTCATGGGGAAAAAAAAAACAGTAAAAATCAGAACAAGCCTGCCAAACATGTGTGTTTTCAATCCAGGGTAGAAGAAAGGAATCGCTGTGATAGCTAAAGGCAGCAAATAACTGTACACGGCACTGCTTTCATCATGCTTTCTCTGTCAGAACTTCTTTTGATTTCTTTCCATATTCTGCTATGAACAAAGGCTATGCGTTGACTATTAAATGTACTGGGTTTGATTTTGAGACTCTTTCCTTCAGCTAGATGAGAAGGTGTTTCACTGAAGTCAGTAATTTTATAAAAGGAACAAATCACGGCAACTTCTATGTATATATTAATGAACACAGTTAATCAAATTTAATTTGATTAAAGAGAAACCTATATAATAAATACTGAGCAACTGTAAAACTTAGAAATGTAAATGTAAATCCAACAAAATACATACTGATAAATTCAAAGGGAACAAATAAAACTTTTGGAGGGGTGAGGAAGCAAGAAATGTTCTTTCAAATAAACAGTATAGTACCATATATTAACTCTATTTTGGAGCCCAGCTCAGTATTATAACCCCCCAATTATCTGTAAGAAGGGGTTCACTGATTCAGATCTTTTTATAGCATCAAGTCCTAGAACACTATGAACTCATATTGGAGGGTATTTTCTTAGCTGTCTGATTATTCTGTTTTATGAACACCTTTTTTTGGAGAATGTTTTCTGCACTCTGTGGTTTAGGCTCTGGAGAATTTCCAGTACTTTGAGCATCCTGGGATTTATTGAGTAGAGAGTCTAGCAGAGGGTAGGACTTCAGCTTCTTTTTTAGTGCTGGGACTAGTAAGGTGAAGTCCCCACTTCCATATAGACTAAGGATGCATCCACTACTGATTACTCTTATTATTTATGATTTACACAATGTGCCTTAGCTGCTTTAGCCTCATTATGTTTAGCGCAGCACACTCAGGGAGAATAAACCAACAATCTCCTCTTCTAGTCTCACTTCTTACAAAGACATATCAGCCCCAAAAGCCAGCTTCACTGAGACACTCCTTCCCTCAGAAAGAGCAAAGTGGTAATAGTAATTTTTCTAAACTGATGGGGGATTAGTATAGTCTGTCTATCAAATATTGCCATTTTATCCCTTTGGTTTACCTTAAGGAAAACATGCCATTTGCATCAATAATATGGATCTCACAGTCCTCTGAAAATGAGCTCAATAACATATTCATCACATATTCTGCTAATTACTTCTGCCCATGCAGTAAAATCTTCAGGGCAAACAGTCTTTTACAATATGCAGAAGCATAGGTGACAATCTAAATAACAGTAACAACAGCAATAACAGTAATAATTATAATTATAAATTGTTCTACACATTCATAACAAAACAGAAGGTGACAGAAATTGAGGATCTGAGTATTCATTAAATATATAATCAAAATCAATAGTAATTCAGTGGACTTCAGTTGGTTTTGGATCAAGCTGTAAGTACAGGGTCTACATTTAGTTGTCAGAAATCTCTGACACAGAAGATGTAAAATTGAGGGAATAGATACTCTGGTGCTGGATATGAAGATTCAACACTCCCCAGATTAAAGCAGACCGACATTAAATAATAATTAAAAGAAAAAAAAAAACTACCAACATTCAGGGATGGCTTCAGTTTAGTTTCAATTAAAAGTCTCATTTAAAAATATTTTTCTCTTAGTAATGGCTTATTTTAATTTTATGAAGAACATTTAATTTAAAAGTACCTTGTGACAGTTGGGGTTTTTTTTTGGTTTCTTTTCTATTTTCTAACTACCATCAATGTGTGATCAGTGGAAATGAGAAGACACTCCAATAACATCAGTAAAATTCTAGCACATAAAAGAAGTCAGCCTGCTAACTGCACTTTAATAGCAAGTCAAAACAGGTCCTTTAACTTTCTGATTCAGGCTTGAAACATTAGTGTGTCTGTTGTCCTAAAGGGTTTTTTTTTCCTATTTTCCTCCTTCCACTTGCCCTAAAATATAAACAAACCAAAACCAGGATTCTTTTTTTGGGATGAATATTTACTACCTTGTGAAAATTGAGCTTCAGTGTTTCACAAGTGTAGCATCATTTATTCAGAAATGCTTTGAAAAATTGCATTTTCTAGATTTTCTGCATAAATAAGAGAGATCTGCTTGTTTTATAACTGAACTGAGTCCTATGAAGCACAAGCCATACTCCCAAACTATCAATTTAAGGGATTCATTTAGAGCCAAGAAGCTTTAAAGCTGTCTTGTTGACAGCAAGCATATTTTATAGCCTTTCACTTCTCCCATTGTGTAGGAAGCAATTCTACACTGGTAGTTTAACCTTCATCTACAAAGAGCAATTGTTCTTCCCATGAAGCCTGTACTGTTTTCACTTCAGGAATACACCAAAGAAATTATTAATGGCTGAAGTTACGAAAAAGAACAGCATTCATATAGTAAATGCTGCCAGTTAAAAGCAGACAAATATCTGTTTTAAAAGTATAAAATTGCTAACATCTGGCAGGTGTGTTGTGTTGGGGTTTTTTTTTTGGTTGGTTGTGAGGTTTTGATTTCTTTTTTTGTTTGGTTTGGGTTTTTTGTTTGGTTTTGTTGTTTTGCTACTCTGCTCCCTACTTCTCTTTTCTGACATCTGAATATCTGGTGAATCTCTTCAGATCTAACTGGCCAGACCTAGATGACAATATTAACTGAAAAACACACATCAAATCTGTATTTCTTGAAGTACTTCTGAAAAACAATCACTAACATTATATTTCAAGATTTGCTTATTTGTGGTAAGAGATGGCATTAGCAGAAGGAACAAATATCAAATTCAACAGGTTTATCTGGGCCATTCAAGAAATTGCAAAACCAGTGTTGGGAAACAGTCCAAATTGGAGGTTTCTTTATTGCAAAAGAATATATTTCCCAAGGAGATTTCATGGGATATCTTTTTTTTTTCTGCCTCTGCTGTCCTGAACCAGGGTGCCTTTCCATTATTCAGACCATTTGTGGGAATTAGGTCACTATTTTGGCAACTCCTGTTGCTTTGAATCCTTTTATCACAATACTGGTCTCCATATTCCTGGGAAGGTTACACTAATCATTGAGCTAGTATGCAAAAAGTGGATGCTTTTACTGCGTCCTCCTCTAGCTGCTTTCTAGGCAAACCCATTGTCTCACTCCAAAAAAGGATGAGTTAGATGTTCAACAGAGATAAGAGTTTAAAACCATGATTCATATTTTTGCACAAGTATCTTGCTCCTGATTGCAAGTCAACAAACAATGCAGTGACAGAAACAAGATTTAAAACGTACTCTCCTCCTGACCATTTCCCATAGGGTATGGTTAGCAGCTTTCTACTCTATGTGTACATGTTGTAAACTCTCCTGAAAGCCTTAACTCTCCTCAAGCAATGTGCAGTTAACCTAGACACGAAGCCAGCAGTGCAAATTACAGGCCCAAAGCTGAATTACAGCTGTGCATGTGTCAGTACTTTAGCAACTTTGTGAACATGAACTGACTTGCTTAGGATAAAACTATGTGAGGAAACATTAAATTTTGGAAAGACCTGCCTAGAAGATGAGGCATGCCAATGTAAGAGCATGAGAGGAATATCCACAGAGTATTAAACTGAAATATATGGGTAACAGTAGACAGGTATTTAATTTAGGCTGCAACGCATTTAGACTTGGTAATTAAGCACACAGAAGGAAAGACTCAGCTCTATTTAGATCAAATTTGACCCTCTTGGGAACCTGATTGATACTAAATGTGTGCTTTTGAGAGTTGGGTCACACATACAACATAGGAGCTAATATTGTCTGGCTCATTTACATCTCAGCCACTGAGCCTTCCTGAATAGGCACTGATGTCACTGGAAGTGGTTCATTAACATGGTTCTTGATCAAGCTCTGGCACTGTACTACTTGATTTTATTTCTGCTTCTGCTATGTATAATTGTACAAGCCAGTAATGAAGCCCAAGAGCATTTACAGAGCAAACCATAATATTGACCAGCATTTGAGGAGTATCCTTTGGAATAACCACAATCTGATGCTAGAGATAAAATGACCACTATTGGAACATGTCATGTGTGCTTCTAGAGTGGTTCTTCATTTTATTTTCATCTAACAGAAAGCTCATCTGTTGCATATTCTCACAATCCAGCGTAAGATTAAGAAGGAATCATTGAGACAGCAATTTCAGAAACTTAGTCCTGGTCCAAACTAAATTGGTAACAGACACATCAACTACATGAATGAAATTTCTTGAAGTATGTGCTATAAATGAGGAAATATAAATTGAGATTCAGTAATTGTCCTTTGCAGAGCATAGCAGATGTCAGCACCTGCCCAACAGCTGGGTTTTAGCTAAGAGCTAGATAGAAGCAACTGTATGCTGACATCCTAGAAGGCTTGAAGATTTGGGCCAGGGGCTGGAAGGACTCTAGCTCAGGCTTGGTGATATAAAGTAAATTAATTACAAGACAAGTTTGGGTAGAACCATAAACAAAATCTCCAAAGCAGATGTAACATAGGTAAAGGGAATCCCATTTTAGAATCCCACCATAACTGAAATAATTTAATTGCCAGAAAGATGAGCTAGAGGCAGCTCATCACCCTCAATATCTGAGAAGAACTGTAGTGGAGGGTGTCCCTTTGCATGGTATGGAGTTTGAACTAGATGATCTTTAAGGTTCCTTCCAACCCAAACCATTCTTAGATTCTATGACTTGGAAATTAACATCTGAGTCAGTCAGAAAGATTTTTTCTCCCTGCTCCTTCTGCTGCTTCATATAGGAGTTGCTGGGCCATTAAATCCAACCCCATGTTGCAGTCTCCCACCATAAAATCCGTTTAGAAATTTATTGAGGTCTCTGTTAAAAATAATTAAGTGATGCTCCCTCTTCCCTCCCTCCCCATTTCACATGGGAACAGCCTCCTGGAACCTCAACATTATGGTAGTCAGGAACCTTTTTATGAGACACAACCTAAATATATCCTTAGTCAATTAATTTCTTTCAAAATAAACTAGTCTCTGCCAATCTCTTGAAGGAAACAAATGAGTTCTATAAACTTATCAATTATCCTGTTCTTTGATGGTTTTGGAATCAAGAGCTGAAAGTACTGAATCATTACTGTTATTATTTCCCAAAGGCAGTGGTCACTCTGAAATCCTTGGAAGCTGTGCTCTGGAATTCTTATAGCAGTGTTTTGTTACTTCTGTTCCTCTTTCAGCCATGCCTGCAAGAGTCACAAATCAATTTTGCTATACCTAGCAAACCTAGTTAATTCACCTATGTGAATGTACAGTTTAAAAGAAAAAAAAAATTATTGAAAAGTAATGCATAATGGAATAGCAGTATTTTAGAGGAAATAATTTGCTTCTCATCTAAATTAGTAGAAATCTCTAAGGCAAGACCAATTTGACTCATTCAAATTAAAAGCAATTTGAAATATGGTAATGTGTTTTGGTTAAAAAAACCCCCTGTCTTCATGCTGTCATTGTACATACTAGAGTAGGTATGGAAACTAAGAATTTGGAATGTAAGAAATGCAACAAATGCAAGGAAATCAGTGATTTTAAATGTCTGAAATCCTGAAATTAGACATTTCATTAAAGAGTACTAAACAGAAGGAGTACAAATCCAAGAAGACCACAGTATACAAATCAAAGGTAAATGAACACAGCCGAAGAAAATTCATCTATATATCTATCAAAACAAATAAAGGACAGCAAGAGCAGATAAGAGATTGCTTTTAGCAGAGGATTTTGTCAATTACAGAACTAACTAACCATGGCTGAATAACATCCATGCTTGGATGAAAGATCACTATCACAAATCAAGCACTGTAGAGGAGCCGCAAATAGCTGCCTGCTCAATTCATCAGTTATTTTACATGAGCTTCATTCTCCTCATAGCCTCCAGACAAACTCACTGTTTATGAGGCACAGATGCTGCACTGCAGTTTTCTCATTGTGTAGGAGCAAGGTCCAACCCCAGTATTTGTACCTAACAGAGTTTTACAGAAGGAGTTAGCTGATGAGTTAATGAGTACATTAAAGTAGTCTTGTTTCTGTGCTTATTCCCTGCTTCCTCTGTGTGTTCCCAGGTAATTATAAGTTGCAGATAGAGACTTTCCATAGTGTATGTGTGGGTATTTCTGCTAAAGCTACTTTTCTGCAAATACAACAAGCCACTTAAGGCATTTTCTTCCCTAGGGTGGGGTCTGAGGTACTTAATCAAAGGTATGGAGACCCTCTTAGGTGAAAAGGAGGTTCCCTGCAGACTCATTATTGGGGTTGTGAATATCTGGATTTAATACAGATCTCCTGAGAGCTGTGTCTCTTATTTAACATCTCCCTCTCTGAACCTGATGAAAGCACATGAAATGCATTAATTCATTTTGCACAAAATTTTCTGAACATGAAGATATTTTGGTTACAATGAAACTGCAGAGGCACTGATTTTCAGGAGACCAATAAATATGTGTGCAAAACTTTGCCTTAATTTTTAGTTTTCACAGAGTATTTTTGGACCAGTTAATATGAGCCAAAGATGCTGCCATAGTGCCCATTCTCCTGCTACACAAATTTGTCTGCTGGGTCCTCTACATTCAGCCATTAAATCATTCACCTTCATGTGAGGCCACATGCCTTGACCATGCCGCAGTCTATATCCATAATGATGATGCTCCAAATTTAGCATAATAAATTGAAATAACTTTGGTCAACTCTGAGTTTAAAAATCCCTACAGAAAATTCCTAAATATATTACTCTATGCCTGCCCAGGAAATCCTGGGATGTATTCCTTCACTAATTTCAGTTTTTTGTAGGATTCTTTACTACATAGTTCTCATAAATGACCTGTTAGGGGGAGCAATGGAATGGGTATTTAGTGATTAGTTTGCTCAACTTCAGCTTCGCATCACCACACACACACAAAATTCATTTTTACACATTTTCAGTTACATGGTGGAGGAGGTAAAACCAGATGTATAGACATAAACTAAAACTGAACTGCGGACATACCATTGAAGGGTTTCAATGAGAGAGAGAGAAATATCTAGGAGTTTCTCATATTTTATTTCTAGCTTTTTTCAAGGTTAAACAGAGTGATCTATTTCTAAACTCTCAAGACCTCAGCAGACCTCGATGCTCCTGTTGAGACCTTCTTCTTATTCCTGTGCAGTAGCAGGGTCCCATTTTTCATCCCCAAGGAGCAAGTGAAATGACTTCAGTAAGACCACAGAGATACAGATGCACAACAAATCAAGCTAGAATGCACACCTCTATGAAAAGAAAGTCTAACCCATGACACTGGACAGTATCCACTGCAGTTAACTTTAGGCAGCTGGCATGTAGACCTCGATCTCTGAAATACTCGTTTAGGTTATCTCTCTAAACAATGGGAAAACCCCCAACTTTTAATACTTTCTTCTCCTAACATAGACAGATAAAACAGGTTATCACACTTTTGCTGTCTTTTCTTCATCGGCCACAAACAGAACCTGAGACATCCTTCTGGATGCCTAAAACAAAAAGAAGTATATCCACTGACTTCTTTTTTAAAAAGTTTAAGTTCTTCCAGAGGAAAATGTTGCTTGTTGCTACCTCCTACTTTTATTTTCTCTAAGGACTTTTAGTTACATAAGCTGTTGTCCAGACTTGTGTCAGAAAGACAACAGCTAACACCAGCTGGAAAAAACCCCTCCTTCCTTCAAATTTCCAGGAATACATGGTAAAACACTATATTGCTGTTGTCAGTTCTATTGCTGGTAGTAATAGCTTTGACTCTGTGTCTTGCAGCTCTGTAGCCAGGAAACCCATGAAGATTAATTGATTCAGTCGTGTAAGGTATTAACCATATCCCTGTTTAATTGACTCGATCTTCTTCACAGAACTGGAAAGAAATCAAGTGTGTACATTGTGTCTATTAAGGATGCATCTTTTGTTTCTGCAGATGCCAGGTACATACTTTTTTCATTTCACAGAAAATATATGATTTGTTCATTATTTGACCAGTTTCCAATATTTGCTATGGATAACCCTACCTTTTCTTAATGTATTGAGAACCAGATCCCAAACAGGCAATATGTTTATATATCTGTGTATATACATGCATTTATATTTATAATGTTGATAATGATTCATTTTTCTAAAGTCACGAGTGCTCTTGGCAGTGCTCTACTGAGATTCATCACTGTATGCCATATACTAAGAAAATGTTCATTACAACAGCTAGAGAAAATACTAATCTTGACTCCCAGTGGCAATTATTTTGGAGACAGTAACACTGTTTTGGCCAAAGAGAAATCAGTAGTGAAGACACAGTCTGTTATCTTCCTGCAATCCAGGCAAAATGTGTTATATTCCCTTTTGTGTGTGTGTGTATTCTAGCTCTATTACCTGAAGCCCTATACTTGGAAAACACATAACCTGCAACATTAGTTGGTTTTCCAAGCACATGAACTAAGAGATGTAAATTTAACTTGCATTAGAGGAATAGATTCATTACAGAGCTGAAGTAAAGGAAAAATAATCCCATCTGATTTACTTCCTTACATCATGCCATTGTATTTCTTGTAATTATGTTCACCTTCCATCTGCCAAAGCATCTTCCACGTGAGGAAACTGTTACGTGGTTTAACATAATTTTTCTTTTTTTCCTGAAACATCTAAGAAATATGGATTTAATAATAATTTTTTGGCACTGCTGATGTACATTACACCAATATGAGTTATTACTAGAATATAATGCACTTACTTTGTTGGGAGTTGTCTTTCTTTGAGGCACATGTGCAAACAGGATACCTTGTTCCATACACCATTGAAACCAAAGAAAATCCTGGCCTTATTTAAGCACTGTGGGCAGAACAAAACAAAAATAGGATGCAATTATGTAAATAACAACTGCTTATAACACAATTGGTACAAGGCATACTTCTGTCATCAAATAAAAATGAGAGCAACTCCATTCTGGTAAGGTAAAAAGGATTTGCTCTTTTTTAGAAATGAAGAAAGATTTAAAGAATCATCAATTGGAATTTGGCATTTTTTTAATCCATGACAAATTCTGCCTTAAAAATTGTCTGTCTTCAATAATTTGGTTTTACCAGAGCCTCTAAATAAGTTTTCATGAGAGAAGACACTCAGAACTCTAGAAATGAAATCAAACTGACCCAGAAAAAACTTCTGGGGAGAAAAAAAAAAAGTCAGTCTTGACTGTTGATGGATCTCCCTCTTTGTAATTGTTTCTGAGGATCTTATTCATCAGTCTTCCATGAGAACATTATGGAGAAAATGGAAGGCACTTCATCACCACAGCCTCCATTCTAGTGCAGATGATCCATTTCATGTGCCATAACAGAATCATAAAATGGATTACAGCCTGGGAAAATACAAAGGGAAAGAAGGCTAACCTCCAATTATCAGGGTTAGACTGAAAATGAAAAACAGATTATTTTTTTTTTAAAGTGCTGGCACTTCATTTGGTTTTGTTAATATTTAAAAAAAAACTACAACAAAAAACACACCCCAAAAAACACCCACCCAAACAAACCCAACCATAAATAACTGAGATATTTCATATTGTTGTGTCTCCAGTATCTTGTCCTAAAACCCCATTTAGTTCAGAACCACCCGGCTAGTGTAGCCACTGTTTTGCAAAAAGCCAAACTATGTGCTCAGGATAAGAATAATCTGGAGGAAGTCAAATGAGACTAATAGGTTCCTAGCTTCTTCACAATTAAAAAAACCCCAAAGATTGAATTGGGAGTTGTCTCCATGTTGGAACATCAGATTTCAGAGCAGGTGGAAGGATTGTTTCTTCTCTAAACCCAGGTGTATCTGATCACTGACTTGGCATTAAGCATGATGTCAGGTCATGTGCTCTTGTGGCCTGTTGAACAGAAGCAGCAGATAAAGAGACCCCTGTATCACACCACTCACTCTGATCCTGTGTTACTAACTGAAGGACTTTTATTGTGACTTATTGTTATAATCAAATCTTTCATGTTTTCTGTAAACTTTTCCTCACAGTTTACTGAGATATCTATTTGCTGTGAAATTTTATCTCTGGTTAATGTTATGAAAACATATCTGAAGATAAAAAATACCCCAAATTTAGTCCAAATTGTTTGCTTTTGCAGGTGCAATAACTAGATTAATAAAAAACTCACTCTCATGCCCACCTTGTATTGAAAATATTTTATTAATGAGCCCTTTTGTTGATAGTAACACATAAACTTCCCTAAAATTTTTTGCAGTGAAGTCAAGCAAAAATAACTCCACTAGAGCTGATGCCAGTACAATGGCAGATGGTGGCAATGAAAGAAGAAAAAAATCTTCTTATCTTTGAAGTAGCATTCAGTTCATGGCAGCTACTTCCCAAGTATCCAAAAAGGGAGAATCTCAGTTTAGAATAACTGAGATGATAGGCAAAACCTAAAGAAGATCAAACAGGGAATGTGTGAGGTTCTCACAACAGTGAAAGAAATGGATCCTTCTGAGAATTTTAATACAGACAAAAGGGAGATTTTGGAGATGAAGTCAAAACATGGAGAAAGTGCATTGAAAGACAGAGCTAGGGAGAAGCAATACTGTGTGAAACCATGGAAATGACTTATGGAATATAAAAATTCTCTGAGTTGAATTCCAGACTTAGCAGATGTGTACTTAGTTCCCAGATCTCAGAATTTCCTATGTGAAATGGGGTGATTCTCATAACCTATCCATATCTGAGTTTTCCATCTGTAAAATGAAAAAGAAGGGATGAGAGCCAAAGAAATTTAGGTCAGATGAAAGGAAAAATTGTATCTTGCAAGACATATGTAGTAATCTAAGTAATCCTTCTAATCTACTCAGTGGCCTTAGCTGAAATGCTCTCCTCAGTGTTGCACAACATACTTTAAAGTACTTGTGAACAGCTGGAAGGAGGCCAGGGAAGAGAAACAAAAAATATTCTGGAAATACTGAAAATATGACCCACAAGAAAGATTGAAAAGAAAGTCATTTTTGAATCTTGAGAAAAGAGGGAATACAAAACTCAGGAGAAACAATACAACTGTGCAAATTTATAAAGGCATCTGTAAAAAAGCAAATAGTAACAAACTGTCATGGATAGGGCAAGCAATAACAATATAATACTAAAAGAAAGGAGACCTAGATATTAAGATAAAATTTCTACTGATATGGTTACTGAAGCAGAAGTGTAAGTTGTATGAGAATGCTGCAAAATCTGCATCATAGCAGACCCTAACCTACCATTTTGACAAATACTGGCCAGGAATGACGTGGTTTGGAAGTTGTTACTGACGTCAGTGTGACCAAAGTTAAAAATTTATATGATTGAAAATAACATTGTGGTGATGACTCAAGTATACATGATCCCAGTGTTGTACGCCAGGGGGATGTTTTCAATTAGATCAGTGAGGAAACATCAGCCTGCTGAAGTTTTGGTAGACTATGGGAGACAGGTATCCTTTGCTTCATTTCATTTTTGTTTAGTTTTTAAATGGAAATTAATTTAATTTTGTTGCAGAACTACTTCTTTAATATGTTTTGAATGCATAACTATTACTGCAGGAGATGCCTCATTAAAATCTGTGTGGTTTGTTTTAGAGTAAAACTCATAAATTTTGTAATATTTCTTTTAATCACTTAAGGTGGAAATTAATGTCAGTACTATTTTCTTCCTTTTGTTATTAAGGGAATTGGACTATTAATAATTTCTTCACTATTTAAATTTAATCTGGAGGGTATCTTCAAATACACCATCAGTGTTTCTAATAAAGGAAAGAAAGCCAGCTTTGAATTTCAAAGGTGAATGCTGCAAACAGTAGGTCATTATGGTCAAGACATTTTTTATTTCCTTCGAGAGATTAGTCTACATGACACACAGATTTTAATTATAAAGCATGGACTGCATATTAGAAACCCAAATTTTGATAAAGCGAATTGCTAACAGACTTTTAAACCTCTGTTTGTGAAAGGCATAAGGACTCAGCCATATCCTATTTGTACATGTAGGAATAAGAATATCTATGAAAAGAAATGCAAAGTCAACAGGACCTTGAGAAAGTACTGACAGAATAATCTTTCAAAAATAGCTCCTCTTCAGTGCAAGGCAGCACTCTGCCTAGGCTACCTCTGACTTATTTTCTCCATTTTAATGCTGAGAAGTGTTTCTTTTTGTGCTGTCAGCCACCCTCGATGGACACAATGAGTGTTCCCTGGGCTGAGGGTGACATGCCAGTTGTGTTCAAGGAGGCACTCCCTTCCTGAAGGATCCATCAGTTGCCGTTGCCTTAGGTATGATTGATATTAGCAGCCACACCTCAGGGCCAGATCTCCTTTATTTCAAAAGTTGTATTAACAAGGAGCTGTATTACCAAAGTTTTAATTTTCTCTTTTTTTCTTTATTTTAAATTCCATTTAATCTGATTTTAGACTGGATATTAGCTACTGTAATCAGGGTACCCAAGACCTAGATAAAGACCCACAGCAGTTCTTGTTTCCCTGTTCTCCTCTCCAGCATAGGAACAAAAAGGACCTGCCTCATGGTGCCTCTTCTCTCAGATCACACAGGGAAAACTTGCAATCTTAAAGATTCCAGAACAATGGAAAAAGACAAAGCACAAAGTTAAGACCTTTTACCTGTCTTGGAATTTTCTGCAGTTTTGGCTAGAGTTTGTAGCTGTGTCTGCTATTTGGAAGGAATTAGATGTATTATCTAGTTCTGATGCCTGATGGCTGAGCTGATGGCTTTTAGCCTACACCCTCCTTCCCTCTCCAAAACCAAGAAAACCAAATCCCCTTTTGGGTGGCATTTCCACACTGCACACAGGAGTTGGATTTTATTCCAACCATTTTCAACAATGCATTTGTTGTAATGGGCTAAAATGATCACTTGCCAGTGCACTAACCTGTGTCCAAGACCCATTTAATTTACTCATATAACCTAGACTTTCTGTCCTGAGCTCATCTTTGTAATTCCTTTCTTGAAACTTGATTATTTGGATAATGAGCACTTGTGACAGCACTTTGTATTGGTACTTTCTGCTTCCCTTACACAATAGATAAGAAGGTGGAATTTAACATGTTACACTGCCCATAACTGGCAAATTATATTCATTCATGTATCTCCATAATGCCCAGCTTTTTCAGTGCCACAGATCAAATGACCTGACATCTGTTAGAAGCCAGGATTTACATACAGAACAATTATTTGAGACAATTACAGTAAGGCTTTGGTAATACAGAAGACTGCAGTGAAACGCAGTGAAAGGGACTGAAGATGTAAATAGTCATGGAGATGCCTCTACTGGTCATCAAGAAAACATGTTAGGACTCTTATTAAAAAATAGCTACTTGTTTAGTAACCCCAAATATCCATGTTGAAAAGAAATACTTTGTCCTCTGGGCTAGAATGGCAAATATAATTTTGTATTTCCTTTGTGTTCCTGCTTGCACTTCCTAAGGTGATGTCCATTTGAATATTAGATTTATATTAAAAGTCTGACTGAATATAACACATAAAACACTAGGCATTTCAAGAGGAATTTTCTGACCAGGAACTTTGGCACATTATAAGCTCTGAGTGCTCTTACTGAACTTACTGATAGGATTCATTTATTTTCTTCTGTGCTTTTAATTTTTAAGCAAATTTGGGGCAGGAATAGATCACTCTTACACATTTCTAGCTTGTTTACACACAGCTGAAGTATTTGAATTGAGGTACCTTTGAAAGAGAAACTGCTGTTCTCTGAAGGAGCCCTTTGGCTTTTTCAGTAAAATGCTGCTACAGACAAATCACAGCTAGGATTACTTCATCAGCCAGAAATATTTTCTCTCATGCATGTGGAGTGTGACCAACAGATTATATGGGCACTTAGACTCTAATGTATCTATTCATAGACAAACAAGACAAAACAGTTAATCTGAATAGAAATTACTGTTGTTGCAAACCAGAGATTTCAAATGTAAATTTTACCTCTCAGCAATGTATCTGACCTGAGAAAAATGAAGTCTCACCCATTAACTTACATGGCATTGCAGTGAAAAATATAGAATGATTTATTATTTTTCAGCCCATAGTTTTCAGCATTACTTGTTATTCACAGCAACAGAAAATCATCCAATTAATATACAGGGAATAAATTGATTCAATATGTTAACATGCCACTTGTCCCAATGTTCAACACAGACCCTTTTCTACAAATCCTTCTGTCTGGCTACCTACTACCCCTACATGAATGTTCATGTTATTAAAAGTATGTCTTTGTAGTAGTACTGCAGCTGTCTAGACCAGGCTAGTACTAACCATGCTATTCAGTAAGTTACTGTGCCTCATCTATGGTAACCTGCTCTGAAGTTTATCTTGTGTCCTAAACCAAGAAATAACATGTATTATTTCACATATATCATGGCTTAAGAATACAGCGATGCACAATCATTTACCACAGCTCTACTGATGAATAGTAACTCATGAAGTAGATGTAAGTTGGTGATCAGTCTAAGCCTACTTTCTACCTAATTTTTATGTTTATGAGACAGGAGAATTTTGTGTCTTGCGGTTAATAGGATGGTTGTTCACCAACACAGCATGTCTCAGGTACACAGTAGGATCTATGTTACAGGTTCTGTATTACAAGAATGAACCTCCCAGAGACCTCAGTGTGATTTTCACTTCATAAAACTAAAAGCAGTTTTACTCTAAATCATTAACTCTTGATGTAAGTTGTGGGGACTGTGAAAAGGAATTGAGGTAGAGTGAAGGAGAGATGAAGACAAGACACGTCAAAAAGATACAAGCCAGTAAGTGAACCTATATGATTCCCAAAGAAGATGAAAGAATTTGCTTACCTGAAAATGAACATAAAAGAGTGAAGATTAATAATTCATCATCACACAAAAGAAAACGGGATGCCTATAATGTCTTTAATTTGTAACTGTGAATGATACCAAATAAGACTCTCATTTCTCTTGACAAAGGCATGAGTCTGTATTGCTACCACTTATTATTAGCCTCTTTATTTGCTTAGTACTAGGCAATTTGCATTAAGAGCCTATTTTTCCCCTCTTCTATTCTGTTTGTTTTAGAAATGAATTTATGTTCACGGTGGGAGGCAGCATGAGAAGCCCTGGATTTAGCCACAGAGAATAGCAAGCAGTCGGCAACTTTCCTTTTCAGTCTCCTGCTGATTTGCCAGAAGAAAAAAGATCCTTTAGTCACCGTGCACATTCAGTTCTCATCATCTGTGGTCCCAACGGGGGGGTCAGTAAAATGTCAGTGGGATTGCCATTTCGTGCTAAACATGCTGCTGACTATTTTGGGGGGTTGTGGATCTTAAGGTTTAATTCTCAATGCAGAAGTCCCACGGCTGCAGTGCTATTTGCAGGCTACCTCACTGATTTGTGTCCCGTTGACTTGCTTTTTCTGGTCCCTTAATATTTCTGGGAAACCAGTAAAGCAAGGATGAGTCCCCCTATATGTCTGCAAAGTGCCAAGCTTATTGTAGGATCTCTTTTGAGCATAAAACCCCCCAATTCTTCTTCATTACTCATAGTTAAAAATTGCCTTTACCAGAGTAGAATTATCAATAGGTGTTAGCCCCTGCTTAACCACTTTGTACTGTCACAATGTTCTCAGTCTCAGAAGGAGTGTCTAGCAGGTATCATTTCTTCACAGTCTCAACAGAAAATATGTTAATCATGTGGCTTTAACAGAAGTGTTCACATCTAATTCATTTCTTTACCTCTATACAGATGTAATTTGCTGAGTCTCAGGGTTTTTTGGTTGTTTTGTTTTCTTTAGTAAGCATTAGCTCAAGGCAGTATAATGGACTATACACCTGCAGAGCCTGAGACACTGGCTACTTGCTATATAATTCATTCAGTAGAGCCATAGCTCTTGATAGCATTCCTTGATGCAAAGCAATGACCAACTCTCCTTTTGCATACTTCAACAAGCAATTGTTGTTCCTTACAAAGAAGATGATAGCTCAGATTAAGCGGACAGGTTATGTGCGTGCTGTGATATTAAACATACCTAGGGTTACTGTCTCACAGTAAAGCATGTTAATAAATCCTCTTACTCTTCCCAAACTGTGTCCTCCATGCAAAATACCTATGGGCCAAAACACTGCAAGAGATGAGCAATTTAAACATACATACATTCAAGTTCCAACGTTAGGAATATTCCCAAGCATCATTTAATTAATTTGTATAGCTGTTAATAAGGCATCTACCAGATGTAGGGGATTCCAGAATTTGGGTAATCAAGTAATTTGCATAAAATACTATGTCCAAATATTCTTAGGAAGATTTGGGATCCAAGTTTTCTCAACTTCTGATGAAACCCTCTCACTACTGAGCTATTCAACAAATAAAGACTGCCTATAGTTGTCAGCAAAATTAAGTACAGTGGAACCCAAATGGAGGGTAACACTTTCCTCCAGCTCAGAATAGGCCAACCTATGACTTACACTCCAGCACAGGTTCAATCACTTTTCCAAAGACTTGCTTTTAATAGATGCTCATGTTGGATCTTGGTCATATATTGTTTATAAATTTGGACCATGACAGAATGAGAAATTAGTCCTGATTATTTTCAGTGAAGAAACTGAATAGACACAAAGACTTTGACAATTACTTTTTTAATGTTGCATATATTTTTCAGTGTACCAAAATGGATCACTTTTTCTTTAGTTTCTTAAGTGTAAAAGTTACTGCATAAAGAGATTACATTTTAAATACATGCTTTATTCATTGTGTAATTTCCAGACAATGCTTGCCATGAATAATTAGGTGGTCTATTCTTAAATTATGTTAATACAATCAATTTATACTTCCAGTTCTTATTTTAAAATAAATGTGGAAATGCATGCTTGTGGTTGTACATGAATGTATGTGTGCATGTAAATATATAAGAGAATCCCATTCAGAGGACGAGATCCATTCCCCTCCTCCCCCTCAAAAAAACTGAACCACTCCAAATACCGAGTCTTTCTTCAAAGATGTGAAGGAGTGTGAATTTGAGGTACAACATAAAGTAGATGACATTGCTGGAGGAAAAGAAATAAATAATAAGCAGGTACAAGCAGAATATCAGAAATACTATTGGGCAACAGTGCTGTCTGCTTTAAAGTGCCTGAAGTCCCTGTCAGTTTAGAAGAAAACAAATTAAACTACCCATTTACCTGGTTCTCTAGTGCAAACCCTAAACAACTTCACCCTGCTTTAGCTCCTCAGGCAAAACCAGAAAATGTCAAGACTGAAGAAGAAGATGTGCTGAGACTCATGACCAGAAGGTTTTCAAGCCGGAAGGCAGAAAAGGATCCCTTTGTGTTTGAAGAAGCAGAATAAATTGCACATGCCTCAGCCTTGAGAGCTTTGGGTTTGTTTGCTTCTGAAATCAAGAGGCTCTAAAACACACCAAAAAAACCCTGAGCTTTGTTTGTTCTGATTTTGTTTCTGTTTGAAAATAAAAATGAAAACATTTTCATTAATCTAAATGGTCAGGTTTTTCTGCCTTTGTGTTTTGTTTACCAGAACCTGGGGTAATGTTTCACTCTTTGGAACTAAGATTTACCTCCCAGACTCTAATAAATAAGATTTTTCTACCTCTTAGATGCAAAACCCTGAAGGGAGGAGATTTTTTTTAATCATTATTATCCAAATTAGAAACCATGTAAGTCCTTAGTCTGCAAAGGCCAGGAGCGTGAGGAAACTGAGATCACTGAAACTCCACTGATGCTACGGGACAAAAACTCAGTTCCTCTGCCCTGCATGAGATACATATGGGTTTACATCCTGTGGCACACAGCATTTCTGACCACTATGTTCCCCTTTCTCCAGTGGATATGACTGGCAAATAGTCAACATAAAGCATGTATGACATCAGATTTGGAAGGAGCACATAAATTGACTCTATTAACTGCCCTATATTCAAGTAGCTACTCATTCCTTCTAAAACAACTGGCTAGGTAATAACAATCATTAAGTAAGACAGTCTGGCACCTTGGAGATACTCAGTTTTGGGCAGGTATTTCCTGCAATGGGTAAGAAGGAAGGATAAGGCACCTCACATGCCCTCTGTTTTTCTCGTCCATACAAGATGCATTTGAGAGAAAATGGAAAAGTTTCATGTGTAAGATAAATGTGAAGTTTTAGATCTTAACTATAACATTTAATTATTATTATATAATTATCTTCCATTAGTTGTATCCCAAAGATACAGCCAAGTGAGCTTATGATTTAGGTGAAAGTACAGGGGCAGTTCAAGCTACTGAATAATCACTGGAGATGCCAGCCAAAATCTACTGGTATACACAGATTGTTTTCCATTTCTGGAAACAGCAACCAATGCATGTTGTCCAGCTGTGGACCCAGTGACAGCACGCATTTCTGCCTGTAAGCAGGGATGGCTGGCAAATGGTGGGCATGTGCAGTGGTCCTGTGAGAATGAATTTGCTAGTCCTTCAGTCTTGCCAAATGGAAACCCATCTGGGATAGCAAATGTTCTACAGCAAAAGGCATCACAGCTCACATCTCCCTACAGAACTGCTGAGTCTTCATATTACTGAGTTGCAACAATGGTGAATTTTCATCTGGTTTAAAGTTTGAATTTATTTTTGGGGTTTAAATTGACTACCATCACTCATTCACTGGGGGGATGGTGAGAACACTGCAGTCAGATATGAAGCCATAGAACCAGTTTAGATGAAAGCTGGAGGCTGGTGACACACATCTCAAAATCTGCAGCGCGGGTGGGCGGCTGGAGGATTATTGTTTCAGAGAAGAGATCAGTAAAAGGTTTGAGATGATTTGCCTGGTGGTAGCAGTAATTATACCAATAGGATTGGAGTGACTCATAATCATGGCAGCAAGCCAGACCCTCTTAACACTCTGCAGGGAATCTAAAGGTCACCTAATTTTCAATTAATTGGTTTCTGGGGGCTAACACTTTGTTGTGACTTCCCTAAACTGTTAGGAGGGTTTACTCTCCTGCTTTTGCTACCTTTTCTTCTTGTGTTTTGGTTTGTTGGGATTTTTTTTTAAATCAAAATGAACCTTCCTCTGTATTGTACTTGGTTTTCAATAGGAGCAAAAAGGCTACATTTCAATGTCCTTATCTAGATACAGATACACTTTATCTTTCCTTCTCAAGTCCTAAATAGTAATATTGATTTAAATGTCTTTTTCTGATACATAATGATAAGATGAGGTACTTGCCTATTTCTTGACAAGGTGATACCAGTAGCAGACACTGAGTCGACATAGAACACTGGGGGAATACTACTATTCTGTTTTTCATGGACATCCAATTACTCAGAAAAGCATAGTAATCAGTGTTTTACATTCCTTCCAGATGGGAATATGAAGAAATAAAATTACTAACAGGTGGAGGATGGGGTAATTTCCCATGCAACTTGACCCATTTGAAATGCATGCTTTTTCTCTAAGTCATGCTACATGGCATGACACCTATCCCTGTCTACAGAATATAGAATAACTTATGATTAATAGATTTTAAACAATTCTCTTTTGCATTACTAAAGGTAGATATGAAAGCAACAGTTAATAAGCCAAATAAGCAAGTATATTTGAACCCTGACTTCATAGAAAACAACAGAAAACATCATTGGGAAACTATCAGACAATAAGAAACATTGTTGAGCAACTGCAATCAGCTAAAGACTATTAGCTACTGCAATTGAAATAGGAAGTGAACTGAATTTCTGTGGACAAAACAAATCAGAAATATTGGTCATTTTTATGTTGTTTCTTTTGATAGGAGCCAATTCTCAACTAGTTTTTTTCCTAAAAAGAAATAAAAGAGTCACTTATTTAATGAACAAGTGTCCATAAAGGATAGAAGAAGCAGTCTGATCACTACACAGAATAATTTTTCTTGGACTCTGCAGAGAGAGAGATTAAAAAATGCAACTTTAAATGTATTTTGTTCTTACCAAAAGCTGAGCACTGGACTTTATGTCCTGTGAGCCTTTCATGATCATGTGTGAAACTAGTGATTGACCACATCCATCAGTTAACCCTAACTTCAGGCTTGCAAAGTTTTATATTTGACCCACTGAGCAAGTCACAAGACAGAAAGCCACAGTTTGTTTTATAAGCATTGCCAGGGTTGCCATCCACACTTTTCATATGCTTCCATTTTCTTCACACTGGTGGGACCTCAGTGCCTGTAGACCAAGCAAGCTACAGACTGAGCCACTCTGTTAATACATACACAAATTCTTCTCAACCAAAATAATCACTATGACAAAGACAATGCTAATATAGTTCCCCAAGCTTCATTTCAGAGAGTGGCAAAATGTAGTATTCATAAAGTGTCCTTCCCTGCACTTGTCAAACCATTAAGAAGAGTGGCTACAATCAAGTGAAACCTCTCACCACTCCATCCTGAGAACTCACCTCTTCATCAAACCTAGCTGAGAAAAATAACATTCAGTTCAATTAAAATAAAAACTGTTGCTTCCCCCTTATGCTCTAATCTGTTAAGGCACTAAGAGGATTTAAGAGGATGTGAAGTAAATGGATTTTTATGCTCTCACTGGAACAGCTCTAGCTGAATTTCAAATTCTTTAAAGCTTGAGTTCCAGTGTAATGTGATCATTGGTTTTAGTACTTTGGGGAAATGCTAAGAGAGGGCTTCTTCCCAAATTATAATCTAATAATAATAGAAATAATATCCAAGAATAAATATTGTTCTTATTAGATTAGCCTTCATTTGTTACTGTTGAGCTTCCCTGGGATTTCAATGTGCAGATGGTTTCAGATCTTCCTGTTTGTTTAAGGAGAAGGCTTTGTTTCTCCCCTTTTTACACATGGCTGCTAATCCAGCCAACTAATATAATAATTCCATTTCCAGTGTTATCACACAGCAACTGAGAAAGGGAGAGGAAAGCAAAGAGAATATAAAAAGGTTACAGTCTTTTGGGTTTTGGAGGGGGGGGGAAGGGGATGGGTGGGTGTAAAAGAACCAAAGTTATAATGGTGGCAAATTTGAAACTTATTAAGAGCTTTGTGTCACACATTAATAATGGAGAAATCCAAGCTTTGCAGGTAAAGCAAAAAATTACATTATTCCAAAGGATTCTTCCTCTGTGTAGAGCATGTGGTACCATTTAGGTCAATTAAGTGGAAGTATTAAAGTATTTTATAACTGCAATTGCCGTATTAAAAAAACAGGCTGAGGCCACTAATGTTGCAAATGTACATTTGCAACTGTGCAGTCACCAGTTAAAATAGCTATTGTACATTTTTTTGACTCAGTGAGTGCCCCTAGCTATTCTAATAAGGAGTTGTGTCTTACCCAGATTAGCCCCAAACAAAATGATGCCGTTTTTCTGAACTTCTTTGAGGGTGAAGTTATTTATTTTTTATCTCCAGAGAGCTGGTTTCTAATTTAAGTTCCTTTTCTGTTTGTTCTATGTCAACCACGCAAATGTCCTGTTTCAGATACTAAAAAGAAGTCAGACATAAGTAGTAATACAGAGTGAGAAAGGCCAGATTTCAGGTACCCCAGTGATAAGCTATTCCTATAGAGAAACATACCTGAACATCTTTAAATGTCTCAGATGTATTCTGAACAGGGAATAATTAATCCTTTTCCTGAAAATTTTCACTGTTACTGCCATTCGGCAAGGCTGCTTTTTCTTTTACCTACTCAGAAATCGACCAGGAACAACATCATTGAAAAAACTATAATTACATCTGAAAAACAATGTAAAAAGAAAAGTGATCTCCTATCATTAAAAACATAAGACTTCTGCTATGCACACCAAAACGGTTGGAAGAGCAAAGGGGCAGTGTAAGTACCCTACCAACTCTTCCTAGGATTCCCCACAAAGAAAGGTTCATAAAGAAGCTGCTTTTACAGGAGTCTTCCAGTGGATCAAATTATGCTGTCACAATCCCTCTGACATCTCTTGAGCTTACCCCAAGTTCCCAATTTCTTGGCCTGCTGGCAGTGACGCATCTGGAAATAGGATGAGGATTCCTGCCTGCCAACAGTGCACAGAGACACTGTAGAGCCACTTTGCTTTTAGAGGGGCCCAAAGTGACTCCAGTAGGGTCAGTAGGACAATACGGAGAGTACACTGTATGTAGACGTGATAGATGGGGTCTGAAAAGTATAAAATCCTATAAAGCCCATAGCTCTGTAACTTATGTCCTATCAAGTTTAGTTAACTTCACTTTAAGCAAACTGGTTACTTTGCTGTAAGAGAATTTGGTAGCTGAAAGATTGAAAAAGGCAGACTGCATTTTTCTGCAACGTTAGTGTCCCCAGTTGTATTGCTTAGCTGGATCACTTGATTCTCCTTAAAGCTAAAACATCCACTGAGAGCAGAGCCAATCAATCACAGTTACTAACAAGCAAACCTTTCTAATCAGAACTGGAGTCTTGCATTTGTCACTCAGCATTGAGGAGATTGCTCTGCAGCTTTCTCTCTCCTCACAGACCTGAGGAATTTATGAACGCAACAAGAAGGGAACAGATGACATGGGATATGCAGGGCATGATGCTGTAGAGCTTTCAAAACAAAAGGTTTGGAAATTCTGCTGCACAGAAATCAGGTAAAAGTATTTCCAAGTATCTTTTCACAGTCCTTTTCTTGAAGAGGTCACAAAATCTACAAAACAGGAGGAAAGAGGAGGTGGGGTTTATTTCACGATGCAAATATTTGTCTCTCATCAGATTCCACCACCTTCTTAAAAGAAAAAAGTATTATGAAGCATTACAAAAACAAAGAGCAGAACTGTAATATGCCCTTAAGAATAACAAAAGGAAAGTGAAGAGTTGAGTTTTGCTTAGTCTATAGAATGTGAGTTCTTGTACCTGATTCCTTATCACTTGGCTGAGCTACGCTGTAAATTTCTCTCAGCAGGCACTATGCCTCTGTATGTGTTTGCAAGGCTTTCTATTCACTTATGGTGCTCTGGCAATAATAAACTACTTCATAGAACAGCAGGAAACTCTTCAATATATCTTACAGAAAAGCATGCTGGTTCCTGTGTTGTATCTATCAAAATAAATCCAAATGACTATGCAAACTGCATCAATAGGTCCTCTCCAGGGGAATCACCAAAACCTGTGGTGCAAAGATTGTATTCCTTTGGTGATGGTACAGAAATCTGCAATTGGGGCAAGGGACAATGTTATTGGGTGAACCCAGATGAAAGGGGTGCCTGCTTTTTTGATTATCTCAAATTGTGATGTATATACTCATTTGGTTCAGAAAAGGTAAAGTCGTCATTTTCCATTTGAAGAGGAGTTTGTGGACTCCCTCGCCACACTGTCATGAGAGCAGTAAAAATCAGAGAGATGCAATCCATGGGAAGTATGGGTGTTTCCTTACTCTTGATAGGCAGACAAATAATATATGCTGGCAGATGCATAACAGAAAGCTGGCTGTCAGTGCCCATGTGAAGGGGAGGTCTGTGGAAATCCCTAAATTTCACTGCCCAAGGAGTTCCTTTGGGAGGTGCTGAAGTTTAGAGACACTCTTCTGGTCACAGCTCCTTCCCTACCTGCTGCAGGGTAATAATTAATGTCCAGGTTGATCCCAGAATTGTGTATGTACATCCAAACAAGGGCATTCTGCTTGGATGAGGGAGTCCTCACCATACATTTCAGATACAATGTGCTCTGTAAAAGCAATGCCTTCCACAACTTCCTAAAATCAATGTGGTCATTGTGTTTTGTGAACAATGCATTGATTTTTATATGTTTCAAATGACTTAAGAAATTGGGTCCTTCAGTGAATTTTGATAGTGAATCCCAGACAGTGAAATATACCTTTGTACAATTAAATTCACAGTGCAATTGTAGATTTCTGCAGCTTTTGCATTTGCTCAGAGATTCTTCCTTGACCTGTGGCTTGGAAATAGATTTCTAAATGATATTATCAATATCTAAGTATTTTTTTTTTGAGTTGCCTACAATGTTATCCTTTACCCTCTCCACTTACAAGCCTATCAGTAAGGGAGAGACACAGATGTTGTTCCTCATTTTGATCATCTCTTCTAGAGATTGGTGAATGGGACATAATCCTATTTTCATCTGGGTCTGCAGCCTGTTTACTAACTTATAGAGATGGATAAAGTTAAGCATAACTTATTTGTCAAAAAAGAAACCTAATTTGATTTAATATCACAAACATTATTATGTGACACAAACCTTTTGATTTTTCTTCCTGTGAATTCAGCATAAGACCAAAAATGTGCAGATTAATTACAACATGCATTTAACCTGCAGTTTATATAAATATCAACAATAAACCCCTTGTATCATACTATGGAGCAGTTTTCATATTTTTCCTCACACAGCTAATAAGAAAATACCAGAGACAGGAATATTTCAGTCTGATGCCTTATGTCCCTCAAAATTCAATAATTTAAATCTAATTATCAGTCTATTTACTAAAATTATTTATGACTGACAAGAGATACAGTGAGCCATTCATCTCCTAGGAGATGCAGCTCAGATTCTGTGCATGTCTCAGTATTTCTATCTGGCACTATTGATTATCTCTCAGGAAACACAAGCGCAGTGTGTTTCCTACCCTGTATTAGTTCATTGATCCCTCTCAACTGATTGCAGTCACAAGCTCAGTATGCTTGTGAGCAATAAGCAAAGAGTGAAATTCTTCCTCTCTGACAGGGCACCTGTGTTTTTGTTGGGTTGTTTGTGTTTCTTTTTTCATCAGAAAATAGGCCTGTACCCAGGGAATAACACAGCCCTGGTTTGACTCTGTGGTTCCAGCTAGGACACATGGTGCAGGGGACCATAATGAGATAGGAGAAGAGAGTATGATTTCTCTGTGCCTCCCTGCCTCTCCTGACTAAATCCAGGTACTTTTAGACCACTGCCAGGATATTTGCATAAATCTGATTGTGAACAGGAAGGCAGTTCTGGCTCCAGAGAGCTGGCAGGCTGCTCTGGTTTTGGCTCAGTCCATTTAGGAATCAAGCAGCTGAGGTACCAGCTGTGTCTTCTCCGTGAACCTTCTGTAGATTCTGCTAGAGTGACTTGGAAAGAGAAAGTCTGGAAATTATAAATATGGATTATATTGTTGCCAAGACTCAGTATAAGGGAGCATGTGTTGAGGGAGAGAACATTTGCAGAGGAGATAACTTTAGCTGATGGTCTTTATTTCAATACCTGAAGACATCAGTGGGCCTAATAAAATTTCTGAGAGGGAGGATTGCCCCAGCTGCCCCAAGGGTCATTGTAATTCCAGCTTCATACAGCAATCTAGTCCCTATAGCACTCAGTCATGACTGTAGGCAGAAACAGACTGAGGTCCCATTCCCTGCTCCTAGGACATTATACATTTTACATGAAATCATGACTGGGAAAAACACGTAAACAGCCCTTAGAAGTGGAGCTGAAGCCTCCCTGCCCTCCCACAGGACATCCCCAGTCTTTCTGCTAACACCGCCCTTGTTTTCATGTTCTCTTTCCAGCCCAGTGAGCTATGATTTCTTCCTCTGCACACTGCAAGGCTTTTCATCTGACACTGCTGATGCCTCCTGCCTTCCCTCCAAGCACCTTTGAATCTGTTGGCTAAGCAACTTGCCAAAAAGACAAGAGGCATGGAGGTAAGTTCATTTAAGCAGAGGAGAAAACTCAACACAGATCTTCCGAAGCTCTATTGGCTGTCAATCTGCTGCATGAAATCATTCCCATCATACCAGTGAGTGAGTTTGCCCTGGAAAAGCAACCACTGCTACTTTTTCTGAGACACGTGGGAACTGACAAGCACATTTGGTCATAGGTTTGCAAAAGTTGCTCTATGGGGTTCCTTGTGCAACTCAGTAGAAATTCTTCTTTGCAACCTCTGTGTAGGCTCGGCCACAAGCACAAGCTTGGGATACTCATTGCTTTCAGAAATAAGTGAAAGAAATGGAAAAGTTATGGTTAAAATAGCAAAAGTGGTGGAATGTAGTCTGAGACAGATTAGTACCTTTCGAGATGGAAAATTTGAAATTATGGGCCAGTCTGAATCTCATTTTTGGAGTTGAGGTCTTCTGATCTATGTGTCAGATGCCCTGCTCAATGTGTCTCAAGGAAAAATTCATCCCCAGAGCAAACTGAATTATATCCACTGAACCTTTATCTCCACAAAGTCTCAGGTGCAACCTCTTGCCGTGTTGCTATTTTCCCCTCTTTTACTTTGTCTTGTGTTTCGCATTTTTGAAGATCATTATCCATTTCTTGAAACTGTGCAAGTGAAAGACTGGTCAAGTTTCTCATTTTTCTTAACAATAAAAGAGAAAAGACGGGAAGACCCTCCAAGCCTTTTCTACATAAGCCTGCTATGCTCACTGCTCCTCTCCTCATCCAAAATAACCACTTGTGCTGGTGTTTTACCCTGAAGGGTAAAGTAGCTGTATATGCTGCCTGTAGTGATAAACAGATTTTCTGTTTCTGTCCTGTTCCTGTATGCTGGATGTGTGCCACAACTTTCCTTCTTTGACAGGGGGACACCCTACTTTGACAGCAAGAGAGTGGAGATGGAAATAAGCACTGGACCTACTAGGGACCATTACATTAATTTACCTGTGATGAAACATAAGGCTGAATTCAAAATCTTGCTAATAAAAGCACAAGTTCATGATCTTGACACCTATGAGAAGGACGCTGCATAGACATCACTAGCAAGCAGGTACAGGTGTCTAGATGACAGATCATATAGATGAACAACATTTTCCAGACAAGACCAGTAATACATGAATATAAATAGTCACATGAACAGGCTCACTCTCTCTTGTCAGCCAGCTTCTGAATCCCCTGGGCTTTGGTAACTCAGTTCATTACAGTATCTCAGATCATACTGGAGTCTCCAGTTTATGGTTGCAGCATAGCAGGACTCTGGTTTTGATGTCACAGATAAACCACCAGTGTGAGCAAAGCCTGCTCCAGGAAAGGGAATTAGACCACCTCTAGTTTAAAAAATTAAAAAGGGAATTAGACCACCTCTAGTTTAAAAAATAATTAATTAAATAAACAAAATGGCCAGAACTATTCACAGGTTTGGATTCAAATTTGGCACTGTAGATAACTCAGAAGGACTGAACAACAGAATTTCAAAACTGAAAACCACAGAGAAGCTTCCATTTAAATCCCCACCTCCCTTGTTGTGAGTGTATTAAACTTGTTATCTTGAAGACAAGTAAACTGTAAAGTTAAAAACAGTTTTTCTAAACTTTATCCTAGCCCATAGCAGAATGAAAAGTTGAAATCTCTCTCTTTTCTCCCTCCTCCTTGCCTTTCTTTTCTGTGAAATTAATTGAGAGGTTTCATTTTGCAGATTAAGATTAACGTGTTGTCATTTTCTGAAGGAAACACATTTGATATCTCCACTCCAAGGCCATTTAGGTTCATTTGTGATTTTCTTTTTTTTCCTGTGTGTGAAATTTTCCATTGCTGTTGCTGCCTGTTGCTAGAAGTGGCCTTATAACGGCAAGCAGGGCAGACAAAATGAAACACCAAAAAGCACAGAGAGAGAGAGAGAGAGGCATTTGCCATGTTCTACCTAGAGCAGTGATGTCATTCAAAATTCTTGTGATGTTCCCATTTCCCCAGATTCACACAGAAACACAGAGAATTTTTAGCAGAAATGCTAGAAAACAGTAAGATGGCAACTACCAAGTGTAGCCAGGAATCTGTAGTCCTCTCAGAGATTGCAAGGTCTTTTCCCTTTCTGATTCGAAAATGCTTAACCTCCTCACAGAAACTGTTAACAAAATACAACTCTTTCCAAAAATTATGACACCCTCCCATCCCAAAAAATGAGGTGATGTTAGCACTGTCCCCACCTTGTCCAATATCCTGAAAAAGTATGAGCAACAGCTTCATATCTATATCTCCTCAGTGTTTGAGGGACTTTGAAAACCAACATTTGGTAAATGCTCAAAACGCTAGGACATTCTGTGAAGACAGTTCCTCCTCTTGAGGCTGTTCCTCTTTGTGAGGCACGATTAAAAATTAATTGAGCTGAAAGGCGAGAAAATTATGATTCTATAGGTAAGTGATTAGGCAACTTGCTGTTTCTGCTCCAGTGAATACTTCATACAAAATTATGTAAATATTCATTAGAATGTCAGGAACTCACGTCTCCCCTGCCACATGAATACCCTAATCACTAGGATCATAGAGTCTTTTGCCCGATGAATATTTAGTTGTTCTATAAAGTCTAGCAGTTTCAGCAGGAGGCTTAAAAGAATCTCTTCTTGAATACCTAAAGCATAGAGTTTTGAAACATTTGATGTTTGTGTTTTAACCCTGACCAGCAAAGGGTGGAATAAAAGCCAAATATCCCACACCCAGGAACATCACTACTACGCTGAGTTAAAGGAAAAATTACAGTCTCTGTCCACAACAGTATTTGGGCCAAACCATGGTGGTGTTTTGAGAAAAATCTCCTGCACTGTCCGCAGATAGGCAGGGGAAATGTTTCTGGAGCAGAACTAGACAAGAGATTCCCAGGCTGTGTTGAAGTGCTCTAATCAGCATGGCACTGAGTAACTCTGGAAGCAACTGTGTGAGATGTTATAATACAGACAGACATAATGAACACTAACAGATTACCAGCACCAGATAGGATTACCTCTTGAGTTCTACATAAACTCACAAATGAGATGAATATGTAACTTACAGTAGTATATAACCCATTGCTAAAAACTTAATGGTTTCTGAAGACAAAAAGATTGAGCGATGAGTTACGTGTGCTTAGAAAGTTTCCCGATGTGCTCAGGGACTAACAGTCCTCTAAATAAGAACTTCACTGGGAAAATTAATAGCAACAGTAAGAAATTATAGAATTAAGCTTTTATTTGTTTATTTTTTTTAGAAGAGTCATCATGCTTTCAGAAGAAAGCATTGTCTAAAGAGGTCAAGAAATGTATGGATTAAAGTGGTAGGACATATTTTAATTTCCTATAGAATTTTAATTTCCTATAGAATTTCTATAGAATTCCTATAGAATTTCAAAAAAGGCTTCCACATAGAATGTAAGGACTTTGATTTCATGGGTAAGAAGGAAGGACCCTAATATGCATTAATCTGGTTAAAACAGGGAAAGATCATTTATTGCAATGCAGGATGGTGAACACAGCAGTTGTGCAGAGATCTGTCTTAGAGCTCATTCTCTTTAATGTGTTAAGAAATGACCTAAAGAAAGGGAGTGATCTGTACGGTGATAATATGATGTGAATGATGACAATCCAACATTATATGAGGCACTTAGGAAAAGGACAGACTGTGAAGAATTTCAGAAGGACTTTAGAGGCCACAGTATCTAGGCAATAAAATGTCAAATGAAATTCAACACAGATAAATATAAAGTGATATAATGGAGAAAAACAGTTTTAGTGTGACACACATAGTGAGTTAGCCTTGGCTTACAGCCACACTCCCACCCTGTCACTTACTCACCTCCCTCCTCAGTGGTGCAGGAGGAGAAAAAGGATGGGAAAGCTTGTGGGTTGAGATAAATACAGGAAGATTGTTTAATTTATTGGCAATGAAAATAAGTATTTCATTATGATTGTTTATTTAGGAACTAGGGTAGCAAGAAACAAAAAGGCAAATATTAAACAACACTTTCTCATTTCCAAAGACCAATCTCACTTGCCCACTCCAGACTCCACTATAGCACTGAGCAGCGTAGGGGCTGAGTGGAAGGTTACAGTTGGTCCCCGGTGGTTTCTCTCTGCTGCACCTTTCACAGTTTTCCTCTGCTCTCATGTGAACTCTCCAAGGGCTGAAATCTTTCAGAAAAATCTGTCCCAGCATGGGAACTACACATGCCACATTTTCTTCAGGAATATCCGTCTGCTCCATAGTGGGGTTCTCCATAAATGGCAGTAGGTACCTGCTCCAGTGTTGGTTTTTTCCATGACCAGATTAGACAAAACCTTGGAAGAAAAAAAATATATTAGGGATCTGAATTTTGGGCATAGGCAGTTTTAGTGATACTCAGGTACAGAAAGATGGATGCATTTATTTATACCTGGATACTGCATAGTGTAGTGGTTTAACCCCAGCTGGAAACTAAACCCCATGACTCCTAACATCCCCCCTTCTTCTTTTTTGCCCAGCTTTATATGCTGGGCATGACACCATATGGTATGGAATATCTCTTTGGTCATTGGGGTCAGCTGTCCCAGCTGTGTCCCCTCCCAACTCCTTGTGCACCTCCAGCTACTCACTGGTGGGCTAGGGTGAGGACCAGAAAAGGCCTTGGCTGTGTAAGCACGGCTCAACAGTAACAAAACGTGCCTATATTATCAACACTGTTAAAGCACATGTCCAAACAATAGCCCCATACCAACAGCTATGAAGAAAATTAACCAGCTCAAATAGAAAAGAAATTCATGTGCTCTTATGCATTGTTTTGCTGCGGTGAAAAAGCAGCTGATTGGGAATAAGGCCCTTACATAGCTCTGATGAGCTGAATCCAAATCTTTCTTTACGTATAAAGGTGAGCAACTGCAAATCCACTTTAACATCAATCTTTAGGAGGAAGACTGATTGATTTGTATATGCTGTAGATCAAGTCGTAGGCACTGGGGTCTTCAATATAAATGCAAATTAGGTTATAAGGTTTTTTTTGCACAAAGACACCATTTTGTCTTTTTGTATTAATATTTGGATGACAATTCACCTTACTTCTTTACAGAAGTTTTGATGGTCTTGAAATTTGGATTTCTTTTATCTTGTTTTATATTTTTATTTGGATTTGTAGTAAATGAAGTTGGAAGATAAGTGAGAAACAGGTATTATATTGTCAAAGAGATTTCATCCCTTACTAGTTACAAAGGCATTTCCAGTATGTTTTCAAATCCAACCACTTTTTAGGATGGTATCATAGAAGCAGATACTGGGAGATGAGTAAGTAACCAAGATTAGTCAGAAGAACAATATTGCAACTGTAGCATTTGTCCTGGAAAAAATCTCTCTGTTTTTTCTGCCCAATTTGTCAAGGATTGTAGAATTTATTTCAGCTTGGTTCTTTCAGATATATTCCAGTTCACAGAGCTTATGGTGCATAAGTCTCTTCTAACCCATGTGTCTTAGAGTTTCAAAAAGTGAATTCTGAAAAAAACCCACCCTGAACTCTGAAACAAATCTGATATGATAGACTAATAATAAAATTTATATCCTGACCAAGACTATTAACACCTGCAATATTTGGGATGGCTTGTACCCAAACATTTTAGATAAATTAATAAAATATTTGAAAGTTAAGTATACCAGTCAATTGGTATCTCACTTTTAAGCCTCAGAGTTGTTTGTTTGTTTGTTGGAAGCTAGAAGAGGAACAATAGCATTTCAGTGAAAAACTCTAGAGGTTTTTTGGATATACTAAGAAGTATTCAGATGCCCTAACATGAGTGATTTCTTTCTGCACTGGGTAATATAAGCAGTTATCAAGGATATAATGATATCCTTTCTACTAAGTACTGCTTTGAAGAGATAAAATAAAATCATAATATCTTTTAAATTTGCTTTCTAGAGAAGAAACAGAAGATTAAATCTGAAAGGTCTACTTCCAACTGAAAGCTTGTCATAAAGAGAACGTTTAAAAAACCAACCAACCTTTAACTTGTTTACATTTTTATTTTTGTCTTTTTTCTTAAATAACTTATAAACAATAATTGACAGTATATTGTTGTCTTTTACCACAGTATCCCAAGAATAATGTCAAAAGCCTTCTAGATCAAAATATTAGAAAGAAAGGAAAAAAAATCCCAAATCAACCACAAAACCAGCCACACCTCAATTTGTCCTACTTATTCCACGTCTGGGCTAAGAATAGTAGTAATCTGTGCTGCATTGTTAGTTAAAACACCCATTTTTGCCTTCCATTACCAATGAGTTCACATGGAGGGTTCACAAGAGATAAAGTATGGCTACAATACTAAGCAGTAGTCATGAGTAAATGAGGATCATGGCTACTTACCTTCAGATCTGGGGAGCAGATTAAAGGGTTTGGATTTTCTTATGCAAAATTAATACACTTTTGGCATTGCCAGCTGTACAGGTATGTTGGTCACAGCTGTTTCTTTGCCTAGGCTTTTTTTTTTATTATTTCCCCAAAGAAAACATTTTCAAAGATCGTCCTGCCAGTAATAAACTCATTGTGAATTCATATGGGCAGTGAACAAGAGCCAGTCTGTCTAATCTTCAAATATTTCAGCACTGCTTACAGAGTCTGACACTAAAAAGGACCTCTAGCTTCGCCCATGACTTCTCACAAATCTTATAAAAAGAAACAGCTCAATATTAGTTGTCAATAAAGTTAGTATGGGCTTTTCATTGAATTCATCATTGCCTAACACTTAAAACTCCAAGAAGCTCCATTTCAAGTTCCAGTAAGTGTCTACTGAATATTAAATACAAAGCATTTTAGGGCATTTCCTTGTCTTCATCCAGAATTGTGTGGATCGTACAAAATGAAGAAATTATAAGAAAAATATACCCTGAGAAATTAGGTGTTTCTTCCAGTGCTTTCTTGGAGATATTTATAAAACATGTTAATGTAAATGCACACACTGATACAGTCAAAGAACAAACCAACATCTGTAATTCGATTCCGTGTCTTGTACCTCTGATTTCCATTGGAGTTCCATTCCATGCCCTCTGTTCTTTCTGTCGAATACTATCTGGACTGTTCTTTGATACCCATGTCATTACAAGTGTGTGCTCCAGAATCTTATATTTAAGTCCTCTTTCCTTTCCTCCTTCTTAAATATCTGCAGTGGAAACAAATGTAATGAGGTCCTCCTCATTCTCTTTCTACAAAACCTGAAATTAGTTTTGTTGCCTTCACCACATATTTTTAAGTTATTTAATATCTATTTAATAACATGATGGCAAGAAATATAATAATACCCAAAGCCTATTTCCTTCAGAAAATCATTATCCTCTAATATACATCTCAGAATACTTCCAGATCTTTGACTATGTTATCTTGATGGTTCAAACATTTTTAATGATACGTCTATTGGCAGTTTAGTTTCCCTCAAGAATTTTTCACCTCAAAAATCTATATTTTTCTATTATTTTAATTCACTTGATAAAAAACCACTCCATGGTCAATATTAAAGGCTAGCAGGGGGTAAAGTCAATATTATATGATATAAACAGGCACTTTCAAATTACAGTTACTGTTGGAGCTCCTTTTGTCTGGTGCAATCTCTGAAGTCACTGACATTATTTTGATGTACAAGTTTTATATAGAGTGCAAGTCAGCTGCAGTAATTATTCTCATGGGATCCTGATATAGAGAACTGGCTATTTATTTTGGGAAAGCTGTTTGACTGTTTTCTCAGGACTGTAGAATACAATCTTGTCCTTCTGTCTCCTTTATATATCTGCCTTTCTGGGCTCCTATATTCACCTTACTAACCTAAGTGAATCCCACTAACCTCTCTAAGTTAAATGCAAATGATCCCCTTCAGCCAATAAATATGATTTTTTTTTCTATTTCATTGGTGCAATAAGCTGGCCAGAAGAATGTCTTCAAGACTTAGGAAGTAAAATCTGTGTACTGTGATATAATCCAAATCATGCTATCTTCCAGAAATGAGTTTCCATTTTAGAGAAAGAAAGACAAAACTCTTATCACCTGAATGCAAAATGCTTTTCTTTATGTAATACTTAAGAAAACTTCGAAGTTTAAAAGTAAAGAATATAATAAAATAATTTGAAATGGAACATTATCTTGAGCCTTTTTGCTCTGAGGAAATATTTTTTTTCAGCCAATATTTTGGCCTGTTCCTGTGCTTACAATTGGGAACAGGTTTTATGATGTCTACATCTACACTGGGAAATTAAATGTATCCAGAGATATCTTCAAGCAACGAAGCCAACTGTACAGGACATTTCTTATCTTTTCTAATAGTTTCAGCCTGCAGAGCAGGATGTCTGTGTGCAGACTGCCTGCTGGAATAGTTCCTGGGCTGTTCCAACTGCCAAACAGTGTCCAGAAGTTGTTCAGGGAAAGAGCTTGTTGGAATTGGCCAAAATCATGCCATGAAACCTTCTAATGTTTTACTAGCATAAATGATCATGCTCCAATGCCAGGGAATCTTCCTAAGCATGCTCCACTTTGCTAGAATAGATGGAGACCATGCCATTTCTGCCTGAGAGGCATATTTCTGCCAACCATCAGGGCCAAAACAACTCTCATTTAATTTTCTTTCTGTAAGCGCTTTTCCTTCAATGGCAAAGATCTTGACTAAAGAAATATAGGAATCATCCCAAAGAAATTGTCATGATATGTAAGGAAATGTGGTATTTCTACTTAGTTATTGGATACTGTTACTGAGGTAAGAGGGTGGGAGCCAGGTAACAGCCAGCCAGCTGAAAACAAATTTATATAAAACTTCTCTGGGAGACATCAAGAGTTCCTGAATTCCCAAAAGCTTTCCAAAAAAGACAATGTCTCTTATGACCATAAAGGCTACAAAAAAAAATACTCTTCTAAACAGAAAATTTTTGGTCTCCCCCCAAAAAAATGCTGCATAGGAAATATGAGAGTAATAGTAGAGATGTCTGGATTTTTCCTAGCACTGAAGCTTACCCATGTTGATTTAAGCAATGCCTGTTTACCCCAGCTACTCTTTACCCAAAATAAGAAAGAAATCTTGTGCATGTCCACCATGCTATGTGAGGAACAGCTACACTTGCATTTCTATGTGCAAGAAGTCCATTTTTCCACAGTTGAAATACTTTTGTTTCCTCTTGCCAAGTTCATTTGTATGCCTAAAGTCTTGTCAGACTCGCTTACACCCTTCACTAGCATTGCCTTCTGTCTTTTCCTTGTTATTATTTTCAGCTAGATAAAGGTTCTTCTTTATTCTGCAGAGTTTTGAATGGTATTATCAGCGTGGCTTTTAATATATTCCTATTATGCAAGGAGGAAAGAATGACTTTTGCATTTGGACCAGACAGTGATGAAGTTTGTGTTCATTTTCAGTTCCAGTGGGAAATAATTTTATTATTCTTGTCAGCCTACTGGGACATCTTTGTGCTCTGAATATGTTAGCCAGCAAGTACTCACAGCAAAAGTGTGCTCAGATGAACTTTTCTACTGTGTTGACTTGGGAGTCTCTGACATCACAAAGGACACAAATTCCTTATGGTGCCATGACAGAGCCTTCATTTTATTGGTGGGGGAACTTAGCACACTTGTATCAGAGACAGTAGCAGGTTGCCTGCTCTTACTGACATATCCATATTAGTCACATTATTCCTAATTGTTCTTCCTCTACTTTTTGTCAGACACAAGGGATATGGACTATCTTGAATGAATCTTCAGAGATTCCATTCACTTAATGAAGACAAGTTCTTGCTCAGTAGGCAAAAGGTACTTTAATTTTGTTCTCTCTTGTGTCCTTAATGAAGGATCTTCTAGTTCTTGTAATTTCATAATTATTTTTAACCTTATGGATTCCTGAAGGTAACTTCCTTCTGTTGTAGAAGGAGTAAACAAAAACTAGTCACAGTTCTTCAAAATGACCGATAGCAATGGAAACAATTATATGTTAGAACCCAAAATCTAGCACTTTGATAGATTTCAATCTTTTAAGGTTGGATTCATTTCACCTAGCTTTTAATGTGTGTGCAATAGATGGCATACATTGCCTTCATAAGCTGCATGTCTCTGCCTCAGTGGGTAAATAGAAATATCATAGGTGATTACCATAGCTGGCTGGTTAACCTTTAAATCAACAAAATCATATAAGTCACACAATCGATTTGTTAGTCCTTGCACTTTAAGATCTGCGACTGGGACAATCAAGTCCTGACTATACTTATTAAGAATTCTTCTTCCTCCAGCCCATATGTGGGACTGAGTAAGCAAAAAAGAAAGTGAGGAATGCATTACTGAGACAGAGACTGGAATAAGTTTACCCAAGAATGTGTGGGAGATGAGTAGGTGAATATAAAACTTCAGTTTCCTATTTGCTTATTAAGACCACTGTCTGTAAAAACGCAAACAGATTCGAATGGATAACAGTGTGATCCATCCCACCTGATTTTTCAATACCACTGCTACTTTTTTAGGTGTCTGCAGTCAAGAAAAAGAGATCCAGATACCAATTTATTCCATCCACTTTAGACAGCTGTCTCAGGATGGGGCAAATCACTTTATGGAGTTACCTATTTCCTGTTATTGATGGTGGAAGAAGCTTAGATGACTGACATCAACTAACAGCTGTCTTTTAGATGGCTACACGTTGTGATAGCAGAATATGCCCTGAAAGCCCACACTATATACACCGTTACATGTGAGAGCAGTCAACAAGAGGTGTCCATTTACCAAGAGATGAAAATTCTTTTTCAGAAAAAAAAATATTCAAGATTCCTACCTGCTTTTGAGCTGACCTGAAGGAAAACACCAAACATTCCTCATGTTTTCACACATAGGGAGTGGTTATTTTCCAGTGGAAAACATGAGAGCTTTTACTCAGAAGGGAATATGTGTGTATGAGTTGGAGAATAAGTGGATGAGAACTCCGTGTTATGTAGGAAATTCAATTTGACGTCTGTGCTCAGCCTGGGTCAAGGCAACGTGTACCATCCCTGATTGCTCTGTATCAGAGAGAAACAGTTCATCTTTATGGAAATTTTTTGGCTTAGCTGAAAACTAGTTCTAGGAAACTGCCTTTGCAGAAGAGAGGTCAAAGATAGGCATTAAAAAAGGAGGAACCTTTTTCATATTTGCAAAGTGGGATTTGTGAAGCATAACTGAAGCAATGTAATGATTCCTGTACTACTTCTACTGGATACATTCTGTGAAGCAAAATACACAACAAACTGGAGAGCTTTCCTGCCAACCACAAAACTCTTGCTAGCATTAGATTTCCATTTCAAAAGAAACACTAAAAAGACAAAATTTGGAAGCAGAATATCCAACCAATCGCTCACCTTTTCACATTCACTCACTTTGATTTTATTTTTTTTAATGTCTTCTGTATCATTTTTAACAACATACATTTATTTTAGCAGTACAAGTAAAGAGATAAACTGAAGCATTGTGGGGCGTTTTTTTAGGGGTGTGGGGGTCATTCAGCATTGCAGATTTTGATTGCATAAGCACAATAATTCTGTTGAGTGAAATGCTGTGAAATTACTCCCTCTAATCATGTTAATCATGACAGTGGCAAGGGACCAAGCGAAATGGGGCTCTCTAGTTTTAGGAAGAGTTCAAGTCTAGAATAGCAAGCAGTCCCTGCCTTAAATCACAACTGGCCCTACAATTGCCTTTACAATCATGATGATTGCACAGAGGGGGAAAAATAAATTGTTCTGTCAGAACTGGCATATGCAATGACTTTATTTGCTCAAGCTAATTGTTCATACAGACTAAATATGCTGCTTATCATCTGTCACTCAAGTGTGATCCATGTACTTGAAGGTATATTAAAATTGCTGTGAAGTTACTTTCTTAACAATTTTACTTATTTTCAATACTAAGATAAAGAACTGGTAGTGAAAGTGATTTTCATACATCTATTAAATAGAGAAGGTGACAGACAAGGGCAACCAAGGAATAATAAACTATATCATGGAATATCTTCATTCTTAAATTTACATCAGTGATTTTCATCAGTTTATCCTATTTCTTCTAATTTTCCTCAAGTGGTACAGTTAGTGATTTCATCCCTGTATAAAAGTACTCTAGTCTTCAACCAAACCTTCAGCTGCTTTATCTGTCTGGAACTGAAATAATAAACCACCATTTGCTGAACTGACAATTACATTAAAACTGTTATTCTTCTAATAATAATGAAAAAAACCCTCCCCTGTTGCACCCCTTTTATTGAATGAATGCTCATTGGTTGAATAAACTGACATTGCCAATGATCTGGTATCTGCTTTTCATTAATTGCAACAAGTCAATTTGTTGAGAAATTTGGAAACTTTTACTTCATTCATAGTGCTTTGTTTTTCCTAGTGATTTCAGAGGAGTTCTGCAGTTAAAAGATTTCTGCAGGTAGAGATTTTTCATTTTCCACTGGGTTAATCATGCCCTGATTTATACAGAAAGTGCATGGATGGCGCTTGTATACTGAATTGAGCAGAAAGAAAGGAACATCTTTGCCATTGTTATTGTTTGAAGGAAGGATAATGCAAATGTCAAGACCTACATTTTTCTTATAATGGACAAGTAGGAGGAAAAATGGCACAGAAAAAAATATTACTTTTTACCAGTGTATTTGCAAGAGAACTCTGTTCTGCATTCATCAGAGAAGGCTGCTGAGACACAAACAGGAATTCAGTTCTTCAGTAGGAAATTTGTCCCTTGCAAAGAGCAACTTTTCTGCTGGATTTATTTTTCTTGCATTAAATATTAGACATTTACTGAGGATTTTGTGGTTGGTGGGTTGGTTTTTTTTAACAGAAAGACATGATTAACAATCTAGATACTGTGTATTTTAAATTCCATTCTAAAAAATCCTTATCTGGTTCAAATGGTGAAGTATGTTAAATATAAAATGTGAATATTATAAGTCTGTAATGCCCTAAGTCAAATGCCCATTATAATCTTTTGCTTAGGATACTTCTGGTTAGACTGAACACCTAGCCTTTTGTTTTGTGCAGAGTTAAAATAACTAAAGCTTACTCAGGGGAAATAAATTCTAGCAGAAAGATGTAACATTTTAAAAATCAAACCTGTAAAATCATATATATATATATATGCCTCAGCCACATAATAGTCACCTTAATTTTAAATAGAATTTGTAAAAGTAAAAGAGCTTAAGAGTTATCAGACTCATTTCTTAGCACCTTTTATACATGTATTTTGCTGTGGAGTCTTCTGTGATACTGTGATCATGTGGTTATAGAGGATCCATATCCCATTAACTTAGCATAGTACCTCTCACCTCTTCACATCCCTCAGAGCTGCTGGTAGCTTGACTTTCTGAGTCCATAGATTGGTCTGAACGATATTTACAAGAGCTAGCATCAGCCCAGAGAGACTTGAGGATGGGAAGATCACGAGAGCGCTCTCTGTGGTCCAGATCTACAGAATAGCAAGGTTGGAGATGGTTACATCCTATCACATCATCGGGGTTCTTGGTTTGTAGAATCAAAGCAGTCTATTCAATTCACTGATCTTGTAAAAATCCTGATCTCAAGCAGTTCTTTTCATATGTAATTGTCCACCATACACAGATTTTCATTCTTTTTTTCTGGGATTTTGGGTCTTTCCCAAGTTTTATTCATCCTTTTGAAGACATGCCTGGTGTGATCTAGATTTTGACTACCATAGGCAAAGTCACTGCACCAAAAGAAACAGGACATTTTCTCTCTTAAGATTTGAGTTAAAAATATTAATAAAAGTATGAGTCAGATGAGAGTAGTGTTTATGGATGACTTCTGAATACTTAAAAATTAATCTAATTTCAAAAAAAAAAAAAGAAAAGTTTTGAGGAATCAGCTGTCCCCAATCACTGCAGTAAACATTATACTATAGAATATTTCATTAGTCAGTCTTATTCACTACTTGATATATTTTCCAGTCTCTTCCCTAACATAATCAGATATCTTTCTGTGCCTCTCTGCCCTTCTCCCTATTTATCTAAAAATATGAACAGCTTAATACTTTTTTTTTTTTAATTCCCCAAAGCTTTAAAATGTTGCTATATATTCTTCAACAGCCATCTCCACAGAGGAATATGGCAGCTGTTCAACAGCTCCCAGTACCACACTGCATGACATTTAAGGAGAGAAGCTATACTTGAAATTACCCAATAGATTTGTATTCAGTGAACAAAGCTTTTCAAACTGGAAGCTAGCCAGGACAACGAAGCTAATCATTTTCCTTTTGCAAAACATACCATGTGTCCTTTGATAACCATAAGTGATTAGAAATATAATTTTGCCTGTCGTGCAAGAAGCATTACTCCATCTACGAGGGTCAGTAGTGATACAGAGGGTAGGCCGCTGTGTAATGAACTGTGAACAGGCTTAGAAGTTTTCTCTGTCTTCTATGAAACTACACAGCTATCCAGGTGGGGTTTTGCTTGAGATCTGGTGAAATCATAGCCCCCCAAGCAGTATGGCTCTGTGGCATAGAAATGCTGTGAGATAAGTAAGGAAGAAGGAATACCTGTTAATTATTTTATGCCAGTGTTATGACTGAGGCTGACTAGAAGCTGGCAGAGGCTTTAGACATTTACAGTCAAGCTTAGCCTAAAGAAATTCAGAATTCATACATGGAATAGAATAGAGTAGAATAATTAATACTAGCCAAATTTTTGTAGTGTCTGATGCTTTATAGAGAAGATTTTTTTTCTTCTCTGATGTACATATAGTAGCAACTAAATAAAGTTTGGACATTATTTGATATGGCTTTCTTTGTCATTTCACTGTGTCAACTAGCAGTTTTATCACAAAGGTCAATATATCTGATGTGTTTCTTAAAGTCACCTGAGCATTCTTTCACATCTGATTTGGATAATCTTCTTTTAATAGTATGATATTCCAGAATATAAACAAAACTTGGGACCATCATACTAGGGCTGTCATGAGTGAGAAGAAAGAATAAAATAAAGGTGACTTTTTTCAGTTTACAGTTCCCATGGGAGGACAAGAAAAATGAGAAAGTGACAAGCAAATTGCAAAGCCCAGCAGGGCTAGACTGGACCACACAAGGTGACAGAAAACGAGGTACTAGACTCATCTAATTCGTATCATGATCAATGATAGCCAATTTTGGCATCATACACCAAACTATTTTTATTTACTTTAGCGTTACATACCTTTTGAGCTGTGATACTAATGTACAGCCTTTATATTATTCATCAAACAAACCACAAACACAGTAAACTGGATCTTCCTCAATTTTTACATATGCACAATGTTTATGATCAATTGAACTCCTATGATAACCCTAGAAGAAATCTTGGTTAATGGCTTTATTTATGGAAGGATTTTCATTTTCCTCATCAAAGAGAAAGAAGACCAGCAACAGGAGTGATCATTCTCTGACTCTTAGATTTGGTATCTAGATTCGAGACAAACTTCCAAAAGCAGTTGATAAAAGGATGTTGCATTGAACTGACTTCCAGAAGCCCTAAAAATTGTTCTGTAGCATATAAAATATTTAGAATATGTCCCAACCTTGCATCCTTTCCCCTGAAACTGAACCCAGTTGTCCAAATGTCTGCTATCACCTCAAAATTAGACTGCACTACAGACAGGACTGTCAAGGAAGACAGCAGGTCTGCCGGTGGCCTAGCTCTCTTCACCAAAGACACAGGCCCTGGCAATATCCTTGTGTTCCCATGAGACAGGAAAAGTTGCTGAGAGGATTTTGATAATCACATTCTCAAAACACAGCGGCCTTGATGACGGGGTATAGACTACCCTAAACCAAGAAGTAGTTATGGAAGGGTACTTGGGAGTAACGGAACATGTTAAGAACCAGCCATTATAAGATAGTCAAACCAGCAGGTGTGTGGATGCTTTTAGGCATGAAAAGTAAACTAATGATATTTAGCTATAAGATATGTATATCAGAACTCATTATAATCATTAACCAATCAGTGGGGTGTAAACAGTGTATGTAACCAATTAGCAGTTTTTTAGCTTGCCACGTTTGCAGTAACAAATGTCTATAACCTGTGTGAGTTCACCCAATAAATGGCTTCACCTAAAATTCACATCGAATTGAGTGTTGCCCATCGCCAATTTCCACACAGGAACAATGCTTTTACTATGTAGTTAATTCCAAAATTATCTATCGACATTGGGAAAAAACTCTAAGCATAACCAGATAAGACTGTTAGGATCCTTGAGATTAATGGTATAAAGCCAATAGAGTGGGGTAGGTTTATGTTCAATATTTATAAAGCAGATAGTTTAACACTACTACATTATTCTCTGTGTTAGCTTTTGTAGGTTCTCACCACGGCAACAGATTTTGTATTTCGCTGAATAGGGATGGGTGGGATTTGCCTTCATTGCTTCGCTTTAGAAGCACCAGCTTAGGCAAAATTCTTGCCTTGCTTTGTAAGGGAGGAAACAAGCTTAGAAAAATCACAAGGGTTTCAAATGTTTATTAACTCCTTATTCTAGTAATTGTAAAAAGCCCTCCTGAGTCCATCTGTACAGATAAACACAAATTTAAGACCCTCTCTTGAGGTCCAAATGCTTCATTTAAAGATTAGTTGCTAGCAGAATCTGTCTATTAGCTAGAAGAATTTTGCCAGGTGAGCAGTGAGTTTATTTTAACTCTGACAGGAATTTATAGTTATTTAGCACTTGTGTGGAATGAAAGCAGTACAAGAACAAACCAATCTTACTGTATGAATTAATGGATTATATATGTTCCTTTGAAGAATCACGGTGTATGAAACATACTCAGACACCTAGACACACACACAGATACACACATATATACTGTGTTAATAGTACCGTGGCCCTGGCCGTGTTCTCATCACCATCTTTTTCTACACCCTGCTTGCAATTGTTTGCTTTAATAAAACCAAGCACTCAAATTTACCCCATTTTTCTTCCAACCAGTCTTAAATTCTTAAATCAATTCTGTTGCTTGAACTGGTAACCTAGAAAACATCTCCAGCCCTTCACTTAGCTCTCACACCGAGTTCCTCTCAAATGTTCTTTCCCACCCAACATCATGTAGAATGAGGACATGTTCCTGGCTTTGATAACTAAAAGTGATCACCTCCTTCAATTGATTTCCAAAGGGTTATTATGCTCCCATTTCATTTTCACTGACTTTCAGAACACCCTTTCGCTTTTGATCCAAAACACAACAAACAGAATTTGCTTTATCTATCTTGTTCATGTTCCTACACTTTTATTTTGCTATGGCTCTTTTTCAGTCAGACCGCTTGTCCTGCTTTTATCAAATGCATTCTAAGAACTGCAGGTCAATTTTTTTATAACTGCTTATAACAAAATTCTACCATGCAGTTTTGATGGCCTTCAGAGATACCTTTTGCTTTATCAAGTTTAGTCAGATATCACCAGACATCTTCAGTACAAAATTCTGTGCCTTGCAGAATACCGAACATTTTAAGAGATGATTAAAAATTAGAAAATAGTACATTGAAATTTTAGTTTCAAATTTTCAGTGGTAGCTTCATCAAAATTATGCATTAAAATATATTTCAAAGATTCACTACTATTAGTTTCTCACTAAAAGACCCCATGTATTTTCCTGATTCCATGGAAGAAGTTAACAAAATTAATGTCACTGATCAGAACTTGAAAAGTCAAAATCTAAACCAATTCTTAAGCATACCAAATCAAGAGAAGTTATTTTGCAAGGAAAATGTGCTGGAAATTTTTGGGTTCAGCATACGCTCTAGAGTATCTTCATTTTTATTAGCACTTTTGGAATTATTTGGGGAGACAATTATTTTTATAAGTTCAGAAACCTACTTACAGTTGTTATAATTTATGCAACACTTATAAACTTCTACATAAATCAAATTGTGACAGAATCTTATACGAGAGCTGTACTTAAAATACATTCAACCAAATAATACCTTTTTGGTCAAAAGAAAAAGAAGAACTTTTCCTGATGCAAAAGGAATATCTACATTTGTCCATTCAACTTTACAATGTGCACCTCTGTCTTATTAATGTTTCCAAAGAAGTCTCTGTTAAATGCTTTTTGCTGAAGGCCATGTGATTGGCAACACGTGGGACTGTGACCTTGTAGTTAAAGTTCAGCTGACTTTCTGAGCTCAAAACATTGATGCAGGTAAGAAGTCATCATCAGTGACACACAATCTTGTACTGACAAAAAGGGGAAATATATTTTAGGCCTCTGAGGACCTTATTTGGATTCTCACAGGCTTTAGGAGGGAACAAAGCTGTTGTTTTTTTCTTTTCCCAGGACAAACATCTTGCTGTCTGATTTCAGTATATCTCCTGTAGCTTTGGATGCCAGCATCTCCTGGAGCAGAAGTCCCACTTGACCACCTACACTTTCTTTCTGCCATGGAGCAGATAGTGAAGTTACTTCCTTCCGGGTATTTCCAAGTCCTCTTTAAGAAGTACCCTTCACTTCAATCTTGGTTTGGTTCTTTTAGTGATGTGGTGGAAACATTCTGTAAATTATCATCCATCCTGCCAGATTGTTCAGTAAAAAATAAAGAAGAGAGAAAGAAGGTGTGAAAAACATTTTTTTTCAATATATTCAAAATAAAACATCGCTATTTTACTAACAGAAAGTAACTTTTTAGTAATTACTGTAAATATTTAAAATAAATCAGTGCAAGATAAATAAATAGAATGTTAATGTTTTACTTTGGACAAATAAGTTCTATTTCCTAATGGTAACAAGAACTGGGTTTTTTTAGCTAACACATTTTTAAAGACATTGACATCTGACATATTCAAAAATCAAATGGTTTTGTTTATTAAAAATGGAATATATTTGGGGGGGTGTTCTAATTTGTGATAATTATTTCTTCCTGAGAAATGATTAAATCCAAAAAATACAGTACATATTGTATTATGTAGAATGGACGCATTTAGAAGAGAAGATTTGATTTGTCACATATGGCAGACAGATGATTCATGGGTCAAGTATGAGTCAATTTTTAGTGTTTTTAGGGTTTATTTTTTTAATGTGTGCTCAGTGGGAGAAACATTTTTAAATACATTTATTATTTTCAGTAAAGCAATTTTGGGCCCAACTACCTTATCTTTAAATTTAACAACTGAGGACAAATCCAACCTAACTGGCTGACATTTACATCATAGACATATCCTGCTGAGAGAGCCATCCAGGGCACCTATTTAGTTAATTAAGAGAAACAGGTAATTCAGGACATTATTCATCTCACCAAGTATTGACTTAGTCTTTTGGATAAAATTAGAGGCAGCCTCAAAATTATTTGCCAGAGCCACTTCATTAAATGAAACCTGCCTCAAGTTTCAGTGGAAATTCTTCAGTATTCCCTGGATCACAGTTCTTTAGGTGTAATAGTCTGTTAAGTTTCATGAAGGGAGAAAAAGGCAGGAAAACAGTGCTCACCAAAAAAATAATTTGTGGAGAAAAGGGTGAGAAGAAAGCCATTAGATGCCTGGGCTACAGCTAGATGTATTTTTCTGGTTAGGAACAAAGGAAAGCCATATCTAGACAGATAGCAGTCCTTAAATTTCCTTTATATTTTTCTCTAACTGCCCATTCTGACTCTCTGTTTCCTAAGGACCTGTAGCCAGTCACAAAATGCTTGCAAGTCCTTATCATTTTATTGCTTCTGGTCCTTTGGTGACATCAGTATTGGTAGGTCTATGAGTAATACGCACGATTAAATATGCTCAAGCCTGTACTGGGCTATGCTCTACTTTTCTAATCAGAAAAAAAGGCACACATTCTTAAAGGGGTAAAATATAAAAACAAGACCAGATTGTTAAGCATATGAAATAACTTTTCTTTAGCCTTCAGAATCCCAATTAATTCCTTGTGATATGTATGAAGTTCACTTTTGTCCTTGAGGTGACATAAAAGTAGCCTAACTCTGATATTATATACTATATAATTTGAGAAACAGAAGGTGATAATATAAAAAATAAGAAGGCTCCTAAAACCATGCTAGACAGCTGCAATTAAGGATGTACAAGAAACTATCAGTGCCATTTTCAAACTACTAAAACCTTCACTTTACAGCCCCCATTATTATTTTTACATCATTTTTCTTTGGAAATAAAAAACTATTCCTCAAATCTGTGCAGAACACTGACAACTAGTTTTGCTGAACTAGTTTTGTGAGCCAGATTCTGTTGCTTCCTTGAAGACGGTCACTTTGCCTTTCTGCTCCCCAAACCCACCCTATATTTGAGTGTTTTCTTTCTCTCCCCTGTATTAAAAGGAGGAAACACTGTGTGCGTCCCTGTGTCCCTGTACTAAAGTGCAGGAGAACCTTACAAGTTTGTAATGTAATTGATACTTGTAGAAGAAGAAAAGGTTTTGACCTTATCCAGAAAGTCAAAAGGTATCTAATACCTACTAAAGAGTAGGATCTTGGCAGGGCCATGGAAGCATTGGAGGTGAGATTTCTCAGGAACATTTGTGCACCTCAAAGCATATTGCATTTCCCACTATGTAGTCTGTACAGAGCTATGTGTTAGCATCAGAAAATAAACTGTACTCAAAGTAACCATGGCAACGCTAACATAGATGCACTGCAGATAGTACATGCTACAACATGTGAATCTGAAAAGAAGAGGAGAATGCTTTAAATTTCTGTTTGGCCCAAGCAGCTCCAATCAAGGCAACTTAATCCCAAATTCATATTCTGAAACATCTGTCCTAATCCTCCTGCAGAGTGCTAGAGGAACCACCCTCCTTCACTCTTTTGCTTGAGCATATTGGTTAAATTTTATACAAGGAACTATAATTCTGTGACAGTCATGAGTTGTAATCCTCATCTATGGGCATCAGCACAGTAAAGCTCTATATTTAAGTTTCCCTGTTTGCTGAGCGAGGTTGCTTGTTTTAGAATAGGGTATGAGCTAAAGCTTGATGAACAATCAGGCAGTTTGATACCAAGAAATCCAGTGACAAATATCAACATAGTTCAGGAGAAGGATGAAGCCTAATGTATAGTGAAATGTGAAAGACACAAGAAACGCATCACATTCCTGTCACAAATATGTAATCTCTTAAATGAACACAGTATAAATTTAGGAACTGGTTCTGGCTCTGTGTATTTTGATTGACCAGAGCTTATGAGATCAGGTTTGTTAATGCCTTATTAATAGCAAACCCATCTATCCAACCCCATGTAGGGCTGCCATATGTCCAGGAAGATTTGTACCTGTCATCTTTTTCTCTCTAGATATGTAAGTACTTTGGCTTGTTTTCTGGGATTTCCAGGCATCTGGCAGCTCATTTGGACAAACAGGCCCAGATGAGCTACAGATTATCAGAGATTCTGGACATGCACAGATCAGATTTACAGCACATGATAAGTAAGACCCTGATAGAAATATGTCAGGTCCGATCTATGTGGATCTCTTATTCTGTGAACAGTCTCAGTTAAGAAAACATATGAAGTAAAGAAAACATAGATGAAGTGAAAGCAAACTATGACCTTTGTGAAATATAATTAAGAAATATGACACTGATGGTCATCGCTAGGTGGAAAGAGTTAATGGACCTAAGCTGAGCAAGACCTGAGGCAGCCTAGGTAGCTGCCACAAGTAGAAGAATCAAAGATGCTAAGTGCATTCAGTCAGATAAATTGGGGGCCTACTGATGAGAAGATAACTGCTGTGGCACAGCCCTCTGCAATTATGGGTAGGATAACATGCTAAAGGAAGGATGGGGACTTGCTGCCTTTGAAGCACATGCAGCTTGAGGGCAGTTCAAATACACTGTCCATGTTCCAGCTATGCAATGATCTCAGCAGGACACAGCTGATATGAGGGGACACACTACCAAATAGTGCAGATACCCAAATGAAATAAAACCGCAGAATCTACTGATACTCACAGAACTTAATCACCCTTAGATTTAGCCAAATATTCAGATCAACCTGGTGGGAAGTCTGGAAAGGAGGTGGTTTTTTGCCTCCCACCTCTGAACTGGTTTGTGTGATGCCCACCCTTTAGCCCTCCAAGAGATATTTTATGTACCTTCTGGCAAGATTTTGGGCTGCAGCTCATAAAGCGAGGAAGTCTGGTCAGTGCAAAGGTAGAATACACACTCTTGCTGAACTCAAAATCAAATCAAATCAAAGCAAGTAGCAGAGAAACACTGCAAGTGGCTCATAAATGCCTCTAAGAGTGGGAGTTTAGGAGGAATAACGCAAACTCCTTTCTAGGCAGTAATGAGGAACAATAAAAACAGTGGGGCTTAAGGCTGTGTAACAGTCTGTATTCAGGAGAATTACCTAGATCATTCAAAATTGACACTGAGGCATAAACAGTCTAGAGTCCAGGGAGAGAATATGGGAAAATATTTGCTTACAGCACAATGCTATCATTGGCAGTATCAGTAAAGTGAAAGTGAGTTATATGGCTACTGCTTTAGAAAAAAGAAGTCATTAAGCTACACTCTGTACAGTGAAAACTATAAAGCTGTTAAAAGTACTGGTCTCCCAAGAAAATAAGTGGTTGGAAGAAGATATCAAGAACTCATTATAATAAAAATGCCAAAATAATGAAACCTTTCACACACTACTCCATTATAATAATGTGTGCCAAGCAGCCCATAGCATCCTGAAGTTGTAAGTAAAAGAAAGAGTAACAGGTCTGATGCAGTGAAGGGAGAGAGGAGACAAGTATTTAAGTGAATGGCAGACATTCGAGGACTGACCCAATAAATGGTATCAAGTATGATTACGGAAATACATGTTGGATGCTGAAACCACAAATGAGGTATGTTGTAGCTGGGATCCCAAAAGACTTTCCATAGCACCGGCTGAGGAGAGAGAGGAAAGACAGTTGAATTGTGAAAAAGCAGCTGCAGTCACTAGCAGCTGTTATCACTTCACCTGCAGGAAACACATTATTCTACATATGCTTAAAGATGTAAACTCCTAGTGGGATGGCTATGATGTGTCCTTATGCTGTTACTAAGTGGGAAATGTTAATAAAAGTATTTCCAGACTCTTTTGCTTTACTATAATAATTTAGACAGGCGCTGTTTGGTTGGGAGGTGACTATGAAGAGATGCTCAAACATGTCCTACAAGTGGTGAGACATATCACCATGGTGATTCATGCTAATACTGTGGAGAAAACCTGGAGTGGTTCACCATCTACTCAGCTGTGCTGACTTTTTAGTTTAAACTTTGTGCTACAGAGGTGTGTAGGCATGAGGAAGTTGGGGAAGGGGAGGAGAAATTGCCTCTTCTTCACAATAAGGGTCAAAGCAACTACATCATGTCATGGTATGAGGAAGTGTAAGGAAAGATGGAAAACCATTCCAGTGCTGCTTCTGGGCTTTAGCTACAGTGAAAAGAGCACATGAGTTTAAGAAGCCACAAAAGCAGTAATAGTAATAATAACAATAGTAATAATAACCTGTTTTATCTACCCTGTCTGTGCAGACCTTCACTCCTGACAAACCAAGGCAGCACAGGAATGAGATTTTGAAATATGCTTCCAGTGCTACAAAGCAAGAACACGCTGAAGATACTAACACAATAAATGTGGAAATAGTTTTGGAACCTTAGGGGAATCAAAGTAATAGAAAAAATAATATTACAGGAATTGCACGTTGTTTACGGGGGAGGGGGGAATGAATCCAATCACACAGTGATTTGAAAACACTATTACAGTTGAGACTGCAGGGAAACTAAGGCTGATCTAGCATTTCATTATGAAACATGATTTTAGTATTAAATATCCCGTCTAGCTGTAAGATAGTTGTCAGCCAAGAGCAGTTTATTGGAAAAAATAAAGCAACTCACAGGCATTCTTGTTTGTGAGGAATATGCCAATTGGATTTCCAGCAAGGCTAAAAGCAAAAGGGAATAGGTCACACAGCACTGGGCTGTGCTTTGTTGCAGTGAGGAATGGGCTGGGAAGGATGGAAGACGCGATGTAAGGATGCTGTGATTCAGAAATACCCACCTGTCATTTAGTATAACCCAACCTGCATTGGTTACAATTTTCCAGCTGGTGAGTAAGGCAGGGAATACACAATCTACTTCATGGGCTCATTTAACCCCTTCTCTTTCAGATAATAAATACAAGCCTCTCCCTCTCTCCCCCTTTCTCCCTTTCTTCCCCTCCTCTCTCTTTATAAAGTACCATTTTTAACAGATATAACTTGGTTAGAAGTTTTTCATTACACGCTTTGATAAATATTAACTATTTTGGAGGCAGTTAAAAAACTACATTTCATTGTAGATCTGGACTTACATTTGCATAATGCTCCATATTTCAAAGTTCAGTTACATACATCATAGATTTATTTTATTCCAATCTTTATTATTTATTCCAATGGCTCTTTTCCAGATAAGGACAGTGAATATTCCTCTAACTTTCTGGTCACTAAAAAGCAACTGAGACTAGTCTTCCAAGAACCAAGACTAGCCATACAACTGGCAGTACTAGAAGTAATCACTGCTCATTTGAACCAACAAATCATTAGCCATCCATATTATTTAAGTGATACATCCTTAGCATCTGTGACAGAGACATGAGGTAGCTGACATTACATAACCTGCAGGTAAAAAGTCTTATTTGGCTAAAAATCAGATCTTATCCTTCCTTACTAGCAGGACACTTTCTAGTTAGGCTCTAATTTTTTTAGTATGATCATAATATAATTATGGGCTAACTATTATTGTGCATCCAAATCTGAACCTTCACAGGAATTACAGTTTTTAGAATAGTGAAGAGTTAAAAGTGTCTGTGGGTAATTGAGATTCTGTGTGGAAGGTATCATAAAAAAAGTATTGAATGCAGCATATTAGGAAAGTAAGATTGCTACCACTTTTTCATCTCAGAGTATTTTATATGCTATTTTATGAAAAATCTATGGTTTATTTGTCTGTTCACTTCTCTATAGCTCCACAACACGTAACAGATTGCATTTCAGATTTTGCTTGTATCATACTTTTAAGAATTATTAACTTTTCCCTCTAAAAATATTTAATCATAAATCAAAAACATGGATGCAACTTTCTGTGGAAATTTCAAAAAGAAATATAGTTTTTTTATGCAGCACCTGACAAAAATAACAAAGTAAATGGGTTTCATTAGTAGCAGTCATCAGTCAGAAGATACATACTCTAGTAATTTCATTAACTTTTGTAACAGCTACAACAAAGTAATTAAAACAGCTAAAATTTAACTAGGAAATAGAAGGACTTTGAACACATCAGTATGTATGCACATGTATGGGTCCCCATCACTGATTATGCAAGCATACTCCTATGCAGAGTTTTCATAGACATGTTTTCCATCTGCTTGCTCAAGAACAAAGCTCTCAGTGTAACCAAACATCTCTGTGCCAGCAAGCATTCAGGACTGACCTACTCAGGGAAGGTTGTAGTCGATCAGGCTGCACATTCATGCTAAAGAACGAATAATATGCTGCTGGTATTCTTTCTCCTATGGTATACAAAACTTTCCAAAAAAAAAGGTTCTTCTTTGATTTCTGGTCCCTTTCCAACATGACCTCTTACAGATACTTTTATTTGATTGCATTGTTAATTTTTGCCTTTTGTGCTTTCTTACTTTTATTCCCCTGTATGTTTACATTTCCTTCCTTCCTTCCTTCCTTCCTTCCTTCCTTCCTTCCTTCCTTCCTTCCTTCCTTCCTTCCTTCCTTCCTTCCTTCCTTCCTTCCTTCCTTTTGTTCACTCTTTCTTCTTACATTTTTTAATGCAAAGTACACCACGAGCAGTCATTTTGCAGTCAGACTTCACAGTGAATATGCACAAATTAGGAGTGAAAAATATAGCAAGAACAGTTTGACAAAAATAGTAATGTATAAATACTTTTCTTGACACAAATTCTCAGCTTACCTTCACTGAATCAACGTTGTATTCAGACTACTTCCAAGTAAACCTTTCCATATCTTATGTCTCTAGGTTTCATCAGTTAGCCCTATCACTACCTTTTAGCAGCATTGTAAGAAGAAGAAATAGAGCCAAACTCTTTCAGAATATCTTAACAGATGTACATTGGCTTACTTTCATCAAATCTAACATGACTACAGTAATTTTTCATCAAATTTGCATCTATTTTCTGAACAAGATAGGGTTTTTTAGAGTTGTTTTCAAATAAGACCTATAATTATGTATTGTATCATTTTCATGGAACCTTCTCAGGCCCATTCCTACACGGGTAGGTTAACAGTACTGAAAAGCTTTCAAATTCCTAGTAGGGAAAAACTAATATCTATTGTGAGAACCACCAAAATCCCCTTGGCACTGCTGCTCAAGCTTTATATGGAGCTTGTGTTACTTGGGGGGGGGGTGGGGGGGGGGGAGGGGGTGGCAGGGAGAATGAAATCCTTGATTTGCACAAGTGGCACATATAAAAGCCTGAAGGTTTTGATGTGAGCTCTGTAGTCTCAGTACTCTACATGGCTTGTATAGTGTGGCTAGTATTATGATCAAGTTCCCGGCCCCAGACAACACATAAGTGTTCTAGTACTATATCTTAGACCTCGTCTTGCATGAAAGGAATGTCATCTCCTGATCCCTTCCAGCCTCCACCTGTGCAGATCCCAAATTACTGAGGCTCTGTATGGATAAAATAGCTTTGCTGATCAGGGAATCCTATCTGAGGAGTTTGCCTTACTCTAAACCCTCCATGGACTTCATCTCACCATTGGTATGTACCCACTTTATTTAACAGACCAATTATCTGATGCTCTTTTCTATATTTAATGAATCAAGATAGAGAGCAGTGCATAGCAGACAACTTAGACCTTAAGTATCTGATTCAACTCCTAGGAGTGTCTCTCCATGTTCTTTCATTGAACAATGGGAAAATACTCTTGGTTAAGTACCTTAGTTTAGGTGCAATGAATCAGGGTCTTGCAGTTCCCATTGTTTGAGTTCCCTGTCATTCTCTTCCATCTCAGTGTTTAGCTTTTCACGCCTTTTGAGCATATAAAAATAAACCCATAAAACTTTAAATTTTCTGAGCATAACGAGTAATCTTGTTAATAATAGAAACTAAAGGAGATGTTCAGAACAGGAATTTAATTTAATATAACTACATTTCGCACAGCATTTTCCATGATGCATGTTAAAATTAAGAAACTCTGGACTAGAAAGGAGTAAACAGCCATTTAAAGCTGCTTGAATGATATACAGTACAGCAACTGCCTTTGAAGTTCTAGATAAAGACAGGAGTTATACGAGTGATTTGCAGCAAACAATTTTATTTGATGAATTTTGCTGTCTTTCCTGTTGGTGCTCTGTGAATATTTATTCATTATGTGAAATTATTCACAAATGCCTTTAGTGAATAATTCTTGGTTTGCAGATGCTTTGCAAATAGTTCATTGCAGATATTTGTCATTTCCTTCTTTTTTGATGAGGTTTGTAAGCACAGAGCATTGTTTCTATTCTTTAGCAGTTTGATTTATATAGCAAACCAACACAGCAGGAATTGCATATTTTCCATGATGCTATCTGAAATCCACTTTAGTGAGTTTAGTGAATATTGAAGCTTGAATGTATTGTACAGTAGAATTCTCATCAGTAATAACTGAGCTCATAGATCTCTGCAGGAGAAAAATATGCACGAATAACATGCTCTGATAGACTCCGAATCTGCAGTGGCTGGTTGACTCTAGAGGCCCCTACTAACATAAATTATTTTATGATTCTAATAACGAATGCTTTCAAACCCAAATGCATCCCTCGTTTATTTGTCCCCATTCTTCCTTAGTGAAATGAAAGGTGGGTTCAACTCTGCACCTGCAAAATAAAAAAGTTAGGTATTACATCTAAATTCATCGTCTGTGCCCTCTATATTAAATAGAGAGGTTTATTTATTTCAGCTCTCTAGGACACTTATTTGAAAATGTGGTGAATTTATACTTTTTGGGTACCTGTGATATTCAACTGACTGACAAGGGAACCCATCTATTAGCTGCCTTTTAGCTATGTAAAGTTAAATTAAATTATTTCAGTATGATGTTCAAAGGCTCAATTAGAAAAAGAAAGGTCATAACAGCAAGTGAGGACATTAAGATAACTTTGAAAACAATATTAACACCAATGGCAAAAAGTTTAATTCCATGAAATGGTTGCTGCTCATGAACTAAGAAAATCATGCCTGTGGTAAACTGGGAGTTCATCATTTGAAAGCAAAAATATCTGTTGTATTAAGTGATCAAGTTGCTAGGTGCTACTAAAGTGATATAGAGAACGAGGTACAAAGGATACAGGAGGTATAAATAATTTCACTGGGGACAAAGTATAGATGTGAATGTACGAAGTGCTAATGCACTGCATAGACCAGAGTCACATTTATGCAAGAGAGATGACTGGAAAAGGAGGAGAAACTACAGGTGTAGAATTTACTTCCAAAAATTTTTACAAGGTCTGACTTGTTTGGTTTAATAGAAAATGTAGGAAATTAGAAAATTAATCTCCAAGTGTGCATGGAAGAATGCTGTACAAAACCAAGTGAAAACTGCTTAAATGAGAGAACAATATTAAAAGATAGATTAGTGGATATTATTTGGAATGGATTTTCTACATATGAACATTGAAGGAATGGAGGCTGGAAACTAGAAACATTTTCTGATAAGTGGAGGAAAGAATTTGAATTTGGGTCTAGAGGAGTATAAAGCCTGACTAGCTTGGTGAAATGGATTATAGGACTTAACATTATAACCATCTCCTTCAGTCCTCTGTCTCCCTCTTTTTTTTTTTTCTTAATTTTTAATTTATTTTATAGAACATTAAAGTCCTATTGGACAAAAAAGTAAGATACCGGGTCTCAGTTTTCTCTAGAAGTCATGTTGGAATTGAGGACTGCAAATTGAGCAGTAATTATTCATTCAGGAAAGTGTGTTCTACTTCAGCTTTCTCTGGTGCTGTGCTAAAACTCAGGCTCATGAGCATTCACCAGAATGTTTCACCCATGGAACAGCTGCTCACTTGCCAGAGGAAAATCATAGTCAAGGAACTTTCAAAGACCAGTTTCTTTTTTGGCAAGTAACACGTGTGTTCAAGAATCACCAGCACTCAGTGGAATACCACTTTCCCTTAGCACAGAAAGGGAATCAGTCCTATTTAATACCTCCAAGGGTCATTTAAAACACTCCGGACATCTGATGTCTATGTCTAGTGAACAGAAGTACTTTTCAACTGCTACCTTTCATGGAAAGGTAGCTCATTCAGGTAAAAAATATTTATTTAATCCCTGTATCATCCTTCCTCAACTAGTAACAGTTGCTTAAAGTTTAATAACATCTTCTCCATTCCAAAAGTATCTCATCTATTTTACTCTTCCCAGCTCCTGTAATTACAAAGGAGTATTACTCAGACATGGCATGTGCCTTTCTTATCACAGATACTTGTGTTAGAACACTTATAGTCCATTTTCACCTTAATTTACATAGCTGAAGAATGGCAGAGAAGGAAAATATATGTCACTGCTACTGTAATATATGGACTTCCCTTGATAGTAAGTGGGGCCAGGCTGCTCAATGGTTAAAGTGGTTAATGGCTTCTTGAGGAAGCCCTTATGAGGGATCTGAAGTTCCCTCAACTGCATGCCACACATGTCTTGGAGTGGAGTTTTTGTTAGGATTCCTTTCACTGTGTGTGGATGGGTGAAGGGCATCCTCTCTTCCCAGCATACTTATTACTGAGTGAAGCAGGATTCAGTTTCCCAGGAGTATAAACCCATCAGGTAACCCAAGCTGTCATCCTGCCTTATCTTCAGTGGCCTTTCTTATTCCCTGTTCCTATCTTCCTATCATGAAGAAAACATAGATGTTGATCATATTTCAGTATTCACTTCTTGGTTTCCTACCATCCCAGTCTCTTCAGGGTGGCAAGGCATGTTAACTTGTTCTAAAAGCTGTCTTTCCAGCAGTGTTTCCTTGTTCACCCTTTCCTGTTAACACCCCAATGAAGCCTACTGATTTATCCTATTCTTTGGACCATTGGCTAGGGAAGAAAATCACAGGAATGTGGCCTCAACAGTCAGGCACCAGGATTGCAGATACATCGGATTATAGTTTGGTGTGGATATTATGACTAATGGTTTGATGTAGACCTGGCCAAAGAATGAGAGAGAATTGTGTCTTATACCCACAGTAGTTTCATGGGTTAATTCTAAGGATATTCCTAAGCCATTTATATTTTTCTCCCTGCTCTGCTTAAAACACAATCTGGTTGCAAAGAGGAAGACCTTTGGGGCATAACAAAAATAAACTGCTGAGCATGGTGATGAAGAACTGAGTGACAAGCAAGTAAGCCCTCCTCCCAACTTCACTCTACTGTCAGGGCAATTTCTCATGATCTTTCTGTCCATGAACTTTATTCAAGTCTTTCCAGCAGCCATCCAACCACTTAATGCAGGCCATCAAGATGCACTGCACTTGGACACAGTGTGTGTTGCTAATAATCTAAAGTGACAAGACAGCCGGAGAGCTTTTTTTTGTAAACCTTATTAGCTGAATTTAACGAATTGAAAGGGAGCCTTTTCGACCGCCTAAGGAATGTCCAAACCTTATCTGTGTTCCATGGGCTCTAAGTGCAAACTTTAATTACAACTCAGAGATGTCATATGCTGTTTAGGGGATGCAAGTTGGTTTTTCTTTGCTGCTTTTTAAAATTATTTCTTTATAGATTTCAGCCCCCAGGCAGCTATCAGTTATTGAGTATTTTCAGTTGAGTAATATATTTTTTCTCTCTTTGTACTGACAGGTGATACACAGTAAAGAAGATTTTTTTTCCTTTCAAGTCAAAATACCTAATAATTTTTTTTTAATAACCTAAAATAACCTAATAGTATGTACATCTGCAAATTAAGTTTCTGTTATGTGAAACCCAGGCCATAAAAAAAAAACCAATAACCATCTTGTGTTTCAGCACAGAACAAAAGCTCGACTACCCCCCCAAATGCAGGATATTTGTTTACTTTGTCTGTAATGATTTTATACTCTCCAAAGCAGGGTGTAGCTCTAGTTCTGTCTCTCAATACCTATAGATGACCTAGTGCACAGCTGTAGGTCTGTAAGAAATGGAATTGTGTGGACTTTTCACATGCCTTATCGAACTTGGTGTCATGAGCAGGAGAATGAGCAGGCAATCTCAGCACTGCTCGAAGCATCACTGTGGGTGAAGCAAGGAGAATGCTTCATGGCAGGACTTGCTCATTTTCTTCACTGAAAGATGGAGAATCTGCTTTAGTCTAAATGCTGATTTTGACTGGAATAGAATAAATTTTCTTCGTAGTAGTTAGTTTAGGACTGTGGGGGTTTTTATTTGTGGTGAAAAGCCAAGACCTTTTCTGCTCCCTAATCCACCCCATCAGCAAGTAGCTGGGGGTGCACAAGTAGTTAGGAGGGCACAGGTAGGACAGCTGATGCCAATGGCCAAAGAGATATTCCATACCAAGTGGTGTCATGCCTGGCATATAAAGCTGGGGGAAGAAGAAGAAAGGAGAGACACTCAGAGTGATGACGTTTGTCTTTCCAAGTCACCATTAAGCATGATGGAGCCCTGCTGTCCTGGGGATGGCTGAAAACCTGCCTGACCATGGGAAATGGGTAATTAATTCCTTGTTTGAATTCCTGGCTTTTGCTTTACCTATTGAACTGTCTTTATTTCAACCCTTGAGCTCTCTTTTACCCTTGTGATTCTTTCTCTGATCCCACTTGGGGGCAGTGAGCAAATGACTGCATGCAGTTTAGTTGCTGGCTGGGGTTAAACCACAACAGTGTAGACAAGGAGAAATTATAATAGGTGTCAATTGGCAGAGGTATACGCAGCACAAGATGCAGAATGTCTACTTATCTGGGTATTTCCCCACTGTTTCTGTATTCACAAATGGAGACATTTTCCGTGGAATAGAAATTTTTCCTTAAAATTCAGTCCTATGATGCTAAATATTTGAAGCTATGCACATAAAACCTTTTGATTATCTTAATTTCCTATAGAAATCCTTTGCTTTGACATTGCTATCCCCTTTCTCTCTGTAGGGAATTTTCACTTTATCTTTCACCAGCCTCTAGTAACCTAAAGACATCTGAGCTATTTTAATCAGTTAGGCAAACTTCTTAATGTACTTCTAGCATGGATACACAAATATAACTGTAGCACTGACATACACAAAGCAAGGGAACCTTCATTATCAACTTAATTATGAACTTGTTCTTTGAAAGCTGTGACATATTAATTGGTTCCTATTTTAGTTAACAAATGAAAAAATATTTTGAGTTCTGTATGTCAAAGAAGGAGAAGCTGTCCTCATCTCTGAATACACAGGGAACGATGTGAACAACCTAGTAATTTCATAACCCAGCTGTTCTGTAAGCAGAATATTCCTGCCAGTTAAGGATCCTGCCCTGAGTTTTTAATCTGCTGTGTTGACTTTTTTACCTTACAAAAATATCAGGGATAAGGCTTGTAAGCAGTGTGAGAGTTTAAGAGGTACAACTAAAAAGAGATTTATAGAGAGGCTCCTCAACTGAGTCTCCAGAATGCAAATTTCTGTTCACTATTACACAGATTCCTTGCAATAAGAACAATTTGATAATCTCTGCATCCATTTTTTTCTGCAAAGTTATTTAAAAATACAGCTACATTGAGCCGCCAGGCAGACTCTGATGCTCTTAGCAAGGAAACCCTTTCAAGCTTTGTTTGAAGTACCTTGTATGTCCTGCTTCCAGGGCGACTGAAAGCTGTTCTAGTCACATCAGGGGCTCACAGTGCCAATTGCTTCTGGAGAGCCTTTGACCAGACCAGATTTATTCTATTTTGCAGGATAATAATATTTTGTATGTATAAATATATATGTATGTATGCATTTAACTGCTGTGTTCCTTGTTTAACAGGTTTTGCATTTTCATACCAGTGGAGAATTTCCAGCTGTTTGCAGTAGATCCCTAACATCCCTTGTGTCACTGTCCTGGATAGGATCTGGAAAAGACTGTACTGATATTCCTTCTGTTCTCTGTGAGCAGATGTGGTAGGGCACTGGTTCTTGCTTCCCTCACATGAAGACTTCTAAAAGAGGTCGGTGAAAAGCCTCACATCCAAACATCCTTGAAAGCCTGTTTTGAAACTAGGCTTGCTTGTTTCTTTCAGGGAATAAGGGTGAAGTAAAAAGGGGAAATCCCAAATTAAATATTGTAGATACCTGAGAAGTTTTGTTATGGATTGGACTGTGGCAGATTCAGTCTCTTGCAAGTTTTATAATATCCCTTTGAAATCTAAAAAAAAAGAAGCAACCAAACCTTTCAAAGAGAGCAAAACCAGTGTGTGTTACCTCTGTTCAGACTGAAACCCTGAGGGCACATCTGTCTGCACAGGTTTTTTCATTGCTGTGTGCATGAGTCAGTCCCCACCAGGCAACTGCAGAAGGGGATGGAGTTAACATTTATAATATAGGAAAAGAAAAGATCCCTGAGACCAGGATTTCAAAATAGAAAATTGTAAAGCAGAACAGGTTCAGTGTTAGCCAATACACTGAAGGAATGGCTTCCTACATAAGGGAATGAAGGAAAGTGGGGAGATAAATAAGCAGTGAAATGAGAGTACTGCCATGTCAGTATAGAGCTTCAGGTTGGAAAGACATTTCACAGTACCTTAATATTTGGGAAGATTAACAATGAGCATCTTGGGCTTAAGTTAGGACCTAAAGATAAGTGATATCATAGAATCACAGCATCACAGATGGGTTTGGGTTGGAAGGGACTTCAAAGACCATCTAGTTCTAACCCCCTGCCATGGACAGGGACACCCTTCACTAGATCAGGTTGCCCAGCTGTAATACATGGATATATGAATATCCCCAGCTGGAAAAATTTGTTCATCTTTACAGGACAACAGGGAAGAGCCTTGTGCTACATGCTATAACAGAGCTGTAAATTGCATTTATAGAGTATAAACAGCAAATCATCTTAACTCTGGAGCTGCCCAGGAACATATCAGCTACACACACATGCATGTCAGTGTATGGCACAGTGGGACCATGCTCATTAAATGACTGTCTGTCCATTTTCTAACACTAGTTGAGTAAAGACCCAGTACTGTATTGCTGTAGCTTTGTCCCTTCTGCAGGCAGCTCTCCCAGCTTCCTTGGGGTGCTCCACTTCTTTCAAGTCATGTCATGGCTATTCTGGAACAACAACAACAAAAATAAAGTGCAAGAAATCCTACCCAGTCCCTGTTCCTGATGCAGTTGCAGACTTTTGACCTCCATGAGACCACAAAACTGCTGTAGGAATTCCCACTAACTAAAAAATGGGAGGGAAGATTATATATTATATTGGGTATTGCTCTTTCAGGGGCAAACCTCAGTGGTACCCCACTGCAGGTAGTGGCATTTGACATCTATAAAACTAATTGAAATAGTCAAATAATCAGTATTTTAATGTTTAATTTGTAAAAAATAATTATAATAAAATCATTAAATAACAGCTAATATCTGACCAGAACATTGAATCTGTACCTGTCCCTAACAAAGTATGCATTCTTTACTTAGAAACTATGAAAGAGCTTTGGGTACATGGTTTCATGCCTACCTTGGGTGCCATTTAGTATACATAAGGATTTTTTTGTTTGTTTATGATGGCTCTTTGGCTAATGTAAGCATACTGAAAAATAAAAAAACCTGAACTTGTCTTCCCAAGACCAATAATGATAATAAACCTCCTTGACTATTTAAGAGTATCCAGTCAGGACAGCGCTTATTAAAATAACATTTTTATGTGCTGTTTCTCTCCATTACACTATAAGAATGAAAATCAATTTCTCTTTTTTTTTTTTCCTTCCCCTTCCTTTTTTAATAAAAGCTACTTTTGTTCCAAGGCAGAGCTATTTATTTCTAAGTAGGCAAAGAGCCTAGAACTAGATGAAAAATAGCAACTTTTCCACCAATTTCCTCTCTGGCTGTTCTTCCACTATTACTTCCTAAGTCTCAAAGGGTAGAAGCTCCTAGTGAGAATACACAGTGGGTTTTGCATTGCATTTATTTTGCAGTGATTTTCTGCCCTTTCTCCCAAAAATGGGGAAAAACCCCACCAAAACAGAGAATGTCACAGCCTTGCTACCTCTACACAATTGACCATCATCATGGGTAACACCAATCACTTAAAGAATAAACACTGTATTCCAAACAGGTCAGGTAGAGAGCCACAGTTTAAAAATAATATGAATACCAGTAGGCTAAAAAAACATATTAGACCTGTGTTCAGTTCATATCAGCAGCTCATAAACAAGAAATATTTGTACTTTGGAGCTATTTTAGTCTTTAGAAAGTGCTAAGTGCTCTAGCATCATATAGCAAACTGCACAGGACTGCAGAGCCTTCAGCAGTTGTTTTGGAATTTACCAATATTTGCAGGATTCAGTGTGCAGAATTAATAGGGGGAAAAAAATCTTTCCCACTATGCTAAAAGGCATATGAATAAACCATGCAGACTCAAACAGTAAATGACTCCTTTTTGTGTTTCTATTTTACAAAAATCATACATGTATAAATAAATAGACATATATATATACACACAAACACACTTTTTAAGGAGAAAAAACATGTTTACAAGGGAGATGGATAGCTAAGAAAAATATTGAAAGAGAAGAATTTTTAATTTAGCTGTATAATTTCAATGAATAGATTTATATTCAAGGTCACTATGATGTTTGTGACCTTTCCTTTCAGTTGAAGGCAAAGAGAAGGACATGATTCAAATTAAAGTTTTCAACCTTCAGTGGAAAAAATATTCAAGACATTTGCACTCAAAAGCAAGTGACATAAATAGAGATTAGGTTGGAATCAACAAGTGACAATGTTAGCTGGTCTACTGAAGGAATAGCTCCCATGATGACTGCTACAAGAGATTGTGTTTTAGTTGTCTGATTGCAATGTGCAATGGTTAGATAGAGTCAGTGTGCCTTCAAAGTACAGTTACTAAGACTTTTGTCATTGAGAAAGCATAGCTCTTATCACGGCCAATAGCAGTTCATAATTCTTAGGGATTTAAAGGGAAACTGACTGTGCAGATATAAAAGTGCATTTAGAAATAGAAATAATTGACTAGGCTCTATAAAGGAAAGGTTTGGACTTATATGTGTTAAAGTTTAATCCCAGTGGGTGGGCAGACAAGCAAGCACCACACGAAGAGAAGAGAAGAGAAGAGAAGAGAAGAGAAGAGAAGAGAAGAGAAGAGAAGAGAAGAGAAGAGAAGAGAAGAGAAGAGAAGAGAAGAGAAGAGAAGAGAAGAGAAGAGAAGGGAAAAGGGAAGAGGGAAGAGGAGAAAAGGAAGAGAGGAGAAAAGGAAGAGAAAAGAAAAGGAAGAGAAATGAAAAGGAAAAGGAAGAGAAAAGAAAAGGAAGAGAAAGAGTGAGCCTTTAGATGGGATAGATTACAAAAAAAAAAAGAAAAGAAAGAAAAAAGAAAAGGAAGAGAAATAAAAGGAAGAGAAAGAGACTTCAGATGGGATAATTACAAAAATCTAAATTATGAGCACCACTGTTTTCTCTCATTCAGAGAGATACAATATTATCTCCCAAAGGCTCTAGTATCTTCTCACTGACCAGAGCTAGAGACTATGGCAACTACATTTGTAAATTATAGCTATTACTGTTGTAATGTAGACATCATATTTAGGCGCCTAAAGTCTGCAAAGTGGCCTAAAAGCTCCTTTAGTCGAGCAATTATGTTATATTTTACCTCCCCTTCTCCACCTCTCTGGCACTGTTCACCCATTTTGATTTGAGTGGTTAGCTGAAGTGTGAAGTTTTGTGGGTTGTTCCTGGCAGAGAGAAAAATCAACAATAGCTGCCTAGCTTTCAGGACTTTTTCTGTATTAATTGAAGTAAAATAATGTAGAAAACAATTGATGTGATTTGACTTGATCATACTACCAGTAGTTCTAACACTTTCAGTAACATCTAAGATAGTAATTCAGTGTTCAGTTTTTGGCATTTTTACTTCTTTAAAAGCAGATCCCTTCGCATCTGTCCTCAGTGTACTCAGCACTACGCAAAATCACAAGATGTGATTGGATGTTCCAACTGTGGAACAGGAGGCTTTGAGCTACCTGGTCTAGTGGAGAGTGTCCCTGCCCATGGCAGTGGGGTTGCAACTAGATGATCTTTGATTTCCTTTCCAACCCAAAGCATTCTATGACACATTTTCCCTAGGACTGCAGCACCTACCTACAACTAGCTGACATTCTGGGACCTGTTTGGGAGTTCATCACAGATATTAACCTCTCTTAGGTTAGGATGTAATGCAGAAGCACAGCAAGAAGAAAAGGAAACAAGATTAGATTGACAGGTCATTGCTATCTAGATTTCTAATAATTATGCATATTTCATATGCCCTTCTTAAAGTTACAGCTATTTAAATCTGTTTGTGTTAATCAATCTAATTCAATAATTTTAATGAATACTCTTTCCATTTTCATTTCTTTGAGAGTCTTTTTGCTGTGTCTCTATACTATAGCTCCCTGTTCAATTTGATTCTGCTTTTGATATGCAATTTACATGTAAGTAGTGGCTGTTCTAAGACCACACAGCATGAATACTACTAATATGTATTAGCTCTTTAATAAAAGGAAGGACCTCAACCCTGAAATACCCTTGTGGAGTCTTAAATACAAAAGCATCACTATCCTGACTTCAGTGCTGATTTGTGTTACAGGAGGTCTTCAAGGTATGTGAACTCTTCCACAGAAATGCTGTCTACAGAAAAATCTGGTTCATCCATAGAAAAACAGAGCTGTACAAGAGCTTATCAGGTTGTCTAGACTAGTTTCTTAAATGGATGTGGATGAAGCATTCATGAGCTGAAGGCCAGCCAAAGACGGAGTGCAAAAAGGACTAGCATGATAACAATAACATGCAGCACAAAATCAGCTAAAGTATGTTGCCTCTCTGTAGTGCTAGAAATATGTTCTTTTAATATAATTTGAATTCATTTTGCTTCAGTTTAGGGCATAAAGAACAGCAGGCTCTTTCACATTTAAATCTGTTCTCTCAATCATCTGCCTGTGATCAACCATAATCCCAAAGTTTTCCATGGAATAACTGCTGATTTTTCACTGTTTTCTGTCTGCTGAACCAATTACTCTTACCTAAATGCAAAACTTACATTTGCCCCCATTAAATTTATTTTATTTTATTATTCTCTATTTCTTGGATCTGTAAAAATTACTATGAATTCTAAGCCTGTCCTCTAAAATACAGTTCCTGTGTCTTTTTCATTGGAAGACTTAGAAAAAACATTGAAAACGACTGACCTAGAAGATAACACTGCACAACCTTCTTCAGTGTCTCTTTCCATTAGTATCTATATGTTAGGTGCAGTTAGGTTGGGGTTTTTTTATTTTGTACCTGGCAGTTTTATCTAGACCTAGTTTGCTTATGAGATTTCCATCTGAGACCACGTCAAAAGCCTTTCTAAAGCCAAGATAAATGACATCCACTGCTTCTCTGTATCCACAAAGTCTGTTACCTTGTCAAAGAGTGAGTTTAGATTGGTTTGACATGATTTGTTCATGACAAATCTATGTTGGCTGCTACTCATCTCCTACTCATCACTGTGCTACAGGAGGGGAGAGAATAATCTGTGTTGTTTCACTATTGATTTTGCCTACATCAAAAATAGTCTGACATTTAATGTGAAATTTCTTCATTAATTCAGTTTCCTTCAAAACCAGGTGAATTAAGGTGAAATGTACAAAAATTCTTTCTAAATACTCAAATAAATCTATGTTGGGTTTGTTTGTGTGTGTGTGTTGGTTTTTTTACCATGTCAACACAATGATGATTTCTTTTTCATACATTAGAAGGGGAATTGAGAACTAACTGCAAAATTCAACCAATTGTAACTAGGTGTCTTTTGGCTACTTCTTTAATAAATATGTGTACACACATTGCTTAAAGGTCTGAGAAGCTTTTTTGCAAAAAAATATAAAAGTCATCATATTTTGTGAAGTGCCTACTTAGGGAAGACACTGGACATACAAAGTAAATTCAAATTTAGATAGCATAAGGGAAGATTTTCTTGCCAGTATGTTTCAGCCAGGGTGAGAGGACAGTTCAGTCTCTGCAGGCTATTCAGTCCTTGGTTTCTCTGCTGAGACTGCTAACAAAGATGCCAGTTAGCACCAGCTGTAATACAGATACCTGTTCATGAGACTGGACGGAGACCAATAGCCATTCTGAACAGGTCACTGAGCAGCCATCTGTCGACAGCGATCTGCAGACACTACTGACATGTGGTCAACCCCATCTAGCCCCAGTGAGTGCAAGACACCTTTTCCTCTTACCAAGCCACTACTTTTTTCTACTTGTAGAAAGCTTTTAAAGTAGATTTTATGTTCTCTTTTCACATTTCTGTCCTTAGCCTGCTGTCAGGAGCTAAAATGTGCAGTGACATTCACCATCTCTGGCGTCCCAATCTGGGAGGGAGCAAGAGAGGGAGAAAAATACGTCTGAAGTGTTCAGGGTGCAATCAAAACCCACTGCTGTTGTAGCAAGTGAGGTCAGGCTGTGACAGCCCTGCATATGGGTCCTACATCAGCTGTGTATACTCTCCATTAAGGCTTAGAGATTCTTGATCTGATAAGTTTAAATCACGGCAATTTATTACCAGAATGGTGACAGCATTTCTCTACAACACTGTGAGGAATCTGTCCTTTGTCACAGTGAGGCACACCGATATATTCCTGTTCCAGCTTGAATCTGTGAGCCATCAGGAAAGTCAAAAAGATTCTGTGTCTTAGAGACTCTGTGTTATCTATAATACTTCCTCCCACTCTCACAAATAATGTATATATCACTGCCTTTTTGGCTGTAATTAAATACAGCACAGTGTATGGTCATCAAAAGGAGATAGTAAAAGATCAAGACGGACACGAGTGAAGATATTAGTAAATATTGTTACTAAAAACTGGATTAACAAAAGTGTTTTCCATATCTCTCCATTTAAATGTGTATATATTCGAAATTTCATATTTCTCTCTGGTAGTACAAAGAATAAAGCAATACAAATACTAATGGAAGGTATAGAGAATAGTTCTAGGTACAAATTAGTGAGCTTGTTATGAGGGAGTAGCAAAAAGTAGAGGCAGTAGCTCATTTTAAGAAGACACTGGATCTTTTTAAGGAATTTCTATGACTGGATGTCTGTGAAAATGCCAGATGACTCACTCGGGAGGTCCTTTACAGTGCTAGAGTACTTACTCACGCTGTACCAGTGACAGTTCCTGGGAGTGGGGCAGGGATCGTTGTGGAATTTGGCCAGCTGTCAGTAGAGTTACCTGAAAAACTCCAGAAGCAGAGACAGAGATATTAACTAAGTGCAAGATGCATAATCTCTTACTTAAGTCTGTGAAGTCAGTGAAATTCTGACAGTCGAAGGGTTTTTGAGAACTGTTCAGAACAGTACATGCTATAGCTCTTAACTTCTTAGCACCTTTCCTAAAGGACCTAAAAAGCACATTTCCAAATCTAATGTCAAAATTATATCTTCCAATCTTTTAAATACTTTTGCTAAGGTTTCCTGCCTGCTCCTCAATTTATCTTGCATCCCTCATCTCTATGTCCTTTTGCTTATGAGTATACTTTCATTCATTTTAGTCTGGTTTTGTTTTAATTGCTTATCATTTTGGAATGAAAACATATTTTAATAATAAATATCCACTCCATGAAGAGATATTCCATGATTCTATGATTAAATTATTATCTGTTTTCCATATGTTTGTATGTTGTTTGCCTTACTCTTTGGATATCTATCTGGTTTATGACATCAGAGATCAGCAGATGTAACTGAATTTTGAACCAAAAGCATAGGTGTCAAATGATGCCTTTATGCTTACTTCCAATACCTAATAGAACTACTTTGCTAATGATGTGGTTACCTGTTTGAGACTATGATTTACTAATACAATCTGACTAGAAAACCTCATGCTGAAGTCTATTTATTCATACGCCTTAATGGATTTATGAACTTAACTTTCCTCTTTTAAATCTAATACAGAATCCATGACAGAAAGAGAAAGAAGACTTTAGTTTATCTGAATCAATTTTCTAAGTAGACCATTTTTAACAAAGAAATAAAAGGTAAGTTGGCAACATGAAAAAAATTCACATATGTATCTCTGTATTGCCATTTCTGCTGGGAAAAAAAAATCCTAAGGACCATAAATTTACCACTGACTTTTAAAAATTAAAGATTTCCAGTGATCAATTTTGTATTGTAAAACTTCCTCCAATTCTTTTTTTTTTTTTGTTATTAACAAATTTTAAAATAAACTTTAAACAGCAATTTAATTTACAGAGAATTAAAAAACAAAGTCCTTGTTGCAGGTAAATGCCATATTCAGACTTCTAAACACTCTCTGTTTGAGGTGGAACAGGAATGGCTGAACTGATTACTCCTGCTAATTGTGTCACATTCTATTCTTACATTCTTGCAGTTTTCTATCATACTTGCTTAAATTCCTCTTCCACACTGTTAATATTGACTCCTGTAATGTCAGAGAACATTTATGGGTATTTACTAGTCTGTTCTTTCTTACTGTGCAGTTCCTTTTCCATGGCTGGCGTAGGTAGGACCAGTTCTGATTTGGTAGGTTCAGATGGCTACACACTGGAGTGATCCATCCATCACTTAGCATTAACGACACAGGCTACAAAGCTTTTTCCAGTTATCTGCACCATCACATCAGTCATGTTCCAATTAACTGACAGCTGTAATGATTTTACTTTTTCTTTCAAGAAACTGGAAGTTGCCTTGATTTTTGTCATTGTATTTGACCTTAGCCAAACATTGGACTACAGAGTAGCCATCATTTAACTGTGAGTAAACTGGGAGATTTGTGAGTGAGGCAGTAGGATGTGGTACTTATAACTCTCTGAAGTGTTCCATGGCCCTTTCTCACCACTGGTCTGAGAAAGACCACATTCAAAGCATTATGTATTCATTAGGTGTCTTTGGTTTGCTGTATATACAGTTCTGCTGCTCAGAGAAGACTGTGAAGTTGCATCATGCATTGCTAATGCTGCCTTGCCACGGGGTAGCAGCCTCCTTTGGGCATCCGCCTGCTCCAGTGCGAGGTCCTCTATGGGCTGCAGGTGGCTATCTGCTCTACTCTTGTCTTCCATGGGCTGCAGGGGGACAGCCTGCCTCACCATGGTCTTCTCCAGGGGCTGCAGTAGAATGTCTGCTCAAGTGCCTGGATCACATCCTCCTTCTCCTCCTTCACTGACCTTAGTGTCTGCAGAGTTGTTCCTCTCATATTCTCGGTCCTCCCTTTAGCTGAGGTTGCACAGGTTTTTTTTCTCCCCTTCTTATCTGTGTTGTCCCAGAGGCTCTGCCACTGTCACTGATGGGCTCAGCCTTGGCCAGAGTTGTGTCCATCTTGGAGCCAGCTGGGATTGGCTCTGTTGGACATGGTAGAAGCTTCTAGCAGGTTCTCCCAGAAGACAGTCATGCAGGCCACACCCACCCAGCTACCAAAACCTTGCCACACAAACCTAATACATATGCTGTAGATGTGCCCAATATACAACTTTTCAAACAGAAAACCCCATGATAGCAAACATGGAGTTCACCTTCAGAGAAAGGAAAGAAATTGGAATTGTAAGATAGATACAGACCATTTCTAAATGCCTTTATGAACTTCTTCCAGTGACTAATTGTTCTCACATTTGGCTGTAACAGTTCAAATGTAAAAAGATACTCCCAGAGACACAGCTGTGGAGGCAACCTGTCCATGACACTTCCTGGTTTTCGTAATTCCAACCTTTCAGTGCACATCCTCTTCTGACAACATCCATCTTCTTTTCCATTTCATTGGCTCCATCTATTTTCACACCTCATCTGAAAAATATTCTTTTGCTCCCCCACCATTTCTCCCCCTCATCTCTGTTATAATTTGAAATAAAAGCTTTGCTTCTTTTAGTAGGGAAAGTGTTTATGTGAGAAACTCATTCATGCAAAAAATAAATATTGTGGTGACATTTCCCTGAGGCCAGGAACTTGTAGATGCACTTATTTATTAAAATCCATTGTTTTGTTTAATTATCATTTTGAAGAGACAAAATGCTTTCCTAAGATCATGTCTTTGCAAACTTAGAACAAAAAATGTTTTCTCCATTGCAGTAAGGAAATGCTAAACAGCTTCCCAAACTCAAATAATTTGTAAGAAAGAAAAAAAAACAGCAAAAATTGTTTTGTTGTTTGGTTTTTTTTATTTTTAAGGAAACATTTTACATTGTAGACATTAAAATGCAGAGTTACAAAATGATATTGTCTAGTTAGCTGACAGATGAATGCCACTGAAGCAGTAGTTGTGGCAAATTCAGTGGCAGCAGTCACCTTTAAAGAAAAGTTCAAAGGTGGCAGGAGGGTTCTTTCTTCAGAAGAAGGCTTGTTTTCTTTAGAAGGGGCTTTATGCTGCCCTTCAGTATGCTGAAATAGACTGACAGAAATCAGGGAAATAATCTCAACCTTCTGCCAACATATTCTGAAAGACAAAGATGCTTCCCACATGCTGCTGGGGACCCAGGTTTGCACACAGTAGCAGACGAGAAGCACTGTGGGAAACACTGATGGTCCCTGTAAGTATGACATGATCTTTGGCTTTCTCCTTGGAAAAGGAAAATTTCAGTTTCATGTAAAAGACAAGGTTGGTTTTCCCTCTACCTCTATTCAGGTTTACCATCCACTTTTTCATCTGCATGTGTTATCAAAGAAAACAGATCATATAATTGCCTCCTGTTCCTTAAAAAAAGTTGTAATTGAGGTACACCACCTAACCTTTCACCCTTTTTTTGAATGTCTGTGCAGCAAAGACATTAATATTCAACCAATTCACAAAAATGCAATGAAAAATAGGTAGATTATGCTGGGTTTTTTTCAGGCTCACCTATGGCATGTGCTTTTCTTACAAATTACATCTACAAGTTGGGTCAGTGGTAGATTTCAGTATCTTGTCATATCATGTGAAAGGTGTACATAATATTGTTTTCTACATTACCAAACACACATTGAAACTCACATGAGACTTTCAGGATCTGTTAGAATGATGAAAAATATTTCTCTAAACCTGCAGACTGGAAAAATAAGGTCTTACTGTAATGTTTGAATGGGGAATGTAAACCCAGGAACTCATTTGTAGTTGATATTTAACCTTTTCCTCCACCTGAGCTCTGCCATACTTTGTGGACATTAAAATTCTGGAGTTTTCACACTTCACACTTGGACTTCTGTTCTCATACTGCACAATGCTTTTCCTGATAAACTGCTGTTGCTCCCTTTTATGATGTTGTTAGACCCTGGGATATAGCAAACAATTTTTAAGTTATTCTCTGAAAAGAAGAAGTTTTAAGATAAAAACAGCTGTCAAAGTAACAGAACTTCCTACAGAATAAACTCCATTTTTCCACTGGCTTTACTACCCACAGTAAATTCTTCCATCCCTATCTCCCTTGCCTGCTCCAGGCCACCTAATGTTATATCATGTGTCAGCTCTCCTAGCACTTTGATTTTCTTCCACTGGTAAAGATAACTTTTTAAAAATGTGACGTTCTGAAAATGTCAGAAACATCTTTCATGTTTTCAGGAAAAATCATGTTCCAGAACTGAATTTATTGTTACTACTTCTAATTCACTTGGAAGTTGCTCTTGCTGTGTCACACTTCTCAACATCCAAGACACCAAAGCTCTACTGTGTTACATGAACAGTTGCTATACCTAATGGAAAGCTATGAAGAAGCACAAAAAGAAGAAATAAAAATTCAATGAATGTTGGTAAGAGGCCTCTATAATAAGACATGCTGATCTTTGGGGAGTGATTGATGTTCTACTGGATAACATCCTGTATGGAAACTTGAAAATAAAATATACTTACAGTTAAGGACTTCACATGTATATATTTGCACTATTTTGCTATGAACATAGAATTGTTCCTAGGGTATCAATGGAAAGACAGAGGAACATAGAGAGCTCTCAGTTAAAATCCTAAACCTTGCATGTACCTTATGAATGGAAACATCAGCATGTGCGACCTGACACATTTGACAAATACATTTGTATAAACTGTAGGTTTATACATCTGCACCTAAGATAGTCATGTATACCCTTATCACAAACCCTTGAGAGAAACAGACAGTTCATCTGACACTGAAAGAACCAGCTAGACCAAATCACATGGATCACAGTGTAGCATCGACTTTTTCTTTCTATGGATTATAAAGCCAATAAACAATTGCAGATATCAGGATCATATTAATTCCTCTCCCTTTGCCCTATTACATCTTTTCCCATAAAAGACACTGGTTGCTAACTTAATCCCCTGTTTAATACCAAATCCTTTTTGTTGCAGACTCAGGGTCAATCTTTATGTCACTTGCAGCTGTGCAAATGGTTGTATCCGTGAGTACAGAGGCCATCAATATTGTACTCTACAATACAGAGTAAGGGTGTGTTGAATGTCACCTTGAATCAACAAGCATCATCCAAAGAGGATGTCTTTGATTCCACGAGAGAAGACTTTTCTTGGAAATAAGGTTGAGGTGTCAGCAATACTGAACATAGTGTAGCTGCATCCCTGAAAGGGAAGCCAATGGTAGAAACAAATGTAGGTATCTCTACCTGTTACCTGTAGTAACTCAAGTTGTCTGGTGGGTTGACCTTGGCTGTATGTCTGGTGCTCACCAAGGCACTCAGCAGGACAGCAGAAAATAAGGAGGAAGAAAAGCCTTGTGGGCCTAGACAAAGGCAGTTTAATAAAGCAAAATCAAAGAACATGTGCAGACACAAAGGCAAAGCAAAACATTTATACTTTACTTCCCATCAGCAGGTCATGTCCAACCACTTCAGGGCTTCAGTACACTTAGAAGTTTTTCTATACTATTAATGTCATAAATAATGAATGCCCCCCCCCCACACACACACACACATACACCCCTTCATCCTTCTTTCTTAGCTTTTATCACTGAGCAGATGTCATATAGTATGGAATATCCCTTTGGTTAGTTGGGGTCAGTTGCCCTAGCTCTGTCCTCTCACAAGATCTTGCCTGCACCCAGCCTACTGGTGTTGGTGGTGGAAATGTTGTAGAGACAGCCTTGATGTGTGCCAGCACTGCTCAGCAGCAGCCAAAACATCCATGTGTTATTAGCACCCTACTAGCTACCGATACACAGCACAGCACTCTGAGGGCCGCTATGGGGGAAAATAACTCCATCTCAGCCCGACCCAATGCAAGCTGCTTTATGGAAACAGTCAAGGTCAAGTCTATATAAATGAAATAAGAAATGCAATTTGTTAAACATCTAATCTTCCTCTCTTTATCTATATCTGACTACAGTCACTAAGACTAAGACAATTCTCTTCCTAAAGCTAAAATTTTGTCTAACTCAAAACAGTCTTCAAATCGGAAATTGAATTTTCTAAATGTTTTAAGCCCAAAAAATCTTTAATCAAGTTCACCAAACCAGGAAGGAAAACAGCCTAGAACAGAAGTTCCTTATGGCTGTATAAGAGAGAGTTTACCTTTTTATCCTTTCTTTGGAAGGTGAAGTATCCATTAGTTGGGTTATTTTGCCTTTTTTTTTTAATTCTCCAAGGATTCAATGAATTAAACATTACTTTAAATTCAAGTGTTAATAGATGTTAGCAATTTTCTTCCTGTCTTTATTTTTGTTTGTCTCTGATAAAGTGTTGAAAGAACCTTCCAAATATATTAAAAGTTTTTTTCATTCTTTACTTACTACACTATTTCTAATTTAGGGATTTCTATTTCATCACAAAAGTCTTGAAAATGGAGACATAACTTGCTGTCTCCTGGATAGATCATTACCTGTAGAAAAGGGACTTTGACCACTATGTCTGAAACAATAGGTCTTCACTTTTGTCTTGAAAGCTGGAAATCCTAAAGTTGTAGGAGGTTCTTCTTTAACCTCAATGACCAAGCAACCACGAGAGGGAGCTGGTGCACAGGGTAGGGGTGGTTGTGCAACGAGATCTGGAGTTGCTGCAACACTGAGTTTGGGAGAGGGGGAAATACCAGTTTTATAGCAGGAATTCATTTGCAGCCTTCATTACTCTATAAAAATGGCAATGTTTTTCACAAGGAAGATGCATTGCAAATAGCAGCTCATCTAATTCTAGAAACACTCAAGGCTGTAGAGAAGCAGTGCTAGTTACTGAAATATTTGACTGAATAAAGGCAGCAATAAGGCCTAAGAACAGAAACTCTGGGTCTTAATACGGTGTCCTTATTTTCCTTTTTGACCCTTTTTTAGTTTTATTTTCTTGCCACTATATATACATTTGATGGAAGAAAAAGAAGATGCTACAGAGCTTCCTGTGTTTTTGAATAAAGTAATTCAGAAAGACAAGTGACTGATTACAACTGCACAGTGCCCTGAACCTTTACTGGGATTAAGACCTGAGGGAAATTCCACCCCTCTCCACTTCATACTGAACTTGTTGGCTGTGTTAAAAATCTCTCATTTCCTTCTGACACAAGTGTGAGAAGCCAAGGGCAATACAGAAAAAGGTGATGGTATTTATTGAAAAGATGCAAGGAGTATGCAAACTGCTTGCTGGTGTTCAAATTACCAGCAATTTAACACATCTTTCTAGCCAATCATCAGTCTGAAGTAATTCACTCGCAGTCATGTAGATAGAAACCTTAATCAAATGTGCTCCTCAGCACATGACTACAACCTTGTTTGTCTTTTTTTTCTTTAAAACATAGAGGGGTGAAGGAAATCTTTGACATTTGTTGTAGCTTTATTGCTACAGTGTATATAAGTACTTACATACTTACGTTCGAGGGCATTTTCTTCCCAGGGATTCATTAAAAACTCCTTGTTAAAATGTTCCACATGCTTGACGCACCACAGCAGCTAAATACAGCATGCAGTCATATTAAAAGCCATACACCCTGGGAGACAACTTCAGTTTTACAAAAGTCAGGGCCAAGGAACAAAGAAAAAGGTTCAACAAAGGGTAAAAGTGAAAAGCTAACATACATAATTAATTAATTTCTACAATCTGCTTATTATATCTACTCAAACACGCTGAAGCAATTGTAGGAGTTGAAGATTTCAAAGGAAAACGGAGACATATATATCACCTCTTTTGTTAGCAGAGCAGAAAGTCCTCAATTAGTGTCATGTGAATAATACAGGAGCTGCGTTTTAGCACACACTCCTGGGCTAGGCTGAGAGGATGAGTCACTTCGGAGAATGGACAAACAGAAAAGGAGCTTCTGGCACTTGGCTACGGGTCTGGTTTTAATTGTGTTAGGAAAAGTCCTCAGCAGTACTGTAGGAAGCCACATTTAACAAGCTCTTATTATTAGGCAGTTTCTTCCAAGTTTTAAGATTCTCTGGATCAGATTTACATCATATTTTTTCTAAAAGAGCTAAAGTCACTTTCCAGCAGCAGCCAATGGTATTAAAAAACAAAAGCAAGGCAGAGAGAAATGATTTCCCTGATTTTATGTATCCAGCACTGGAGATGGTAACAGAACTGACATGTTTATCTATTGAGGCAGTGTCTCATTTCCATGAACCATGTTAAACTATTTTATATAGGGAAAGACACATTCTGACTATGCATTGTTACCATAATACTACCTGAAATCAGTCATGGACTGAGAATCCAATGTTTTGCACACAGCAGAAATGCAAAACAGGAAGTTGATCCCTGTATCTAAGACTTCACATTGCTATTAAATACTCCTCTGAACTAGGTGCACTTTACTTTGGTTAGATGTCACAGGAGAGGTCAACTGTCTCCTTATTTCCCTGCCCTGAAGGGAAATATCATATATTAAAGGGCAATATATATATATCAATATAAAGCATTCATAAACTTTACCTTTCATGAAAAATCCAAAATATTTTACCTTTTCTTTCCTCCTGAAACACATGATTTAAAAGTTCTTCCTTGCACTTTAGTAGAACAAGGATGAAGGGTTGACTCATGGGTGCCCAGCCTGCTTGCAGACCCAGGCACTATGCAGATGTGCTGGGGCAGGTAGATCTATGCCACTCTTCCTCATGGATCTGGGAGGTAGCAATAATGTGCTTACTGTCTAAAGAAGTACCAGTCACAAGGGTCTAGAGCAGCTGACATAACTGAGGCTGTTTAGCCTGGAGGAAAGGAGGCTGAGGGGAGACCTTAATGCTCCCTACAACTACCTGAAAGAAGGTTGTAGCCAGGTGTTGTTGGTCTCTTCACCCAAGTCACAAGTAATAGAACAAGAGGAAATTGCTTTAACTTGCACCAGGAGAGGATTAAGTTGGATATTGGGAAAAAATATCTTCACTCAGGGGGTTGTCAAGCAATGGAACAGGCTGCTTAGGGAAGTGGTGGGGTCACCATCCATGGAGGTATTTAAAAGACATATAGATAAGGTGCTTAAGAACATGCTTTAGTGGTTGTCTTGGTAGTGCTAAGTTAATGGATGGACTTTATGATCTTAAAGGTCTTTCCAACAAAAATGATTCTGTGATTCAATGATTCTAATACTACTGCAGACAATGACCTCAGACATTTCTGTTTTCTGTGTTAAACTAAAACTGATCAATGACCTGGTCCCGCTTCTGCTACAAAATCCCTTCCATAGAAATCTGCATTTATACAACATTTCAGAGGGTCTCAGAAAAAAACACTCAGAGGCTCTCAGCAGGCACAAAGTGAATAGACCATGGACATTAAAGAGAACTTATGGTTAGACGCAAGAGGAACACTGCCAGCCTGTCTTTAGTCTATCTGCTAAGACTAAAAGAAGAGGCCTTCACTCATTGTAGCTGAAAAACATGAGCTATTATGGATATATCAAGTAGCATCGCTGCCTTTGCTATATTTTCCCTGAAGTCTGATATATTTTTCACCTTTGTCCAGACTCAGTATAACTATACAACATGATGGAATTCCTTCTACTTGCTTTATCACCACTGTAACAGTTTCCTTGGAAAACCACTACATAGGCCCACAGAGTGTTTGCTGTTAGGTTGATATGACCTTAAAATAAAACAATATGCAAGAGTTTTATTGTATTTGACTCATCCACTTTATTTTCTTTCCTTCAAGGATTGTGCATTGAAGCTGTTTTAGGAATAAGGCTTTAGGTCTTGATCTAAAGGAAAGGTCTCCATCGACTTCAACAGATGCTGGATAAAGTCATCACCTTGTACCTGTTCCTTTTTGCTGCCTGACAGTTAAAGTTGATGCAAGATATCCTGGTGATGAAAAGCTTGTAGGAAAGAGCAAATCAACCTCTCTTTAAGTCTGAAATAAGAATATATGTTGTAATATATTGGGAAAAGGCAGAGATGAGGGGATTGAGATTTTCTTTCCTACCAAAACTGATGCCACAGAGATTGACCTAAAGATAAATAAGAACTTGTGTGTATGCTTGTTTTCATTTTTCCACTGAACCATGAGGAACAAACAATAGCAAAAAGTAAAGGACAATGTCTGAGGACTAGCAGGGAAAAGAATGTGTCTGTCAGAGGTGTAGCTGAGACCGAGTTTCTGCTGTGTTTTGCAGTCACCAGGGCAGGTAGGTGAGGTGACAGTCCCCAGTGCTCACCTCGCAGATAGCTCAGCTCTGACATGATGGATTGCTGGGCCATTCAGCAAGGTCAAAAGAAATTTCCGTAGCACAGATGGGAAAAATGCTGAGAGATGGCTTCATTGCCAATCTTTATCTTTTTTTTTCTTTTTTTTTTTTTTAAAGAAGTCACAAAAGGGAAAAGAATGATTTATTCAGGTGGGAGGTATTTCTGCAACATGATTTCTTATACCTGGCCTGAACTATGTTGCTAACCTTTCAAAGCAATAGTAAAGGAAAGGCTATGCCCAAAGCATACAGTCTCTAAGGACTGGTTCCTAAACACCTTTGTGCTTGGCAATATATTACAATTGGCTGGAAGTTCACTAAAGCCAAAGGGACATCAGGACCAAGACATTAGTTGTATGTTTGACCTTTTCTGCTCATGCTGTCTTCCTCGGGCAAATTGTAGGCTTTGAGGTTTGAAGACTTTTGTCCTTGTGGCATTTGGCTTGTTATAGTGCCTGAGGAGACAGATAATGGTCAATCTGTGCAGCTGAGAGAATGATGGAGAGGAAAGAGAAATGGCATGGGGAATATTCCTACTGAATCTCTAAATTTTAAGTTAACTTCCTGGATGTCTTTTGCCAAGCTGAACCCTTCACTTGCAGGTGGTTCACATACTACTGTTGCTCAGGATCCTAGGATGATAGGAAGCTACAGATGGTTGCCTACACCTTCTGATCTTCTACCCTGTATTTCTATGTTTAATAAGAAAGCTTTTCCTCCAGTCGCCAGGTCCATATAGCCAGTGCAGGGGAGCTATGTTAAATAAATTGTGTGTGCAAGGAAAGAGAATACAGGATTGGTTTGGATTTATAACCTAAACTCTATTCTTACCCTTTGGAAGTAAGACATAAAGATCCCACACATCACTTTAAAAATGGTCAAGAGCAATCAAAATGATCACAGTCATGTAGACCATGACTACAGGAGTCAGGAAATGCATGAAAACTTTGGATTCCATTTATTTCATTGTTTCAGAAGAAAGTGTGGAGAATTATGTACATGATTAGAATTATTCCTAGCCTCTTTTTCTCCTTTTCTATGAAGTGTGAAAGCATATTTTCAGCTCTCTAGTACGCTAAAACAGGTAAAACATGGAAGCCATAGTGAGTCATTGTTCCTCTAGGGCAGTCATGGAGAAGGCAGAAAGAAGATATGAGACACTCTGAAAGCCTAAACAATTTATGTGTATGTGGACAAATATTAATTCAACATGAAGATTTTAATTAAGGATTCCTATTGCAAAGAAGGACAACACATATGATCCTGTACTGTGTTTATATCATACTAACCTGTATCTCCTATTTTCTGAAATCCTCTTCGTTGACTTGTTTTCTTCAGAGTACCTCCAAATTTCCAACATATGTTCCTGAAAGTTATTCTGGAATAACGCTTTCAGGGTCAGTGACTAAGGTCATTTTGTGTCTGTGGTAGTTATCAAGTCAATTAAAACCAATATACTCTGTCCCACTAAAAATAAGATGGTCATAAAAAAGTCCAAAAAGTCTGTATTAAAAAAAAGAAAAAGGAAAGTGATTAAATAGCCATTTGCAGACTATTGTTCCAGCTGGTTTCTGCAGTCTGTTTTTCAGTTTCAGATGTTTGCCATAGGCTTGCGACAGTCACATCTTATTACGTACTCTCACTGGTGACTACCAGGGGCAGAGAACACCCAAGCAATTCTGGTTGTTGGCTGATTCTGACCACAAGGAATAGTCACTTCTTGTGCCCTCTCCCACTTGTGCATGGTTTAGCTTTCCATAGCTGCACAAAAAAGACCTTGAGAAGGATGAGAAAAGGCTTGCTTATATTTTTCAAAAAGAAAAGTTTTCAAAGTGTGAGGCCAGGCTCAAGAAAGCAATGATCTCACTGTGGCCATCCAAGGTATTGAGATATCCTGAGGCTCTTTTATTCTTGTCTAAAGGAAAGAAAAAAGGTAGTGTTTACACCTCCACTCCCAACTTTCCTTAGTGCTATTGCTTCTTCACTGAGAAGGATGCAAGAGTCTGTGTGTCTAGACAGCAACAGCAAACAAGGTTTACACGATCTGTTCTGAGCTCTCATGTTGTCTTGCTGAGCAAAGTCAAGCAAGTCACAATTAACTGCCTGATTATAAATTAGGTGTTGTCACACCCGCCCTGCAGGGGCAATGTCTAGAACAACTGGCATTAGAAGAGACCAACAGGAACCTTGGAAGAAGGCTGTAATTTTTGTGCCAAGTGTTGGTGGGGATGGTAACAGAAGGGAGCCTGAACTGTCATGTTTAAATCCACATGCATCTGACAATCCAGCAAAGCAAAGTTCAGGAGAGCTGAGAGCTGGAGTTTTGGACCAGCTCTCCTCTGTGTGGAACAACACAATTGCAAAATGTGTTTTCTAGCTTTTATTCCTATTCTCCTCCTTCCTCACATCTCTCTCTTCCCTTCTAAATCATCAGCTCTCCTTCTCTTCCCCACTACAAATGTCCCTATTTCAGACTCACAGCTAATGCTATTTCATATGTGGCTCATAAGACTCAAAAATAATATATTATCAAAGGTATGCTCTTCTACATTATTATTTTTTTTACATTGTTTCTGAGACTCAGTCTATTGTGCCAATGGAAGAATAAAAGAAATTAAGTAGAAAAATCGTCTCTTTTTTTTCCCTATAAACTAAGGCAGGCTTATATAGTGAAAAAAGATCTTAGATGGCATTTTGGTCATCCTGTGGAATTTCTTGTCACAGCATTTTGGTGATATGAAAAAGTCACATAGACTTAAGAAGCTAATGGACACACCAATGAAAGGAAAATCTGTCTGTGATTGTGACAGCTCTTCTGGATCATAAAATCCCCGATACACAGATACATGGGAACATGTTCTGGCAAAGAATTACTGCACTTGTTATGTTCTTATAGTCTTTTTTAAGTGTGCATTAATGGCCATGGGCAAAGACAGGTTCCTGAGCTAAGTGGAGAGATGATCTAATCCAGTACAGCTATCTGTAGGGGAAAAATCTCACTGTTTCAAATAGAGCAGATGCTTTCCAGGGAGGGAAGAAGTTATGTTATAGGTAACTGTGATCCCTCTTAAACAGCTATCTACTGGCATTTTCTAGGACTGGGGTGGAGCTTGTATACATCTATATATCTGTGTTGACATTTATTTAAGAAATAAAAGTTAATTTTTGAACTACTTTCATATATTTAATTTTTCTCCTAGAGAATACATTCTGAAATAAAATGTCATGTTAATTTAGAAAAAAATGAAACTTTTTTTTAATTATTCTGTCCCAATTTTTATTACACTATATATATTTCAACTGGTAGGTTTGATTGTTTTTATATTCTATTCTTTCAGCTTGATTTACCACCCAGATGGCATTAGTCAACCCCCATTTGCATTTTTCTGTGTGACAGAGGCTAAGGCAAAATAATAATTAAAACCAAACATAATCTCCAGCTGTAGCACAGTGGAAAGGCAGCTCTCCAAGGAGTCTGCCTGCACTGACAGTAGTGATGTACTGTAGGGAAAAATCTTACTTCATCAAGTGGGGATCCTGCTCCATTATTTTGCTGGTGTCTTGTCTTTCTGGTGTGATGCAATAACACTGCTATTGTGCCTGTGCTTGTTTTAAAATCATCGTGCTCCAAAAAACCATGGAAGTAACTAACCTTGAAACCATGTGGGTCTGTCTAGATTTACTTCTGTAGTTTCAATGAGACACAGGCTCCTCACTTCATGAATAAAATGGGGGGGGAGGAATTAAAACTTGAGAGAGAAATGTGGCAAAAAAGGTAGCTTGTAGGTGTTACCTGCAGCTGTGAAAAAGGGCCTGATTTGTGTAGTGAAAAAAAATAGTGACTAGTCAAGAAGCATCACTGTGGCACTTGGAACAGAGGAATGGCATATATCAAAACACCCAGTAATCTTGGGTTTCAATTCTGTATATTCGTCAGTCTCTAATATGTTCTAGTTTGCTGACACAGGCAAAGGCTTCACTGGATTGTAATCACACGAGGAAAGAGATGAGAGAAGGGAAAACACAGCTGGGGAAAGACATGTCCCCTTTGCAAGTAAAAAGGTAGTGACAGACATGAAAAGTAAGAACAAGAGAGAGATAAAATCATATCTGGTTTAGGTAAATAAGGACATGAAATTAAAATCACTAACACAAAAATCCAAGTAACTGAGGCATCCTGTCAGCTCTGAACAGGAGAACAACTCAGAAAACATCATAGTTCAGAGAACCAGGTGTAACTTAGAACAACTTTTTTTTTTTAAGGGTGTATGGGCATGGTTCTATGTACAGGAATAGCAGCATGCTGCTATTAATGCAAAAAGCATACTTGACTCAGGTTTGCTTCCTAACACATATTTTTACAAGACGTGTTTGAAAAAGCAAAAGGAGATAGATTTTGAACTACATTACACTTGAGAGAGAAGCACAGTAGACAATACAAGTTTACACGTGTGGCACTCCAAGGACAGCCAACAGCTGTGGTGCTTCAACCATAGGGATGGGAGAGGTCAAAATTTGCCAAAGGTCAGAAGCTCTGTTATCCAATGGACAGCCAAGTAGACTCCATACAGAGAAAAAAGTCTTTTTTATTTCTATGTTTCATGTCTTTCCAGGAACTGGAAGATCACTGCTCTGTGTTTTTATTTTTGTGGATTTGGTTGGGGGTTTTTAACTTATAATATGGCATACAATACCTCCACGTCTCTATGTGCCATTTTTCATAAATTGAAATAATATTGCAATTTAAAATTGAAATAATTTTTTGATTTCTATTCCTTTGGTAGGACCATTACTGTTATCAAGAAAGACCTTAGAAAAAAAGGTTCCTGCATGAACAACACCCTACAGGTCAGTAACATGAGCCTGGGATTCAGGAAGTTCTTAATTCTAATCCTAAATCAAACAAAATACCATAACTCATCCAGCTGCTTGGCTTTTTCTTATGTCTTAAGCACAAAAAGCAGGTAAACTGAGAGACAGAGAGAAATTGCTTGTTTAGAGCTTGGTTGGAGCAGTAAATAAACCGTGGATGTTGAACTGGTAGCACTTGCTATCAAGCTGTCATCTTCAAAATAATTCCCATGGAAAAATAATTAGAGTTCTGGCATGATAAAGAGAGAACTATTCTTGTTTTGCAACCACTTATTCCTGATAATTTTCTCCTTTTTTTGACATTTTTTTAAAAGTTTCATTCAAAAATGCTTTATTGAATTATCTTTCAAAAGATAATTTAACTTTGGTAAATAAGAAACTGGAAGGGTTGCCAAGGCTAGGGCAAAAAGTCCATTATGAATGCCTACAGCAGCCTCTTGAAGAGCGTGCAGGCAGGAGAATTTCATCCTTATCTAAACCATTTGCCATTGACAAGGGTATCTTGACATTTTGTGTAAAGACCTGGCCACAGCCTAGATAATGACTGCTGCATTATTTTCCTTTTTAATTGAATTTTAATTGAATACTCTGCTGATAAAGCACCCAATTGATTATTTGCTTCTTGCTTTTGTGCCATGGTTAAACATGCTCTGAGAATCTCTGGCTCGCTAAGCAGCTCTCCTAGCCAATAGGGCCAGCGGGATATTTTCCTTAACCCTTTTTTTCTCCCTTTGAATGGTCTCCCCAGAATCTTGTGCACTATTTATAGTCTGCTTTTTGTCTTGTTGCTGTGGGTGGGTTTTTTTAATTCTTCTTTTCAAATATTATATGTAGGAAAGGAGTGTAGCTATGGCTACAGAGAGACAGTGAGAACTTAAGAACCTGTGCTCCATTTTCTGCATGATTTAAATCCATCATTTAGGGATGGGAACAGAAAGGGACTCATATACAGCCTTGTAGGAATCTAGCCTCTAAATGAACCCACAGGCTTTAGTGAGCTGGCAAAGATCCCCTACATGAAACACAGCTAGAGAGGCCTCTCAGAAGTGTTTTTTGGGAATTCAAACAATGACATGTGTATGATTTACATGTCATACATATTCACCATGGCTAAATTATTTGTTTACCTGTGTGGTTCAAATAACATACAGAGAAAGGCAACAAAATAACTGGAGATATATAGTTGCTTTCCAAGATAAGTAGACTAGGATGCCTCAGCCTGAAAAAGAGACTTGAAAGAGTTTATAAAACTATGAACAACATGAAGAAAAGCAGATAGGGAAATATCTGTTCATCTACACAGATGAGTGCCCAAAGATATTATTAAGCAGCAAGTTTTAAATAAATTAACACTAAAAATGTAGAAATAATTGCAACTGAATGGTACAGAGGCCAAAAATATAGACGGATTTTTTAAAAAGGATGGCAAAGTACCAGGAAGGAAGGTCCTTCAGGGCCTATTAAGCACGAATATTTGGATTCAACATCTGTCTCAGAAAAATCCTAGTTTACAGATTGCCAAAATCTGGGGTATATTGTGGCGAATATCCCTGAATATAAGCTGCTTTTTATTCCCTCTCCTTTCTAAATTTTCAAAATAGCACTGGGTTTTCAAAGTAAGACACTAAAATGTAAGTGCCGACATACATGTTTGTATTTATAGTATAGCCAGTCCAAACACAGTCAATACTATCACTGAAATACAGAGGTGGATTCATCATAGATGCTTTCACTGGGTGGGCTAAACAACTCCTTAAACTCTGCAGGGTGCAATTCAGTCATCTAAACATTTGTTACTGTTGTCTTAGATGTCCTATGAGTATTGGCTGCCTTCTAGTTGATCCTGTAGGAGGGCATCAGTGTCCCATAGATCCTGTGTCATGTCCATCCCTACCATGCAGACTGTCTAGAACCTCTCAGTTGAATCTTCTTGTGTTTGGACATTTAATTGTGTCTCAGCCTTGAATGAATCCTACTAGCCATTGTAAGAAACAAGGTAGTAGAAGGAATTTACCTTTGGTTTTATACATTATAGCCATTCCTATGTTTTCCTCTGTATGAAGTAGATGTTAATGGCATTTCCTAGGTTTTGTGTATTATGCTCTTTGGGCCCAAATCTGCAGTATAAGCACTAAAGCCCTGATCCATACAAGTATTTAAGTGTTCCCAACAGTAAGAGTTAATCATCTAATTGCCTTTGTAGATGTACTGCACTCATGGCTATCTGGAATATACCCCATATCATATGTTCATTTTTCAGTTTAGATGTTGAATTCCCTTCTTTGTCAGGACTCTCAGCACCAAAAGCTGGTAATCCTTTTCCTTGTAAACAACTAGGTACAAGAACACAAGGCAATTCTAGTGGAGACATTCTTTAAGGTCTCAGGAGGGTCCTATCGTCTATAATATTCTTCTTTATTATGAGAGCAAACACAAGTTAAATGTCCTGTTTTAACGACTGTTTCTGGTTATTTGTTGGTTTAGATCCAAATGTATTATGAAGCTTTTTCTTTTCTGTTGCCTATTGCTTCTGTCACATCCATTTCATAAACTCACCCTAAAACCAGAATAGCTGGCCACAGGAAGATCATTTAGCCCATGGGAATCTCACAAGAACATTTTGCTGGCATCATCCATCCCGTGGGTATCCATGTACCTACATTTTTTGGCACACTACCTAAGTGGCTACGAAACTAGTGAATATCAGTTGCAGCATAAATCCTCCCTGAAGGGAGGTTGTAGAGAGGTGGGCGATGGTCTCTTCAGCCAGGGGACAGGAGATGGGACAAGGGGAAATGGCATAAAGCTGTGCCAGGACAGGTTTAAATTGGATATTAGAAAAAAAATTTTTACTGAAAGAGTTGTCAGGGCCTGGAACAGGCTGCCCAGGGAGGGGCTGAGTCACCTTCCCTGGGTGTGTTTAAAAAAAGGGTAGATGAGGTACTTAGGGATATGGTTTAGCATAGGATGGGAATGGTTGGACTTGATGATCTTAAAGGTCTCTTCCAACCTTGTGATTCTTGTGATTCTGAGGCACTGGCATTCATGAAAATCAGAGAAAGTATTTAATTTGTCTCTAAATCAAGCTCTGAGTTTGTATTTTTTTTCTTTTCCTGATGAGCAAAAAAACCCCATGGTTGTGAATCAAGTAGTTGAATCAAGAAGCATCCTACCTCCTGAGTAGCATAAGGTGGAGGTAGAAATCAAAGCCTTTTATCTCAGCATATAACACAAATCAACATATATATCTAGATCTTCTAGCCCTTACTTTGTTCCTACGTATTTTCTCCTCTTCTAATTTTGTTTCCTCCCATCCCAGTAAAGTGCACTTCATTTAACCACAGTACGAATATATATCTCTTCAATTGCTTTCCTGTATGATAGAGTGAATCTTAAAGATTTTCAATAAAATAAACATGCAAGGAGGGCAACAACATAAGAAAAGAATGCAGCTAATAGCCAGACCTTAGTTCATTTGTAAGTCTCTGCAGTTTCATGGGCTGTAGGTAGCACTTCCCTGATTGATTCCAGCTGATAATTTTGCCCTTTCCATTTAGATATTAAAGGAGGTAATGGAAATACTGAACTCAAAGCCTGATCAGATAGTGGAACAATTTGCTTAATGAGATAATTATGGCCTTACTATGTCCTTCCTGGAAAGCTGAACTGTGTTTACAATTAAATGAATGCATGGACTTGTCCCGATGAGTGCAATGAACTGAACTAAATGGCTCAGGAGTTCCAGCTCTGTGGTGACCGAATGCTGCCATTTAGGTTCTGTGTGTGTATATACATATACATACTGGTGTGTGTGTGTGTGTGTGTGTGCTTGCACATGCGCATGGATTCATGTTCTCCACCAGCACTGTCTCATCAGAAGCCTTGTTTCTTCAACCAATAGAAGTGCTGCAGTAATCTCCATCCCCATACCGCCTACATTGCATTACATCCCTCTCTGCATACAGCACAGAATAATTGGACTTAGTAGTTGCCATGAAACCAATTTTTTCTTCTTTTTAACTAGATCCAGGTTCCCGTATGGCTTCTTGCCATCAGCAGCTCATTTGGTTCTTTGGCTCATTCAAGAGAGGTACACTATTCTCCGTGGAAGTACTGCTCCATGCAGCATATAGTTGAGGCACTCCAAAGCACTCTTCAGGAGTTTCCAGGTTTGTAGCCAGCCCCTGTTTAGTATCTGTATGTGTGTTGGATGTGTTGACCTCTGTACCTGTATACTTTTTGATTATTTCACTCCGTGCTTGTATGAGGAAGGAGGCTAACTTTGAAATTATTTTCCTTTCTGTTGGGCAATGAATGCAAACCATGCTGCAAAGGAGAAGGGGGAAAGTGTACTAAGAAATGGAAAAAGGCATCTGGATATATGCACTGTGGACAAACAATTTTCATAGAAGAAATTTGACATTTTATTGGCTGCCCTCCCTAGCGACTAGCTCTGTCTCCTGATCTAAATTCTTTGGAATTGGGTTGTTACTGAAGCTCTGAGAGGTTGAATCCAAAGGGATCTCATTAATGCAGAGCAGATTTACTTCAATATCAAGAGCAACCATAAACCTAAATGCAGTCTATAGTTGCATTTGTGATACAGTAGTTTTCTATCATCTTTAGTCCAGAATCTCTGTTATTTATTTCCTTTTATTTAAGAGTTTGTATACACACTTCTTGTTTAAGAGTTTATGTGCAAATCTGTGAGGTAGACTGTGTCACGGATGCTGTATGGAGCACAGTTTGGGAACCCATCATTTCTAGAGATGTAGAAGTAAGAACACAAATATACCAGAATAACAGGATTCAACTCAGGGAGAATATTAAGGAGAAGGAGGTAATCACTAATTTTCAAAGATGAAAGCAGCCTTAAACAACAACCTGTTTTTCGGTGTGTTTTGTTTGCTGTGTTTAGCATTTCTTATGGCTTTACAACTATAAACTGTTGACTTCAAATATATGTCAGTTGAGGAAATTCTTAGGTGTAAGTTCACCTAAGTCTTTTTATTAAAAAAAAAAAAAAAGGGTTCATGTTTATACCAAAAGGTACAACAGACAAAAAAGGCATGGTGTTTTCTGGTGGCTAATGGTGACTTTTATAGCTTATATTTGCTTATATATGTACATATACAGACTCTACAAAATACCTTTCCTATTGTAAAATCAGAACTTATTTTTTCCAGCTTCTTCTAAAACATTATAGTCCTGTTGATATGTATTAAAGTTCGAAGCTCCTTTTCAATTGTCATTCTTTTTCCTTCTGTCCTCATCAAGGTAACATCATGTGTGACATTCAGAAGACAACTGAAATACCTCCTGACAGTGCTCATCTCATTCCTCAAAGGAAAATAAATGCATATTAAGGGAGAGTGGTCTTCCAGAGCTGCTTCAGTGTTCTGATTCAGATCACTCAGCTATATGATTCTTGATTATCCTAACTAGTTTAACTATAAGGTTCAAAGAGACCTACAATAACTGCTCTGGCTTCTGTAGCCAATGGAGCCCCAGAGCTTGGGTATTTTGCAGTAACATACGGTCCTATCAAGTCTGCCTGTGACACCTAAGGAGACAACTGATGCTAGAGGAGTGTGAAAGATGCCCTTTACAGATGGTCCTACATCACTGCTGAGTAGCCAGCCACTACCTCACGCTGTAGTCCTTTCCCCATCCCATGGTTTAGCATGATTCTGACCTTCAGCTTCCCCTTTTCCCCTCCATTCTGCACACAGAGCCTGACATACCTGACATACAAGGTTCCTTTTAATAGGTAAAGTTTAAATATTCTTAGGGCATATCTCTTGCCTTCTTTTTCTATGCTGGGAGAGCTGTTGGACTGAAACTGGATGGCAGGTAACAATTGGGTAATTACATGGACTGCCAGAGGCATATTGGTGGTAGAAAGTTATAAGGACAGCAGACATCAAAACCTGGCTTGGGTACACATCTAAGAGGGAGCAGATTGGCAGCCAGTACTACTCCTTTGGTTCACACTTCAGCGCCAGAGATATTCCAAGCAAGAAAGATTTGGAACTTTTACTCCTAGTTGAATTCCCAAAACACTCATTCATTCATGAATTCTTACTCTACTGTTACTATTTTTATAAGATATGCCTTCCCCAAAAGTCTTTTGATTAAACAAACAAATAAAAGTCTGAAAAGCTTAGCTTTTCTAATTTAGGCAGCTGCTCTCAGGGGAAGTCTATGTGCTCTGGAGTTCTTCCCCCTGACCTAGGCAGCTACCTGAAATGCCCGAGTTAGGAGTCAAGTTCCCCCAAGAGCTCTATATAAGCACTGATGAGAAACAGCAGGTCTACGGGTGACTCAGTTCAGGCAAGGGCTGAATTTATTCTGAGTACTTTCTTGACTCTCCAAGGAGCCTGGACTAGCTTAGCTTTTAACATTTTTCCTTTTGCTAAATGCCTTCAGTTCACAGGGATAAATCCAGCTTTGTTTGTATGAATCTTTGGCCTCAAGAGTAGAGAGAGCTCAAACACATGCTTCTGCTGAGCATTTCCACTGTGTAGGTGGCTCCCTTCTCATCAGTAGAGGCACAGAATCACCCTTCAGAAGTGCTGAACATGGACTATGTAGGGAGTCTTGGTGCCTTGATGACGTACACACCATTCAAGAGGGGAGCTGTTTAAGAAGCCTGTATCAGGATTCTGAATTAAATTCTCTGAATGTGTCTGTGAGCCTCTTAGAAAGCTTGGGAAAAGCAGAACAAAACAAAGCAAACACAAACAAGGTACTTTTCCATTTTGCCAGCATGAGATTTGATGCATGCCTAACCTGAAAAAGAAAAATCAAAGGCTGTGAAAATTAATCCATTAATGTAGTAGTTGCAGTTGATAAAAGTTATGTTGCGCTGTTACAATGACAACTACATTTAAAACTTCCTATTGCCAGTTGGATCACGTGAAAAAAATTCAGTTATAGAAAGGCATTCACCATTAGTTTTTTCCTTTTTTATCTCTGAGTATTATGCAAAGTGTTATAAATATTTATAAGTATTTAACTTAATCTGCAATGCCTATGAAACTAATTATTCTATTAGCAGGAGCATTCAGGTACAGGGCCTGCATAGGAAAATTAATTTTGTGAATGAGGGTGGGACAAGAGGAGTATAGAGGAGGGAGAAATACTTCTTTCACTGTTTATACAGTGATAAGTGATGTCTGGTTTAATAACTTAAAATCCAGAATTCTTTCCTTGTACTAGTAAAGCTATTTCCCTACCATTATTTTCCTTTTGTTGTACTGTGCAGGCGTCCTCTCTTGATTGCTTTGAAATGTATTTGCTGTTAGAAAGAATGAACAAAAGTGGAAAATTAGTAGTTGCAAAAAATCTGCTAGGAAAAAAAAAACAACGTGAATATGTGTATTATACTTTCTAAAGTTTAAAAATGAAAACAAGGCATCGAAAATCAGCATGAACTAAATAAATGAGATTGCATAGTTACAGGAGGCCAAAGGTTAGGCTTTATGTGAGTAGTAGCTCACATAAAATCCTTGCATCCTGGGTCACATCTGGGAAAAAAAAACCCACCAGCTTTTCCTCACTTTTCCCTTCTAGATAATTGGGCTACAGTTGTCCTACTGTTTATGGTTCCCTTCCTGTCTCCAAAGCCCAGGAGAAACAGATAGCATGGTTAGTCCTGTACCTGAAATGTGGTAGTTTTGGGAAGCTTCCTGGACTCTGTCAGCTCTGAGTATATTAAAGGTCCCTATTTCCATAAAATACAATGCTGTTCAAAGTGGTTATTTCTCTATTTATGAATCCCAGTGAATTAATCAGCTAAATAAAGTACAAAAATATTGCTTCTCAAACCCAAGCCAATCATGTTAAGAGGATGAATTTCAGATGAAAAATAATTTCCACATCAAAGATTTCTCTTACTACAAAACCCTATTTAAAATGGATCTAAGTGTAGCTAGTTGTTTATAGTTCATTGTACTGCAAAGACTTTACATGCAGCCTATCAAGTAGAAGCTCTGGCTGCAAATATATATGTATAATTGATACTGTGCTTGAAGAGGTACAGAAATAATAAGAGAATTTAATAGATGTCATCTGCACTCTCAAGTGTATTGTCTATGTTTAGTAGATGGCATATATTTTTCAGTTGACTTCCATAGTGAAATGCAGCTGTTGGTTTGTGTCAAATCAATAAAGACTTAATTACAGTAAATGTAAAAGGATTATGAATAAATGTAGTACAAAGTAAGTATTTGATAAAAGTGCCTAAGCTCTAGAAATGAATAAGGAAAATTCTGAGAGAGCACCGGGACGAGGGACAAGTTGAAAATAGAAATTCCTCCCAGAACATCCCAAAAAAACTTCTTTTCAAATTCTTTCTAATGATGGAAGACTTTACCTTGTTTACTGTTTCTCTGTAATGGTCATTTTACATGTGTACAAACATAAAGGAGTAGATCCTCATCTGGTTTACTCTGTTGCTAATCCATTGGCCTTGATGGAGCTCTAACAGGTTCTGCTGTGAAACAATTAACGATTAACAGACCCAAAAAAAATATTGAGGGATTATAGAGAATATATCACCTTTGGTCTTCATCTTGAAACTGGATCTGAATGAGGCACTTTGTCCTCAGGTCTGTATTAGTTAAAATAAGCAGCACCAAACCACAGGCTAGCACATCAGCCCCACAGACATATAGACTTCTTTAAATCCTGCCATGCTCCTGGGAAGAATTTACATCTGGATCAAAGGGTCCTTTCCCTGGCACATGGTTCAAAGGATAGCATCATGGAAGGACTTCTCTGAACAGGAGTGGGGAAAGCCTACCTTCTCTTGGTGTCTGACAGTTTAGACATATTAACCATTGCCCTCAGACACTGCTTGTTTTATTTAATGGTGTTGTCTTCCTATTTCCAGAGGACCCTCCTGACTGGTGTGAATTTTATTGTGTATTTCAAACTTGGTATAAAATCCCTCTTGTACGAAAGGGGAGACACACAGCTTATAATTGAATGTAATTTATAAGAATGAGAAAAGAATGGTTTGGAAAAGACAGTGTCCTCCTGGTCATTACTTCTCTTAGGAAAAAACATGTATCTGCTGTTGTTAATACAGAACTGAATTAACTTGCAGAGAATGAGATCCCTGCCTGCTTCCAGCTGCTTTCTCTGCATGCATTTGACAGGGTGCTTTGTGTAGCCATGATACTCTGTCTATACTTTCCAGTCTGAGTCTGACATTCAAAGTGCTTTCCTTATCTGATATTTACATATACTTGCTGAATTATTCAGTTGACACCTGATACTGTGCTGAGGCCGCCTAGAAGTTCATCACTCCTCATTGATGCCAGAACAACATCACAGGAATGGCAGAAGTTGGAGAGGACTTCTGGGAGTTGTCTAGTCTAAAAATCTGTTGTGGTTTAACCACAGCTGGCAACTAAGCACCATGCAGCCACTCACTCCCCTTGCCCTGATGGGATGGGGAAGAGAATCATAAAAGTGAGAAAATTTGTGGGTTGAAACAAAAACAGTTCACTAGGGCTGGGCTCCATCACATGTAACAGGGACTTGGAAAGACAAACACCATCACTCTGAATGTTCCCCCCGATGCCTTCTTCTTCCCCCAGAGTTATATGCTAAGCATGATGTCATTTGTATGGAATATCCCTTTTGGTCACCGGGGTCAGCTGTCCTGGCTGTGTCACCTCCCAACGCCTTGTCCACCCCCAGCTACTCACTTGTGAGGTGGGATGAGGAGCAGTAGAGACCTTGGATCTGTGGAAGCAGTGCTCAGCAGAGGCTAAAACATCCCTGTGTTATCAACTGTTATTAGCAGAAACCCAAAACAGCCCCACAGTAGCTATTATGGGGAAAATTAACTCTGACTGAGTCAAAACAAGTACAAAATCCCTGCTTAAAGCAGGGACAGCTAAAAGTTATTGCTCAGGGCTGTGCTCAGATGCATTTTGAGTATCGCAAAGGATGGAGGCTCCACAACCACTCTGGGCAACTTTCCCAGGGTTTGATGACCCTTAGAGTAAAAAAAGATTCTTCTTATGTTTAAATGGAATTTCCTGCATTTCAGGAAAGTACAGAAGGTAACATTGTCTGCCAAAGCCAGTCACACTGGATCAGGGGTTCTGTTTACAGCATTAGATGCTATGAAGTTTGCAAATATGAAAAGGTGTACCCCAGGGTAGAGAATGCCTCTAAATGGCAGCACTGTGTTGGGTTCAGTTTCTCCACTGCACAGTGTACATTTCCCCAGGCTCTGCAGCAGAAAAGCCAACAAAAAGCATTGGTCATTGAAAGGACAAGCCCTGGATAGGAGTGTTTCCAGAGAAAATAGCTCTGGCTGTACAATTGGTTGCTGTTGTTTCTCCCATCTCCCATCTACCCAATAATGCTTTTAGTCATTAACGAGAAATTATATGTTATGTATGTATATATTAGACTTTATTTGTTAATTTGTTTTAAAAAGAAGTCATTCTAGATACTCTAAGGAGAAAAGACTACAAGAAAAATGAACGCAGAAATATTCTGCTACATCTCACTAATGCTACTAGTGTTCTTATTTTTATATCAGCAGAATGTAACGGCTGAAAACATAATCACATAACTGGATTTGAGATGCAAAGCAATACGTAAGAAAATAGCAAAATCAGGTGGTTGATCTTAACCAGAGATACACATCTTGGTAGATTCAGCCATTTCCTCTGGCTATTTCTTTTGACATTGAAGATCAAGTTCAGTTGGATTGCTGTAGCACAAATGACATCCAAAGGCATGGATTTCAGTGGGACTATGAATATGCATATGTTTAAGACCATGGGTCATCTCTGATTTGACTGAAGGGTTATGAGGTAGAAGGGGAAATCAAAGGCAGTTCTTTTGTACTATATTTCTTATAGTCAGTTTCTTGTATATACTTAACATTCATATTTGATAACTGTTTTTCCTTTAAAAATGCACATCTAAAGTGTTATCTGTGATCCTTTCACACAAGTACTTTGATCCTTCCTGCCCTCCCTGGAAAACAGACCATCTTCCCTCTCTGGTTACTTGGTAACATGAGGTAGACGCTTTAAGGACCAGCTCCTGAGCTTATTCTCCCCTGTGCAGCCACAGAGATTTCAAATGAAAAGCCACACTCATGTAAAGAAAAGCTTGAGGAACAAAGACAAAGATTATGAGGTTTAAAGCTGACAGAGAAACAACAGGAAAAACAGTACAGCCACGTATTAAAAAGCTTCAGGAACTTGCAGGTTTAAGATGTTACCACCCCCATGATTCTCTTATCTGCCCTCCTTTTAAGTGAGAGCTGCAAATCTCCTGACTACATTGTTTTCTTTTGGGTATGTTGAATTTCTTTTCACATGTTTAGCTTATCAGTTGTCTGCCTTCTGGCAAGCGGCTAACAAATGCATGCCTGATCAATAAACAGGCAGGAGAAACAATAAGCTGTAACTGGTAGCTGGAATGTAGGACTGTGGGGTTCTCTCCCTGGCTCTGTCAGAAATTTGTTGTGCATCTTTGAAAAAGGACCTTAATTTCTCCCCTTCAATTAATGCTGCTTTACAGAGTGTGGTTGGTCCAGGAAGTGACTCAGGGTCCCCATACACAAAAATATCTGGATACCTGAAGTATGTGATTGCACATTTAGGTACCTGGCACTGATTCTGGATCCCTGAAGGTCTGTCTAAACATGTACCCTCTGAACAGGGAGACATATAAAACCTGTCAATGTGAGTGTTAAACACAGATCTCCTGGAAAACATGCTTTCCTCCACATCTTAGATACCAGTCAGGATTTAAGAGGGATGCCTCACTCGTTCAAAACCAGGAATCTCCTCTGAGAACAAGTAAACATGACTGCTTGTTCTGTTTTGATAGTCTTCAGCAGAGCTATGATACTGAAGGAAGTGTTGCTAGCTTTGATGGAACAGAGACTTCAACCAGCATGCTGGAGACAGGCTCCTTTCCTTAGCCTCAGGGAATTGACAAGGATGTACTGTAAATACCAGGCTGGCAGCCACGATAAGAGGATGAAGACCTTATTTTTTTGCTAAGAGGGTTCAACAGAGGTAGATTTATTTTTTTTTTTTCTTTAGATTCAACTATGTACACTATGTAGAAAGGAAGAACCTTGGAAAGAAATCATCCAACGCCTCCCCATCCAACTGGTCGAAGACTCTGTGCATGACTATGAATCCATGTTAATTTCATTTCTTAATGTACCTATTTATTCTCTGGAAAACTGCTTTGGAGAAAATCGTGCAGCTTCACTAGAAAGCATGGATCATGCATTCAGCCCAGCTCCTAGATCACAGATTGAAAAAGTGTTTCCTCAAGATCGGTTATTTCATCTTAGGAAACCAAAAAGTAAAAACAAATACAGAAATGTCCTTTAAATTCAATAATTCCAAATACTATGGATACCTCTACCCCTTAATCAGGCTGCTTTTGTGGAACAACTTACAAATGTTTCTCTTCATTCCTTCTAATAAAAACAAAGCAGATGAGAGACACATCTGCTTTACTTAAATCTTCTTTGAATGATGGATAATGAGTAAAGGCCTCATCCAAGAGAGGAAACTTCCAACTGAGCACTGTACTATATAAAAGCATTACTTTAGAGCAACGATTTTTAACTAAAGGTATCACTTCAGAATGATAATTATAATCACATATTTAAACATATTCAGCACTGCAACACAATGTTTGACATTTTTGTACACCTGGGTATATATATAATTCTTTTAAAGATAGAAATAGTTCCTCCATCCATTTTTTCCTTCAACATTTTTCATTTTGAAATCATATTGTGAGACATCCCCATAATTTCAGAAAGGTATTTGAAAAACAAAACAAAATAAAATAACCCAAACATGAAAAGACTGTGTAATTCTGTTGTGTGGTCAATAACAGAGGGTTATGAATTTCAGAAGTATTTTAACCTTGCAGCAGAAAGGAAAGTCCTTCATCTCCATTGTTTATATTACAGAGAAACATTTTAAACACAGGAAAAAGACATTGATAAGCATCCCCTACAACAGAAAATACTACAAGCTACTTATACAAGACAAGAAAAAAAGGGGCAAGAAAGATAATATGTGCATATTAAGCCAAGACATAGAAAAATGAAGTGATATTTCTGAGGTCTCAGAGGAATCCCCTTATAGTCTGTGGAAAGAAACCACATATTTCATATGATGTCACCCTAAGACAGAAGTGCCCATTTCTCCTAAATACATATGAAGAGTCAACACGAGTCGTGTGTTGATATTCACCATATAGCAAGATAAAATTAGATGAAGTGATTCTTAATCCTGAAGCCAGCTTGATGGCCTGTCTTAATGTGTCCACTTCCCAAAGGTACAGCTTCTCCTGCTGCATTTCAGGAGAGTGTCAACAAAGAAAGAGAGGTTTTATTATACCATAACTGTGTCAAAAGACCAGAATACCAAATTCTGCATTTTCATCCTGAAAAAAGAGGAGAAATCTTAAGTTACATCATTCTATAGTTTTTTGCAGAATTATTTAAGGACTAGTAAGCAGGTAAGCATTCTCACACACACCAACACCTATGTGCAACAGAAGCTTACGTCATTTATCCTACCTAAGATGCCTTAGCTGAATCTCCAGACTTTCTCTGTCATCGCTGGGACATATAGAGAATAGCTGGGCACACCTAAATGAAGTATTAATAATTCTTCACTGGTCACATAAGGGCTGTAGATTCCTAATTTTTTATTTAGGTTTAGCAATTAGATGACAGGAAGTACACTGGGTCAATACCCCTCTTCATTTCTACTGGAAGAACTCTGAATAAGACAACTCTGTTTCCTCTCTCTTTACTGAGTCTTTGGTATTGCTGAAATAAAAACAGAGTAAGTTAAATTCTAAAACTTCAAGATGGAATGAGAAAGAAGGAAAAAATCTTTGATTAAGAAAAGGGGAAGTACCAAAGAACTACCATGTTAGTGCATCATCAATTTTACTTTCTCTGTGGAAGCTAAATATTTCCAAGGGCACAATGTTGTTCCTTATCCTTTGCCAAGTGAAAGGGTGTAATGACAGTGAAAGGAGTTACTCCTTTCAGCACTCCCCCATGCTAAGTGCTCCAGTCTTCATTTGAATGTATAGTATTTGTGCTATAGCAAAACAAATGAAGCATGAATAGATATTATCAAGAGGCTGTTCCATACTAAGAAGGAAAGTGGAGATAGTGGAGAGAGTATTCAAGAAAACGAACTGAGTCCACTCACACATACAAATGAAATAAAAGCAGAAATGAAAAAAACAACACCACCTTACATGACAGCTTGGTTAGTTAACAGTGAGGAAGTCTTATTATATGTATTTATATTGCTGACATTCATTATATTTTCCTGTAAGATATCCCACAGCTCCCTAAGTTTTCAAAGATCTGAAACACATTAACTAAATTCACATTATGTGAATACTGTGAATATAGTATGAAAATACTAAGTCTAGTTGCTTTGCATGAGGCTTTTAAAACCTCACATAAGATTTCAGCCATACATAGCCAAAAGTAAAATAGGCAGATGAGGCTATCTTTTTTTTTTTCCCTTTTCTTTTTTTTTAAATCATCTTGTTACACTTGCAGCTATTCAGGTCTCTGGTCATGAATCTTAACCATAATATGACATGAAATGCAGCATGCATTGAAGCACCACTTTGTAGTACCCAATAATGACTCACTCTATTAATTCACACAGTTAAAAAACAAGCCTTAAGCCTACAGAAATTCCTCTGCTGCTTTCCAAACAGCATTTTAAAGCTATTTCTTTCTATACCCATATGAACTCTAATATGTACTACAGTTAAAACTATGTTAAGTTTAAAATTCAGTTCTAAAGCAAAAATTAACTGACACAGAAAAAAGCTGTAATTGTTCTGCAAGACAGATACAAATGCACCTCATCATGATCAAATACGAAATGAGAAAGAAATATGTATTCACTTCTATATATTTGATGTTCAGAGTAAAATTAATTCTTGTTTTTTATTGCTTGTTTTAGAAGGCAGAGTGTCCAGATTTATTTGCTCTGGGAGATCTCTGTTTCCCTTAATAAAGGATGGGCACAAGTTTACAAAATAAAAACTCTTGATTGTATTAGGATCTGTATTAGCCACGTAGGTGCAGATCTTCCGGGGAAAGAGAAAAAGGATGTGAAAGAGCATTAGCCTTTGGCTGTGAGCTTACATGTTTGCAGTCACATGGGCATCCAGCCTTCTCATTTAGACCAGGGTTTTGATAACCTTGATGTGGTGTAGAGTGTTTAAAAGAATTGATTTCTTGTAACTTGTTGTCATGGTTGAACCCAGTAGGCAGCACAGTACCCTTAGCTCACTCCCCCCAGTAGAATGGGAGATTGGAAGGGTAAAAGTGAGAAAACATGGCCTCAGCAGTGATCATAACATGGCTGTGATAGCAAGACTGTTTTCAGCACAAACCCAAAACACAGCCCCACACCAGCTACTACAAGGAAGATTAACCCTGTCTCAACCAAAACCAGTATCTCCTGTGGACTGCACTCTTCAGACAAGTGAGCTCTGATTTAACAGCAAATACCCAACTGGTTATGTCTTCTTAAACAACATGGTATCTGCCTTGATGAGGAGGATGAAGATAACACTTTCCATGATCCCAGTGAAAAATAAGGTATATAAGTGGTATGTTAACTAGCCTGTCCAAACCAGTCATCCCTATCCTGAAAGAGAATTTCTCTCTCTATTTTCCTTTCGAAAGAAGGTGGAAAGCTTCTGCAGTTTGAAGCGAATGGTAAGACATTTGGAATATTTTCACAAGCAAATTTCTTTCATACAGAGCTTGAAGTTTAAATGTGACTTTGAAGCAGGTGTTCAAGATAAAACTGATTCTTTAGGGTACAGCGATTCAAACAGCAGTTTGGTTAGGCACAATACAGTAAGGTTGTAATCATAATGAAAATATTCAGGCATATGAATATACTTATAAAGGGAATTATTTACAGGAAGTTCTTTATACTTTGCAAAGAAACAAATGATGTCTTCAAGAATTGGTACACAAGAAAGTCTGTAAAAAAAAAAACAACCCTAAGATACTCACAGCTAAGCTTAAAAGTATCCCCTAAAAGTGAACTGTATTTATAAAATGGCAAGCATATTTGGACATTTTAGAAATAGTCTTAAGTCCTTTCAGGTTTTTTATACATAAAGAAATCTCAGAACATGTTCATAACACAGGGAAAAGCCTGAATTTTAAAGATAATCCAAGGCTCCTTTTGTAAGAATAAAGATGGCTATTGCACAGTCATACCTCCATTAGCAAATTGCTTAAGTTGATGAGTCTACCAACACCATCCATAAAGCAGTTGTGCCAGTGAAAAGTTGAAAGCAGGTGATGCTCTTCTCTTCAGACTCTAAAGGAAAGTTCAATCTCCAAACTTCAGTATTTTTCTCTATTCATCTCTTCAGATCTTTCAAAGAAAGAAGCAGTGACCAGGATACAAAGAATGAAGGATCCTCAAAGTGGCACAAAAAAAACCCCAAAACCAGCCAAAGGGCAGAGCACCATTTTTTTCCCAGTTACTTGTCATCGCTAAAACTTCAGTATCAAAGTCAAGATAGGCAAAAGTATGAAAGTTTCCACCCTCAAAAAAGGTGCCCCTAATTAATTAATTAATTAATTAATTAAATTTGCTTTATTTTAATGGGATCCAGAAAAGATATTTCTAGCCTTAAAATGGAACAGCTTCTCTCATTAAATAACAAAATGGTTTTGAATATATATATATATCTACAGGTAAAGAAATACTGAACTTGGTTAAATGAGAAATGTTTACATTATTACTATTCAATAAGTTATGTGCCCCCAATATTTTTTTGCAAGACTTCTGTGTAACAAATTAATTTATGCAGTCTATTTGATTTCATTATACTTTCTTAAATACAGGGTTTTTTTCCATTTTTAACTGCTTAGGTTACCCTGGACTAAAAAATCGAACATCTTTAGCTATTTCCACAAATGTATGAAGTACGAATTATCTGTGATGAATGAAAATTGAATTTTTTTCACTTCAAATATGAGACTTCTAGTTTTCATTGTAAAAACAGTATTCATACTAAAAGGGAGCTAGATACTAAGAGCATGTGTGTTTGAGTGAGAATTTCATAAACGTGGGAATTGATGAAAACCATTTTTGTGTTTCAATTTTCCTTTCTCATTTTATTTTTTCCTTACTAAGATGAAGGTTTAGTAGTGTTGTGGTTCTTCTTCCTTTTCATTACACTGCTGTTTAACACAGGGTGAAGAACCCATACTGAAAGAACAGTCTCTTAGGCAAGATCAGACACTGCTTCTTGCATGTTTTCCAGTCATATAGTTGTCTCATGAAAAGGCCCTATTCTACCAAATTTTCAAGGTAACATCCATGGTTTCTCTGATTTGACCTTTAAAGGGTCATCTGTCCTGTAATTCCATCATTTACTAGATCAAAACTGATTCAGTCAGCTAAGCCATTGGCAGGCGTGACCTTGCTCTCACAGCTCAAAGTACCCAGCAATGCAAATTAACCACAAAAGTAAAAAAAAAAAATAAAAATTGCATAATTGCTGTTCTCTTAAAACTACATGAAAATGCGTACCAGGACTAATGATCTTACTTGGGATTTTGCTTGCAAAAAAATTATTCAAAAGCTCTTAGTTCTGCTATTGCAATCCCCTCTGAGAAAATGGAATATGGAAAAGAAAAAAAAATGTTTGGAAAGATTTGTTACTGATTAGCTGAATAGTCCTTGCCCTGTGTGGGTATCATGCATAATAGACTTTGATATAAGGCTCAAGCTAGTTCCTCTGACGGGGTCTAAGAGTTATCACATATTGGCCTTACCAATTAATACTGCAAATTTTCATCCTAGCTCAGCGCTCTACTTTAAACCAAAAAGGAGCTCACAGAGGATGATTATACTCTGCCGTTGTTGAGTTCAGGGATGCAGAAAAGACTGGAGGAAGCAAAGGTTTCCTTCATGCAGTGGGGCAGGAAAGCAACGTGTGCTGTGGTGGAGTTTAGGGCAGCTAACAAGGCTGTCAGAGAAAAGCTTAGCCTGAGTGCTGTTCTTAAAAACAGGACACAAAGACTCTGAGGCTTTACTCTGACATAAGCCTCCAGAACTGAAGAACTTCACCAAGTGGACCAGCAATGTAGTAATAATATGTATTCCTCAAAGGGACTTTGACTGCACCTGCCTTCTTATTGATGGAGTTTTTTCAAGTCACCCAGCTGCAAAATAAAAGATTCCTACCAATGACTGTCCTCTCTTCTCTGCTCATTTTATTGGTATCTAATGATAATTTTTCATTCATAACATAATTTTTAATTCATACACTTACTAAGAACTGTTTATGTGAACAAAGCGTCTGGGTTCTACTCTTCCACCAGACGGCAAATATAGAGGAGTTCACAGTCCACAACCAAGTCTAATATCTCACGTGCTTTTACATGACTGAGGGACAACCTTTAATGCATAATAGTGACTGCAGTCAAAAGAGTCCTTTAGCATATCAATCTATTCTCTCCAAAAAGATTAACTGTTGCATCTTTTAGAATGAGACAGGTTGGAGTTTTTTTTTCCTCTTGAAATAGCAATTATTTCTGAAAAATCTCCTGTATTTTATGCACACATTTTTTCAGCTTCTCAGAATGGATTGTCAGATGTATGCAAATGGAATGGATCATAAAATTAGTCTTGTATTCCTAAGAACAAAATTATTTCTGTTGCTAAGCAAATTAAAGAAAAGAACAAGGTGGCTGCTGCAGAAGCATTAAGATCACACCTTTGTGATGTTCACAGTCATGCTTGTACATCACTTGATTAGTATGAAAAAATGTAAATAGTGTTTTTAGTGTTTTTTTCAAGGATTAACCCATTGATATTGCATTTTGTAAGCAGAAAAAAACCCCTTTCTATTGTTCCTACATGTTAACTTCTCTTTCATCTGTGAAAATATTGCAAGTTTTTCTCAAAAGATACATTTCTGATGTTTCATATTATAGAAATATAAAAATATTTCCATTTGTTTTTCACTTCTACACACTTAAGGTGGGAATAATGCATTTTCTGCTCCATTATTTTTAGGACAGCAATGAACTCACACAAAAAAAAAAATTGGAAAATGCTAAAAAATCCAACCGTTGACAAAATACCATCATTCATAGTTAATAAAAATTAAAAGATTGTAGTTTATAAAGAAAAAAAAATAGCCCAAGCTTTAAGACACTGGCTAAAAAAATTAAGGAATGAGGAATAAAAGCAAATATACAAAAGCAACAGAAATAATTATAATTTTATCTTGAAGGTAATGTAAAGATTTTTTTTTTATTCTTTGTATTTCCTAAAATAGTAACAATTCATAAAGCTTTAATAATGCAAACATTGAGGTATGTAATTACCAACTGTTTATTTTAAAGACCTTAACACTAAGGAGCATAACTGTTTATGTGCTAAGGATTTTGTACATCAGGTAGGGTTCTCTTGTTGTTCTTTAAAGCTGACAAAATTGACAGGCTGAGATTTGTATTGTATTTCTTTCACAGTATACTGAAACTCAGTAATACACTCTTAGAACCATTTCCCTTACATTGCCATAAGTTAATGTACCTTCGTCGAAGAGTGAGAGATGCATGTCTTATCTAAAAAGAGATCATCTCCCAGGAGGAACATGGAAGGGGTCTGGGAAGGGACTTGAGTATTCTTGAGTACATGGCTCAACAAATTTTGTAATGTGACTGTTTGCAAATTAGATTACAGCAAACTAAGTCATCACTTTCAAGCAATATATATTGCTTTTACAGTACATGATTAATTTATTGAGCAGTCCAACTCAACCACACACTTAAATACAGACTGGTTGTGTGAGAGACTGAGATTTAATACTTGTAGAATTTACTGTGGAATTGCAATTTCAAATGCAACAGTAGAAAAAAATATGCTTATGCTATAAAAAACCCAACCAGATTGCAGAATGATGCTACATAATGATACTCCTTATACTGAAACCCAAAATCAAGTTAACTCTTACTGTGCCTTCAAAAGGTGTTATGAAAGTGCAATGATTACAGCAGATAACCATTACTATCTAAACAATATGTTAAAAGTTATAATAATGCTGATACAGAAAGAAAAATATGTCTCCAGAATGAATGTCAATATGTTATCCTTTTTTTTTATCCTGTGGTTGCCTTCTTATCCATCCAAAAGACACAGAGAACTGCCAGTGATCTCAGATGATGGGGTAATCCTCCTTACAAGGATTAAAATAGTCTAAAGAACATGCTCTGTCTTAATCTCAGACATCTCTGTGCTGCAACATGGCAAACATAGTAAGAGACCTTTAGGATGGCCTAAAATAGAGAAAATTATATCCCTGAAAGGACATTACATTAAACAAAACCAATTATTTTCTGTTTATCTAAACTAACACTTTTTGTTTCAAGATGCAACAGCTCTTAGGACGTACTGTTTCTATCATTGTAAACAAAAACATGGTTAGGAGGGCTTTCAGTCACTGTGGCCATCTGACAAGGAGCAGTCTGCAAAATAGTAACACAAATTGAAGTTCTGCATCCAAACTACCTACTGAAAACGGTCTTCATGCCACACTGAGGGATGAGATCACCCCCAGTGATGATTTCTTTGAACTCAATGTCTCGAAATCCCTGAAACCATGCTGTGCATCTTAAAAATTTACATTCTTTTTCCTCTGAAACAAATCTTATTGGAACATTCTAGAAAACTACATGTTTTTTGCATGGCAGTGACAACTCCCCCCTTCCATCCCCGACTCAGTTCTTTCAATAGAAAACAAGGTTTCAAAAAACATTGTCTTGATGTGAAATCTGTCATTCCAGCTTTGCATTGCTTACCTACAGTGGGTGGTCTTTAGTGGTTAGAAAACACTAAAATAGAAACTGCATGCCTGGAGTTTTGAACAAAAGAGGTGGCTGTCTCTTGAATTTGGTGCTTACACGTTTTTTTTAACAGAATTCCTGCACACACAGAAATGTAGAAGGATGTGGCACCTTCCTGCACACAGGCTTTGATCCATCAGGCTTCAGTCTTTGATTAAAAGCTTTGGGAATTTGCAGGTGTTCAATTAGTCACCAGAGGGAGCCCATATTATTTCATAAACACAATAACAACACTGAAACATAGAAGAGGGGAGCTAACTTTTGTAGTGACAGAGTGAGAGAATCACTGAGTTTCACACAAACGCCCATGTTCCCCCCCACTCCTTGACAATCAGACACCCATAGTTTGCTATACAGTACAGGGTGGATTTTTAAGCTGTAAAAACATAATGTAAATTTTGAGGAGGATGAGCACAAGCCCTCTTCTTTTTGGGCTATAAAAGATCTTTTTATTTGCTGATGTATTAAAGGATGCTGACAAGGGATCCAAGTTACTAAAATACAATAATAAAGTTCAGATGCTGGTACAGCAAAATCCCAATTATCACACAGCCACTTGGGTGACACCAAGTATATCTGGATAATCAAAGGCAATAGAAAGGAACATGAGGTTAGACAGCTTGCCTATTAATCTGTTATAAGAGGATATTGGGATAATGCAAGGTTTTATAAAAGGGGTTTTCACTGGGATTTTTCTCATAGCAATACCCCTTATCATCTGGAGGCCTAGCCTTCTGTGAATTGCAAGCAGGCTTTCATTTTTGCCTATACTAACTAGTAACTCTCTCACACTCCCTCCCCCCTGCCCCACTCCCCAGTTTCTGATTTCCTTCCTCACCTTATCAGCAAAAGAATATTTTACCTTTCTTGTGAGTGTGCTATATCTCTAAGAACTCAATGGTTCTATTTGAATATCTTCCTTAGTTATTTACCAGGGAAATGGCCTCAAAAGTATCACATTTCACTTAGCAGCACTTGCTGTTAGTATTCTCTGTGGAGAATTCTCTGTTTTGCCAATAAAGTGGAGGGGAAAAAACAGACAGCTAATTTAGTAGATTTCTAAATTTCATTTATAGACTTGCAAAGGTAAAACAACTATGCTTTGGAATTCACTGGAAGTTTTTATATTAAGACCGTAGCTGCTTCATATGGTATGGTAGACATTCAAGTCAGCCTTTGAGGGAGCTCTGTCATTGTTACAGCCTATACGAATTTTCCTGTTTTCATGTACTAATTCTCCCACAGACATCTACAAATTATCACAGCATCTCAGAAGTCTTTGGTTTTTAGGAGTGAATCATTGATAGTGGAGCTGTCTTCCTGCCTAATAGAAGATATCACCCTATCTGTGCCTTCACCCTTTAATTGCAAGGCAATTAAATTCCTCACCGTTTGCAATATCTGTGTCCAGAATGAGTCATCTCATCACATCACTGTTTTTTTCTTCCTTGCCTTTGCTATGTGCTTCGCAAGATATAGCTTAATATTTCTCTGTCCCATGGAGCTGGAGCTTTGTTCCTTAATTGTTATTTTTCTAAACTCTACACCTCAGTTGATCAGAGCTTTTTCGCAGCATTGCAAGGAAAAAAAAAATCAAGTAAAATGTCTGTTTCTCACCACAAGGCTGGGATGTATCCAATGAAACCACATGTAAAGGATAAAGTATGTCTGTGACTGATAAGCACAGATTTTAAGAAAAAATATTCCATCTCCCACAGGCTGGTACAGAATATCCAGCCTTTAATTTTAGATAGGATCTCAAGCATTTGAAGAAACATTATTGCATACTAAGAAGGAAATGAGCTGAAATGGTTTGGGTGGTACATATAATCAGATATATGCAGATGCTGTCACAATGACTGTAAACTGGCTTTATCAAAGTGGGCTTTATAGCATGGCTACGGTGTAGCTGCATGCTTTATTTGGCAGCATGAATGGGAGAGACTTTGTTTATGGCACTAGTGATGGCATTGCAACTTGAAAAGTTGCTGATGTGCTTTGACATCAGTTTTTACTAATAGACCTGTTAGAGGTATCATCAGTATGATCAAATGAAGAACAAATAGGTTTTCTTTTGTGCTCTGTTTCCTTACATTAAAGATGAGGCACAAGTATGTAGTAAGATATACTTGTGTTGCCCTTATCCACGCCAGGGTCTTCCTTGGCATTTGGTGAAATGAAAGTCTCATTTTCTGATACTGAAGTGGCCAGATTCAAATATAGAAGTACCAAAGAAAGAGGGCAAAGGAAAAAAGGAGCTTCTGTTTTTCAGACCACCTGTGTGCTAGCAGCAAGCATACCAGGTAAGGACAATGTAGAAGAAGATGATCAAAGGAGGGTTCGGGATTCCCCATCTTTCAGTCTTTGAGAAAGTTTGACATTAACTATATTCTGCATAATAGTTACAGTTTTAGTAACATGCATGTAGTTTCTCTGATTTCTCCTTCAGTTTGAAGTCCCATTCCCCAAATCCCAACATTGTACAGTCAATCAACATTGTACAGTATTAGGATGAAGAGTTTTCCTGGTGAGTCTCTTGTCCTATTTCCTCTGCAATGAGATGCTCAGTGCAGAATTGTATGCACTTTCTTCAAATCTTTTGGTTTAACTAGAGTTTGTGACCTAACTGTGATATCTGCTTTTCTCTTCCATTTCTCTGCAACTATGATACATGGGCTTATTATTGTTAAAAGAGTAAGTGCTGTACAGGGGCCTTCACTTTTCTTTTGCTTCAGTTTTACCCTAGGTGTGAAAATATTTATTTGAAAACTAAAGAGTCCTGGCCACCTCATCTGTAGATGTACATGAGTTTGTTGTAGTTGTTTTCATTTTTCATTAATCTCATTTAACCTATGCATTTCTTTGGAAGGGTAATGTTGACTGAAGGGGCATGTAATTAATCTGGGATTTGAGTAAACTCATTCTTATTACAGACACATGGTACATCAGGTGCTGATAACTATTCATAATATACAACAGCCAGCTATGTTGATAGAGCCACTGTTTCAGGGGGACCACTTGCAGTGTATGGTATTACACAAAATTAGCTCTCAGAATCATTTATCACACAGCGTATTCTAGTATGACTGGTATTATTATGAGTAATAATATATCAATAACTGCAACGATAATTATAATGGTGTTATAAAGAATAGTTTGTCTCATGCAGTTTGCAAATATTTCAGAAGATATAAAATCACAGGTGATACCCAGAGCTGCCAATATACAATACAAATATATAATAAGAACCCACCCATCCCTGAAGTACTTGTAGCCCATTTTGAGAAGAGCTGTTTGGGAGAGCAGACAGACCAAGTGGCATCCAACACTGACATGGAAGTTTAATGGCAGAGGCAAAAATAAAATGATTTCCTTTTCTTGACTGTCTATACATGGGACATATCACCTTTTCTGTGAGATCTCTCACCCCTGAAATGTTTGGTTTTCCTAAGATTTTTCTTATATTGCTGTACGTTTTGCAAAAATAAAGACATTGATTTCTAAAAACAGTTAAAGCCATTTTCCAAGCCTCCTTTTCCTTTCTATCCCAGCATACCACCAGTTCCTAAGCTAAATCTAAGCCAGATAGAAGGGGAAAAGGAGATTCATTGAATATATTATTTTTTCTTAAATTGCTCAATTAATAGTGTTTGTATATTAAAAACTTAGCCAGGCTTATACTCCACAATCCCATCATTTAATGTGGTTTATGTATCTCCATTAGCATGCTTGCTCACTCAGCAACATCCTACCATATTTCCCTTAGTATCGAGTATATTGCTAACCTTTGCCAGGATACTACTGAATTAAGGTTATTAGCTGCCCTTGCTGGTTTTTCTCAAGTTCTTTGGCTTTAGAGTCTCCTAATTGAATGCTTAAAAGTTATTTCATTGCAGTCTTCTATGATGATATTATCTTCTTTTAAAGACTCTTTTTCTTTCCTGAATACTCAGCACATCTCCATCGCATGGCAATATATACTCCAAAGAGTGCTAGTGGCCAAACTCTGCAACACTTCTGAGGGCTCCACAAGACAATAAATTGAATATAACAGAGTAGGTGAACTCCTGCAACTTCTGGCTATATATATTATAATGAAGTGGGAGATTTGCTGATTATCACATAATACAGATGCATTATGTACAAAATAGGCACCAAGAGGAAAGAACGTGCTTTGGTTTTATCACTCACTATTATGAGAAGGAGAGGACCCAGGTATGCATAATTATAAACTGCAAATGTCATGCCTCCTCCTCCTCCTTCCACCATCCAGAAAAATCAGCACATTAAGAAAAGAAGCAATGCCCTGGGTCTTGCTTATTAGCCACACAAAATCAGAGAATAAAAAGCTCACAACAACTGTCTGCAGTAAAACAGCTTTAATATCTCAGGAGTTATATTCTGATTTTAGCTCTCATGGGACTCAGGAAAAGAAGAACCATAATACAGTAAAAGATGAATATCCACCACTGGTCAACAGCAACTGCTTCAAAAGGAAATGCAAGAAATAAAAAGCAAAGTTTAAGGGACTAAACCAAGCAAAGTATCTTTCTTGGCATTGATAAGAAATTCTCAGATTTTAATTAAACCACCTCTTAACTAGTCCCAAAGGCTATAAACCCTATGGGATTTCCATCCCATTGCCATTGCCTTCCTTTAGCATCTCTTCCTACAGTGGTGATTTCCAGAGATGATGATCTTTTAGATCACTGACTTAATCTGAAAAAAACCCTTCCAAACAGTCTACTCCAAGCTCACTCTCCACACTTGAATGCAGCTTTTACAGACAAGATCCTTATGAGGTGTGTTCTTTTCATATGCTACTGCTCTAATTAATTTCGGTTTATTTCCAAAAGCAGGTGGAAATCCAATGTCTGCACAGATGTGTTGATGATATTCTCCTAGCCAAGATGTGGTTCACCTGCCTATTCATTTTCAGCCACTCACACTGCCAGGCTTTGTTTTCTCCTTCAATTTCTTAATATTTTCTTTCCTATTTTTGTCTTCTAACATATTTAAAGAACCTTTTATGTTTATCTTAATATTCTTCAGCAGTACTGCTTCATTATCCCCATTTGTACTTTCAGTGCCCTCTTTATAGTTCCTCTGTTTCTTCACATAAAATTCTAACAATACTGCAGATCTTTTCTTTCCTATAATTTTTAAAGCTCTGTTTTGCTTTCATTTAACTTAAAAGATGTATCAGTCATCCACACTGAAGTTTAATGCTTGGGTTTGCTTAATGGCATTTTCTCATTCTAAGTTTGCTCTACCATGTCCCTAAACCTTTAGTTAATTTAGTAAATATTATCCTCTTTCTTTTATATTATATATGTTATATACATATAATATAAATATTATATATCTAATTATTTATATAATTGTTAATGGTATTAAATGTGACAGTTTAACGTTATCTACTCTTTTCTATCTCTTGAAGATAGTGTTTTTACCCCTTTTATCCCTTGATCCTTAGACGTAACAATTCATTTGCAGTAATTTTTAGATCTTTGAGAACACTTTGCCACCTTGGATTGAAGGATGACAACTTTTGCCTGTAATTTTACCCAATATCCAATAAATCAGCTCAAACCCTCCCTCAAAATTTTCTAACAGAGCTGCAGAACCTGCTGCATCTACCTTCCTCTTTTCCTTACTGCCCTAAAGAATGTAAGGAAAATTGAATGATGATTAAGGTACAACAAAGCCAGTAAAACAGGTATTTCTAATAGAAATTCTCAAAGATCAAGACTTCAACGGGCAAAAATCGGCATAATTTCACAGAAGCAGTATTGATAAATAGATTTACACTGGTTGAGGACGTAGTTCCAAGTTTGTACTCTGGCTTGTAATCAATATAACACAATGCATTGCATACATGCACTTACAGGTGTCTGGTTTATTTCTTTGATAACTTTTTAACCTGTTGTCCAATTCCACCTAAATTTAATAGGCAGGGTAGAGTTTGCAAGTCAAATTGTATACTATGGGGGGGGGGGGGTTGTATTTTATTGTTTGTTTGTTTTCTGGGGTTTTTTTAGAGAGCTACTGTATTGATTCCTCCAGTAAAGAAGAAGTTGAGCTCAATGTTTATTAGAGAGCAGAGCATGTACTTTCACATATATACACATTATGCCCAGCAAGAGGAAGCTTTAACTGGAATTGAAGCTTACTGGGCAACACAGAAACAAAGCAGTATAAAAATGGGATTTATTAGTCCCATGCTCTAGATACAGTTTGTATAAGTTAAGTGTCATGTAATTGTAGTATCCCCTGTCTTTGAGTAGGTAATGATTAAAATTCTTAAGCATGTATTACCTGGGTTTCACACAGCTACAACTGCCAATGAATCTGTGAGCGAGCAAATTCCCTGAATTCAGGCCCTAAGGAACCTGAATTGGGTGCTCATAAAAGAATCATTAATAATTACAAGGTGCATTTTTTGTACTATTTTGACTGGAAAATTATTTGCATATTTCATAACACATTTCTAACCAAGCTCTTCTGTAGCGATGTATAACATGATTTTTCCTCACTTAGAGCATTTACAGTACTAATAAAGAATAAAGCATATTTGATGAGAGAGCTCTGCAAAGAGTCATTGAACACTCATCTCCAATTTGTGTTTTTGATGCCTTCCTACAGTGTTAACAGAGGCCCTTAACCAAACTCTCAGAAGAAATATTATTGCAGCTTCATTCAACTGAAACTGCGACAATTCATGCAAGCTCCCTCCTGTGCAGTATACACACTGGTGAAAGAAGAACAACAGAATTGGAGCCCCAAGAACACCATCAGAGGGGAAATAAAACATGCATCAGAAATGGGGTGTTTGGGGTTTTTTTTTGAGAGGCATCAACTAAAACCTGTAAAACATAGACTTTTACATCACGAGACAAGTAATGTTGAAAATCTCTGTTCTAAAGCTGAAATGTGTTATAGGTCTTCTATTTATTTTATACTATCTCTTTAAATGCAGTTCTAATTGTGGATGCTTTGCTATGGCTATGATATATCATGTCAAGGTATTTCACAGCAGTATGGCATTACACTAGGGTGGGTTAATCATTTAACATTGACTCCAAGTTAAAATGATTATAGTTTTCCTCTTAGTAGTACACTTAATTAGAACACTTGAGGGAACAGGGGTTGTTGTTCATACAGCTTTGCCAGACAGGAGAGAACCAGGAAAATGAGTATTTGTCCTGACTACAGAGTGCCCAGTGTCTTGTGTGATCAACTAATCTGGGATATAAATATAACAGTAACAGCAATAGCCAGAGAAAGCAAGAGAATACAGATGGTACCAGTTCATAATGCTTTGTCCAGAGTCTTTAGAATACTATGTTGTAGCTCCCCTTAATCTCTTTCAAGTTTCTGTAAAACCATGTTGAATAAAACAAAAAACATAAACAGACCTTTTCAATAACTACATTAAGACTAACAAATGAAGATAGCTATAGAAATATCTTTTCACAAATGATTAGTTCTGTTGACCACACATGTTCACAGTCCTGACAATACTTCCAATTTTGGTGGTAAATTACTGTATTCAGCAGTAAAACACTGCCTTAGCACAAGATGAGATGTTCTCTGTCTTTTCCAGAAATCCAACAGCTTGTGAGGTCGGATTTTTGGGAAGATGCTTCTGCAAGTGTTCACACCTAACACTTGAAGAATCTGATAACAGACCTGCTAATGTTTGATGAACCCTGTATCCCTGTGGGATTCTGGGCTCAGCAGTACAGACAATAGGAGGTAATGCAGTCATACAGATGAGGGACCAGACAGTCTTACTGGAATTAGCTCTTTTGTATTAGCACAGGTGGTGGGAAAAGGTCCCAGGCTTAGCAGTTTCATTGTGAGCTGGCTGATAACTCCAGATTTACTTTCTTCCATATGCTATGCAGTGCACAAAACAGTACAGAGTGTACCTAGATATTGTCTTGGTTACACTTCATCATGCATTCAGTGCAACAGCTCGCACCAGTACTGAGTAGCTAAACTTATTGTAGCTCCTTACTTAAGGGGGCCTGGGGAGGGAGAAAAGAAAAACAAAGCATTACAGCTGACACTATTTTCAGGTGTAATGGTGCTTGAAAAAATGCCTTGACTTCTAATTTGTTTGGGGGTTTTTTAGTATTGCATTCTGGGTGTTTCATTTGTATCTTGCCTAGTAAATAGAATTATTATTATATAAGTGCAAGGTATTATTACTACTCATGCAGCCTGCACACAGTGTGTTGGTTTCATTAAAATTCAGGCCTAGATGGCTGCTGAGTGTTTGAAAGTACATTACCAATATAACTGAATTGATTTTGTTGAACCCATTGAAGGTGAAAGCATTGGGCATAATTTGTCTAGATTTCAGAAAAAAAAAACATTTGATACTTTACCACACAACAGATTCATTTATAAAGCCAGACAGCATAATACAGACAGAGTAAACAACGGCCTAAAAACAGGCACAAAGGTCAGTTAAAGGAAAACATGCAGAACAGTGTGATTATATTGAGGTTGCTATAAAACACAGTATTGAAATCATTCCTTGTTTTGCCTTTTTACAGACTATCCCAAACCTTATTAATATCACTATGAAAAGCTTAATTCTCCCCACTTTACTGAAGATCTGGTTGTACACACTATCCTTTCAGAGCTGGTTCTGGGATTGTACCTGGTAGAAAATCTGAAAAATACATTTCTTGACCCACTGTGTGGAATTTGTTGGTGAGGTGCAAACCTGATGGAGTAATTACTTAAGAAGCATTCACAAAACTTGTATTTATGCACATTTTTGGATCAGCTCCAAGCAGAACGGTTGGAAGGTACAGCTCACTGGTAGGAGTATTTCCTGCCTAGTCTCCTTACTACCTATAGTATTTAGTGAACACAATAATGGTGTCTAATTAAGAAATATTGTTGGAGCCAAAAACATGCTATCTTAGGGATTAGGTAAAAAAATGCTATTTCATATTTTTAGGTTGTGAACTGTGAATGAAGATCAGTCATCCTTGACCTACATGGCTGATGAAAAACTAAGAGGGAGGATAAGTCCTGATAGAGAGATAAGGTGCTGAGAAGAGAAAGGAGTAGATTGAATAATGTGTCTGGGATTGTAACTAATTCAGAAATACGTCATGGACTGAAGTGTAACTGAAGACTAGAATATAAATAGTTTGAGCAGAACAATGGGACTCCTCAGTGAAAGCAAAGCGGGGTCAGTAATGGAAGGAAATGCAAATGAATTCTGAAGCAGGATAAATGGATGGATAAGAGGTAATTTCAGGGGTATTACAGATCTGTGGAAATACAATAATGAGAAATGCAGCATCAACGCCAGGAAAATGCAAGGGGGTTGGCCAATTTTTATTTTTTTTTTTTTTTGACCAGAAGCTATTTTAAGACAGATTTTCAATACATACGGGATTTTATGGACCCCTTGAGTGCCTTATTGCAAGGGATTATATCCTTGATTTGTTCATATATCTAGATTTCATCTATATTTTATCTCCTTGTGACTTTCTTATTTTCCAGTTTTGGAAATGCTAGGCCATTGTGACACATTCCAAAGAGATTTTTGGTTCTGTTGTTCACTTAGAACATGTGTGGATGGCACAGCAGGAAGTTCTGGAGATGTGATCTAGAAGTCTTTGTCATGATTTGGTGGTTAAGACCAAACCTATATGAGCATAACTTTAGTCAGCCCAGCTACTTCTTTCCAATGTATTTTTAAAAAATTCTAAACAGCTTGTGATGACACTATAAAGTGGATCAGTGGATGGCTTAAAATTCCACCAGGGGAGATTTAGGTTAGATATCAGGAAGAATTTCTTTACTGAAAGGGTCGTCAAGCATTGGAATATGCTACTCAGAGAGGTGGTGGAGTCACCATCCCTGGAGGTATTTAAAAGGTGTGTAGATGAAGTCCTTAAGGACATGATCTGGAGATGGACTACGCAGAGTTAGGCTATGGTTGGACTCAATGATCTAAAGTGTCTCTTCAAATCCAGGTGATTCTATGATTCTTTATATAATTTTGTCAGATAATTCTCTGACATGTCCTGATGATATCAGGATTAAGGTCAATATTTTAGCTGCCTGTACCTCCATTAATAAAGCAGACTATGAATAAATTATGTTCAGAATAAAACTATGAACAGCACTAGTAAGATTTTTGCCTATTTGGGATCTTTTGTTCCAACCAAATTTTGAGTACCTCCTTAACAGGTTTGAGGTCTTCAAGAAGAAATAGCAAGCTTCTGTACTTTTAAATTTACATATTCCTTGTATAGAAAATCACTTTTTTTTTTTCAAGGAATAAAGGCATTAGGACAAATCTTCCCTTTTGAATACCAGCACTGTCTTTACTTTTGTTACATTTTTGAAGAGCTTTGTAACTCACTCCACATTATGAACAGTATGTGCATATCACATATGGGCCAATCACACACTGTGATACGTCCATACCACAACAAAGCACCTCCCATTAGTCACAGGTTGTGAGTAGAAAGTCAGATCAACTTTCACTTTTGAAATGCTTTAAAAGGACATCAGGCTTAAGGATGGAGAGAAATGGTGTGGTGCGTGGTACCATTCGCAGCATCATGTTTTTTATTGGACAAGCCTCACAACAGTTTGTTGTATCCCTGAAAGAAACCCTTCAGGCTTAGAATGGGATGCTCAGGAGCAAGGGGACCAGAATGAACCTGCACATTGTAATGCTTGTATCATGACACACAAGGAAACACCAGAGTAGAGGTGGGAGACTGGACATGCTATGAAATGTAATTGGTGAAATGAAACGAGAAAAGGTGTGCAAAGGAGAGCCTTAGCTTGCAGGAATGCATACAAAGCAGAAAGAATTGTCAGAATTCTGAATATTACTGCAGTCTCCCTTACACCTCCAGGCTTTTACTGCTCTGCCTGATGTGTCAGCCTTTGCAGAAAAGGTGTTTTAACAAGCGTGCAAGCGTTGTCTCTGTTAGCAAAGACTTAGTTTAAATGGCCAGTGAAAGTGAGTTTAAGCTAAGCTGCCAGACTTGTTGCTGAATCCCACATGCAGGCTGTTCTGTCTGTCATTTCTTCTGGGAGGCAGCAGCCTGCAGCAGAGGAGAAGAGCGGACAGACAGGGAAGCTAATATCCTTAGAGACTCCAAGCAGATCTCACAGAGCTTCCCTGACCATAATCCTACTCATGTCAGAGAACACATCTGAAATAAGGGTCAAGGTCAAAACAAGAAGTAAATTAATACCAGTTTGATGTTTGTTCTCATTTTATAGATTGCTCATAACCCATATAGATATAGAACATCAAATCTGGAGTGGATTTGTGGCTGTAAACCTGTTAACCAATTCAACAGTAAGTATAAAATACATATATGCAGCCTTTTGAATTTTTTTATTCTTAACACGGGACAGACTTTTAAACCCTGAAGTAGCAAGCATACCCCCTTTACCTAAGGGGAAAGAAGCTTCACGTAGTAGATTTACACAAAAGACTTAAGTTGTTGTAAGGTTACCTTCTATGGATCCCATTGGCAATGTTGTCCACCAAATACTATTGTCTCTCTCAGAACTTTCTTGAAATTTGTCAAGTGGGGGAAATTGTGGGTTATCAGATGGATAATTCCTTGACAACATGAATTAGTGGCATTTTTTCACTGCGTGAAATTTTATTGGAAGAGTTTTTGAGTATTTGAGCAAGCCTACAAATAGAATAAAGACATTACTGGAATAGTATCTGAATTCTTGTTCCTTATCTTCCTCATTTCCTAGGACTGTATAGACACAGGGTCATCCACCTTCTACATACATTAAAAAGAAAGAATGAAAGATTCAGTTTGTAGTCAAGACGTGTGAATAAATAAAAATGTTTATTATTGTGATCAGACAGGTGTTCAAGAGATTTCACAAAAATTACCCAAGAGAGAAACAGGAGACTGAAGCCCAGTTCCTAAAGCGAAGAATCACAGAGCACTTCTGTAACCATCGTACCTTAAGCTTTCTACGTGCTCATCTCGATACTTTACCTTGTAGCAAGGATTTTTATTGCAGAATTAGCATGATTTTAATTAATTTTTGAAGCCATACACAAGCTCCCAATCAAAGACGTTACCTCATATCCATATGCTCTTAGTTTTTATTATGTTTGTTTTGCACATTGCCAAGAGAGAGGAAGGTTAAAGCACTCTCTGAGAAGAAGCAAGTGCAGTTAACTTTCGGTTAGCCATGGGCAGGTTATCCAGCTGGCACTAACAAAACACTGCACACACATGGAAGCCAGCTGAATCCTGGCAAAGCTTATTAGCTCAGACATAGACATGGCCTTACTGATTCCAAACCTAACTTCAATGTCTATATACCCTGGTCTCAGGAATGGAAGTCATCTAATACTGACTCTTGACAGACCTGAGCTGGCTTTACACAACTCCTTGAGGGTTTTTTTCTACCCACTGAATACCCCAGCTCTTGGTACACTAAAGATTTATTACTGTTGCATTAATGTCACTGAGCTATTTCTTGACCTGAGCTGTCATTGTGAGTTACGGGACCCAAACAGTGAGAGATTTATTCCATGTGTTTTATTGGATGTTTGATGTTTTGGAAAGGGAGGACTTCCATTGCTCCACTCTGAAAGGACTTTATGTTTGCTTGCCTTGAGCCAACTGTTGTAATTTGATGTAGTTCCATTGAAGCCAGTGGAGTTATGTCAGGAAACCAGGTTACCAGGGAGAAGATTATGTGCCAAACACTTATTTTACATTACTCTTGATCTTTTGTTAACATCTTACATGCTATTTCTACACTTTCTAAGAAGATGTATTCCAAACTTTTCCTTGTAACAAAAAAAATGAGGAAGAGTGATTTCTATAAATATATATGAAATCACTTATTTTGTACAATTTCATCTTGAAACTTTAACAAAGGATAAAATAAATGGCACTGAATTCAATTAATACTGCATGGCATTTCTCCCTTATTTCTTTTAAAACTCAGATGTCTGTTTTTATAAAATGCTCCTGCTAAGCAAAATACTAAACAGTATTTTTAATTTGACTTATATAAAATGTTCATTTTACAATTAAATAATTCATTCGTAACTTTGGTATAATATGCCTGTCCTATGTCACTTTTTAAAAGCTGCAATACTAAATTAGTAATTTTTTACTAAAATGGTTTTGACCTACTATATGCTCTATCAATAAACTAAAACAGACTTAAAATTCCTCTTGCAATTCCCACTTTAAGCCCCAGAAAAGAATGTACACTGAAGCATAGAATTTGGCATTTTCCTTCAAAACTAACAGTTAAGGAAAACTTGTTTAAAAAAGTCAATGTAAGTGTGAAACAATAATTTTTAGTTGAAAACATGTAATTTCTTTGTGATCTACAAGAGCCTAACCCAATTTAACTATTAAGCAAAATACTGGGTTGTAAGATATAAAGAAATGAGCAATTAGTTTGATAGCCCCAAAGCAGGTAAATGAGAAAAGTGCAGGAAAAGGGGAAAAAAATGGATGAGGCATGTGATATTAGCTTGGGGGCATTCACCTTCCATTCTGTTGCACTTTGTAAATAAACCCAAAGCTAGGCTTATCTTTTGGCACTGACATTTTTCAAAGTTCTATGTTTTGTGCACACATAGAGCTGAGACAGAAGCAGCAATGTCTTACAGTTTGCCATGAGCAGACACTAGTGACAAGCTCTTGTTCATTCCAACAGTGGTGCTTCTATGAAATACGTAATCTGAAGCACCATGGTTCTTATGAAGATATTGTCTGAACACATCAGTGATTCATAAAATGCAAGATCGAGCAGTCAACCTAGAGATATAACAATTGAGGGAGATAAAGAGCAGACAATTCTGGGATATCACCATATTAATGAGTACAGGAGTGATGTCTGCTTCAGGCTGAACTTAGGGTAGACAGAAGCTAGTGTCAGTACAAAGAAAAGATGGTTATTAATTTTGAACTCCTCCAAAAGAAAAGGCTATGCAAGTGTGACCTGCAATGAAGATAACTAACTCACAACTGTAACAGCTACACATGAATATTCTCAAGCTGTTTTAAACATCATTCAGCCTTCCATTCATCACTGCTCAAAGGTAATAAAGGTTGCAACCCATCCAAGGGCTTAATATCATGTAGACAATTTGACTTCAACAAAGACTTCAGCACCAAGGGACTTAAAAGATGGATAAAAATTGAGTCCTGCTACCTGTATATACCAGAAGGTTAACTTTATAATGCTTAATAGCATCCTCAATTGGAATTGTGTCAGAGAGAAGGGAGAGCAAGAAGAACTGAACCTCTGGGAATTCATGAACTGATTGCCCCTTGTAGTTGAGGGAAATCTATTTGCAGAAACAAATTGACCTTGCCAGCTAGATAGAGACACAGATGCTAAATGATGTAACCAGGCTCCAAAGCTGCTGAGTCACATGTAGCTCTTGCAGCAGTGAAGAAAATGGTGGAGGCTATTTTTACTAGGGAAAGGACACTTTTCATGAAATAGAAATGTATCTATTGAATCCCCAATAGATATCAAATGTAAATAATGGATGTATTAAAAAGCCATTGCTTAGTCTCTTTTTATTTTATTACTTTATTACCTTATCTGTTCCCAGTGTCATTTTGGCATGTTTGTACTAAAATACACACAAACATATCTTCATTCTTCATGGTACCAAAAGAACAGTTAGCACTATTGATGTGTACAAGCAAAAAATTAGCCGAAATAGCCCCTCTTGTAGAAGACATGAAACATGCAAAACTCAGACCTGATCTTTTTTAGCTTTGCATGGTTTTAGAGGACCTTTTTCCAAAATGTGTAATTCTATATAAAACCTCAACCTTCACCCCACTTTTAGCAAAATTCACTTTGCAGGAGAAATTAGTCCAAAATATCTAAAGAATGTTTCCAATATTTTATTTTAGTGAGCTAAGAATTCTGTGAATCACACAGGTTTAGATAAGCACAAGATAAGTCTGTCCCAGTTCATACAAGAGAAATCTGTGAACAAGTGTTAAATGCAAAGCCAGTAGTGGTTTATATGCAAGTACCAGGGGCTGGAAGAATATTCAGAGAAAACTTAGTATAAACTGGTCCTTTTTGATTGTTCTTCCCCAGGCATCTGCTTTTAGCTGCTACTGCGAACAGGGTTGTGGTTTAGATGGGCTATTGGTCTGCACCAAGAGCAATTCTTATGTTTTTATGACTCAGGGAACATCAGATTTCACATAGTGGTATAGGCTGATCTAGAGATGTGATGCATTTTTAAAGTCAAATCTAGAGTTTAATATTCAACATACCAAACCCATTAATATGTATATCTTGTTCACTACTGCAGTGCGTTCTAGAACTTTGCAAATAAGGACTTCCTCACTATATTCCTTGTTTGCAGGTACCTTTTTTTCAGTATTTCTTTCTGTTTCAGTACTAAAAACTGACCAAATGTAGAAGGACAAAACTCAACTGAATCTGTCTGCCTGCTGCAGCTGCAGCAGCAGCATCGCAGTTTCACACTGATTTTATGGAAAGTCTATAATTAGGACAGAAAACCAGCTTGGCTTAGGTAGAGTCCAGAAAGAAAGTGACAATTATGTCCACTTAATCAGCTTCCATGAATTAAGCCTTAAGGTTTGCAAACTGCATTAGTATTTGCATTATGATATTGCTGGAAGAAATTAAATTAAGTTCCAAGCTATTCATACCATCAAGAAACATCATAATTCCTTATATCTGAAGATCCAAACCAAATGTCATTGCCTGAAACAGTGTCACAGTGGCACTTTCAAAGCAGAGTCCCCACACATTAGCTAGTTTGGGTACAGGTATCAGCCTAGCTTGAGCTTTATGCAGTTCAGTTATTTCAAAACCCTCCTAAGAAACTCTGTAAACATGTAGAGGGTTGTTTTGTCTTAGCTACTCTCATATCCTAACTTACCTACACTCTTACTATCATTTAGGTGGCTGCAGACCAGATGTAGCCTAAGACAGAACTGGATAGAAGACAAAAGCAACTCAAGAAAACAATCAAACAATCTTTATTAGCAACTGAAAACTAAATCAGAACAGATTCTATTTAACCACTGTTGCACATCTTTGAGGACTTTTTTAGAGAGAAAAGTGAGGATTTAAAAGACAACTATGTGTAGGTAAATATTGGTTCAACCTCTGATAATCATCTACTGAATTCTCTAGATACAGTAAAAATCAATTGTGACCAAATCTCAGGCAGATTTCTGGGAAGCTAATTAAATAGATGCACCCCCACATTCTCCTCACAACTCATTGCTTCAAATATTTTAATATTACATTTCTAAATGGAAAATGGAAAATTACAAAAGCATGTCAATAATATAATGAGTTCTATTTATAATTCTCCTTTTAGCCAAGTGACTCAGGGCACTATACAGACAATTAAAGTCAAATTATAATCACACAAATTGTTATGAATGCATGTTATTAGCTAATTAGAGAAAAAATCTAAACCCCCAAATTAGACTAAAAAGAAATAAATGTGGCAATATTAAAATCAAACAGTAGAGCAAAACAACAAGTTGTTTGTCTTAATGCTGTTTCAGGAAGTTTAATGATATTTTTATTAATTTTTGTGATTTGTTTAACTTGTATTTTGTTGAGGTTTTTTACCTTAAAAAAGACATGAGGCAGGATTTTCAAGTTCTCAAATTCTCATGAAATATTTATATGCCTGAAACTTATCCATGGATGGAATAGAGAACCCTGACCCTAGGCAGCTGGGCTTTCTGCAACATGTGCCAAAGTATAGCTTGAAAAATCCCTCCTTTTAACTAGGGCAAAACTAAAAGTTGTCAATAAGAATGACAAATTGCCTTCCAGAATTTATGTGTGAAAATCAGGGCTGTCAGCAATTACCTCTGTCCATCCAAGGCTGACATCCTGAGTCTTTCTCCTCCATCCATTTTCCAAAAAAACATGGAGTCAGACTTCACTGCTGCAGTTTACAGACTTTGTAAATATTGAAGATTTTGCCATGGAATTAATTTACTCTGCTTTCTGGTGAGTTCTCTTCTGAGAAAAGATTGATCTATGTTTGGACCTTTACCAGAAAAAAAATGAGAATCCAACCAAGTAATCTATTCATTTTTACAGATGGCCACACTTTTCAAGTTATGCTATTTGAAAAGAAGATGTCTAGCTTTTTATATTGGGAAGAACTTTGCATTTCTGTTTTGTGTGAGGTGGATGTTATGCGTGTTTACTGAAGTCAGGCCTCAGGGATTTAGGCAGGGTGGGAGATGCATTTCAGCTAAGTTTAGACATTGACAGAATCAATGTCTAACTCTGAGCTAGTCATCTGAGGTGAAGTAAGGACTCTGAGTGCTTATTTCCTCTGAATCACCTCCTTGTCCTCCATGTGCCTCAGCACAGCTTCTATGAGGAACTGTTCCACAATCTCCCCAGGCACAAAGGTGAGGCTGGCAGTGCAGTAGTTCCTCCTTCCCACCCTTTTTTAAAGTGGCTGTGATGTTTCCTCTATTCCAGCCACTAGGGACTAGACCTGATTGGCATGGCTTTTCAAATATCATGGAGAGTGGCTTGGCAACTACATCAGCCAATTCCTTCAAGACTCTGGGATACACCTCATCAGGTCCCATGGATTTGTGTATGTTCAGGTTCCTCAGATGGTTTCAGGCCCTTACTTCTACCCATTGATAAAAAATGAACCTACTTCATTTCCCTCCTGAAAGGCACCCCCTGTTTATATGGTGGTTTACCAGGCCAAACAAAATCCAATTCATTGATGAAATCCAGGGTCACCTGTAGAATATAAATCAACAAATCTTAAAGAAAAATTTTGTTCATGAGAAATGCTCAAGGAATTCCTTATTTTGCTTTGCTTGCATGCACAGCTTTTGCTTTACCTATTGAACTGTCTTTATCTCAACCCACTATTTTTGGCACTTTTACACTTCTGCTTCTCTCCCCCACACATGGGAGTGAGTGAGCAGCTGTGTGCAGCTGAGCTGCCTCTGGGACTAACCACCAATGAGGGCAGACAGTAACTACTGCGGGGTGACAGCATCATTGCATTACAGAGAGGAGACAGTGCACGGACTGCAGTGACGCACATTAGATCCCATGGCCAGGCACAGTGCTATTTACAACTGACACCTACTAGGAATTGTGATGCTCCTCCATAGATTTTTTTTTACCTTAATGAACATAGCCCCAGGTGAAAGAAAAAAAAAAAGTCACAGTCTGTTTGTTAAAGTGGCTTAAATTGATGTTTTTCTTCACAACTGGGGCAGCCTAAGAGCATTCACAGGATCAGTAACAGTGGTCAAAGTAACAATTTTGGTTTTGTAAGTGTGCCCATTCCACGGTAATCTTCAAAACACCTTTGTTTAATGGCAGTTACTACCAGTAGAATCACCATTAATGTACATCTGTTCCTAGCATATAATTTCTTCCATCTGATTTATCCTGGGTTTCAAAAGAATGTATGAAGACATGAGCATAAGGGGGAGGAAAGATGACAGCTCCCTTTTAAATGCAACTTATTTCAGAATAACAACTTGTGCTTTCACCATTTCAATATTAAACATATACTTCATTTCAACAAGCAATCAGGCCCAAACACGGAGAAGTAACTAAAGCCAGAAGAGACAGGAAGAAAGCATTTCAATAGGAGCTGTTTTTCTTTACCATTTTTTCTCCTTTTTTTCCTGGATGAAGCTGATTTCAGTTTCTGGGGCTGAAATTACATTGTAATCTCAAAGTCATTTCTATTCTTTGTGCTGGAACACAGAGATTGCTGGTTATACCTGTTGTATTTTTTTTACCTTCTGTAAAACAGAGGGTTTGCAGGAGTATTGCTGTGAGAAAGACTGAAAAAGAAAGCAAGAGACAGAGCGAGTATACAAGTGTTTTAAAATCTCATGTGCAGAGTATGAAGACTGTATTACAGCATAGTCATCTAATCAGAGAGAAAACATGAATACTATCTCATACACTGTTACGCTTCCCTTCAAGGTAAGAAGTCTAATTAGCTGCAATACATATACATCCCTCAATCATAAAGGATTTGGGTCTGAATTTTAAGGGTTAATAAAACCCAAAGATTATATGAGCAAGAAAGCATGAAGACCTTGCTCTTGGGAAATGCACACACAAATGAAAAATTAAGCAAAGGTCAAAATGAAAAACAAATCAAAGTTCTCCATTTTTTTGTCCATTAAGAACCAAAAAGTAAAATGGCAAGGTGAACTTTAATGTAAAGCCAGTAATAGGGAGGGCCATAAGCTAGGACTGAAGAAAAGCATTGTCTCTCTATCTTTCCTTTTGTGGAATACATGGTTTTAGTGTAGATCCAGAATAGTGAGGAATGTCTGGTATTTTTGTCCCATTGTTATGAACAGAAATGATTATTAGGAAGAATAAAAAAAAATATGAAGCGTGACACAGAGCTCATCTATTTCTTTCTTCCTCATATCTTAATCTGGTCATCATCAAAAAGGCTGCCAAAAAACCTGTCTTAGATCAACCATCCTCCTTTTAGACAATTACATGTGAAGGAGAATCCCAGTCATTGGCTAGAGGGCTCCCTCTGTAAAATTTCAAATTACACCCAGAAGTTTAGTGAACAAGTGGACATGTGTCGCCAGCATGATATACTGCCCCCCACACACCATCCCCCTCCAGTGAAGTAAATTAGTTAGCTCTAAACCTGTTTCTTTAACTCTGGTTATGAATTCAGCTGTCCAGGCCACTGTGGTAACCATTCACCAAACTAATGTATAGATTCTGCCATAGAAATATCAAAATCTGTGGTATGAATGACTGGAAGTATATAGTAAGAATATGATGGTTTATATTATGTATTTTTCCTCTAATATGGCATGATGTATGGCACGAGTTTTGCATTTTCTGAACAAATACACTCATTTAAATTAATTCGGTCATGTGAGAAAGGCTGCAGAATTGGTATCACCCCTTTAAAACTGAATAGTGAATTAGAGACTCTCAGAGCCTCCTTAAGGAGTTTAATGGAGAAGGATATCCTCATTTTAACAATTTATAGGATGGTTAAAAAAGCAATTTTAGAAAGACTCGCATTTTCTATTAAATTCTATAGGTTTTTTTAGAATCATTTCTATGGAACTTGTATTTCTGTTTCTCTAATTTATGTTGCTCTACAGTTCTGTAAAAGTTTGTTTTATTCTTACTAAATCCACTGGGCTTTTCCAGAAGGATCTGTAGCTGCCTATTTTCAATGCATTTAATTTTGGAAGAGCTGGGTTTTTTGTTTGCTGGTTTTGAAAAACACACACAACAAATCTGCTGTCAGAAAATTCAAAGTGATGAGCAAAGAGTTAAAATAATTCATAGTCTTCCTTCCTCCCACATTGCTGGCAAGCAGCTTTTGATTCAGCTGTTGCTAGACTTGCAGCAACAATGTGTGCACAAAAAATAATACTACTAATTATAAAATAAGAAGAAAAAATAAAAGGTCCCAATTATACTTGATACACCTGGGGTAGCACAAGGTAAGCTGTGCATAACACAATTGCATATCGTGCTTCTTATCTTAGATGAATGGCCAAAGCCTCTAGAAAGCATATGGCTTGAGCAAATTAAGAGAGTCTGGAGCTGTTTACTAATGAGGAAAAGCCAAGCAAACAAAAACAAATGTATTAGTCCATCACTAAGTAAAGGGCACTGTATGACAGCAACAAAATAAACAGATAAATCAGTAAAATCCAGTAATCCTGCCAAATAAATCATAGGCTCAGTGACAATTAAATGTTGCCTACTTTGTCTCATAAATAGCATCGTGTCTTTCCAGGCTAAAAAAAGACTCTGTAAGACCTTCCATGCGATCATGTTAGTTTAAATCACCTGAATTAGAAAACAATAGATGGCATTTAATATGAGTAATTTGGCAGAAAGGTAAAAGATTCTTAAGGTTTGCTGTTTTCTCATTGTTACAAGACTAGGGCCAGGAAAGACCATTGTAATCATGTGATCAAGTGTCCTCACAGATTGTCAAGCCCAGGTGTGAAGTAAGCTTCTGTACAAGAAGACACAAATACCATTTTTGAGCTCTTCAATTAATTTCCATCAACCTCTCCACAACCAATCACCCCCTATTTTGACTGTTCAACCATGTTCTAACACTAAGACTCGTGGCAAGAAAGATGAAAGTATTATATTTTAGGAATAAAGTTTTCATACATGGATTAAAAGCAAATTGGGAGTCAAAACAAGGTCTGATGCCACAAAGTAGGCAAACAGGTATGTCTGAAATCATGCTACATAATCTTCTGTCTTCAGGGCAGCATATAGGTTTATGCAAGCTAAGTACATTTCTTCAAAAGCCTTCTGGTTAATAAAACCAGATTTTCTTGGGACAAGAAAAGAATAAGGTATATTTCAGAATATACATTATTCTCATCTTCAAAGCTGACTCATCCAATTCAGTCAGAAACCATTCAGAGATATATTAAAAAAATTGTGCCTTCATGTTGTGCCTAAGAGAGGGCTTTACTACAGACTTGACTGAAAACATATTTTGAATATGCTATTAATACATTATCCTGGTATATGTTTTTTTAATGTTTGCTGGAAAAAGACAGATATTACTATGGATAAGCTTGGAAATATGTCTTTATCATCTGAGTTGCTTACTTGTTTACCTTTAATGAACAGCTTTGAACTATATAAAAGCAAAGTGAGAGAAGCTTTGTTTTCATTAAAGTACAGAAATTTATGTCAGTTTGGAACAGACTAGTCATACTGGCTTACCCCCTTCACTACAGGTTGGGGTTTTTTTGCATAGATTCTTTTAGAAATGCCATTATGCCAGATTATATCTTTCTACTCCACTGAAATAGTTTCTTTAGATACAGAATAGCAGAAGTGGAAAGCACTATTATTTTTATTTTCCAAAAAAAATTTAAAAACGTTAATTAGAAATTACTACATTAATTTCTGAACTGCTATCTTGTTGGAGATAGCTCTAAGGAACAATATTAAGGTCAATTTTCTTGCCAAGACATCATTTCCCAACTCTGACAAACATAGAATCATGGAATAATAGAATTAAAGAATCACAGAATACTTTTGCTTGGAAGGGACCTCAAAGATCATCTAGTTTCAACCCCCCTCCCATGGGCAGGGACAGCTTCCTCTAGATCACGTTGTCCAAAGCCTCATCCAACATGGCCTTAAACACTTCTAGGGATGGGGTTTCACAGTGAGGAAGTTCTGTGAGGAGAGGAAGAGTCCTTAAGAAAAATGAATAGATGGATCTTTCCAGAAGGTAGTTCTACTTCCAAATAAGCATGCTAAGTCTGTGTCATATAGTACAACTGCACAGTCCTAAGCAGACTCTGATACTTTTAATTGATTTAGTGAGAAGGACTTCTTTGCTGTACCACACCTTTTGTAACTACAGGCTGTGTAGTCACATTTAACCTAAGAGAGACAGAGTTCCTACCCTACATTATGGTACTGCCCATTAAAAAGTGAGAGAAATAAAAATGAAACAAGCAAATGAACAGAACACAGAAATCAGATTTTTCTTACAGAATAAAGGTGGCATGGGTGAATTTTTATGAGGGAGTCAGTTAAAAAGAAAATTAGTTAGAACTACTCATGTATGGAGATGGTAATACAGAAAACAGGAAAGCTGGGAAACAGATGATTGACCCTGAACTAAAGTTTAACACCAGATTTAGAAATAACTGCTGGTTATGAATAATTTATTCTCTGGAGTGTGGGATTTCCAGCAACAACTCAGTTCAAAAAGCAGAAACTAACATTCTGATTTCTAATAGTTTAGCAGTTAGTGCCAGGTCTCCACACACGACTCCAAAGTATTTCAAAGAGTTGGGAGCCTGGGTTAGCAATCTCCCTCTTTTGCATTGCACCCAGAGCCTGCTTAGCTTATGAGACCTAGCAGAGCAGTATTTTAGACAGTATCTCTCTGTAACTCCTTTCTGGGAAAAAAAGTTCACTGTTTTGTTTAGCTATTGTTCTACCACCCCAGAACTCTAAAGAGGGATAATTATTTGGACAGTGGCGAATTACTCAGAATGAGCAAAAACCGACTTGACTCTTTTCTTTGGAAAGCTTGGTGAGAATAATTATCTAATTTACAGACACTGCAGAAAATGACTATAATAAATGATGGTCCCTGTTCAGAACAGAATGCATCATACAGCTAGATTAAAATACAGTTAATTGTAGAGAATGAGGGGGGTGTAGGGGGACAGAAATAGGATGCAATTTAGAAAAAAGAAAACATACTTTAGAGAAGCGTCTCTAAAATACATCTCTAAATATAGAGTGATGATAGACAAGAAAACTAAACCCACAGATTTGAACATCTTTGTGGCTTGAAATCCATGTCCAAGCTATACATCTGGTGCTCATCTCTAACAGGAAATGTCATTTGTAAACTTTTAGCATCATCTGGTTTTAAGGGCCAACTCATCACAACTGAATTACAATCAAGTATGTAACATTTATTTCATTTTATTAAGTTGAAAGATAATAAAGGACAGGAAATATAGTAGTCAAAGTGCAACCATGTACTTCGAGAAAAAGGACTGTACAGAATAAAAGCATTCGATCTTCATAAGCCGTCCATACACGACGCACAAGAGAACTATTTATCTGTCTGGATATTCTTCAGATTTATTATCAATTAATATTTTGTCCAGGTTCTGTAAAACTGAAAGGTGTGATAAATGGTCTAAAGCTGTATACTATTCAAATACCAATGTCATGCTTCCTAAGGGATAATTTTCTTGTGATTCTGGCCATGAGAATAATAACATAAATTTATAACATAGTTTCCATCTGCTGTCGGCATAAAATGAAGATTCCTAGAGAAACTATAAAAGGATCTTAAATACTAAAGTAAACAGATGATTCAGTCAGCCTAGATACTACAGAACATTTTAATTAAGGCCATCACAGAAACACCACCAGGAAGGATAATGATGTGAAAACTTATCTGGAGTGATCCCAGGTAAAGGTCAGCCAATGCAACAAGAAATCAAAGGATTTAGCCACAGATCTGAATACAACTTCCAGTAAATCTGAGGACTGTTCATAAGATCAGCAATCTTAATAATAAACCAAAAGTACTAAAAAACCAACTCCATGGAGTATCAAGTTTGGAAAAGAATTCTGTTCATAGACAAAAATTTCACATCCAACCTTCACACACCTTCGTAATCTGGCTTCAGAGCCTGTGAGCCCTAGTACAATTACAGTCTGCACACTTCACAGCTATTCCTGAATGAAGCTCAAAAGACAAAAGACAAGAACACAGTGAATCTTCTAACCACAATAACCCTTACACTACTTGACACAATTTCTCTCCCTTTAAATATCTTTCTTATGAATTCGGATTGGTGAGAAAGAAAATGAGGATGGACAACAGGAGGAGATAATTGATTTTCAAAGAAGTATTTCAAGAATTCATGGTTCTGATCAACATAATTTAAAAAAAGGTGTTCTAGTTTGCAGTATACTTATCTTCTTCCTGAAGTATAACCAAACAATGCAATCAGATTCTTTGCCATTTGCATGTCAGATGCTATCTGAACTTTGCAGCTGCCTATCAACTGATACGGGTTTGAGCAGAAGTCTTCAAAGCAAATACAATATTTGGAATATAAATGTAGATTGAAGTACAGAATAATTAGATGCATATACATATTTGGTACATAATAGCTAGCCCTCATACAGCTGGATATCCACTGGGAAAAAACATGCTCAGAGACATACTTCACAGTTCCCAGGAAAGCTATCAAGCTCCCAATGGCCCTTTCTGAAACAGATGAATGCATCTTAATTAAATCAAATGAGAAGCTTGGACATATCTTGAAATGAGGCCTGTGTTGGTGACATAGAATATTCTGTGCTAAAAGTAGCACAGGACAAATATGATGGAGACTTGTTACGAAGGAAAGACTATATTCTAGAGACTCAGGCCACAGAAAAGTGACAAGAAGAAAAAATCTAGTTGTAAATAAGGGGGAAAAAAAATCTTTACTGTGCTGGTGGTTAAGGATTAAATTACACCAAAAAGCTGTGTAATCTTTATCCTTGAAGATTTTCAGAAATTGATACCACTTCCTTAGCTCTTCTCTGAAAAGATCATTCACTGGAAGCCTTTTTTAAATCTATCATCCTATTGGCCTCTCCAGAGTGGAATACCCATGCTGACCAGAACACACAGACTTCCCTTTGTGTGTTTGCCTGCACAGAACGCAAATTCTTTCAAAACAGACTGATTTTCTAATAGAGGGAATACTTTCTTGAAGAGAAAAACACCCTGAAATTATTTTTATAAAGTGTCTATTTCTCTCCATTGACTACAGAAGTTGCAGTTTACTTGCATACGTCTCATTCCGGATGTCTAAAATCAGATGTATCGCTCCCTGTACATCCATGAACTCAGCACTTATTTCTGCAAATTGCCACTAACAAGGGATCATACTATACTTTTTCATCCTATAAGATCAGTATTTTTCAAGTGTTTTTCTCTTCAATTCTGTCATAAAGATGAGAGGCAAACAGCAGTTCACTTTAATGACTGGCGTAACCTTACACTGTTTTGAGTCCCAAAAGCACGTGTTTCATTTAATCATCATCCATAAAGATATTTTTTCTTACTTCATATAGAAGAGTTAGGGAATTATGAGGTTTTACTGTAAGTCCCCCTGCACCACACTTCATAAGAATAACATTAATTCTGGCACTTTTATTTGGATTAAGCAAAGATATTCTGATAAAACCTCTAAGGATCTGGTATAACTATCATCATTTGTGAAGAACTTAAGTTTTTCCATGTTCAAATACCACATTCTGAAAGTGAAACACAGCACACAAATCAAAGCACATCTGTGAATCTTACTTTACCATGTGTTGTATGGTGTGATTACAATTGGTTCTCATCCCCTCTAAATTTGAAAGAAATGAAAATGCAGTGTAAATACAGCTATTTTTGTAGTCAGGAAGATAAATGACATTGTGAATGAATGATGTTGGCAAGTTCTGCAAGTGGAAAAGAACTTTGTGCAACTCTTACAGAATATTGTAGAATATTAATTCTTGGGATGTTGATAGAGGTCAAATACAGACATGTTAAATTATGAAACACTCACTTCTCGAAGAAATCGTAGAGAAGACTATGTAAACAGTGGTCATATATGAGCATTTCCTGAGGGCATTATTTCTTTCTAATGCTAAAGTTTACTGGCATGTAAGAGTTCCTATCACATTTTATGCCCAGTCAGAATAAAGCTAAGCCCTTAGAAGGCTTTTACTGTCCTTGGTCACACCACAAATCAGCTGGACTATATAATTGTATGATGCTATGATGATGTCAAGAAGATCTGCACAAGACTTTTACTACTCTGGATTTAATTAGTTGATTTTTAAAGATGCAGATTTATGAAGCATGCTAGCTCTCCTGTCTTCTGAATTGTCTCAAGTGGCCTCGTGCATGGTCTGTATGTTTAAACTGAGTTATTTTTTAAAGCTTCAGAAAGACAATCAAAGTGAATTGGATAGTCACAGAGAAGGTTTAGTGAATGTTTGTTCGGGACTTTTTTTCTTTAAATTATGTGCCTTTGATACAACAGTCAGGAAAATAAAACAAGATATATTCTTTCCTCAGCTTGATACACTGATTTTCATCCAAAGGACAGATTAAGTGTCTTTAACATAGTTTATAATCCCTTACCATACTATTTCCTTCAGTTCAAATAAATATAAACAACAGCAAATTAAAATCTACAAAATATAGCATATTTATTAAATATCTGATGGAACAGTTCAGGTAAGGATGCTTTCTGAAAAGAAATGGATAACTTCAGAATCTCTTTTATCACCACCTCAAGGTATCATAATACCCATACTGCCATCTAGTTCAAGAATTCATAGACTCCAGAACTCACCTGACTAAAGATCTTTAGCACATAGACACCAGCCCCTCAGTTAATCCATGTTAAAAGGCAAATCCTGGCATCCTACAGAAGCCTCTTGAATTTCTTACACCCCTCCACACAACACTTTCATTTTTTTTCATTTAATCTTGGTTGCAGTTCAAACTCTTTTCAATGGAATCTTGAATTGTAACAAAAGTTACCTCTGGTCACTAGGAAAAATTATTTTCTATTTTATGAGGCCTGCTTACGTGTCAGTTCCACCTTTCTCAGTATTTTCTAATCTCTGCTGTACTGTATCTCCTGCTGTTCATGTGCCCACCTCTGCATCTCACAAACCTCCTCCTCTAAGTCTAGGCAGTTGCTTTCTGGGAAGATGCAGTCTCAGCCTTCCTCCAGAGGGTTTCCCCACTGGGAAGCACTCTAACAAGCAGAAGGAAAGCCATCAAACTGTGTGGCACTCAGCCATACCTATTTAAGACTGTGAAGAAGTTAAACAGCTGTAAAATCTCTGATGGATACTCTAAAAAGAATCAGAGTTTTATTATATTATACCTTTCTCTGACACACTTAGTGAGCATACATATCTGTGTGGAGGACTCCTGAAAATCCCTTATCCCTTACAATACCATCACAAAGCTTCTTGCTCTTAATGGGATTCCAATTGTGTAAGCCTGAGGCTTACCCTGCCACTAATATGAATTTACACTATCAGCAATGGATAAGAATTTGCCTTGAGAATCTACCTAAGAGAATAAATTTATTTAATTCCATATTTAGTAGCAAGAATAGGTTAATTTGACAGAAATAGAGCAATAGTGAAGGAATGGGGAAAAGCAGCAGCAAGGATCTCCAAAATCACCTAGTCCTTTTTAAAAAAATAAATAAATTTAAATTCACAGCTAAGTTCATAGCCTAGTTCCTAGTGAAGCAATGCAGCACCTTATTTCTCTTCAAGCATCTAAGGACCTGGTCTGAAAAGCTTTGAGGATGGCACCTCAAACAGTACAGGTAAGCCCTTAGCAGATAAGTACATACCAATTAAAATCATTGGATTGTAAGATATTCTTTCTAGAGAAGAAGAATGCAGCTTCATATGGGAACTGTATACAGCTAAATCTGATTTAAATATACATCCCAAGAAAATAATGTTGATAGATACCCCTGTGTATGTTTAGCACAGCCATTACCACATGGAGCAGGACCCACCTTTCAGGGGTATCACTCTTCCATTCCACATTCTGGTGTTTTCAGATCTGACAGATAAGATACCTATCCTGTTCCCTGGATAAGTATCTTGAGATACAGATCTTCACTGAGCTGTTTCTATGGCAAGTAAAAGGTTCTAGAAGCATTACATATCTCCTCAAGGATGAAAACAAGACAGATGTCACTAACTTTTCTACTACAACCACCTGTCTGCAGCCATCTTTTCTCATATCTCTTCTGTTTCTCACTTTTTTTTCCTGTGCTATCCAGGAACAGAAAGAGTTATGCAGTGGTAGATGAAGCATTTGAATGACGTTCCTGAGCATCTCCTCTGTGAAACTGAGTCAGAAAGAAGAACAACTTACGCAAATATTAGCTAAATCAATGCAACATGTTTTTCTACAGCACTTTCAATGGTGTTCATATTTAAGTCACAGCTGTCCCAGGAAGTACTGAGGCATTTAAGACAGATCCATTCTAGCACCCCATTCTGACTGTCAGTCATAACCACACTAAGTTTTATGAGATAGTCTCCATTCTGGTAAGATTTCTCACTCTTTTTCATGTAAGTCTGAGTAGTTTCAGAAATGTTACACCAACGTACACAAACCACAGATTCACTGAAGCAACATCTGTGTTAAGAAACTACCAAAGCAAGAGAACCAATTGCAGTGCAATAAAAACCTATAATTTACGAATATTCACCAAGCTCTCTTGGTGAAAAGAGCACCATTTTAGGCAAGCAGATGCAAGGAAAAAAGGAAGAGCTACACACGCTGATGCATAATTTAAAATCTTTTAGAAAGAGCAACAAACACTTAGAATTCATCTGTTGCACACAGCCAGGGATCTGTTTCTTTGCATCTCTTGCCATAGTCATTCATATAGTAGCTACTGTGAAACTTTCCCACTAAGTTTCATGGCTTCACCCAAAACTACTCAAAGAATAAAACCACCTTTTCATAAGTAAGATCATAATTCAGATTCTCCCCAGATAATTTGGCTATCATTTTAAAAGCCAAACACACTTAAAAGTAGAGTATCTTGGGGAGAAAAAACAGTGGCTGTAAGAAAAAGTAAAAGAAAGGTGAGACATTATACTGCTACCTGAATTCCACTCCCATCAAAAAAATGCATAATCTTTCAAAAATTTCATCAGCATGATTTCCTATATCACTACTCTATTAATGGTTCATCAACCAAGTTTAACAAAACCTGAAATTTCTATCTTATTTCATCAGTCCTTCCTATGGGATGAAATCTCTAATACTGACGTCTTGAAACAGTGCTTCCAGAGCCTTGAGTACAGCATCAGCTCTAATCACCCTGAGCAGCCTCAGGTCATACGTCCAGACAATCCATAAGTTCCCTTTGGCCAAGCACTGCTTTTAAGCTCAGGCAGTTATTTCCAAGGTTTGCTTGAGCTGTGCTGTCTGTGTGTTGTGCTTGATTCTGTGCTGATCTAAACCTGCTTGCTTGCCTCTTCCTGATGTGGTTTCAGATCTGCATGGTGACTGTGGACTTACATTGTGATCACTAGCTTGTCAAGCCCTGACTGTTGTCAGTGGATCTGATTCACTTTTTCAGGTATTCAAGCAATATATTGTATTTTTTTTTTCAGATGGGATAGATGTGCACAGTAAATAGAAAGAACATCACAGGTATCTCCTGTTTGGTGGTGTTATAAATGTTTCAAATTCTCTGTGCCATGCATTTCTTCCACAGACTTGTTGCAGAACTGTGATTGGCTGCTCCATAACACTTTTTCATCTTGATAAACTCCTGCAAGTGCTACTAGGTAGAAAAAAAATCATGGCTGGGGAGGGAGGGGAGCTATTTCTGACCCTATTTGGCTCATATTTTTAATGATATGTGAAATCTGAGGGATATAAACACAGGTTCTCTTCTTGTAACTTGCAGTTTTATCACAGTTTTTTCTATACTTATTCCTAAATGAAGGGGCAGGTGCTTAAGATCCTCTAACCTTACTTCCACAGAGTCATAAGTGCCATTAGGCTACAAATTCTAGGCTAGTTTACTGCAGTGAAGTGCAGATGCTTAATTAAAAGTTAAAATACATCTGCTTAAATATGTACTTGAAGAGTGCAGCTTGTGTGTGAAGAGTGAAGCAGTGCAATCCAGAAACCATTTACAGTTCTATAATCTATAGTTACAGTAACCTGACAAAGTTTAAAGGTATATATACTTGAATATGTCTTTAATTCAAACATGCCAAAAGAGCACTAATCAGTTGTGCTGCTGTTGATTAAAATCAGACAGAAATAAAGCATATTTTTAACTACAAAGGCCTCTGCTAGATAAAAATAACTAGTAAACAGCTCAGTAAACAAATCTCTGTATTGTGTTTTTCCTTCCAAGTTCATGCTTTTTTCAGTAGCTTGCTGGGGATGGGGGTCAGGTCAGAGAGAATGAGGCAACAAGTTGTTCACAGTTCTTTTTTTTGGACTTAGAAAAGTTATACTTTTCATTCATTTTTGCTTGTTTATTAGACTTTAATGTGAATCTGAGGTTTGCCAGTCTCATTCTCTGCTTTGTTACTTAACAATTTGACAAAGCTTTCATAGACAAAATGTGTTCCAACTTGGAGACTGAGAGTCTGTTCTGGCGAAATAAGATTTGATTACACTTGGAAGCTTTGCTCCTAGGCTTATAAAATCAAAATACTGGTGGCAGCTGAGCTGAAAGTTAAAAAAAATATTCTGGATAAAATTTAATTTAATTGTGAGAGTGCAAAAGAAAGAAAAAACAGTTTTCAATGAAAACTAATTAAGGAAAAAATATGGCCTTCAGACTTCAAATCTGTGCTTTTAAGAATTTGGGGGTTTAATTGTGCTTAGTAAATGTTTTCACATTCTTGTCAAATTCACAAGGCATGGTCTTTAGGTTGAACTATAATCTCCAGTGTTTATAAGTAATTACAACTCCAAATAACAGATGATTAGGGATAAACTTTAGATGTCCTGGTTCCTACTTTGTGGCAACCTGAACAACCTAAAAGTTTTCTCTACTTCCATATTTGATTTCTCTGGCTCAAATCATCTGAGGTTTGAGTTTACAATCCATACACAAATTATTAATGATATCTGTTATTTATCCCTCTTGCAATAAGCCAGTCTCAGTTCTGAGTCTCAGCTGAATGGAACCCAAATCAAATGGACTGCAAGGCATGCAAAACCATGAAAATTTCAGTACAATGAGCAATAATAGCTTTTTCTTATCTTTCTGATGCTTCCTTCTGTGGTATTATTTCTTCGTTTATTATCTTGCTTTCCTATAAGAACAGTCCTCAGAGCCATGAGGGATCCCACTATAACACTGGGAAAGATAAAGTAGTGGTCAATATAGCAGTAATTCACCATGGATCAAGCAGAAATCACTACATAGGTAAAAGATGCAGCAGCACCAATTAAACATGCAGTGAAAGGGTTCATTTCTATTCCTCTTTGAATGACAGAAGCCCAGACTAGAGTGCTTTGTTCTAGTATACCTGTTTATAAATTGTACAGCTATTATCTAATAGCTTGATGAAATATATGAAACTACCTTAAAAGGGGTGAACATTATGAATGTTGTACTGACACAGTCACAGATTTGAGGCATTGGAAATCAGGGCAGGAATATAACCTTGTAACAAATTATGTATTAGGAGTTGATGATAAATGTTATCTTCTAGCTGTAAAAAAACCAAACCAAAACCAAACCCCAAAACAAGCCAAACTAACAAAAAGAAACCCCACCCACAAAACAAATATGTAAAAGAAAATACTACTCTTCCATCTATTGTAAAGGTGATTGTAATTTTGTTGCTGTCTAGAGTTCTTAGAAATTTTCATAGCTAAAAGTCAGACATGGACAATACTCCAACTAGACACGTTTTCCTATTCTTCTTCAAGACCCAATTCTGGAACTCAGAAGTTTCTTCAGTTAAAATTCCCAATTACTTACAGAGGGTACAGGACCATGGGACTGGTAGACTTTATGTTTGAGATAAACTCAGAAAATCTGATATTAAGCTGTGCAAAAATGTCTCTAATGGCCTAACCCACTCATGGAGACAGAAGACTCAGAAGTGATACCATGTTACTGGCAGTTCTAGAGCTGAGAATGAGTTGAACAAATGTATTTACTGAATTGCAATGTCAGGGAAAACTTAGAAGTCATGTCAGAAACAGAAAACTTATGTGAGAAAATAGTGAGAAGCACGTAAGTGATACAGCTTATGCAATGACTCAAGAGTGGGTCCAAGAGTAACAATTAGCACTCAGGACAAGCCATACGGATCCACAGTTGCTGTAGGAAGATCCTTGAGCAGCAACTATGACAAACAGAGATGAGTTTAAATAAAATGTTCTCATCTGACAGCAAAGACCTTTCCCCTTGGGCTCAGGAAGAACCCATCACACGACAGGCAGAGATAAGAGAAAATGAATGAATTTTTTGTGGAAGTGTGAGATATATTCTATCAAAGAAGAAATAAAGTTGACAGTAATATCAATGGCCTTTCCATTCAGGCTTAGATGAGTTTGGAAGTGTAATTCATAAAATCCATAACAGTCTTCTCACTCAGAGAAATCTGTTGTTCCTGACAATTGGGTACAAAGCAATTACTCCTTTATGAATAAGGTTTCTCTTTAAAGTATCAAAAAATAGTAGCACCAACACTTGACCATTTTACCTCTGTCAACGTCAATGAGAAATCACCAGTGGCACAGCTCTTCTAAAAAAATTAATTCATTCTCATTTTATCTGTTATAAATGTTTTTCACCTAATGATTCCTTCTCAGATTTGTCATTGTCTTTTGTCATCACATTATTCCCTGTAACTGCATCATACCCTTGCTGTAAAGGATCAGAAATATTATTTGCTAATTACAGTTCCAGTATTTTTTGTCTTGAATTTAGTGATTACTAGATTTTATGTAAACTTTCAAATTCTTTCTGATTTGCTTGGTGCACATTCATTTTCTTCACTCTACAAAGCAAATGGACACCAATGTTCTCTAGCCCAAACTTTCGGCAGTACCTTCTTGGAAAGCATTTGGACAAAGGTATTTTTTCTTAGCCCACTCTCTCAGCTAAACCTCTTGGGCTGCAGGGCATGGCATTCATGATACAGAAAGTATCTAAAGAAAATGGGAAGAGATGGATGGATGGATGGATGGATGGATGGATGGATGGATGGATGGATGGATGGATGAATAGCCTTGGCTCTTTAGTTATAAGAATATTAACATGGGAGGCAATTAGATTAGCCATTGACTTCCTGACCACCATCTGTATACATCTGTATACAATGGACAGCTCCTATTCAAAGTAGAGTCATTCAAAATCAATACTAATGTATGCATTAGAAAAGAACAAATGAGAAACCTCCACATCTTCTTTCAGTGACATGAGTGAGTTTGTTTTTGAGTATTTCTCAGATGACTGTTCTTCAATTCTCCAGAACACTCTTAAATTCTCAAGTCTTAGAAAAACAAAAATAAAAGAGAAAAAAAGTTCTGCCTGAGCTGCTCTGGCTGTCTTGACAGTTCAGAACAGGAATATTTCACAGTAAAATAAGAATTCTTCACTGCTACTGACTCCTACGCCAAAATGATGATAGGATACATTTTGCAATTGAGTACCTGTGGTAAATAGTATATCCCAATTCAACTGAAGAGGGGGACAGAGTTCCATTAGCCAAGCTAGCATAAAAGAGATTTCACAACCTCTGAGATGGTTCTAAGTATTTGTGAAAATAAAAGTCAGTCAAGCCCTAAACAGAACAGCTTGGGCTTATACTGCCAAGCACACATACGTGCAGGGCTTTTGCAGATTAATGTGTTCATTTCTAGAATCCATATTCCATGGGTGCTATAATGCTTCTCTACTTAGTAAGCACTGTGAAGTTTCTAGTCAAGTTTGTAATCAATTCAACACACACACACACAAATAAAAGATTGTTAAAAATCTGTAAATTTAAACCCCTTCCTCATAAAATAAGATGTATTGTATAATGTAGGTCTAATCCATTTCATCTTTACTGAAGATACATGCTCAAGCCAGGAAGAGTTGTGACTAAACATAAGGAATCTCTGTTGTCTAATGACTGGATCCAACGCCAAAACATATGTAATCTCTATAGTAACAGCACTGGTCCTATGAAAAGAAGCTGGAGATATCTCTGTCCAATATGATGATAGGAAACAAATATTGACAGTTAAGATAAAGGTTTTCTCTTCTCAAATTGTCTTGTCTGTCACTGCTTCAAGGGATTGAGAAAGATTCATTCCATTTCCCATCTGGATTACTCTCATGCATCTGATTTCTGATCATTTGTAATCCAAGATATAATTTAATTCATTGAGTGAGTGTCTGGTAATATAAACCCATTACGTCTGGCTATTATGAGCTATGGTCCAGTATATAGTACTGAACACCTGAAGAAGTGAAACAAAGAAATCCCTTTTAAGTCCTTTTTATCAGCCAGTGTCTGCAATGTACTGCAGTTAGTGAGACTTCCATCACACATTAATATGAAATTATTACTGAGTTATTCATAGCACAACCAACAATGTGTGACAGTAGCAAGTATGGTTTCCCTGGTCTTCCCCTAAATTCTCCTGCAGCTAGTCTATCTTTTCCAGCAGATTTCTTTCTGACACAGCCAAACACCATTTCTGTAAATTCATAAACATGACAGATATTTTCTTTCTTGGATGTAGTCTCCTCTTCCTAAAAATTAAAATACAGTCAGGAAAGGTATTTCTTTGGTTAGTATAAATCTTAGAATGAGTTCCTGTATCAAGCTCTGTAAAGCTGGCAGCATCATTTGTAGGAAAGTTTGTGATAACCTTACTGTTCATCAGCAAATAACTAGATTACTACATGAAAAATTCTGATTTACTATGTCCGAGTCCATCTTGAAAAGAACACCTTGTGAATATATTCTGTCTTCTCAGAGAAAAATATCAGGTTTCAATTAAAAAAATAAGAAAAAACAAACCCCACACTGGATTAAAAAAAAAAGCATTAAGACCTTAAAACAGCTATTATCACAGATTACACTTGAATTATAAATATTAAAGTCTTTTCTCCAACACTGGTATCAAGAATGAAGAATGCATGAAGAAACATGTCCTGCTTCTATGGTGTCATCTCAAAGATATCTCAAGTCCATCTAAAAATATAGCCCTGCTGTGTGAAATCAGAGTATAAACATATATAATTAAGTCATTATTTGACTTAATGTAATGTTTAAAAACTGTGGAATGTCACAGAACCATTCCTTCAAGTAATCTGAAGACAGCAATGCACATCTTGCAATTCTCTTTGTGCTCCTTGACTTTTCCCTTCAACTTACAGAGACTGGAAAAATAAGTATTTTTCTTTAAAAAATCAGACTATGAATGGATTCACTTTTTTCAGAATCTTGTTCTTCCTCTGAAGGTGTCCTTATGACCTTTTATAGTGGAGAAACACAATTGAAAGACAAGATTAAATTGATTGGCAATGGAAGCCCATCTCCTGGTTATCTGAGGTAAGAAATATGGAGCAGTTTGAAACTTTCCACCAGTGAAAATTCAGATTGTATAATGAGCTTTCCAGATGGACACTGCATTTATTAATAATGGGGATAAACAGCCTCTGCGGTGGACTTCAGTGCACCAGCTTTGTTAAGCTCAACCAGATATGTTTACGTGCACCACAGACTCACTGTCAAATTTCCACTACAAGAATTATTCATGTCAAAATGGAATAGATAGAAAACACATTTGAGAAACTGGGGCACTTCTGCCATCTGCATCTTTTGCTCTTCTGTTTGATAACATCCAGAATTACATAGGCTGCAAGAATCACAAAATCAAGAAGAAATAGAGAATGTACTTCCCCCAGATTTTATGATCCTCAGAGAAGAATGTGAGTTTTCCTGGTTTCTTCCAAAAGGCAGTTTGTTGCACTGAGTTACTGCAGGGATGCAATACATTTTTACACCAGAGAAATATTAAGTGCTAACTTCTGCAAAGTGCAAAACACCGCTTCAGGATGGTTTTAAGCTGTTTATGATGCATCTCACCAAGGGAATTCTGGTCTGTTGACAGAGATCTGGAAAAAAGGGCAGAAATGGGTGGAAAAAATCACAAATAAATACTGAATTGCTCATCAATTGGCTGCCCTCTGTGAGATTTCATCCTGATTGTTGGTCTATAGATCAAATGAGTCCTCTCATACTGATGTGGGAGGAGTTGGATACAGTTCACAAATACAGTATAGATAATGTGGAACAACTTCTGGGCTGCTGTGTATGAGTTAAATCCCAGATGAAAGTTTCTTATTGAGAACACTCCTTCCAAACATTCCACAGAAATGCCTCTCTTCACTGAATGCTGAGACTTCCCATACATCTGCCAACAGCTTCCTAGAAAAAGTGTAGAATGCTATGTTGGTTTTTGCTATAGAACCTTATTTTGAGATTATTGCTTTTTTATGTCAAGGACCACTCACTGAAAAAAGGACAATCATTTTTCTTTCAAGAAGCATATAAAATCCTATAAATTCAAGAAAAAAAAATACTTATATGATACACATAGACGCAAGGGAATGCAGCAATAAAACCTATCATTGAATATGCAACGATATTGTCTGAAGACTAACTCTTTCTGACATGAGGTGTGATGTACAGAAGTGCTGATTTCTCCTTTATGATGGGGTAAACTTCCCCTCTCTGAGAAAGAATACAATAAAATAAGAGAGAGAATGTGCAAGTTTGACTTTGCACAACTGAAGTGCCGCTGGCCTGTTCATAACATACCAAATCAGGAAGGTGGTCTTCTGGGAGTGCTTCAGGGAAGGCACTGTTAAATGTAACATAGGAAAAGGCCTTCATGAAAAATCAGGGATTGAGAACAACCTGCAGATACAGAGGAGAATAAGCACATATGACTATGGCCAGATATATGTGCAAGAGGAAAGGAAAATCTATTAGTATTGGCCTGAGTTCACAGCTATCATCACAAGTTTATAAAGGTGGTATCATCTTTCACAGACCCATCAGTTTAATGAATTATGTCATAAGAAGGGTAAGATTTTGAGATTGTGGTTTCTTCATACAGCATCTTTTGGACAGTGAATTCTGAAGCACTTGTGCATTTAGCTCCTATAAAATGCATGAAAAACATGTTATAAACTGTTAAGTACTTGCTCTTTTCATACTTGCTGTAGGGGCAAAGCAAGATTCGTAACTGGTTTTCCTGTCTATTAGATAATGGTTTTGTTCAGAATGTTCACTTTATGAAGATGCACAGCATCTTCACAACACTGATGTCAACGCAAACCATCTAAAACCATCAAGATTCATCAAGAAAGCCTGAAAAGATCCTTCCTTTCCTCTCACTTTAAAGTTCCTACCCTGCTGATATCGATGTATTAGTTGGCATTTTCCAGAATTGAGTGAAATTCCACTTTCACTCTTCTATCATGTCTCTCTAGAAAAAGGGCAGAAGAAAGGACAGAAATGTACTGTAAATGTTTCTGACAGGAATATCTATATGGTATTATTAATTTCCAAATAGGTGTGCCCACAGGGTTTCTTTTGTTGGTTCTTTCCACTAGGAAAGCATCATTAAGAATCTTACTGAAATTTGAAGACCTCAATCAGAACAAGCTCTATTCCTTTCCTGACAGAAAGCTTTCAATGGTAGTTTTCAAGTAGTTTATTGAGATTATTTTGCACTAACAATGATGAAATTTAATTTCCCCATGAGCTGTCCAATTGCATCGAGAAGTCACAGCATATGTCAAGTTTTGTTAAAGCCATAGGAACAGTAGCAAGCACAAAATCCTAGTATCTTGCCTAGAAGAATTCAGTCATCTAGAAATTTTCTGAGAAATGCTGAGAATAGGGAGGCAGGTTGGCAGGTTGGACCTCAAACAGCTCCTTATTGCAGGCGTCCCCTGTAGTACTTACTGGTCAGCATGCTAGCCTCCCAGGAAGATGTCTCACCTTATTTTTGTCATCCTTGTCAGACAGTGTTTGCAGATGGACACCAGTATCCTGCAGCTACACACTGTAAAGACAACTCTATTTTTTATGTAATTAATACAAAGAAAGTCAACCCACCACGATTAAAGTGAGTGTATTGTTTTGTTTTACTTTACCAAGAGGGTGGTCTAACACTGGAATGAGCTTCCTAGAGAGGTGGTCAATGCCCCAAGCCTGTGAGGATTTAAGAGATATTTGGACAATGCCCTTAATAACATGCTTTAACTTTTGGTCAGCCCTGAATTGGTCAGACAGTTGTACTAAATGATTGTTTTAAGTCACTTCCAACTGAAATGATTCTATTCTAGCCTAGTGTAGTCTAGTCTAGTCTTGCTTTACCCTTAGAAAACCATCAGTTTAGAAAACCCATAAGCATTCAAAAACCAACCTTTAATAGCTTAGAGGAAAAAGGAAGGGTATCTTTAGCAGATGTAAAAATGTATCTCCAGAGAAGACTTGAGTAGAAATTCACCACAATATAATCCAAGAAAAATACTCTTCTTTCAGAACACTAATCTGTTTTAAAAAGAATTAGACAGGTCTTTTCTCAACTGCTGTAACATGAGGTTTTCATAGGTGAGATGTCAAACAAATTTTGATCCTTTGTGCATTATGATGATGTCCCATTTATTGTGATGACTGTGAAACTAAAGAGGAAACAACATATTTATTTTCTTTATGTAATCTAATCACCAAGACTGACATGTTTTCAGAAAAGCTGACAACAATATAAGAAATCTGTTCCATATGGTCAAAATGAACAGTAATTTTGTATGAATAAAAATTATTAAAAATAAAACAGGGAAGTCTTGAGATATGGAAGACTGGAGCACAGCTGCAGATCTATGCAAGATCATTGGTCAAATCAGTGTAGAAGCTCAACATTTTGTGATTGGACTTCACATGCAGTCTGGTATTTAAAGTATCTACCAAAGAAGTCTGTTTTCATTGACAACCTAATCTACTCAATTGAATTCAGTGAATCTTAATTAATGATGTTCTGGGATCTAAATATAGCAAACTCTGATACAGATAGTCAATTTAGATAGTACGCAATATCTGACATTTTCAAAGCACAGTACAGACTGTAAAGGGTAGACTGGGACACTTAAATCGAACTTAAAAGTTAATGTGGAGTCACACTAAAAGTCAGTGCCTCCAGCAGCCATAAACCCTTCCCACCGATATCCCAAGGAAGGATTGGAGTATGTAGGCTCCGTTCTTTGGTGCTTTTTTAAAATATCACTGGATCTTGTGGCTTTAATGAGAATCTCTGCATACTTTTACAGGCAACTCAGCCATGCCACTCTTTATATCTTGTTTTAATTCCTTGATGTATAGTCCTGGTTATTTAGCTGGTTATTGAGCTCACCAGTGTGCTTTTACTTCTATTTTGTGAATACTTCAAATCTTTGCTATCTATAACATAAATGTGAAATGTCTCCAGTTCTGCTAAGAGATGTTACTAAAAATGATTTATCTATAGAAACATTCCTCTTTTCCTCTGGAGATCTCTTTGCTACATGGACATTCATCAGAGCCACATTTTTAACTCTGATTTCTTGTGAGTGCAAAAGCATCTCCCAACGTAAGGACTGCACAAGACACAAATCAGTCTGGTTTGCTCATAGAGGTGCTAGAATCATATTCTCTTCTCATATTGTCTCTCAGAAACTACCTGTTTGGGGGGTTTTGTTTTTCATCACTGCTGCTCCCTGTCCCAGATGCCTGCTTTGCTCATTTCACTCTCTGCCCTACACTTTATCTACTGTTTCTTCAGAATTTTCTTTCTTTTTTGCCTCTTCAAGCTTAGTAGACCCAGAAATCCTCACCCTTAGACCTCTCTGGGACATGTGACAACTCCAGATGTTGGAAAACCTTTATTCCTTCATTTCATAAACCTCAAAATAATTACTACTGAAAGAACAACTGTATCATGTCAATAGAAAATTTCTAGTCTAACCTTTCACATGGTATCACCCAGAGAATCCTATTTATAATTTTCTGAACATACCACAAGCACTGAATTTTGCAATACAGGACATAATTTAAGGACCTAGTGAAAGCTTAACATAATTTGGTAAAATTATAACACAGACCTTAGTTTTCTTATCAAGTAAATTACTTATCTGAAAAAATAAATCAATAGAAAAATATATTCATATATATTTAGGTGCTTATTTTTTTTTTATTTTAATCTCTCATTAAAATGACAACTAATAGATAGTTTTGGTCCAAAATTTCAGTCCAGTGTAGAACAATTTAGCAATTAGGTTTAAGAGAAAAATTACAGGACACAAAAGAGCTTTTTATCCTCTATTCAAAAATATAGGAAAATAGGAAAGCCAATGTTGGCAATAAAACTGTCCTACAATTCTGAATCATAATCCTTTTCCTGTTTTATCTTGCAGATCTATTTGCCCACTGGATTAAAAAGGAAAGACAATAAATTCAAATAAATCTCAGAATGGTTGGCCATAGTTAGCTTTCACGCATTATTTTCAAAGTATTAATTTCACAGATGCTACTAAAAGACACTATCTCTTCTTTTGGTTGGGCTTTTTTTTAAAACAGAAGAAGGGTTTAAAAAAAAAAAACACACACCAAAAAACCAGATAACACAGAAAGGGCAGAAAACAGAATCGTTTGCTCAAAGACATAGAAACTTAGTGCTAGAGCCAGGAATAAAATTCAGGTATCCTAGTTGTTAATCTAATACAGTAGTGATTAGATTATGCTATTTCATCTCCTTATTGGAGATGCTGTTTTGCAGACTGACTTCTGGAGCCAATACAGACTCAAGTGTGACCTTTGTTAATCTAAAGACTCTCAAGAGAGTGAAAAAAATTGAGGCAGTGTATTAGATAGAAGGTGTATTAGACAGAAGGCAAACACACCACAGAGAGAGATCCAGGCTTCATGTGGAGTTACAGAAGATATTTTTAAGTGAATCTGGCTGAGTTATTAACTTCCTTAATCATGCAAAAAAGAGAATATCCAAATTTCAAACTGAAAGAATTAGGAGAATATTTCTCTTTTGAGTTTTTCCTTCATATCTGCCATGTTATCTAATATACATTTTATTTACTGTAAACAGGGGAGACTACTATAGGAAAAGCAACGGTCTGTGACGCAAATTAAAAATGCACTAATCAGAACACAGCAAAGGTTAGCTTGCTTTGAACCCAAATATATGTATACTGAAATAGTGTCACCAACAACACATAAATTTTTTGTAACACTGTTATAGCATCAGAGCAATATGGTGATTAAGGCAGGAAAACTTAAGACATCCTAGTGATAAAAAGGTTCCTAAGAACAAGATAAGCACAAGGTACTGCAAATGGCCAGGACATTCTACCTAAAACACAAGAAGGATTACTGGCAAAACTGAAAATAGGGGCAACACTACCAGGAGCAGATGAGATCCCCCTTTTCTGGATAGTGAGACTGGGAGGGGCATGTAGCATAAAACAGGTATGGATAGGAAAGGCAAAGTATTTACAGCAGAAAAAATCCTCTACAAACAAACCAACAAGAAATGGTTTGATTATGATCGAAAAAGTTTCAGGCAACACAAAATGTGAAAACAGACTCCTTTGCCACATGAGATCTCAAAAAACTGTTGAGCCTACTCTTTATTTGGAGACCCAACTATGAAATACAATACCCTTCATTAAGACAAGGTAATGTTTTCAGATGTGTCTTGATAAGCTTCTGTTTCATAAATCCTTCTGATCATTCATGCAATCATTTTAAGTGTATGACTCAGTATCAGATTACCAGCTGAGTCAATCTAAAGGAAACCACTCACCTGTCCAGATAGCTGAATCTCATAAACAATCTATTTATCTTTTTCTTTAAAACAATGAAAAGAATTGTGTGAAGTTGGTTTGCATCTATGTAGTCTGTCATGTAAGATTGCTGCAAGTCTCCAAAGGATGAGTAATAGAGAGGTTCATAACAGGTTTAGTAGATGGCAGCACAAATTCTAACTTCAGTAATCTGGGTTTTGTTGCATAGGGACTGTCTGCAATGCTCTGTATTGCACTTTACCTCTTTCTAGACATTTTATGATCCTGTGGTCCGATTTACTTGTGTTTGAAGATGCATTCCTGTTCAAAGTGATGAGGAAGTTCTATCACAAAGGCAGTAAAGTACTAGACTGAGTTTAAGGTAAATTTATTTTATGTGTTTTAGGGTTTTTTTTCCCTCTACATATGGTAAACTTGAAAAAAACCCCAAACAAACACTTACGGAATGTTTCCAAAATTAGCTGAAGCAAACAAAATTCTCCTCTTTTGACTTTCCTAATCTTAGGGTCAATCTTTATAGAGCCACATCTTAAAAAGGAGGGTAAAAATATTTTGGAAATGAAACCAGATGAGCCTCTTCACCTTGTACCTGATGGGAGAGTTTATTTTCTCCATTTAAAATTTTCAGGGTTTTTTTTTGTTTCCTTTGTTCATTCTCCACACAGATAAAACACACTCAACACCTGTGATTATCAACTGATAAAACTGTATTTTTTTAGCACATTAATCATGGTTTCTCAGGCCAAGTACTTATATGAATATATATTAATGCAAGTGTTCATAGTCTATTTTACACAGTTTAATCACCTGTTCCTTTAATAATATCTGCAAGTTAGATTTTATTTTAAAATGTATAAAAAAGTGTGAAGAAAATGGTGCAATAGAAAAGATGTTTGTCTTTAGTTCATTGTCCGTGTTTAAATTTGACCAGCTAATTTGATCAATAATAGCACTGTTTTCCTATCTAAATCTTTGACTTACTGTGCAAAAACTCTTCCAGTAGATCTCTGGTCCAGCCTTCAGAGGAGTCTCAGTGATTTAGAAGCTTGATGGCTTGGTTTACAAAGAAAGGGTAGGATTTCAGTTGAGTAGTCAGCAGAATTTACACAACTGGCTTAAACTGTATGTTAATCTCCTACTGAGAATCAACAAACTTCCTGGAGACACAATACTGATCTGAGGGGAAAAAAAAACTGAAACCCATCCATTCAGAAAGGGGACAAGTCAGTGCAATTTTTGCTGATCCTACAAGTGCTTATTCTCTCTGTCCTTACCCCCAGCCATTTGCAAGATGTATTTGCACACATTGATGAAAGCAGGCTATGGCTACATGTTCTTGTTTTATTAAATTTCTTTATGAGGGAATGATATTATGTGTTGTATGCAGTGTTTCTGAGTATATAAAGGGAAAACGTTATGTATTTTCCTTGGAGAATAGGATTTATGTGCTGCAAATGTCTGATATGAAGAAAAGGTTTTGTGGGGGATTACTGTCAATACTGCCTGTTTATGAATCAAAAACTATTCAGCAATCGTAAGCAGCTGGAAGCTGAACATCTGGGGCAAGAGTCAGCAGAAAATTTTGCTACCTCTGGATACTGTCTTTGTAGGGGATCAGTTTATCTAGGTTGAAATATGGGCCAGCTGTGAAAAGCCAAACAGAAATAAACTTCCCTCAACGCAGCAAGGACAGCAAAGATGGCACAAATGGGAGTGTACAGAATCTGCTCCTCAAGAACTATTGCCTTTTCTTAAATAATATGCATAGGTAGATAGAGACAATAGAATTTTGCATAAGCCATCCATGGCATACACCAGTGCACTGCAGGCAAGAAGAAATGAAATAGAAATGGAAAATAATATTCTCAGGCAAAGGTCTATGGCTGTGAGCTTAGATCCTTCCCTTGGTGCAGCTTCAAAACTGGGGTTTTAGGAAGCTGCAACTCACGTCACCGTTACCCTTGAGGAGACATCTAGCTTTGCTTGCTAAATGGGTATGTGACTAAATGGGATTGGTCAGAGGATGGTATTTTACCAGAAATACAAAGTAGTTTTTCCCCTAATTGCTAATCTATGCTAAGGAATTCAGTGTTCTCTCCAGGCTGTACAGGGATATGCCTCTTGCCTTTCTCCAAAAAATGTGCAACTAATTTCAAGCTTTTCTGTTGAATTTGATGTGCTTTCAATTAGGCCTTTTAAAAGTGCATAACAGAGCTCTTAGCCAGTAATTCATGCTTCTTTTTACCATTAATAAATGAATGTTAGAAAAGGCTCCAACTTTAACGACTGCTGAAAACTGGGTAGGGAAATTTCTCCAGATCCACTGCTAACATCTGGAGTCTGACCTGTTCTCCTCCACCATAAACATGGTATTATCAAGCTTATCTACTGAAAACAAGTTCTTAATTTTGGTCCCATGGAACTTTGGCTGACAAACCTAAATTGATGTTTTTGCATGCTAAGGGTCTGAAATTTAATATAGCTACATATAGGTGAATGAATCCTATACTGAGTCTAAGAACTGGGGGACACTCAGAAAGACTGCTGCAGAAGGAAAGGGGTTGGAGGAAATAAGATCAAACAGATTTGGTGAGAAACTGGATCATGGGATGTGTGAAGGAGTATGACATTCAGAGTGAGAGTTTGGAGCCCTGAGTGGTGAAGGAAAGGAGAAGCTAGGAGTTTTTAAGCTAAAGAACTAGTAAGTAGCCAAAGGAATCGCAAAGACTTGGTTATTCAGATGAAAAGACTGAAACCTAAAATGAGCAGTTACTCATGAGAAAGAAGCGACCCTGTATCAGTGACTAGTCTGAAGGTCAGGCTTGAGGTAGGATACAGAATGCTCTTTCAAGGCTCAGTGATGGCTCTGGGCACATGGGTCCACTGACCACTCCTGAAGGCATAAGCATTTCTCCACATATGTAATTTTTATTTTCAGTTTACTTAGTAGAAAAAAGATCTAGGAAAAATATAAGAGGAAAACTTGAGACTATATTAATACTAATATTCCCTAGATTTCATGTACTCAGCTTTGTAACCTTATTTCAGGAAATTAATGGAATTGTTCTTCAGTGTAATTAGTTATTTGTAATAAGGTTGTGCAAGAGTTCATAAATTCTAATGTTAGTAAACAAAACTTATGTTCCTTGGCCTGGGAAAAACAGGCTTCTGTATTAGCAGCTAGTGTTGCAACTTTTCATTATGTTTTCTTGTTCATTAAGTCATTTTTCTTTACAGCAACTGCAACAGCAAATGGTTCTGTCATTAAGATCTTCATAGAAATTTACTATGATTTCATTGAAATGGAAAAGAGGCAATGCTTTGAGACTTTAAAGAATTTCTTAATGCACTTCACTAATTTCTGCTTTATTTGAAAACTGCTCTTCATTATTAACGCAGCTTCCCCTGCCTAAAATAATTCCTGTTATTGCCATCTCCATATTCCCAGCCATAGAATGGGTCTGCTGGCTTGTCAGATTTAATCTCTAAAAAGCAGCAAAGTTATCAAAATCTGTCAAAAATATATGTGCATTAACATCTGATTTAGTCCAAGAAGGAAAGGAATGGAGTGTGAAGAGCATGGCTGAATAGACTAATGAAATTTTAATGGAACTTCAGTTCTATTTATTGGATCTGTATTTGTCACAAAGTTTATTTCTTTCCCTGTTTCAAAAATTGTCAGTCTTCAACAAAATTCTGACTGTTTGCCATACTACCTAGAGCAATCCAACTAGAGAGCCCTCTGCCTATGCAATTTTGCCATTCTCCAAAGGGAAAAAAAACCAACAAACCCCTCTCAAAACCCAAAAATAAACAAACAAAAGCAAAAAAAACCCCTGTCACATCATATGCAATGAGAGAAAAAAACATAAAATAGAACTGTGAAGACTATTAATACTGAAATTTTATATTCTGGTAGCAGACTGGGGAGACCTCAGTGAAGGTAAAAATTTAGGTTAATGTGCTTAATCTTTTTTTTGTTAGTATGATTCATTTCCGTTTGTACTTCAATGACATACAAGGTTTCCTGCCATGGCTCAATATCTTGTCCAAGGCCTGGAAGTTTCTTCTTCAATTGACAATGAAGGCCTGATAGGACAAGGAATAAAAATTGTAAACAAAAGGTACAGAATATCAGCAGATAACAATCAAAAGACTTTAGATTAGTTTCTGTACCAGATCACAGGAGGAAAATATCCCTAAACTCTAAGTTCATTGCCTTGAATAGGATAGATGAGACTAGTATCAATGCCCATACTGAATCATTAAGAATTGTTCTATGTACATATTTTCTCAAAACCAGAGCCTAAATAGTCACATCTTACAGCATCCTTATAGCGCAATAACATCTGTGTTTTAAGTTCACAGAAAAAGGGCAGAAAGAGTTACATTTTACATTATTACATGTAAGCAGAAACAGAAATTAAGACTTCTCTGTACTGACGCAAATCCTTGAAATTGAAACCTGCAGTTTTCTTAGCATCTTGCCATCCATATCTACCTAAAAACATCAATATTGAAATATTTTAATTCTTCTGACTCTAGTTCTGATTTGGAAAACTTTTCCAAATCTATTCTCAACTCCGACACACACTTGCACACACAGTCACATCCTATGCATTTTTGTATTCCAGGGCCTTCTGCCATTCTCTAATCTTAGATTCTTGCAAAAAAAATATTTTAAAGATTATCTAGGTGCTTTACTCTTATAACTTCTCTCTTGTATTGCACCTTCCTTTTGTTTGTTTTTATTCTATCTTATAAAAGCAAACAGTATCAAAGAAACAATGAAGTGTTCAAAGAGGAGAGATTGAAAGGAAAAAAATATTTTCTCATGGCCCCAAATCTGCTCCAAATAAGCAGAAGTTGAAAGAAGGAATGATGTGTCACCAGATGGGAAAGTGAGGAGAGATTCAGGTGTCTCTTCACTAAACGGATTTTGGATCAGATCATCATAACTAGTAATCTTACTGTCTGAGTATTTGCTTAGTTTCTTAGTACAGAAAAAAATCACAGAAATTCAGTACTCAATGTCAAATCTAGCAGCTAAATAAAGAGAAAGAAAGAGTAATAACACATTTTTAGTGGCAAAAATGACATAGGCCTTCCCTCCTGCTCAGCCTGCAGGGCTGTATTGGGTGTTTGAAGAAGGCACTTTCTGCTGGCACTCACTGAAATACACACCAGCAAGTTCTATGTCCATGGGATGATTATGAACGTTCAGAGAAGGAAAATTACTTGTTGCTGTTCCAAACATACTTGTGCATGATTGTAATCCATGACTGGAGGAATCTGGAGTGCTTTTTCAAGGAATATCCATAGGGAACAATACAAATCATAGGGAACATCCAAGTGGGATGGACCAGACTTCCTAACACAATTATTTTGGGAGAACAGGAATATCAGACAAATAGCTAAACCATAGAACCTCTAAAACTCTTGACTTCCCTCACCTTTCTGGCCCACACGTCTAACTCTGCAAACTAAGTACAAAGAACAAAGTCCAAATCCGTTTGCCTGAAGTTTCATTTCCTCTTAGGCAGTCTCAGAAATAACAAATGAAAATGTGTGTAGAGGTTTCAGGAATAAATCATATATTAAACTATGTTACATGGAAGAGCAGTTGGTTTGAAGGAAGCTAAGGTTTGCTCTGCTTTTTCCTCACACAACTGGGTTGGCTAAGCAAATAACCCAAGCCTGGCCACTTCCAATCTATTCTCTTACAAACCTTTATAGATCCATTTAAGCACCTGTGAGGGAAAGAGGCTGAGTGACTTTTCTTAAGCTTCTAAACCAAATTACTTCAAGCTTTTACAAAATGAGAGCTGTCTGCCAGCCTCAGAAGAATCAGGGTTCTATTCCTCCTGTCTGGAATCAGAGGAGTTCAAGGAGATGCAGTATTTTGGCATGATTTATGTATGCAGCACAGACATATGTCTGAGAAAGACTTTTCCAGCCCAGGTTTGGACATTCTCCAAAGCCAGCTCCAGCAGAGATCAAGGTCTGATGGAGGCCAGAGCTTATGGCTTAGAGACAATTACTAGAAAAAAACATGGGGTCCAGGGATAAATAGTTGAGGCGTGTGCTCATGGTCAGTGCCCTTTACTGTTTGCCCAGGCCAGCTGCCTCAGTCCTTGGGCAGACAGCTCTCATTCCTAGGCAGTGCCAAAACTGGACAAAAATTCTAGGATTCTTTCTTGGCTGTTGACAGGGGCAGAGTAATTTAGAAGACAAGAAAAAGATTTATTTCAGCACTGCCTGTCTTTCAGAGAGTACTTTGTCTCAGGATGCCAGCAGCCTGCTTGTATCTCCTTGCTAGGTATTCTGCAAAGCAGCAGGGGAAAAAAGAATCCTTTCTGTAAAGATTTTTAGGTGACCACAGACTGCTGAGCACAGCACGCTCTTCTTTATGGGCGGATTGAGACAGGTTCTTTTTTTGTCTGTAAGGTTTGCTGGAAAGGCCAGTAAACCAGTATTTTCCTTTATATCAATAAAGCACCAGGACTCCTTCTAGTAGCTTAGTACCTGCAACCTTAACTGAGTTCATCGCAACCTACTGAGTCCATAGTCTTCTCTTCCTCCACCCTAAATAAGATACTGAAACAATTTGCAGTTCTGGGTGCTGGGAGAATAAGTTTTGGGCACACTTACATGCTCGTTACTAGACAAAAATACCTGGACCCAGTCACATTCTAGGGATGTGATGAAGGACATTAAATGGCTCTGTTCTGCTCTGTGGAGGAGAGGCTGAGCCAGTGGAATTGGGTTCTCACTGCCATTCCTTAAGCAGGCTATGAGGTATGGACACTGGAGATATGATGTAAAAGACTGTGCCTGGGGGACTTAAGGTCTGCCTCAGTTTTCTCATTCTGTCCCTATGTCTTTTACTGTGCAGCACTGGCAGATAATCCAGGCCCCTTTGGAGAGTTGCTGCTGCCATCACAACATGCTCAAGTAATGGAATTTTACTGATTTTATTGCTAATTAACAGAAATATCTAATCACTAGTACTGAGAAAAAGAAGGACACAAACTCTTAAAGAAAAACTAAGATGGACACGTTTCATTGCAACTCCTGAATTTCACATTTCCTTCGTTTTGCTGCAAGTTACACTCAGTCTGCCCAAGTTCCTTTGGTGAAGCGAATGAGGTATGAGGTGGAGGTCATAACCCTCACTTTAAGCTGCTCTTTGTCACTTTCTGGTTTTCTGCCATGCACTATTTACTGGTTTTAATGTCACATTGTTCCTCAGTGTCCACGCCCCAGTGTGTGACATCCATATCCACAACCCCTCATGGGCTGTCATTGCCTGGAACACCCATGGCTGCTCTCTGTCAGGGATGTTCCTGCCCCAGCAGTTGCTGTGACCAGCACAAGGTAGTTCCTGGGTTCCTCCCATACAGACCACTGTGGTCCCCACAAACACTAATCTTGTCCCATGTGCCATGTCAGCTGGAGAAAGCCGAGGTGCCAGTCCATACTGGCTGAGAGTTCAGGTGCTCTGACTGAGTAGGTCCCTCTCTCATGATCCTCGGTTATGGGAATTAATCAGACCTATAGGAATTCCACAAAATTACAAAAAGGGCTCATAACAGACTTAAATTCACACTTTCCAAGCCCAGCATTAGTCCCACATTTTCTCTCACATTATACATCTGCTCCCTGCAGAGAAGTCTAAGCAAATATTTTTGCTCTGTTTGATTTTGCCTCTCTTATTTATTAATAAGATCAAATTTAATTTCTGAGGAGGTGGCATTTAAATATCATGTAATTTCAATATGTTTTCTGCTCTCAAGTTGTGATGCAATGGTATCTCTGTTGTGAATATCAACCCCCATAGATATTATTTTATTATACTTGTATGTTTTAATAGTCCAGACAACAGAAGCACAAAAAGCTATCTAGGTACAATAAATTGAACAGATTAGTTGTAATGTTTTGTTATATTTAGTTGCATAAAATAGATGTGCTTTATAGATTTAAATACAAATAGCTACTTAATTCATGCAAATAACATTTTCTCTGTCTGTTTACTGGACAACAAATCATCAGACTCGCCCTGTGCTTGTGTTCATAAAATCCCCATTTAATTATTTCCTTTTTTTTTTAACGAGTCCTCCTGTGGATTCCTCTTGTTGCAGACATCACAAGTCCTCTTGCATTGAGTCAGCCATGGTCAAGGACCAAATCCCCACCCAAATGCTCATTTATGCTGCTTTCCTCAGCAAGACAGGGGAGAAAAAAGGTTGAGAAAGCACCCGGGTTGAGATGAATAGAGGAACATCACTTACCATTTACAGTCATAGGCACGCCCTACTTGGAGGAAGTCGTTGCAAATTAAGCTAAATTTGGGCAGTGAGAAATAAAAACAAATATTAAAGTCACTTTTCTTGTCCCAAGCTCAACTTCACTCCAGCCCTGCTCAGGCAGCAAAGGGGACAGGGAGGGGGACAGTCAGTCCCGTCCATCGCAGCTCCTCCTGGCCTCCCACACTGCTGCTCCTGTATGGACCATCACTCCAAGGCTGCAGCCCTGCAGGAAAACATGAGCTCCAGCACAGGGTCTCCACAGGCAGCCGTTTCTTCATGAAATATCCACCTGCTCTGGCGTGGGCTCTTCCGCAAGCTGTGGGGGAATATCTCCTCCGAGATGGAGCACCCTCTTCCACCTGCCCTGATGCTGGTGTGTGGCGTATTGAAAGGCACGGACTCCGATTGTGGTGGATGGAAGACAACTTTTAAAACATCCGAGAAAACTTTTATACCCTCTCGGTGGCTGACGCAGCAGCTTCAAGTCAAGTTTCAGGACTTTTCATTAATACAAGAACCACAACATTCCTATACAAAAGGTTCTCCCAGCCTGGGGGGACTCCTGCTGTGCAGGCGTCTTTCTGTCTGCATCTTCTTTACCATGACAAAACACAACGTGCCACCTCCCTTCTAAACAACGCACAAAATTACATCTCTAAACGACCCTCTTTCCTGCTTTTTCTCTTGCTTTTGCAGCTTGTCTCCAACAAGCATAACTGTCTCCTTTCCAGGGTAGCTCTGCCATTCCCCACACTGGTGTATCTTCTTTTGTTCTTCTCTGTTTCCCTCTGCCTGTCCAGAATAGTTTGCCCCTTCTTAAGTGTTTGGGGTTTTTTCGTGGTTTGGGTGGTATTTTTTTCCCCAGACGCCCCACCAGCATCACTGACAGATTCATCAATGTCCTTTGGTAGGGCCATTGTGGAACTAGCTATGTTCTAAGTTCCTCTCACACGGGCTTTTCTGCAACTCCCCCTCACCATCAAAACCTCACCACAGCCACCCAACAGAGGTACCCAGCCATCTGTTACTGAGGTTTAAGCAATAAACGGCTGCACAACTTGTTACATCTACCTTAGCTTCTTCTGAGTACTGCCATCGCATCCATACAGCCTTTTGGGACAGCAAGACAAACCATTCCACCAATTGTGTTTCACCATGGCCCACCCCTGTGGTCCCCATGCTTTGTGGATGGGAGGTTGTTTGCAGGGCTGCTGACCCTCTGGGGTGATTAAATAAAGGAGCTCCACCTGCAAAAGCCCTGCAGCGTCATTTCAGAGGTTGCTGTATAAGCATGCTGCTTGCTGTTGCTTCCGACCCAAGTAATTTGTTTATTAATCAGTGGTTTTGAGGAGCATTGGGACCCTGGCAGCTCTAAAGGAGAAATTTTGGAACAGGCTATTATTTCCAGTATTTCTTGCTCCCTGGCTGGTAAGTGATGAAACTTATTAATTCATTTGATGGAGCGTCCAAGAGACATTGCTTTACGTGTGAAAGTATCATGCTGGATTGCATGAAAGTGTCTTGGGTGTAAGTGGCAGTGTCTTGGCAGTAGGAAGATGCAAGAGCGCCTGGTGTGTTTTTTCTTTGTGGTTTTTCTAGTTGTTTTGGTTTGGTTTTGTTTGGGTTTTTTTAATCAGTTGGCACAGTTACTCCCTCTGACCACTTAGGAAACTGTCTATATTGTAGAAGTGGACAGTTATCTATCCCTACGCCTCTTCAGCAGTGGCTTAGATAATTGCGAAGTGGACCCCTATAAATTGGAGGAGCTAACCTGCATAATACCTTCTTGTTTAGGAACTCTTCTATTGCATGAAAGGGTTAAAGAGTGCCGTAGTTTTGTTGATGAAGTCTGACGTGGTCATTTGTGATGTGGTGCTGTATCAGCCTAGTTTGATTATACAGTCTGATGTGCTCTTTGAGATTAAACACTGGGTTTTTAAAACTGGTGAGAATCACTGCTAGACTGTTAAACTTAACATATTGATAGCCTTATGCTTAAAGCTTCTGTATTGAGTAGCCTGCACTGAATTATTTTTTTCTCTCAAGTCCTTTCATACCTTGTTGAGTGAATCATTTTCCAGGTGGGAAACTAAACTGTATGGGATATAATAATAGCTCCCAGATTGTCGTTCTCATCAGTGCTATGCTAAGTTATAATTTGCATTAGATAGAAGAGGTTCAGGAAGGTTAGTAGTAATGCATTGGAACTTGATAAATGTCATGCTAAATCTTTTTCCTCTGCTGTGTAATACCTAAAACAACTTGGCCCCCGAGGTTCTGTACTTGGGGCGTGTTTCTGTGCTGGGTCATGTAGAAATTTGTACTTTTACATAATTTTATAGCGTTATTTTTCTATAATTGTAAAAATGTGATTTTCTACCAACAATGTAATAAAATCTGTTTCTTGATATATGGAGTCAGATGGTAGCAAGGGGAAAAAATATCTTTTTAATCTCATAATTCTAAATATAAAATATGGAACTTCAACTTTGTGTGTTACAAAGTCTGTGTTTCCTGGAAGGCATGAGGAGGATCTTTCTTTTCTTTTCTATTTTTCAATTTCATATATGTTCATATACTGGAAGTAGTTCTTAATTTTTTGAAAGCTAAAGAGCTGTCAGGAGATGAGGGGAAAAAAGAAGTATAAATGAAACAACTCTAGTCCAACAACTTTTACAGCTGTCTCAAATGTAAAATACCAAGTTTTTCTTACTTCCATGAAAAACTAAAGGTTTTGTTGCTGCTCAGTTTCACAGAAATACTACACAACAATAGTATTTAGTCTCAAAGCTATGTTTATTTGTTAGAATATGCGTTATTTTTCGGTTTTGGATTGCTGAACAGATCTAGACTGGTAGATATGTACCATCATAAAACTAATTCTGCAATGTTTTCATCCTTGGCTTGGGACAGGGAGAGGATACCTGAAAGACATTCTCTTGTGACGTGCTGAATCCTTTTCAAACTTACTAGGTTCCCATCCTAGCAAGGCATTCAACCAGTGGAACCAGTCCTCTTGTGTGCCTTGTTAGATATTCATAACTCTTACTATCTAACTTTTCCTTTTATGCCTTCAAACGCAATGCTGGGTTTAGTAGCCAGCCGAGAAATAATGAACAAAAAGGACAGATTTCTTGAGTTGACTTCCAAACCTCTGGAGGGGGAGGAAAATAACACACATATGTCAAATCATCTGCCATGGGAGATAAAGGTAAGGATGCACCAAGTGCGTTTTCTTTGTTGTGACAAATGTTTATTACGGAGTTGTTTAGTGTAGAGAGCCCTTTGCTTGTAGAAATCCTTGTAAAAGAAAGGGTAAAGGCAGTTTTTTGACAGACATTTGAAATATTTTTAACTTAAATATTTTTACATTCAATAGGCGTATGAAGTATGTGCTATCCATCTGTAATGATAAACATGCTCTGTAACTATGTTTTAAAACTCTGTAACTGTGCTTAACACTCAGTTCCACTACTAACTGCTACAGTCTATATGGAACAAGAGTTGCAAAGAGATCTCTGATTCCTACAACTGCTGCCTCAGTTTTCTGTGGGAATCTTTATTCCTGGAGGGAAGTTAAAGGTGGATTTTTGCTTAGACCTGCTTTATTTCATTATTTTTTTTCCGGGGACCTCCAATATCTCTGCCTTGCTGTGGTGCTGTCACCTGCATAGGCTGAAACTCAAGACCACAGCAAGTCTCCAGTAAGCACAACTACCTGTGCGAGGTTTAGGGTGCTGACAGGTGAAGCATGGAAGTGGCAAAAGTATGGGGGTAGGTAGGAGGTGATAAGAAACTGAAAGATCTGCTCAGGTTGTGCAGATGTCCTATCCTGTCATCTAATGTAATGTGTTCCCTAGCATTATGACTCCACCATGCATGCAGTCCATAAGACTGCCTATATGAAAAGGCAAGAGGAAGTCTGAGCTGTTCACAGTCAGATCTGTCCTGTGCTGTTTCTGGGAGTACCAGCAAAACACAGAAATACTGAGATTATACTTGGATTCCTTAGCAGGGATTTAGATTCAAGCAGAATAGTTACTTTCAAGCCTTATTGTGAGCCAACAATCAAGATGATTTTTGTTGTTGTTCCACACCTTGCTCTGCTCAGTCTCTTGTTTATGTTGGAGTTGAGGAGCTGGGTAGTTCTAATTGATTTGTCATTTTCTCAGGGTGGTATTTTTACTGATTTTTTTTGTCTAGGTACAACCCTATTCCTTCAAAACTACTGTATTTCATATGCAGTTAAAATCTGCCATATATTTGGATATTCACATCCCATTTCCAAAGCTAGTGAGTTGTGGTTTGAGGCATTCTTTGCTCTCAGACATGATATATTGTCAGCGTAGTTACTAGAGTGACTGAAAGCTACAGCACAATGATATGAATATAATGTTTCTACCGGCATGAAACTTAATAGAGTGCTAACTGGAAAAAGCATTAACATAAAGTTGAAGAGCAGCAGTTATGAGAGTTGGATGGTAGAGGTTCAGATTCAGCTACATGCTCTATGAGCTAAAGTTTCTGCTTTAGGCTTTTATACAAGATAATGTGGTACTGTTGAATTGCCTGTGTTCAAAATGTGTACGTGGAGGGGCTCGTAATTTGTCCTCTATACTTTTGACTGATAAAAATGTCTCAAGGGGAAAAAATTAGAGCTGAAGTTTTCAGTGAGGAAGCCTAAATATAATAAGACTTTGGACTTTAATCCAATATCCATTGAAGTTAAAGAAGAAATAGTGTCTTCGTGAGTGGGTGTGGATTTACTGATGTATGCTCTTACCTGTGATAGCTCAGCAAATTTAATATTGATTCTGTGCATCAGTGTGTTATGGGCCAGGCTTAGGTGAGCTGTAGTTCCGTCTGGTGGAAAACAGTGGTTTGTCTATACCACAGTCGGTTTCTTAAACAAACATTGGTCACTGAGTTTCATCTACTTGATGATTTCACTTTTGCTTTATAATCCTGCAGAAGACTACAGATTTCAGATTATTATTTTCTTTCCCTAACTTTGTTATAATGCTAGGGTCATGAGGCCTAGAAATGCTTACCTTTCTAGTAAGGAGCAGCTTAGTATTACATTTTTCTGAACATTAAATCTTTTACTTTTTTCTGATAATTATTTTTTTAAAAAAAATTTGCTTTTCATTCAAGGCTCCATCCTGTTTGCACAGGGCAGGTGGGGGGTGGGAGATGGAGAAGCATCTTGAGCTAAACAGTTACTGGGGCTTTTCAGCAAGGCACAATGTCTTTATGGAAGCGAAAAAGCAAAGTTACCTCTTAAAATACACAAATAAGAGGGAAATCTTTTTAAATTGTGGTATTGGTTTTTTGATACTAAACTGTGGCACTTACAAGCCTCAGACCTTGTGGTATGTCTCACTGTCTAACTTTATTACCTCATTACTTTTTTTTTTTTCTTGGGGAAACTCCATCTTCCACCTTTTAGATAAGTTATCAGAGCAGAAAATGTCACTTTCCCGTGTTATATTTGTAACTGATATATCTAACAAATCTAGGATAAAACCTCAGATGAACTCTTGGATCCCAGATAATTTCCTGGGGTTTTTTTTTTTTAGAAGGAATATGCTTTTCATAAAGGCTTTGGGTTTTTTCAGAATTCGTGATTCTTTCCATCTGTTTTGGCAGGTATGGGTATAAAATCTTGTTCTGCATTAGCATGTTTTACTTCTTGGATGTGTTTTTACAGAAAACATTTATGTGCCATGCAATCTGTAATGAGACTTTAGACTATTGCTGCTGTGTCTTTTGTAGAATACAGCTTCTACTAAAATATGAATGATGTTCTCAGTAATAATGCTGGTTTTCACATAAAAATATAGCACGTTCCATCACTGAAATATCTTCACTTGTGCAGGTTTCAGTGAAAATTTGAAGTAGTGCAAGCTTTGGAGTTATCTTATAGTTTAAAATGGTGTGTTTATTGCCATGGGTGCTCTTGGAAGCCTTCATGATGCTTTAAGACATCATCTCAATTATTGATTTGCTATTTAGTGTCTTAACACCTAATGGTTTGTGCCTAGGAGTTTTGTTAGATCTACTAGTTTTGCTCTCCAGGGAGTCATAAACAGCAAATTCGTGTTGGAATGAGTTCTGCAGGACCATGAGTACTGACTGGTGCAGATGGACCATCAGTGGATCTATAACCAGGAAGTTTATTTAAATTTTGAATTAATGTGAAGGTGTTCAGACCTTCAGTTCTCCTGTGTACAGTTAACTCTTTATTACTGTAAGGATGACTAGCAAATGTTTACACTGATCAAGAGACACAAGAACCACTTTTCTATAGTGGTTCTGTATCTTCTATTGTGTTGCTGAACCACTGGCAGGAATTCTGGATGGCCTGAAGCACCAGCCCCAAGACACCCACAATCCAGTATTGTGCAAGCAAGCAGGTCAAGACCAATGCTGAGCTCCAGGAAGGAGGAAAGGAAAAGCTGAAGTCATGACTTCACCTTACCAGTGTATGCTGTAATTATTTATTTTCTTAATAATAGCTCTGTCATGACTGATGGATTAGGACTGACAAGCTCTCAAACAATCCATCCACCTTTATGCCCTTAGCACTAGAGTATCTGAGCACAGCGCATTAAATAATGTCCATGTTCTCTCTACCCACTCCCTACTGTATCCAAAAAATCAGGCTGGGGGATTGCTCTGCCTTTCTAAATGAAAGGGTTTGAGGGAAACTGCTGAACTTGCAGGAAATCTTATTCAGGCTTTTCATTTGGCTCTTAATAATGTGAGCTCAGAGGTTGCTTTTATTCCTTCTGGCTCAGAAATTTTTCTTTAATCCATTTACTACACAAGTTTTTTATCTCATCATCATGAATTGCCCTACACCAGGCAGCCATATCATGATTTCAGGAAAGCCCAGCTTCCTAGCAAAGCAGCCAGAATTGTTTGCTTAAAAGCTCTGAAAATCAGAGTAACATTCTGGCCAAGGTGTCCAGTAAGGAAGCTGCCACACAGAACAGTATTATGTACACCTGGGCATCCATGTTCCTCCACTAACAAGATGTTGCTTGCAAAAAAATCCCCAAAATAGTCTCTTAAGGACATGCAAATTTTTGTCTCTATAGATAAAGTGGAGCTACTGAAAGAAGCCACACTGGTCTTTGTCATTCCTGGAAAGGATTGATATCCAAACATAGGAACTGGCTATTAAAGAGATAGGAAAGCACTAAAATTGGTTTTAGAAATAAGGTCTTGGTAACCAAATTGGAGAAACATGAGCTACAGGACAGATGAAGGTGACGAGTCATCAGAAATGTGGAATGAGAAGAGAGATACCTTGACCTGACATAATGGCTTGTGGATGATTCAGAATGTTTGTCCCTGCAGTTCATGGACATGTTGAGTTTGGATTTCTTAAAGATTTTTTAGACAGAACATAAATGACAGAGGCCTGAAAGGGGTTACAGTAACCTCGTTTATTTCCACATTCTTAAATTATGAGAATAGAGAAGAAAGTAGGAATTCCGTATAATAAACTGAAGTTATATGAAGTCTTAGAGTTTGAAGGTACATTTCAATTCTTAAAGCAAACTTCATTGCAATTAAATAGTTCTGAATATTCCTTCTGTTCTGAATATGCCTATCACCAGTGACAGTTAACCCAAAAATGGATGGTACAAACACAAACCACAGTAACAAAGCTGTTTTTTCCTGCCTGAGACTTGCCTGACTACTTGAAGTTCAGCCACTGTTCTTAGACAACTAAAAAAAGAGTGAAGATGATAGCAAAATGATGATACCAAATGACTTCTGAAGAATTTATTTGATGCACTGCAAAGTGAATGGAGAAACTTAATATTTCATTCAATTCTATATCTGAAGTGTCACTTTAATAACTATATATAATAAAAAATAAAAACCTAAGAATTTTTAGTTGCAAATATTTACTATTCTCAATATTCAGCATAAGCAGTTGGCATTGCTGTCTGTCATCAGTCAACCTTTTGATGGGCTAAGCATGGCTAACATCAGTTATGCATTGCTCATTTGGCTGATATTTTGCTGCTGTGTCAGACTTTACTTGGATATTTCAACTGCAGTCTCTTTCCAGGTTACTGTATCTTCCTCTCCACATGGTGCTATTAATAGAATACTAATTTGTTATGTGCCATTTTCATAATTGTCTCAAGTTCATAGTAGTAGCTATAGTTGCCTCACTTGGGTTTTGCCTTGTCTGACTGGAACATCTGTAATACTGAATTCATGGTCTGAGCAAGCACAGACCGAGTTATAACGTTACCTAGAGAACACCAGCATCTTAATCTCTTAAAATTTGATATAAAGTGACATATAGACCATGCACTTAAGAGTGTGAAATCTAAACTCTCAAGATGAGACATGGAGGCTCAGAGCAGAATTGACTGGACTGAGAATAGAACAAAAATAGTACAATTACTGAGCTTTCTGTAAAAAGGAGAAAGTAGATGAAAGCTGCCACTATGAGAGGTTTATGGTTTGTTCTTTTTTTTTAAATCAGAAGCGCTGTAGGTGAGGGATACTTGTATGAATATGAATGGACAGGGTGTCAGTGAGTGGTTCTAAAGAAAGTAGTTTTCTTAGTGGATTTTTAGTACCAGTAATTTTTATGCCTTGTTTTATTCATGAAATGACAAAGGCATTCAAGGAATAGGCTTTTGCTAATATCAGCAAGGACTTTTATTCCTTCCTGCATTCCCTGAATGCAGAAAGTTCTACAGTGCTGTGTGTACGTGTCTTCTGGATTGTGTTGTGTTTTGGGGCTTTTTTGTGGGGTTGTGGGTTTTGGTTTGTGTTGTGGGCTTTGATTTTTTTTTTTTTCTGTAAGGGCCTGAAAAATACTTCATTTGAGCACATATGACTCTAGGAACTACATAAATATCTGAGGAATGCTATGATGAAAATGGGAAAATACTGTAATAAAACAAATTTAACTCTTGGACCTACAGTTCCTGTAGATCTGTGTCTGGGGCCCAATCACTTCTACCAGACACAAACTTGCTTGTACCACTGACGTATTACAAGTGACAGCAGTAGATTTGCTCAGGCAGGACATCCATGGTTTGGAGATGAAAAATGGAAGATAGTCATATGAGCCTACGGTCTACCACTGTGTTTCACTTATTTTCCAACCTTGACCTTTAAAAAGTCTTTCAAAAAAGTAACATCTGGATAGGTTTTGTTTTTCTAAGTCACTCAGATCTTTGAAAAACAGCCCTGTATTTTGGATATTCAGCATCAGTGTAGTATTGCTGGCATTGGTTTATAGTTATAGTATAGGTTAGTAATAACTTTTCAGCTGACAGCATATGCAACAATCATGAGCTGAGTTATAGAGGAGGGAAGAGCAGTATGCATGACTGAAAGGTGTCTCCATCTTTGAAGCTACAGTTTCTCAGTAACTCAGTTAATTGGGAGACAGAATTCTATGTTGTGTCAGACTTTGGGATTTGAAAGCTTTTCACAGGAATCTGCCAGTATGAAGTCTGAGAGTGGTTTGAGTTGTTTTTCAGAGGGAGAGAAAAAAGATTATTTGAGATTGATCGAAACATTACGGTGGGGTATGTTGGGGGAAATCTAAGTATCCCTCAAATCCAAACAATCATAAATAAAAATAAATTGTTCGACTTCTGGGAATTTGAAATGCTCCACTCCAATGCATTTAGATGTTACATGAAATTGTACATAAAGTACATGTGTGTTTTAAAAAAAAATCCAAACAACCCAAAGAAATCTATGTGCTTCCCCAAGCAAGAAATTCAAATGATTCTATTGGTTGTAGGTAACTGGTACATTCTTTTGAGAAGACCTTCTGAGCCGAAAATATTAGTTATCCTGCTCATCTCTTGCAAGCTTGTTGGCTACTTAAATAGTTGTCAGGGAGGTCAAGAGTACTGTGTTAGAGAACATATTGGTTGGAAATACACCACATGCTTTTTTAATAAAACTGGATTATAGTGCAGCCTACAGTGCAAGGATCATGGTGTCATAAAAGTACCAGAAAGTAGCTTAATGATCCTGTGGTATGAGAGTTAAACTGTTCACTTGGGAGTGAGACAGTGTGCTATTTAGCATCTGTTCTTGTGTAATCTAAAGGCTAACGTAACTGTTAAATGCCCTGGGGGAGGAAAATCTGAGGTCTGCTGCCTGTTATGTTTTCTTCTAAGGTAAATGTATGAAACAAAGAGAAAGGCAGAACTTCTGAGGTTGGTAGATACCTCTTGAGATTGTGTAGTTGCACCTTCCTGCTCAATGCAAGGTCAGCTGAAGCAAGTTGCTCAAGGCTATGTCAGGATGGGTCCTATCCCAAAGGATGGAGACTCCAACAAGTCTGTGGGCAAACATGTTCCAGTGTTCAGTCATTCTTACAGTAGAAAGTGTTTGGGTTTATTTTTTGTGTTTGAATTCTCAACCAATGCTTTTGTACACCATGGTATACACAGAGAAGAACCAATTGTACTGTGGATATATCATGGAATCAATTTTACTGTGGATAAATCATGTACTGTGGAACCAATACATTGTGTATTACAGTGACTAATGCAAACTGAGCAATTAGTCAAGATACAAGTAGGCCTTTTTCATTGCTAAATTAATCAATTGTTACATCTGGACTGAACTTTTCAGCCTAAGCTTAAAATGCTGCACGGAAAACTGTAAATTCAAATTGATGAAGAAATAACACAACTTCCATGTCAGTGCTGACAAGTAATTTCAATTAGAAAATATGACCTTAAGAAAATCGGAGATAAATTGAAGTATTTAATTTCATCTCATCTCAACTGCAAAGCTTTCAGCTTTATTAATCTAACTTTCTAATGATATAAAGCCTCTCTTTTAATCCTCTAACTTCTAGTAAATATTAGCACAATGAAAAAAACCAGGTATTTTTGCAACTACATGAACTATACTTTCATTGTAAAAGATCTCTTACTTGCCTTAAAGTCCTTATAGTACTGATCAATTTGAAGCACTGATTGATTTTAATAAATTTGTCAGCATCGTTGCTCAGTATTGTGGCAATGCCTGCTAGTCCCCATGGAATTGGCACTAGGCTCTGTTATACTAGACATCATTCATTCACAGGAAAAAAAAGGAGAACAGAGCATGACAATCTAACAGTGTGTTATTTGGTATGATGATGGAAAGGTCTGTAATAACATGTTAAAAAAAGTCACCTTCATGGAATGTTTCAATCTAATGAATAATACTTTTAGATTTCGATTATTCAAATATTTTGTAGCTATTTGCTAAGATTATGGCCAAAACTAAAGATTAGGAAGCTGGGACACTCAGCAATAACTACAGAGGGCAAAGCAGGCCTTCAAAAGTAATGACTGTTTTCTTGTGGATAAAATACACAGAAGGAATGGGGCTAAATTTTGGAACCATGGCTTGGAAGGTAAATTGATTAAATGTAACTAAAATGTAAGTACAATCTCATTTATGTTTCAGAATTTGTATTATTGCTTCCCCAAATGACTCTGGTCGTTAGGAGTAAATAGCTGGTGCTTACCCTTGGCATCCAGAGTTAAGTGAGGGGTCTTAGTTGAAGTGCCTCATAATAGACCTCACTTCGATGTACAGAGAATGGAAATAAAGAAGGGGTCTCATTCTCTACTTATATTGTACAGAAACATTATATTTCATGGGAAAAAGTCCAGAAACACAAATGTGAGGTGAATTTTGTGCCTGAATAGTTGATACAAAAGAAGTTTTAAGTGACTGCTGTACACTTTTTGTACATCCTTGTTTTCCTGCAACAAGGTCTATATCTAAATGCACTCCAGTAGCAAGTACTAGTGTCATATCAAAATTATTGCATTATAGCTACCGGGGATAAACTTCCTGGGTTTAATCCTGGCACTGCTATAATGTTCTCTCTACAGTCTAACACAGTGTTTCATCAAAGCTTTTTTGACCTGTTCTAAACTAACTGGTTTTAAAACTAGTCACCCTCTCCTGAAGTAGCTAGGTAAAAGCTGTTTCTTGGTTGTGACTGAAGTGCAACTTCATATGTACTTTAAGTGCACTGAGGGTCTGTGGGTATATAGGGTATCACTGCTGAGTTTCTGTTTCTGATATAATGGTCTTAATGCTTTAAACATAATTAAATATATTTAAATAACCAGGAAATTTCCCTGGAAATGTCTCCCTGATAATGTATCTGGAATCAAAGACCTTAAATCAAATTGACAGTTTGTGCTCCTGGCTCTTTCTTGAAACTCTGCTGTGTTTCTGTGACCATCTATTGTTTGAGCTGTCATCCTTCTTCTGAGGTGATCTTTTTATCTCCACTGGTGGCTGACTTGGCTTCCTTGCAAGTGCTAGTGTGTTTGCCTGAAGAAAAAGCCTCAGGGGAGGGGGAAAGAGCTGACCGAGAGAGTTTTGAGAAGTGTGGCTGGGCCTCTGAAGTGCTCTTACTGCCAGACAGCCTGCTGGGATGCCCTCCCTTCTGAGGGAGTGCGCATGAAGTAGCAGAAACAAAATCAGCAGAGCTGAGGTAGAAAGGAAAATGTGCAGCGAACCTGGACTTGCCTTGCAGGCATCTCCTCCACTTCTGTCCAGGCAGCTCAATCCTGGTTTAACTAGTTGTGGATTAGCCAGAAATTGCAATTACCAAAATTCCTCAACAAAAGGAATTAGGGAAAATAAAACCTGTCTTGATTACCTTAATTTCATGATAAATTGTTGTGACTTGAGCCTTATCCTTCATTTGGCTTTTGGCTCATTGAATAAAACACAGCATCTCACTGTAAGCTTAAGAGACATATTACAATCCCTATTGCTAACTGCAATTTACCCTACGTTGGATCTTGAAGGTATTTTTAAACAACCTGTACTCATGTAGAAAACTTGTGAATGGATATTACACAGGATCTTTGCTTTCTTCCTGCACAGGCATTCCCCGTTTATGGTCTGCTGTGAACTGACCCGTGACATCTGATAGAGCCACTGGCATGCCACCTGTTTCATACACAAAATTTGCCATTTGGTAATAAAATCAGCAAGTCACCTATGAAATACCTGTCCATGTGATTGATGGCTGAATATAAGCTGCTTTCACAAGGAGCCACAACTAAATCTTTGGGAAGATACTATGACGTGACCTGTTTGCGGGGGGTGGGGGGGGGGTTGGGGAGAGGGGGGCGTGTGTCTGCTAACTCCCCATTAAAATCAGCTTAAACCCAAAAGCATGTCAGGTTATAAGCTTCTTGGAACTCCAGTCATCTCTTTTTGAAATTTATAACTCTCAGAATTTAAATGGATAACAGGAATACACAGTCTTTTTAAATCCAATTAAACCTAACAGTGTCTTGTGGCTAAGAGTTCCACAACTGAACATTCTATTGCAAACTGTTCACTTTTAATCAGTTCTAGAATTGTCCACACAAGAGTTTTTAGGGGGTCTTGGTTTTTGGAGTTTTTTTCCTTTTGCAAAGATTTTTTTGGATTAAGGATGAACTTTGAACAAAGCCTGAAATCAGGAAAAAAATGAACAAGTTCAGTTCTGAATCTACTTTTTTTTTTTCCACATAAACATTTGGTATTTTTGAATGCTTATTTCAGCTGATGTTCTCAGTCTCTCAGCTCATTCATCACTGTGAAAAATTTTCCTAGAAGGGCAAAAAAGGGGAGAGATGTTAAAAGGCATCCATTCTTTTCTTGCTAGGAAAAGAAAAGGTCAAACAGAAGAAGATACCATTTTGTCTGTTTATACTTGTCTTGTTTCTCAGGGTATTCTCATCTTGTCATGCTCTCACCTCTGAGCTACAGAAGCAGTGGGTAACCATAGTTAATGTGCTAAACTCAAGCTGAAGAGCATGAAAGAAGCTGCGTGCTTCAATAGTGTCAGGAATCTTGGGGAAAAACTACATCATTCTGTTAAGCTTTGTGTAGGGCTGCAGGAGGGAGTGAGAGCAGTAAGGGCAGTGCATCCTGTTTTCTTACAGTGTCAAACATAATTCTGCTGAGGAAGAACAAAGACCACTGGGACAGAGGTGGGAGCACGTGCGGTTTTCCTTAGGACAGTGTTTCATCTGCTTTGAAGTTAGTTACACTAACACCAGCTACTCTTAAGATTTATAGGATGTACAGAACACAATTTGAAGTGTTCAATTTGATTGGACTACAATGGAAATGCATTCTGTCTTCAGAGAGTATTTCCGTGAGGATATGCTGGGTGTGATACAGTTCTTGCTGATGCTACATCATTACATACTTGAGTTTTTAATGCAAGTACTTCATTTTCAAACGTACAGTGAAGTCTCAAACCGTAATTCTGGATAACCATGCTTCTTAGAGTCTTCATTTTGATTGACATTTCAGATAACTTTTATCTGCAGTATGTGTAATATATTCCCTAAATGAGAAGCTAATTGAGCTTGTCTGGTTGAATTTCTGACCAAGATGCTCTGATATACAGCAATCTGGCCTGGAGGAAAGGTGTCACAGAGGGATGGTTGCATGTGTATGTTTATAGGTAAATATATAAAATGTCTGTATATATGTGAAGTTTACATTTTTAGGTATGCTATAATGCCGTCCCTCTTTGAAATTAAGGCATAGCATAGTAATTAGATGCTTGCTTAAAGCATCTGTCTCTTTGTATAGGAGAGGATAATAGAAACTTTGAAGGCATTTTCTGCTGCATAAGTAACAGTTATGGATGCAAATCATGAGTTTGAAGCTTGGGGTTTTTTTGCATAAGTTTCCATGCTTCCTTGTATTGAAGTAACTTACCATAGTTTAGTCAACTTAATTGACATTGTATACCTATTGTCTCCTCTTCTCTTACAGAGAAAAGTGCTTGCAGTGGATTATCATGTTTTGGCATATTTTTAAATGTGCAGTTTTAATGTTATATATCTGTACTTGGAGCAGAAGCTAGCAAGAACTGAATGATTATTGGATGTCTACAGGCTGGTTGGGATACTGCATCGTGTTCTGTTGAAGTAAATTGACCCAGGAAATAGTCTTAGGAACAATAGCTAGTAACTGCAAGGTGCTTTGGCCTCTAAAAAGGAAATTACAGATTATGAGAGAATGTCCCTGTGTGCATTTTGAAGGAGTGACATTAACAACCAAGCACAAAGACTCTAAATTATTTACGCCCAGGAGCACTTCATGCAGTTATCGTTGTTTCCCAGGCTGGAAAAGTGTAACATGTATAATTCTCTTGTGGTTTTTTTCAGTGTTCATGGGTTTTTTACGAATCTTTTGTTGACCTCTCTGTATTTATTTGATTAGTTTCATCCGTCTAAAGGCTGTCCTTTTTTTTGTCTTCCTTTGGCAAATCAGATATTAATTCTTACCATTTTCATCCTGTCACTGATTAAATCTTTTTTTTCCTCAAAGTATTCAAGCATACAGTAGTACAGTATAGCATTTTTATATCTGCTTTTTTGATTGCCTCTTCCCCAAGGCATGTATAAGTATTTAATTATTTTTTTAATATCCAAACGACTCCATTTTATGTATCTGTTTATGATGAGTTTTGCATTTCTGTGTTATGAATATTGAAAGAATATAAAACCAAAATAAAAGTAATATCTTTTTTTCAATCTTTTGTTTTCCCCACTCTACTGTTATTTGTGTAAAGAGTGAAATAATAGTAGTCCTGTACCCATGAAGGAATACAGGTTAGGAAAGAGCGGAAGAACACGGAAATAGTTGTTCTTAACTCTGTAATGTAAGCAGGATATGTGATCAGCAAATTGAAAAATAAGGTAGCTAGATTGTGTTATGAGAGGATGAGAGAGAAGCAATTTTAAATTAGTACCTCTAAGTTTGGGAAATAACTTACTTGATTATATTCTGTTGCTGGTTATGGCACAAACTGTTTATTAAATACTATGAAGTGCAAAGAGTTCTGCCTTTATCCAGGTGTTTTAAAACCTCAAGGTTAGTATTAAAGTTTGCTTATTGATTTCCTGGGTCAATGTTCACCTTGAGTCTGCAACACCACCTAATATCTTTCAGTTGACCACTGAAAAATATAAGACTGGAATATCTGTTCTTGTACTTTGTTTCAAGAAAAATAATTTCTCAAAAAACACTTCTAAGCTTTTGAATTTTTACAATATTCCACTGCACTTTCATATGTGGCTTTTAATATCTGGTCCGTGGTCTTTTCTTGCATGTACCTCCTATACAGTAGGCACAAAGAAATTTTTTAAAAGTTGACTTTAATTTACTGATGCTGCATTGCCCAGATCAATATTATTGCATTTGGAAATGCTATCCTGCTATTAGATTTACCAGCCAGAAAATGGGGACCGCTAAAAGGCTTGACCTCTATTCATACTTCTAATAAATCTTTTACAAGTGTAGATTGTGATGCAGCAATTTTTTGCTCTTTTGAAGCAGTAAAGAGATTCCTTGGTATTTCACAAGGGCCACTCTGTCATTGCCATATATAATCATACAGAGTGGGATTAAGTAGTTGAGTATGTTTTACACTGATTGAGAGCCAAATGCTTTCCGTTTTGCTCATGCAAACAGATCTGAGAGGTGAAATGGGACTGCCCAGGAGTGAAGCAAGAAGAACCTGCCCTCTTTTCTTTCTGTTCTTTTTTTTTTGCTTCTGAGTCCTATTGATGAAAAAACATGTTAAGGAAATGGCCATCCTCTCTTTATACGTTCATATTTGTCACTTAGGTCACAAAGAGTACATTCCTCAATATTTATGACTGAATGAAAATGAGCAGTTGCCAAGAAACACTCCTGAGAACACTCTTAATTTTTCATTCCATTAATGCAGGATAACTCCTTCTACTCTTGTTCTTTACCTGCGTTCTCAGATCACGTTCCCCCTTGGACCATCCTCTTTTGTGGGTTTCCTTTGTCTGTAAACTCACTAAACTTCATGAAAGAAGAGGACTAGAGAAGAAAATTATGCAAGCTTGTATGTTGCATCTGGGTTACCATAGCGATAACTCTGATTACTCCTCACTATAAAGATCCCCATATGATGAACAAGCAGATTGTGCTGCTGTATAACAAAGTGATGGAGTCATATTTCTACCCCTAATAAAAACACTTTTGTTTTGAAGTTACCCTAGCCAACAAATGTTTTTAACTTACATGAAAGCTTTTCATGATAATTTTATGGATTTATCTCCTAACAAGCAGAAATTGATTTTTATGCTGGTAGCTAACAATTTTCTGTGCTTAATATACTTGTATTTGTAATGAATACCTTGAGCCTTGTCTTTTCCTTTTATTGGCTTCTAAGTGTGGGTGGAAGGGGGGGGGTTGGTGGAGGAGGGAGTTAATACTGAATGATCAATTTCTAAGTATCAGAGCATGACTGTAAAATGCTAACTTCTAATGCATATTCCCTATCTGCAGAACTAAAAGGAATTAGCAAGCTATAAAGAGCAAATCTTTGATGCCTTCAAATCCAGCTACCATCTATCTGGTTCTTCCTTTATATCTATATCCTGGAGTTTCCAAATAGATCTGTGCATGTCTAAATACACACTGAAGATAGAAATACATAGCTGTAAATTTAAGGGAATATCATTAGTGATGCCACTTAGAGTAGTCAGCATTTCTTTCCAGGAATTATTTGACTTCATGCATTTCTATGCCATGCAGATATATGTATTCCTTTCATGAGGAAAACTCCAATATAGATATCACCACTGCCTTCTCTTTGGATCTTTTGGCCTGAAAGTTAATCTGTAAAATATTAGTTACATATCAGTAAGATGGCTTGCAAACTTTCTTTTTGCTTGCATGGGTTCATTCTGCAGCTAGCCCTGTTTTCCATTTAGCTGGAACTGTTACATGGTTTAATTACTTTCTTTTTGTAGAATTTACGGATTATTCCCATGATGTAACAGTAAAACGTTAGTCTCATTAATATGATTAATACTTTGAGTTTGGGTCCTTTTATAGACTGAGATTCCGGGTAAAAGTTGGGCAACAACAGATTTCATCTGGCTAAGAAAAGGTGGTGCCAAGGACTTGATCTGTTCCCTTCTTTGCAGTCAGTATTTTGCTACGCATCATGGTGATTCACAAATTGCAGTGATTGATGGAAGGGAAAAATCATAGGTTCTTTATCACTAAACAACATATTTCTTTTTTTTTTTAATGGGCTTTGGCACAAACCATTTAAATCTCTTAACTCTTTTTTTTTTTCCAAGGTATTGGAAAAAATTGCATCATTCATGTAAGACACTTGCTTCTAATTAGGAAATTTTTCAGTGTAGTAGTAAGACTGACTTGGCTTTTGATTCTTCGCATGGTTATTCAAAATACAAGCTCTGCTACAGATTCCTGTGGTTTCCTTCTCCATTTTTTTTCCTGTCTACTTAGACCTGCTGCAGAACACTCCACAGTTTTGCATCTAAATGTACCATTGCTTTTATAGGAAGTCATCAGAACTTGAGTGGTAGAACACAACTCATGGAGCTGCCCATCTCAAATATAAATACCATATTCTTTGTTGTTTATTTAGCTTCTCTCCATAGTCAGTAGGTCTCACTGAGGTTTGTGTGAACAGTTCAGCTCAATTCAAAATCATTTTAGCTATACTTCCAAGTCCTGGAAGTTCTGGGACCAGCTAGAGCTAAAAATAAATGTAGCCAGGCAAGCCAAATGATTGCTCAGGTCCTCCTGCTCCTGGGATTCCTGTCAAGAATGGCTCTCTTGAACAAATTATCTTTCATCATCTGATTTGTGGTAACTGATGCTTGCATATTCCTACCTCCTGTGTATAATTTAGGACCTTCCACTTAATCTTCTTTGGAGTACTATAATACAGAGTACTGACCTTGCTTTCCATTCAGTTGGTGCAAGAAACTTAGGGAGCCACTCTGCCAGATACCCATTCTTCCTGAAGACTAGCAAAAGTGATTAAATGCTGAACTGTTCTTTGCCTGTGTGTGATCTATGTGGTTTTCATTTGATACTTTTTTAATTCAGCCCTGATGAATTAATTTTGATACTTTTTTATTGTCCTTTTTATTTATTTGTTCATGAAAGATTATCCACTTGTGGCATAAAATGAGGACATAATGTTAATTTAACTTTACATGTCCAAATTCAATTATAGGAGCATCTAGATCTTTATAAAACATAACACTTTTCTCTTTTGGATAGTGTCCTGAATTGTTTAAATATGTGTGTTATTGAACCACTAGTAGAGGGTTGTGGCTTTGTCCAGTAAAGAGAATCTCTGTCGGAAGTCATAGTCAGTGGAAGTAATGGATTGTGGCTTTTGCCTTTTAATTTTTAAAATGCAACAATGGTCAGGATGATAGCCACTCACTCCAAGGTTGGACCGAAAGTACTACTTCCATTTTCTTGTATTTCTCAGTCCTTAGCAACTTTGCTCTGTTTTTCACCTAATCTTTTCTAGAAACTTTTCAAGATTCCCATCCATAAGTCATTGCAAGGAGGGCATGCTGATTGAAAACTTGATAAATTACTACTTGTAATATGGTTTAGCTTTCCAAATGTTCTTCATTCCACCAGCATTTTTCTCCTCACTTGTTCCGTATGTTCACTTTCTGTCACCACCAGCTGTAAGAAATGTTTTTGGCTCTTGACTCCAAGATCTGTCCACTTACAAGCACTGTCTTCTAGACTGCATAGTTGTTAAAATCCAAATCTTCATTTTTACATCATGCTGTTTGCTTACCAGTGTGGCTCTGTAGTGGAATGTTTACTGATTCAGAGATAGGAATAAAGTCAAAGCAATTGCCTAGATCTCTAGTCTTTCCAGATCTCTCTGTAGGGCTTCCCTACCCTTGAAGTAGACCACAGCTCTTCCTATTGAATTCCTTAATGAACTTGATTCCTGCATCCAGACTAGTCCTAAACTTGAGACCTGGGGAACCCCACTGGTAACTGGCTGACTGCATTTAACCCTTTAATCCTGACTCATCAACCAATTGCACACCCAATGTTAAATGGATTTGTCTAGCCATGTTCTGGGCAGTTTATCCAGAAGGATATTATGAGAAGCAGTATCAGAAGCCATGCCAAGTTCCAAACCCAACAGATCTACTGGGTTCCGTTTGCCAGCTAGATGTGTGACCTTGTCCTAAAAGAAAATTAAGTTGGTTAAGCAGAACTTTCTGCTCAAGAACCTGTGCTGGCTATGATCAATGACTGCACGGTTTATCAAGTGTTTTTCAGTAACTCCCAGAATAACCTCCTCCATAATTCCATCAGACACTGAAGTGAGACTGAAAGGTCTGTAATTATGAGGGTCTTCCTTGTTACCCTGCTTGAAAACTGGGGCATTCTCCAGCTTCTGGTCAACTGGGACCTCTCCAGACTCCAAAGACAATGCTGAGACTGTAACGGGTCCAAATTTGAGCACTCTGATGGAAGCACTTCTACACATATCAGTAGCAAATATGTATGTGTTGTTGAAACTTATGTCTAAAAATCTCACACAGGCTGTTGGATACTTCTGCATAATGAGGAGAATTTTTCTCTGGATAAATTGCAAATAAAGGAAATAATGATGAACTGTAGAAAGAGGCTGCCTGTAAGAATGGGCAAAAGACAGTCAACTTAAAAAAAAAAAAAAAAAAGAAATAAAGATAAATGAAAAGTAGTGATGAACTAAAAAGATGTGGTGGCAAGAAAAAGTCCAGCAGAATTTTTTTATCCCTGAAAACTTTAGGTAGTTAGTGACACACAAATGCTTGTGGTTTTGTTGTTGTTGTTAAAAATCACCCTATAGTTTACTTATTTCTCTCCCAATATGGTGTAAATACTTTATGTGAAGTTATAAGAACTTGTCAATTAACTGTTAATTTTTAATCTTTTTTTTTTCCTTGGCAAATGGAAGTTAGGTGTTTCTTTGTGATAGTACTGCGACAGGTGAATGGTGCACCACTGATTCTTCAGTCTCTCTTGCCTGGGATTATTTTATGGGGGTTTTCCAGATACCAGCCTACAGATGTAAGATAGATTCTCGGCTCTTTTAGTACTATATATTTCCTGGCAGTTCAAATGCTACTAGCTGGTGTATGCTCTTGTGAGTAGAAGTCTGAGCAAGAAAATGTGGAGTTGTATAATTCAAGTATTCTAGGTAGGTATTTTTTTCTGTGCACACTGTCAAACTGACATAGTGTGCACCAAGAGGGGGAGAAATATCTTTGAAGATGCACCAATACTTTCTCCTCAGTGGAGAGGCATGCTTTTCTACTCAGCATCTTTTCAATAGAGCTGTCCATACACTTGGCTACGGACGTTGTATCTGTACATGTCCCTCTTCAGCTATAGGTACATATATAATCTTGCATTGAATTGCATTTGTTCCAAACTTGGGGTCAGGGAGAAATGGAACAGTCTGCAAGATTATTCAGGTGAAGGAAAAGAGAGATATTAAGTATTGGAATTAAAAGCTGGTTTTGGAATTCATATGTTTGGTTAGGCTGAAGACTCTTTGGTTGCTTATTGAGACCAGAGACTATATATTCAGTTTTGAAAATCCAATGAGTGTCCTTATCACTAAACTGTTGAGTGCTCTGAAATATAGGCCATAAATGGAACAAGTGTAAATGTGCCTTCAGACAGCTTCAGATAAATTGATTGAATTGAATGCCTTTCTTTTTGTTTTGACAAGAAATTTCACTCTCAAATACTCCCTGTCTCTCCTATTAAGGGTATTCTGTATGTGCAGTGAAAGATTTGCTGGTGTCCCAGTGGTTAAAGCACTCACCCTGGGATAGGGGAGACAGGCTCAAGCCTCTGCAGGAAATGAGGCCGAGAATGGACGTTTATGTTCCCCACATTGTGGTAAACACTTGAAGTGCCTCTTCTAATATAGGCTTTTATTTCAACCTTAGAAGACCTTAAATTTATCTCTCTGCAGACTAAGAAAGTGTTCACAGCCTAGGAAAATCATTCATCACCCAACCAGACATCTGAACAATCTGCCTCTCTGTTCTGACTAGAAAAATATGATCTGAATAGTTGCTATGGGTTGGAGTTTCAGAGCATGGTGAGCATGGCTAATCCAGATGCCTTAACATTTCAGTATAGAAACTTAATACTCTTTCTGGTAAGAGTCCAGTCAACCCTGCCCCTTTTGAATTTACTGTGTCAATATGATGTGTTACGGTTACGTCATAATACAGCTGAGTATGGTTAGCACCTCATGTGCCATCTTGCTTCTAATAAAGGAACCTAGAACACAAAAATTCAAGGGGGTGAGCTCTTGTCCTAGAAAGAGCAATTAATTACTACTGAATTTATACTCTTTCATAAAAGACTTCTAAAAGTAGGAGCAAAACAGGAAAGGATTTTCAAGTTGGCAAGAAACAAACTAGCAAACAGTAGATCAATACTTTTAGCGGCTACTGCAGAGATTATTTTTCTTCTTCAATGCTAAATATTTCAAGTGGCAGGCTTTTTCCAGCTTCCACTAACTGGTTTTAAATTGTGTCATTAGCAGAAGGGGAGATTCAAGGAAAAAGCCCACCATTGAAAGCTATCTTAGGCCAAAGCTCCAGGTAAAAACATGTTACAGGTGAGAAACTCTACATACAGTGTCCCTAGATTCTTGAGCAAAGAAGTAGGCCAGGGCAGAAGGATGCATCTGGACTGTTCTGGTAAGCAACATTTTGTTTTAGTAACCAAATCTTCTTTCTCCATGTCACTGTCTAATAGTTGAGTTTACTCGGCCATTGTGAAAAGTCACAAGAAAGATGACCCCAATTTTTTAAGTGAGAATCAAATTTACTAAACACTGCCAAGACTTCTGACACTCTTTTAATTACAGCACATAGGTAAAGGCTCAATTAACTAGGAAAAATTTGTGGGCCTCTAAGGAGCATTCGCTAAATCTGTGTGGCACTTTCTGACAATAGCTCACACTGTTGTATAGCTTGTGGTACTGGAAACTTCTGAAGAGATGTGCCAGTTTTGATGGAAACTTCCATAGATGACTTCTCACTCCAAACTTATATTAGAACAACCCATTTCATAGATGTTTCAGCAGTCACCAGGGATTCAGCAGATGCAGATTTGCCCAGAATTAAGAAGAAGGATAGATAAATTCCAAAGATCACAAAGTAAATGGGGGGAGCTGGAGTCCAAAACATACATGTAAACATATTCACATGTAGGAATTTTTTAAGATACAGGATTTAAGAACTTGATTAAGTTTGCAAACTGTCAAGAGGGTATATGTTGCAATAAATATTTAAATATAAAAATATTTTTTTAATTATTTGTTCACGAATGTGCTTATGTATTGTATAATGGCTAAAGTCAGGTTGTTGAAGGCATCAGACTGAAAGACTTATTTTTTTCAACTTTGTTATTAGTTTTGGTACATAAAGCAAACAAACTTGTTTTCGTTTTATATATGGGAGATGAGTTAGGGCCTAAGCTACATCCATAAAATTATGCAGGAGTAACATTGATGCTAACTGAACTAAAATGTGAAAGTACCTACTCCAAAATAGGATGACTCTTGACTCGGTAGCTTTGTAAATGAGCAAGCAGTAGGAAACAGTGCTTCCATCTCTTGTTTGTTTGTTTGCTTGTTTGTTTGTTTTAATGTATTTCTTGGGGGAGGGGGTGGTGAAATCCATGTTTCATAGCTTTGCAAGTCAGAAAATTGAAAAAAAAGTAATTAAGGTTAATCTTTCTTATTAAAAAGCTTCAAAAAGCATTTGGTATTGATCTCAGCTTCTTGGTTTGTGTTTTATTTCAACTCCTACTGCAAAGTGAATGTGCCTCCTTTTCATCCCTGTTTGAAAATATCTGAAATGGAACATACTTGGTCAGTATGAGACTCCTTTTTTTTGTCCATTACTTTTTGTCAATACTGGCATCCAATAATTTCAGTTCTGCTGAGAATTTTGGAGGGAATGGGCAGGGAAAGAAATATCATTTATCAAGCTGTTGGCATGCATGTCCTATTCAAACAATTTGTAATAATAAACCATTGTCCAAGAGAAACTCAATTTTTCCCCATCCTGTGTATTAAATTGATGTAAAACCTTCTCAGTTTTATATACAACCAGGAAATTAAGGCTTCCCTTTCACATATCCTTTTTTTTCAGGAGTAAGAGTGAAACATGTTCAGCATGATCCATTAATCTCTTACATTTTGAGCTATAGGAATTTCAGACAAAGTCTTTTTTATCACCTTCTTATTTACTGTCTCAGTTAACTTTTTTTTCCAATATAAAGTGCAGTAATAATTATATCATACCTCTGATGAATCCTCACTGTTATCTTTTCCCCCTTTCCCAGTCATCTGGTATTGTTCCTTGGATGGTACACCATACTTAAATAGTTTTTGAGATAAAAGAAAGTTCTGGATTTATACAGTGGCATAACGCTATTGCCTGGTTCTTTTCTGATCATCCTGTACTTAATTTTCTGTTGTCATTAAGAACACTTTAAGGTTAAGTCCCAGAGTTCATTTTTCATCTAAAAATAGTTAATTTTATTACACACACACACACACACACACACACCCCCACCCATACTGTGTGAAGCCATGGGAGAGAAAAAAGGGCAAGGGATATTTTTGGCCTCCAAAGATGCATTTACTACCAATGTAGTAATTGATCCTCTAAAAAAAACAAACAAAAAACCCCCTCAAAAAACCCAATTCTTTTAATGATATTGAAAAGTTTTGGTTTAGGTTCTAATATAACTTTAAATGGCTAAATCTTGTATATCATTTTGTAGCAGAATGCTGGGAATAGAATCAAAATGGATTTAAACAGGAAGGTCTGAAAATTATTTTTTCCATACTGAGGTATCAGAATAATAAAAAAAAAGTATCCAAACCTTGGATTTTTGGCTGTGTTTTTTTCTTCAATTTGTTTGGGTTTTTTAATTTGCAAAGCAATTTCTGGCCACCTACATGATATTACTCTGTAGAACTGGGCACAGAGAAATCTCCAGTGTATTGCATGTGTTCATGGATAATCATATTTGAGAAGTGACAGGAGACAGCATAAAAATTTGCTGGATACTCCATGAGAAAAGTTAAAGCACAAAAAGAGGCATATTCATCAAGTAGTAAAATAGCACTAATAGAAAGGCCAGTAAAGGGTCTAGTTAATATTCAGAAGAAAGGCAACATAGGAGATTGTTTTGCTGGTATGGATAAAGCATTTTCCTCTTCTTTTCTGTTTTTTTTTTTTTCCCTCCCCATTTTGAGATTAGGGGCAAAAACAAAACCCCAACACTTCTCTGCCTGTTCCCTACAGCCAGCCACTGAGAAACACACAAACCCTCCGCACAGATTACATTAACACTTTCTAGTTGTAATTTAGAGGCTTTTAAACATCTGTGCCCAATAAACGTAATTCTAGGTACTTAGGAGGTGACAATGATCTCTAAAGCAGTTAAGGTTCGGGGAATAGATGAGGTAGCAGAGGATTGGTAGAGGGAGAATTTGCTGTTGTTCTGTAGAAAGAAAAGGGGAGGAAATCTTGGAGGTTGCAGATTGATCAGGTTACTACTTGGGGCAGAAAAAGAAAAAATGAGCTTTTCAAATCACTAAAAAGAATACAAGATGAGTAATAGTTACAGATTTAGGTCAATTGATCCAGTTTCCTTCTACAACACATGAAAAAGTGCTCGTAGACAAAAGAGTGTTTGAAACAGTGGTTGTATTAGCAGCAATTTTCACCTTCTAGTAAGTAATAACAATTTTAGTAAATCTTTTTGCCAGACATTCTTATAAGCAAACCAGGAACCTATGCCCTAAATATAAATTGAAATACACTAAGATGGATACAAACCTGTCTTAAAAAAAAAAACAGTATCAGAAATTTGTTATCTAAACAGAAGAATATATGAAGAGAAGTTTCTTGGCTGATAGAAAATCCAAGAACTCCAATACTGTAGTCAGGATTTTTTTGATGACAGGTCATAGCCTATGTTCATTAGATTTTTCACAGCTGCAGGTACATTAAAAAAAATGAACACAAGTCCAAATGATTTTTGCCAATTTTAAATGCTTAAAGGATGCCATTCACTATGGAAAATGCAAGGTTTTACTTTAGCACAGAAATAATGAGTCAAAAAATCTGAGACCGGGAACAGCCAGCAAACAGAGGAGGCTTAATCCTGCATAACAACATCGTGGTTTGGGACATAGAACACTTGAGTCCAGGGACAAATATGCGTCTGGAAACCATTCAGTATGAAGAGAGACAGAGTGACCTGAGGTGGTTGTAATTACAATGTGATAGAGAATGTAAAGTCTTCAATAGTATGGAAAAGGTGATAATAGGATGATTATTCAACTTTCTCATATGTAATGAATAACAGAACTGCAGAACTTCCAAAGGATGTCATGTAAACCAAAAGCATTAACAGGTTTTAAGAAAAATAAAAATCTTCAAAGTAATGTCAAGAAGTTCCAGACTGAAGTTGCTGAAGTTTTGGGGGATAGTATGAGGAGGTCTCTCTTTCAATATCCACTTTTAACAGGACTTTTCTAATCCATGAGTCACTGACTGCTATTGGAAATAAAATGCTATGGTAGCTGGCTATTTTGGTCTGGTCTGACACCATCTGGTTGTGTAGATGCTTCCATGACCTATAAAGACAGTTAGCAGTGTAGGATGCAAGAAGTATGCTATCTTCTATATGTGGCTGTACAGGAGAATGTTTCCCTAATCATGAGGTGTTGATTGCAAAGCAGTGACTTGGTGACTAGCAAAACTCATACTAGGTAACTGAAGAGGTAGAACCTGAAAATTAAGGGCTAGTATAATGAACTGCTAGAAAATAGACAGGCTTGCTGCCAACTTTAGAGATTTTGAGAACAGGTTAGAAAAATATCTGTCATGAAGAATTGCAAGTTAGAGTTGATCCTGCTTTGGAGGAGGATAAACAGCAAGATAATAATTCTTGAGTCCCTTCCATCCTATCAGTCTGATGAATCTCTCCCTGTCTCAGTTAGAACAGATCACAGATAGTGTAATCAAACCTCAAACTTCCAGGTATTTTCTGTGAGAAACTGAGTGATGATTCTTGTCAAATCTGTCTCTGGTCAGCATGCCAGTTGGCAATGGTATGGACAAAGAGCTCAGTTCCCCTTCTGACACCAAAATGGATAGCTGGATTCTTCCGAAGTTTGGAGTTGTTTGATACTTTCAGATTTAGAAGCATTTAGGACTAAGCAATTTTGCACTCAGATGTGAAGTATTGTAACCAGCAGGTATGTAGTATCTTTCCGTTCTCTTTGAAATGTAGAAGAATTAAGGGTGTTAAGTTCTGCATTTTGTCTCTCTTATATTGGAGTGCTACAGGTAGTAAGATGGCTCCCAAGTTCCTATTTTCTTTCAAAATGTGGTTCACATGTAGATTAAATACTTTAAAAGTACCCCAATAACATTTCTATCCCTTTTCCTGGGGATTTTCTTTCTCCCTATACTTAGATTTCAGTTGTGCCAAAGGCAAACAATAATTAAGCTTGAAGACAGATGTCATTGGTACACACCTGTCTTAATAGAGTATAAAAATATACACTTTAGTGTTTATGGAATCTCACAGCATAGGAGTGTCAGCAGGAGAATACTTCAAATTAGTTCTGTAGGTTCTTAACTGTGCAAATGTGAACTTGGTTTTTGCTTTGAATTTTAATAGCCCTGTAGGATTAAATAATATTTTTACCTTTAGAAAGGCAGATATTTTATTATAAAGCCTTAAGAGGAAATAAACATAGAAATATTCACCCAGGGCTTTCTCTAATTCACATGAAAGCTGAGATAAAAGCTTCTGTTGTTTCTGCTAAAAGTTGGTTTGTTATATATAGTTTAGTAATTTTCTTAGTCAATTGGAGTTGGACTAGTAAGAGCCCTAGGGAGGCTCACTGAAAAGATGTCATTCAGGAGACTGTCTCCCAGTTGGATTTCCCCACATTCTGCTGAGTGGAACAACCACTGATGTAGCTACCTTATTTTTTTTTTTATACCACGTTTTATACCTATCTTGAATAATGCTTTGCCATATGCTTGCATTTATTTAAAAGCTGGTGAATGTGAGTCTTGCCTACGACTGATAATACCAGCATAGACTGGACAAGAAGGATATCAGGGTTGCTCAGTTTATTGCAAGACAACAATTGTTGGTTCTGTGATAAACAACAAACCTCTCCACCCTTAAAACAAGCCCACACCCAAGCCATAAAAATACTTCAGGCAAAACCCCAGAAAACCAAACACCTCTGCCCTCTCCAAGCAAACAAATGAATGCACACCACTATGTGCATCTCTTTACCAGTTGCAAGTATTCAGGTGTCTCATGCTTGGTTGACTTATGCATGTAGTTCGGGGAAGAAATGTACAACAAATTCAGCATGTCCTCATCTTTGCCACTGCATATTAGGATATTCTTCAGCAGAAGTAGTAATGGCTTTGGAAAACTTTGTAGTGGGGATAATTCTGTACTTACTAGATAGATACTTTGATATTCAGAGAGCATGTTCATTTCATTACTGTAATGTATTATTTTAAGTGGTATATTTATCCCACAGGTTATTCAATACCAGACCATAGTGATAGCTCAGGTACATTACACTGCATGGTCACTACATCATTGCTGCCTTATTCTCTAACAGACTGCACTGTGCTTCATAGTGCAGTGCAATAGAATGTGCTGTTTCATTTAGGGTCAAAGTTAACAATCACTTCTCTATATTGTGCAGCAGAGATTACCAAGTACAGCCATTTGTTGCTGGCCAGAGTGATTACGACTGACCACTTTATTGTGAACACTGTAAAAAGTCAGGTCTTGAGGAAGCGCATTGGAAGCTGAATGCTGAATCTCAAATACAGATCAATCTGCAAACCTGTATGACAGGAAAAATGTTTGAATACAGAAAGTTGTAACACTTCATAAATATTTCGTAAGTTTTGTAAGTTTTTTTCATTTCTCACATCTTCAAACAGCTAGATTAAAATGATCTATCTGTACAGTATTAAAAATATTTGGGAAATTTCAAGAAATACCTGCAGTTCTATAATTTCCTAAAAAATTAATTCTGCAGTGCTTCAAATCTTCATATGTCCTTGTCTGATCTGGGGTGGGGGAAAAGATGTTTAGCTCACTAACATGAGCTGCTCAGCATATGAAGGTTGTAGGCAGTTTTCTGTTACCAACTTACCTGAAGTAATAAAATGCATGCCAGATAACAGAGAGCACCTGTGTGCTTCTTTACCTGACCCTGTGTTAGCTCTTCACTGGCTGAGGAGAGGGGCAAGGATGCTTTAGCATTGAATTACCAAAGGATTTGGTATATGCATAGCAGTGCCCCAGCCTAATGCATGGAGGACCCGAATATAGTGGGAACAGAGTTTATATACTATACAGTTTTGTAGACCAATCTAATTGATTGTGTGAAAGGGTGGGCTAATCAGTGAGTCTTGCTCATGTAATTGGTATGTGCTTGTCCTATGTAGGATGCCCTGTGAAGGTTGTATGGATGTATGGCTAGTAGTGTTTTAATCTTCATTGTTATAAACCTATGTCCCATGCAGCTGAGGGGGGATTGCCCTGGATTCTAGTTGTTGGCAGTTCTGGCCATGATTACGTGCCTGATATCATAGAAGGGTATGTCTTCTATTGTTTTGTGGGTTGTATGGGGTGTACTTAACTGATAATAGCCAGCTTAGTTTGGGTCTTCAGGTCATGTTGACCCTGAGATTAAAGCTCACAGTCTTAGGTAGCATTTGTTTTTCTAAGCCAGTAGTATTGTGATTGTAATTCTGACTGAATTTGATACTACTACCCCCCCCCCCCCCTCACCCACCCCACCCCCAAAAAAAATCAAAACAGATGAAACAACGCCTCCAAAACCACCACTAAAAAACTATTCCTGTGTATAGCCCCTGTTTGGCAGTGATGATGGGCAAGAACACTTCAGGGAGCCTAAACATAATTTTTATACTAGCCTTGATAAATACCTAAGAAAATGGTAAGAGTCTTGCCTACCAAACAGAAGATGCCTGATAAACATCCTCTGAGAAGAGTTCAGAAACAATCCTGACAGAATATTGGCTTAAGCTTTTTTTCATGTTGTATCAAAACCACAAATAAAACTTTAGAAGTCTGTGTGGAATGATGGAATAAATCTCTGCACATTGAAATCTCAGTTTTCTAATCTGGAAAGGCACAAGTTCATCTAAAATCTCTTACCATGTCTGAATGAAATTGTCCCTGCAATAAATGACAGCTAGCTTTCAAGTTAGTGAATGTTTCACTGTGAGAGAAACACACTGACTGTTCCCCTCTTATTTTAAAACCTTTGCCAAGGTTTTTAGTTTAATAGGATGCTGAGGTTTAACTTTTGGAAGAACTTTTTGTGAAATGGTCGCATTAGCTGGGGATGTATGAGAACTGGTTTCATTCCTCCCAATGCACAGAGGTTGTCTTTCAAACTAAAGATGTAATTGGTGACTTGATCCTGGATCTCCTGTTTCACTGCTGTCGCCTCATCCATTAAACTTGAGGTGGGTACAATTCTCAGCTAATGTCAGAAACTCAGTCTCTAGAAATCTACGTTTGAGTGATCCCTATGACAGAAATGGGCTTTGCTACAGTTTTGTAAGGCAGAATGACTTGGACGTCTCAAGTACATCAAGGATTTTATTGTTGAGTTCCTGTGGCTTGTGTTGGAGGTCATAGATTACGTGAGAGAGAACGTTTCTTTAAAAATCAGCCACCAAAGCCCTTTGTTTTTAAGAGGACCTGTTTACAGAGGTTTCATAGTATATGTTTGTTTATGTCTTCACTACTACTTGCCTGAATACCTTAGAGTCCTTTTTGCATTTTTCTTTGCAGTGTCATTCACCTAAAGAAAAAGAATACTGTTTTTACAGATTAACACCTGAGGCAGAGTGGCTATGTCCACATGTGTGGGATATACTTGAGCCTGTTCAGGTGTTACAAGCAGTATAACCTCATTAACGAGGCACTCCAATCTGTCACTACTTAGCTATGATATAGGATTTTAATTGTCAGCCTACATCAATATGTTTTATTGTATTTAAGCTAGTTTATGGGTTTTCTTCAGACAGCCACACTGGAATTCATCACATGTCTTGACAGAGACACCAGTGGATACCTGTAGAGCAGAAGAAATCCAATGTAGGTCCCTCCAACCCTAAGCTCCTCTTCCTCCTCCACCAAACATCTGCTGCCATTTAATAGATAGTAATTTGAAGGGCAAATACTTTTTTGGAGCATTTTCATGAAAGAACTACTTTCTGATGGGATTAAATAATAATGGTCATTTGGAGATGGTTATGTAATGGCTTGGGGTTGGGTTTTTTATATTTTCATGCTGTTTTTTGTGGGCATAGAATGATTATTGGCATATTTTCTGCTTAATAAGTAATTCTTCAAAGCATTACTTAACCAATTAGACAACTAGTTATGCATCTCCTGGGAGCAATAACAGTATAAGTAATGGACAGCACCAGGTATGATGCTGAAAATGTATTGCTAACTGTTCCTTGCTGTTCCTTGAAAATTGCTCAAGATAGGGGAATGGATGGGGTTTTTTTCTTTGCTAACAGAAAGATAAAATTTTCATTTATTATTCTTTTCTAAGCATGGTTAGTGACCATTCTTGTGCAACAGCATGATGATTTAGAGACATTATCGTGGTATTGTAACTACCTACTATATGTCTTTTTGCCTGTTTTATACAGGTCTAACAGCTTTTTTAGTTTCTGTGAAAAAGTTACTTGGTTTTAAGTTTCAATCTAATGCAAAAGGAAAATTTGATGCAGCATTTTCTTCCATAATATAAAAAAGATTTCCTATTAATGCCAAATTGCATTTTTACCTTAAATATTCATGAAAACAGGTACCTGCTTGTCTAGCTACACTCCTATATGCAGAGATGTTATACGAATGGACAAAAGAAGGTTAAAAAATTAACTGTTGTCTCAGGTAATTAAAAGGAACGCTTGATGTTTCTAGAATAGCATAGAATCTGAAAAGGATGCATCTGTGCAACTTCTGAATCAGTGGTTTACATCTGTTGGCATTAATTATTGTAGATGCTAACACCACTTTCCCAGATGAATGACTACTAGCTGGAGAGATTCATAACCCTAAGCTCATGGTGTTATAATGGGGCTCTGTTGGCCTGTGGGAACTCTTAGGAACGATCACCTCTTAAGCCCTCCCTAGTTATGACCCTTCAAAATCGGCCCTTGTTTCAATGAGGGGGAATCTCCTGGCTCTCAGGCTCCACCAGTCTGGCTCTAGCAGCCTGGGAAGGAAGGAGACCACTCCTGAGTCCCAAAGTCTATTGGGTTAGTTTACCTGCAACAGGCTGATAGATCTGTGGGCATTGGTAGGTAGTTCTCCTTTGGAAGACAGACATAAAAACAAGAGGACAATGGATAGAAATTGATTGCAAACAAGACAGCCTGAAAGTTAGTTATGTGGATTTCAACTTGGCAGTGTTTCTTAAATTCATGTTTTATAGCTTCTAAACCTGCTTGTATTCTACTATTGCAAGTATGCAATGATGTGCTTTTGTTAACGGATTAGAAAAGCTGAATGTGTTAGCTTTGCTGAATATATAATGTAGCTGTATTATTTACATGTTAGGAAAAGTGTTTTCCTTTTCTGTATGAATTGTATGCCACTCTGAAGAAAATTGGACTATTATAAAATATTACCTAAATGCCTAAAATATTGCAATTTCATTCATTCAAGTAAAATGTGTAATTTGTTTTCATGCAAGCTTGAATCTTTTTGACTTGCACGGATTTCATTAAAATAAATCTGATGAGGGTCTTGTGGATAAAAAGAGTAATAATGGACAAACTATTAAACCCACAAAGTAATGAGTGCTGAACATTAAAACAGGTGCATCATGGATACTACCATATGCTTTGAACTGAACTTTGCTGGGAATTCCTATAAATTTCTTTAGGTATTAAAAAGTAAACTGTCTCTCATCTGTAACAATCTGACATGTACAGATAACAGATGGCTTGGAAGGCCTTACAGGTTCTTTTTGCTCCATAAAGAAGTGTTAAAAATGAAGCATATCATCTATTATTTTCCTGTGCCCTTTTTATCACTTTCTGACTAAACAGAAAAGTGATGTATTACAGGGCAGTTGCCCACACTCTGACATTTCAGATGTGATTATCAAAATGCAGCACACTGGTTGTTGAGGGTTTTTTAAATGAATGTGACAGGAGTTAGCATTTCACAAGCGCACACTCTGTAATCTCAGAGCTGCAGTAATTCACTGGGTTGTCTGCATGCCCCAGTGGGAGTTCCCACAACTCCGTGGCACAAATTGCAGATCCTTTAATCTATACAAATCTACAGGCTGCTATTGGGTTTTGTCTCAAATTATTCTTAGAACGTATCTTTTAAAGGTGGCATACTTTGCAGACTGAAGCTTTCATCTAAGATGAAGTTCAAGCAGTTAGCTGTATCTAGGGTGTCTCATCACCTGCTTTGTCCTCAAGGAGAACATCTTTAAACTATGCAAACTGCACAGAAGAAAGCACATTAGTAATCAAAGGCTCGGTGATTTTTATTAATTTCTGTTTTGGTATTGATCAGACTCAGTGACACAGCGAAGGGAATTGTGTTGACTATCAAGGGGGTGACCAGAAAGCAATAGGATCATGAAAACCACTCATACCAGTACACCAGGAAGTAGAGGACATTACCAATTTGAGCACTGCTCTGGAGCAACTTTTGTTACTGTCACTCCCCATCACTTTTATCTTACTTCAGAGAAGTTAAGATGAAAAACTTCAGAGGCATGAAATTCTTTGTCTACCAGATTGTTCCTCTGTCTGAATCTGTATCAGTATCTGACTGGCAAGTTCTACAAACATCCCCAACACAGATGTCATACATCAGTCATAGAAAATAAAAGGAGTATCTTGTACGGTTATACAAGTTAGGCGTTTGCAAGGTACACTAACAAACCATAGGCTGCCTATATACGTTCTTGCACAGCATAGGTATGAATTGTGCATTGACTTCCCTGCAGAGACCTGTAACTGTGAGATCCTGACAGTGACAGAAACAGCATTACCTATTACTCTGTTGGAGCTAATACTGATAGATCTACTACCTGTATCTGTCTGTGAGACACTGGCACAGGTTTCACAGAGCAGCTGTGGCTGCCTCTGGATCCCTGGCAGGGTTCAAGACCAGGCTGGATGGGGCTTTGGGCACCCTGGGCTGGTGGAGGGTGTCCATGACCATGGCAAGGGGTGGCATTGAGGGGGCTTTGAGGTCCCTACTCCTCCAAACCATTATGCAATTCTATGGTCTCTATCAAGTTTATAAGACCTACTTCTTAAATTATGTTGCTTGCAATTCCCAAGTAAGTATTTTACAGCTGCTTTGTATCAGAGGCATGAGAGCCCAGAGGGAGATGACCAGTGAACTTCTGGGCAGATTTTCATTCTTCCGGTTTAGATCTTTTTATAATCATTTATACGTTGCCTTTGTGCTCGCTGGGGAGTGATATTCAAACACAGATCTTTTTGCATAAGCCAAATCAGTTTGAGGGTTTTTTTTCATCCTCCAAGGAAGATAGACTTCATTCTGTTTTACTATGTTCAGGGGAGCTTCTTCAGACGTATTATGGGATGGAGTATTTACTGTTGTTTATTAGAATGGAGACATTAGAACATGCAGGTGATAGAAATCCTAAAAACTACCCATGATCAGCTGTGACTAAGTTGCAGCCATTTGTGGGCTGTTTAAATCTTTAATTTGTCTCCTTTTGCTTCTTACTGGACGAAGGCTTTTGCACTGCACTAGCAATGATTTTTATGGGGTTTTTAATTGTATTTGTCAGCTCATTCTAAAGAAGGGTCAGACACATGCCAGTGCCCATTTTTTTATGTCAGACTGAATAACCTTTATCTTTTATGCTTTTATTAATATATAAAAGCACATACGTTCCACCACTTTATTCTAGATGGGAATGGAGACATACATACAGGCTGTATATTGCTTCCAGGTATCTTCAGTATTATTCCATGCTGAAATGTGATTTCAGATCTCCTCTGTTGTTTAGGCTATTTTCTTCTAGGAATAAACCAAACTCTCTGATATCCAAAGAAATCATAGAAACTCATTTTGGTTTTTAGTAAACAAGCTGTAGAGAAGTAATGCTATAGTTTTATCTTTAAAAGGGAAAATCTCTCTGTTTTTGCCAGTGATATAGAAAATCTTCAAATGATACAGAGAAAGATGAAAACTATTCAAAGTCTCATGAAAACATGGTTGTAAAACACAGAGGAGTGGGGATACTGGTGATCTTGAGTCTTCTGTGAATATTCAGATGTGTTTTAAGAGAGAGTTTTCTATTAATGTTGCAATCTAACACTAGTTTTATTCTGATAATAACTTAATCTGCAACACTTAGGAAATCCTGACCACAACCAAAACCAGTGTTTGAGGAAGATGTTGACCTGCTAAAAGCTAAAATAAGGGTAAGATATGGCAAATGTTCATTTGTTCTCCCTTATACCTTGTAGGAATAGCTGAGGCACCTAATCCATTTTTTGTTTTTAACAGCCTGAGGAAATACCATATTTAACCTTTTATTTTATTCTTGATGCAGTGTGTACTCTACATCTACTTTGACAATAAAATTATACTTTTGCGTAGATAATGAAGTCTTATGGAAATAGCAATTTTTTCAACTCTTCAACATAAATGTTACCTCTGGGAATGGAATTATGGAGGGTGTGCATGCTGTTGAAAGATTTGAAAGGAATTGAAACTTTTTCTGGGAGGGAGAGGGGCATTAAGGGATCTTTCCTGTCCCACCTCCTTTCTCCCACCGTAGTACTTTTAATTTACTATATCCCAAACTGCTGCAAAATGCCTTTTCTAAAACCAATACTTGACAACCTTAGTTTTTAGCTATAATGGCATAATGTGTTATTGAAGTCTCCTAATACATAATAAGATCCTTCAGTTCACACATAAAAATCCAAATTTTGATCTCTCTAATTTTTCATACACACATATTATAATCTATTTGATTTTGCAGTTCAGCAAACCGAGAACATCCATTCTACCCCACTGTGAGAAACACATTAGCAGCTAGGGAAGCCAGAATCAAAACATGCAGTGCTGTAAATTATTAGAGGAGGGTTGTTTGTCCTGCTAACCCATTGATTGTGCACAATGATGGGTTGGCATGGTGCGCTTGAACCCATACATTGGCAAGTGCTGTCAAAATGAGTTATTCATTAATAGCAGGCCAGCATCTGACTGGAATCCTTATTTTATCTGAAGTCCTCTGATAAGCAAAATGACTCCTACTGTCACTGTATCATTAAACTGTGGATTTTACTGTCATATTTTCTGTGTGTGTGACTGAAAAAAGATTATTTCTCCAGTAGAAGGTAATCTTTCCTTAACAGTTCCACACCAACATGGGTAACAGATAATTAGGAATTTCATGTTGATTCATGATGATTTTTGTACCTCCTGTATTGAATTCTGGTTTCACATTTTGATTTGAATGGTAGCACAATGATTGCCATCAACTGATAAATTTAGCTTCTGTTCTTAGGTTATTGAGATGGATGCTTTGGTATTTCTGATATCAGGCTGTGCATTTACAATGCAGTACTTTACAGTGTCTCATTGTAGTGTCAACCTAGTAAATGGGTACACTTACATGATTTTATGTGCTTTGACTTTTTAATTATTTTTTAACATGGTATTTTAGCAGTGCAAGGAGGAGTATGAGATTATTTTAGCTTTGCCCATTTTTTTCAGTTGTCTTAGTGGGCTTTTATTTCACAAATATCCTTTTGCAAAATCTTTTCTGCTTCTGTGGAGGCAAAAACAAATACTCAATGTTACATAGTTTTCTGGGGGTTTTTTTAGTATACCTTCAGAAGATACAATCACTGTAATTGTAACTAGTGTTGGTGCTACTCACTGTATTGCAACATAGTGATGATGCTACATGTGCAGCATATGATTTGGAACTGAGCCATGGATCAGAATTTACTTTGCAGATTGACATCTAATAGAAGGCATCTACAGTGCAGTATCAAAGCTTACGTACAGCCACCAGAGATCAAGTCAACAACCTCAATAAGTACGGTTCAAAGAGTGTAAACCCTAAAGTAATAAACTGACCCATAGCTGACAGTATCTCACTAAACGATGACAGCCCTGCTCACAAGATCTGATGATAATAGCAGTGTTGACACTGCACTGTAGATTACTGAATTTAAGTTAACTTGTTCCCCTTGTACAGACCATGGATAAAGGCCTCTTTCTACATCTACTTGGCAGCTAGTAAGTACCTCCAGTTATGCCACTGTTTTTTGATGGGTTTTGGTGGACCGGGGGGGAAGGGAGAAGAGTTAAGGGGAAAACTCATGCCAAAGGAAAGAGCCAGACTGAAGGGCCATGTGACAAGGTGAATAAAGTAAAAACTTTGTAAAGATAAAAGTTATCCAGTGCTCTGATGGCATTCCCCTTGTGCAACATGTAAGTCCTAGGGAACAACCTCCAGTGCAGAACTCAGAGAAATTGTACTGAAGGCTTAGGAGGTGAGCTCAAATTTGCACTACTATAAATGACAGCCTTTTTAAAAATAACTTTGTTTGGTTTTGCCTGTTCTTAATCTTCTGTTATGTGGCATTCCCTTGCTGTAATTCTCACACATCATTCAGTGAAATGACCCTTTTGTAGTGGGAACTGAAAAATGCACATTAGAGAAGTGAACATGCAAGCAGGTTACTTTATGCAATTAATTATTCAAGGGAATGTGAGGCAGAAACCCCAACCTAGTAAAACAATCCAATAGACAAGCAATTTATTTCCCGGGAGAAGATGATTTAAAGTTTGGCTCTAAGCAAGTAAGCATCTCTTCACACAGCAGCAAAGAGTAAGGAATGTTATGCCTTCTGCTAATAAGTCTCTGAATAAAAAAGCAGAAGTTAATGCAAGGAAGCTAGTGTACATCACAGAGTGGTTTATTATATGCTTCTTTATTGATGTAAATTAATATTAAAATATGAATGGGGTAGAGGGAAGAGGAACTGATGTGTAGATGTGACCTGTCATTTTCATCTCTGCAAGGAGGAGAAATTCTTCTGTAATGCTTTCACCCTCATTAGAAAACACAATTTTAAGTGCATATATTCATATATATGCATATGATTTTCCTCTCTTGAAGTTGTTTATAAATGACTGAAGCCATGCACTGTGGGGGGAGAGTCATAAACGTTAGTGATGGAGAATACAAATGCATACAGATACAACTGCGTGCTCCTTTCTTCGCTGCAGGACCAGTCCCTGCAGAGGAGCTGTCAGCAGTTTGCTGGCAACACTCTCGCTTCCTCTCAACACAAAGAGAAGCACAAACCCGGTGTCAGTACAGTTTCCAGAGCCAAAATGACCTCCTCTCTTTTGTTTCTGATCGACAACTGAACATAGGTTAAGCTTGCTCTTTGTTTGTGTGGAGTTCAGCATTCTCCTATGAACGGTATCCTCCCCTGGCAAAGGCTATGAAAAATCCTTTAAACTACGGATTACGGAGTTGTCCTGCCTCTGCTGTAGAAAGAGCTAGTGGGATTCAGGCCCAAAGGGCATGTTATCTATAAATGTTATGCATTAAGATGAAAGAAGTTGTTGGATGACATTGTGAGGGAAACTAGTCTCTTTAATGCTGGCTTAAATCAAGAGAGGTTTGATGTTAAGAGGCAGTTGTCTCAGGTTACTAGTATTGCTCTGTTTCAAAGGGTTGAAACTTGGTCCTGCTATTCACAGGCCTAAGCTGTGTTGTGAAAGCTTGTTTTGGGGGTAAGCACTGTGCAGGCAACAAGCAGCACAGATGTCCCATGAGTCCAAACACTGAGGCTCAGAATCTTTCTTCTTTTTTCCCCAGTTGTATTTGGGATAATTAAACTGGCCCTGATCACCAGTGTGAAGTCCAGCTTAATGTTAAAATTGTCTTTGGTGCCCAGTAACAGTGTGGTAACAGGGAATTAACCCTGTAATCATGACAACCCAACCCAAATGCCATGACAAAGTGCTGAAGCTGCCTCTGAAGGAACATGGATTATTTTTTTAATGTATAGTTATTTGTATTTTATGTGTGGTTCAGCTATCGTGCTCTAACTGGAAGGCTGGATTTGCTTAGGTTGCCCATATTATATCATAGAATCACAGTGATAGGGGTTAGAAGGGACCTCTGGAGATCACCTAGACCACCGCCTCTTACCCCCACCCCCTGGCAGAGCAGGATCACCTAGAGCAGGCTGCACAGCACAGCATCCAGGTGGATTTTGAATCTCTTCGGAGATGGAGACTCCACAACCTCTCTAGGTTGCTTGTTCCAGTGCTGTGTCACCCTGCAAGTAAAGAAGTTCCTCCTCATGTTTAGGTGGAAATTCCTGTGTTTAAGTCTGTGCCCATTATCTCTTGTCCTGTAACTGGGCATCACTGAAAAAACTGACCCTACCCCCCTGACACTCACCCCTCAAGTATTTATAAGCATCTTCTGCTGCCAAATGTCTGAATATGTAGGCTGTGTCCTATTCCTTGCTGGTATACAAGAATAAATTCAATGAAACTCCTAAACTTTTTTTCACCTATGTTTACTAGCATTGCTTTTGGCCTCACATCTGACTTCCAAACTTAGTTATAACTTCAGATGGTTATCTGGTGCATCGAACAAATTACATCAGTAACAAGACAAACCAAAAAGGTTTGATAACCAGAGGTTGCTATTGGGTCTCTGAAACATGCCATCTTGCATATGGGATGATTTAAAATAATAAATATATTCCAAGCAGAGGCAGAAGGTAGCAGTTAACAGTGTTTTCTGGGAATTTAGCATTACACCAAAACTAGCACTACAACGGTTCCCCTGCAGAAGTCATCCTTCTTGAAGGGACAGAGTCTTCGTTAGAATGATCACATTACTTTATAAATGTCTTCTAACCATGATATAATAGAACCTAATGTGCGTGTGGAAAAGGATGTAGAAAAATGATGACATAATAGTTGGAGTGTTCCAAAGATACATGAAAGGACAGAAAAATAGAGGTCAACTCCTAGGAGTGTTCTCTGGCCTTAAACTTGAAAAAGACTAATAGTTTACTATTTCAAAGGAAATAAGAAGTGGGGAAGGGGTGAAGGGATTGAGATTAACCCTTAGATAATTTTAGTCCATCTCACTGAGATGACAAAAGTGAAAATTTTTAACAGAAACCACCTTTTTCATTGTAATGCTAGATCTGTGTTGATTAGCTCCTCACAGTTTAATAGCTGACCTGACACTGAGCCAACAGCTGCAACAGTATTTTGTCACTGTGTATTTTCTGTTCACCTATTGTGAATGTTTTAACAAATGTGAACTGAATCCCACTTAAAAAGCCACAATTTGAACAGAAAAATGCAAAAAGGGTGTGTGAAGCCTTGCCTACTTAGATCAGTTTCCTGCACCCTTAGCAGTGCAATCTCATGTTTCTCACAGTGGTCAACATTCCTGTTTGGAGAGGGAACAAGATGACACCTGGAATACTGTGCTCAGTTTTGGTCTCCACTATACAAACAGATGTGGACAGGCTGAAGAGGGCCCAAAGGAGAACCACCAGGATGATCAAAGGACTGGGAAACCTGCTATATGAAGAAAGGCTGAGAGACTTAGGTTTGTTCAGCCATGATACAAAAAGGCTTAGGGGAAACCTTATCAGCATGTCCCTGTACTGAAAGGGTGGCTACAAAGAAGATAGATGCTCCCGTTTTACAAGGAGTCACATGGAAAAGATATGGGGTAATGGGTGCAAGTTACTGCTGGGGAGGTTCTGACTGAATACAAGACAAAAAAAATTTCACAGTGAGAACAATCAGCCACTGGAATAACCTCCCCAGGGAATGGGTGGATTCCCCAATGTTGGACATAATTAAGATTCATCTGGATGGGGTGCTTTTGTCCGGATGGAGATTTGCCAGGAAGAGTTTGACCAGATGATTTTTGAGGTCCCTTCCAACCTGGTATTCTTTGATTCTATGATTGAGTACTGCATGTCAGCTTAAACAAGTGCACTTCCATAGCTGTGAGTTGAGCAGCAATAGTGGTTAGAAGGGCAGGGGTGCAAGGTCATTTTCCTGTCACTCATGGATATAAAATGCAGATTTGAATACACTTTTACTCACCTCTGAAACTGTAAAATATGGACAGGTGGTTTGTGAATAGTGGGTGATCTAAATGCTTTCAAACTCATCACATAATCACACAGAAGGACGTGGCATTGCCAATGTTTAAGGCATTTAACATCAAAAGCTCGTAAACCTAGTAAACTTTAAATTATATCCCTAATTACCAAATACATCTCATCAGTTTCTGTCACTCACAGCACAAATGTGAAAAGTTGGCAGAGTTAGAGCACTTTACTACTCTGTTTACTGAAGGGCAATCTTTATGAATTTACCTCTGGAGAGTAAAAGACTTCTGACTTTTCAGTGCTACATCAGCTTCTCTGTCTTCTCTTGCATGCAAATTCTTTTCCTGATGCTTCATTATGAAGTGAACTCCTTTAGAAGTCGCCATCACTTTTATGTGGGTAACAGTGCTGAATGATTAAATCCTATTGTCTGCACTTTCTATAAAAGTCATTAAAGTGGAAAAGAGCTACCTCTAAATTGAAATTCTGCCTTCAAGGTCATTATCATTTTACCTCTTCTGCCTTGTCTGAGATATACTAGTGTATACTCTAAGAGCAGAAAAATATACCCAATTTCCAATTAAAAAAAACAAAGCCATACAATATCTGTCTAGTCAGAAAATGGAAAAATATCCATCAGCCCATTGCTCTCACAGCCTTTAGTTTTCATGTCAATGACCCATAAAGCAATTCTCAAAGCTGTCCAATCCCCCTTTTTTTCCCTACATTATTGCTTGTTCATCATCAGATTTTTATAGCTGTGATGGTGAGGATCAGTGTGATTCCATATCTTTCAGTAGAATAACCCCAAGAATGTAATTTGAATTTCAGGGAGGGATGATATGTACCTTAAATTCTAATTGTTCACCTGTGCCTTAGACTCGTTACTAATCCCAAATGCTGATCATAGTGATAGCAATGAGATTTTAATAGCTTTGCTGGGTAATATCTGATTCAACACTAACGGAAATGATCTTGTGTATTAGCCAGCATGCACCAGCAGCTGGGATTGTCTGGTATTAAATATGGCTTTAATAAAGTAAAGAAAAATAAAGTATACCAATGCCCTCATACCCAAACTCTGTTTCTTCAGAAAATTACTGGAGCGTGTTCAGTGGAATTGGTCTATCTAAGGGTGAGAAATATTCTTTGTCAGTCTAGTGAAGTAATCAATCAAGAACTGTAGCAGCCTGTACTGATTCTCTGTACTACAGCAGCAGCTGAATATAATTGGATAAAACATACAGCCAGTTTGCTTGTACCTAAAGAAACAACCTGAGGGAACTCACTCTCAGAAAACCCTTATTTTATCCTAACTCTAGAAAATCAAAGAAATGTCACGAGGAAAAACTGAATTATCCAGCTGGTAAGGCACTGGATTAGGACTCCAGGAAACTGGGACTAAATTCACCTTTTACAAAGGGGAATCTAAACATCAGATGTCTCTGAAGTAATTGCCCTACGTACTTCAAGGAGACAGTTCATTTGACCTAAGACATCTTCAGATGTGATTTCCTTTTCTGTACCTACTGATTATAAAGGATATTGCAGCTTTGAATTTAAACTGTATTTTTAGGTAGTAAGCTAAAAGTAGGGAAGTCCTGCTTATCTGACCTCAACAGCATTTAGCAAATCTCCACATTTCCTCTCCACCTTTTACTTGTCTTTATTTAGATTTGAAGCTCATCCAGGGCAGAGGAGGTTTGCTTCCTTTGGAAAGGACTGTTGCAATGGAATTGCAATCTCATTTTGAATATTTAAGTCTGCTGTAATACAGATTGTGACAAGACCATCTTTATCTCAAGAATTATCATGTGTATATATATACACATTTGCACACCTATATAATTATTTAAAGATACAATGTTCCGTATACTTGCTAAGGTCAATGTTTCCTGCAAAGCAAAATTCTGCTTTGTAGGTTTAGTACCTCAACCTACACACAAGAAATCATAACCCTTGGAGTGAATTACTTTTGTAAAAGAAAAGTAATTGGCAAAGAGCAAACACTAACAGAGGGTCTAGGTATTGTTCCTAAGATCCCTGAACATTTGAGAAAACAAAAACCAGAATCAGAGCTGGTAAAACTCTCCTACCTTGGTGTCCTAAAAGTGTCCTTTTATTCTTCACTGGCTACAGGTAATCAAGCTCTTTCAGTAAATGAAGAAATGTTCTTACCTGCATGGTTATATCCTTAAATAATGATCCACAAAATGATAAAAAGCTTAGTAAAACATTTTTAGTAGGGGTGCTTTCAAACATGCAGTGGTTGACCTAGCTTTCCTCCATCAGAATTTTTTGGAATTTTGCCATGATTTCAATGGCAAAGGTCTTATATTTCTGTCAGAAGGAAAGAGAATCAAAGCAGTGCTGATAACTCAGAAATACTTGACTCCTGAATCCATGTGGATTTCTATGAAACCAAATTTCTAAATCAGTGTATTTGGGCATGAACAGGTCATGAACTGTGGAGCTGGCAAACTTTTCTTGAATTCTGGTTCTTTCTGCTTTGCATATCAGAGCTTCAGTAAAGAAATATGTGACTTGCTTTAGTAAAAAAAAAAGTTTCTACTTTCTTGTCTGGCTCCCATGGTTCATCCCTCACTATGTCATTGTGAATTTAATAATCTGGAATAGATTTAGTGTTAGGAGGAATGCTTGAATTTAAATCACTCCCTTCTCATCTCTAGGAATAGTATGACAGCAATAGTTTCACCTCTGGCTGTATGTGTTGGTTCTACTAATCTAACCAAAAAGCCAATAATGCTGATGTGTCCCACAGAGGTATCAGTTGGCTGGCAAGAATAAGTTTTTAGGAGGCTTATTCACTGCAGATTTTGTGAGACAGTAACTACAGTGGTAGTTGAGAGTTTTATTTGTTTATCCTTGAATTTCAATCTCAAGTGGCATATGTACGTGAGAAAATGAAACTTCATTTCATAAGACAACTTCCTAGACTTAAGTATTTGATTCAGACTTATGTGACTGTTTCCTATGGGCTGTGTTTTGGGTTTTTTCCAAGTGATCTCTTCTATGAGTGTGATGCAACATTTGTTTGTTGGAATGTGGAGATGGTTAGGTTGTGGGTGTTTTTTTTTTATTTGGATTTCTTCTGTAAACCATGTTACTTTTAATATTCTATGAAAAAAAATGTACACAGCAAATGAGTTGTAATGACTTTCAAACATTCAAATGATGGCCAGGACTTACAGCAGTTTTAACCATCTGGGCTTTTAGCATGTAATTTTATATTCAGCTACCACAGTCAAGATAGGGAATGAACAAGGAGTGGCTGCAGAGCAACTGAGGTCACACCTGGCCCAATCTGCAAAGGAGTCTTAATATTCCTGGACACCAACCAGCTACACCTTCTTTCTGACATTATGGTTTCTCACAGAACTGCTACTCATAGCAGGACCTGTTTCTGCATAAATCAAGTCCTGATTTACCTGTTTGCAGTTTTTAATTTTAACCATTCATGAGACACTTAGGTCCTTTGAAGCCTGTGCACAGGCAAGGCTATTTCCTTCCTTTTCTTTCAGGAGTGTATTGGTACTTGTTTATTATCAGATTTATCTTTAGATTTTTTACAGGCTCCTTTCCCAATTGCATACTATTATCACCTCTTTATGCTAATGCTTTCCCTAGCTGCCTGTATTATCACCCCTCCATTTATCTTCTTATCGCGTGTGATCTACGGTACTCATTAGCTTCCTATTCTCAGATCACTTTTTGCCTTCTCAGCATGCCAGATGACCCTTTTATCACTCAGCCATGTTTCACAATCATCCTAGATAATGTTTCATACTTCCTTACTATTCCCTTAGCTTTTTATTCTTGTGCTGCTTATTACCTCTTGCCATTCATTTCTCTCCAACAAGACTTGTTTTAATGCTTACTCAATTAGACCAGGTTTTTTGCTAGTACTCCATCAGTTGTCTTCATTGCCAGTGTAGTACATTATTGATTTTCATGGTTCAATATATCAGAGTATATAATTCCTAGCAAATTTCTTTATCCATCAAGTTTATTTCATCCACCCTCTTCCCAGTCTCCTCTTCAAACCAGACTTCATATTCATGAGGGCAACAGTACATTAACTGCTTAAGTCATTGATTCTTGCACCTTACAGAGTACTTCATCCATAATCTTACACATTCTGCCTGAATTCAGCCAACTTGCAATTCTTGCTCTGGATATGGCTACTTAGAGCACTTCTTTAATGTGTATTTTAGACAATTTATATGCCTGAGTTGATACTTTTGCGGCCACTGCATAAAATGTTTTCAGCTCATTGGCTCCAAGGTACTTAAAATTGTATTTCTCAAAGCTCCCTTCACGTTTTATGATTGCTCCTGTTAAATAATGAACTTTAAAGAAAAAAGACAAGGATGGTTGTTGTTGTTTTATCCTAAGGATCTTTTCATTAACAGCATGGCTTTTGGGGATTGGGAGGATTGAAGGCCTTTATGTATGAATCCTTTTCAAAAAGGAAGCTTTCACTGATCCTATGTAAAACCTCCTCAGTCTCACAGGGGTTTTTATTCAGGTAACTGCTCACATATCTGTAAATCTGTTCTTCCGTAAAAAGTTCCAACTGCCATGTGCAAACAAATCTGGATTTTGCATAAACAAAAAAAAAAAGAAAATAAGACAAATTGAAGACATTTTTTGTTAAGCAGATAAATTACCAAGCCATGAAGTTTCCATATGTAAGGAGCAATCCCAGGAATGCCTAGCATGGTTTTAGTTTTTCAGGTGTTTTAAAAGATTCCCAAAGTAGTAGAACTGTTTCCTATTCTGGATTATACAGGAATTTAATAATTAGCAAAAACTTCTGAAGTGTTGAGGTATTATCTTTGAATAACTATCCTGATATGTATTTTGAAACTTATTGTTATAAAAGCTTTTCAGGTTCAAGCAATCTCCTAGTTTTGGTTGAGCCAATTCAGGATTTTGCTAAAGAAATAAGTAAGTTCTGCAGCAAAAGGAAGTCTAGCAGTGGAAAAATTGTTGACTAAACTTATTATTAAATATAATTCCTTTCCATTTCAAATTATGACTCTACACACATGCAAACAGTCCAACCACAAATTGATTTCAATATGTCACATTTCTCTCACAAAGTACAAGTGGAATAGATGGAAAGTTTTTTGCCACAAAGCATGTATGAGGCTAAAAATCCTTCATAGTTGTGTCTGGACTATTTGTTTATAGATGCTTTTATAGTGTCCTATATTCTGTACTGTGTTTTATCAGAAGCAGACTGACAGGGGACAAGAGGGTGGCATGTAAATTTAAGTCATTTGTTTATCTTCCTGTCTGACAGGTAACGCATGGTGTTTTCTTCCCATCTTCAACATTAATAACCTGCAATATGTTGCACTGGCCTAGTAGAGAAGTATTTAATTCTCTGCTTATGATGATTAGGAGGAGAGGTTGTAAAAAGTTTAGTTCATCCAAAGGGAAAGACAATTGAGACCTTTGCTATGATCTCTGTAAGGAAGCCCAGCCAGGATGACTGCAGACTACAGTGGCAATAGAGAGGAACCAGAATCTTTCAAAATTCTTTAAATAATGGACTGACATGTTTAGGAAGTACCCTGTTGGCACTCTTAGAGGATGTTCTTGCAGACTACCCTCAGACACAAGAGGTAGAGGCTAGAAACCAGTCTAGCTTTGAGGATAGATTCCAAAGTTCCAGGTTAGACAATTGTTCTACAGACTGCTACTTTAAGGGTAACAAGGAGCTGAAATAAACCTGATTTTGAAATTGGCAGTATTTTTACCATCCAAGCAGGCAACCCCCTACATCTGAAGGAAACAGCTATATCATCAGTCATCACTTTTAATACTGCCATTATAGCTGAGATGGTTTTCAAACCATCGGAGATGACCTCATGAGTATGCTGCCAGAGGAAGGACAAAAGCAAACCTTATGTTCTTCAGGTAATTCCCTATCAGAGACATTAGGAAACGTCTGTATGGTACATCAGAACTTTACTGATTTTCTTCTCAGAAGGACAAATGTGCACAGAAGATGCATTCACATATACATCACACTGTTACTTCAGTAGAAACTTAGGGTATTTTCTTCCCTTATCGATATGTGAAGAGTAGTGCCAGTATGGTCCATTTGGTCAGGACATTAACTGCAGAAGTTAAAATCTAGCATAGATCTCTCATGAATTTCTCATTACCTTCCTTATGCAGAGAAAATGTGTAAGAGAACACCTAATTGTTTGTGGAATTATATTAGTTTTCTTTCTGTTTAGTGTAAATCTGTGATCTTCCCATCAATCAGACTTTCTGAATGTAGAAGTGAAAGCTGCAGAAGGTATGTGCTTTGAATAAACTTTCCTTTCCCCATGAAATAAATGCAGGGAGTGGCTAATGCAAAGAGATGGCATATTTGGGTGTACCTTAAAATTACTGTAAATTCCCATTTACATTTACAAATGATTTAATTTCTTAGATTGTCTGGGGATTAGTAAGTGCCAGTGGGACCACTCTAGTACACAATGGTAAAGGTTCATAAATCAAAAGAGAAATTCAAATGTGTTTTGATCTCTCTTGTTTCTCCCAGAACATACACATACTTCCTTCAGAAGGCATCACGTGTAAAACAGGATTAAAGAATTTCAGGTCAGGTTACATATTTGAACATCAAATGTCTGAATAATAGGTCTACTTCTTATTGCCATGTAGAATACATAATGTATCAGATTAAAATCATTGGAAATTGATACTAAGAGAAACTAGTTTTCTTTTTAAATATGGTTAATTGTATTAAAGACAGCTTTTTACCTGAAGAAAGCTGTGGGATTATTCACAGGCTAACGTGCAGGTCACATATTAGTAGAACCTGCTCTACCTTTGCTGTGAGAAAACAGTTAAATATTGTTATTCTTAGATACTGAGACTCACAGCTCAGTTAAAAGACATATTGCTGTATTATAGGCTTCCCCATGGAATCTCTGACACCATATATTAAGGCAATGGGGAAAGAAAAATAAATAGCTCATTATCTCTGTTCTATTCTGCCCTTTACTTCCTTTGAACTTTCAAGCTTAAAGTTCAGCATTTAGTATCTGTTTCCGTGATGTTCTTATTGATCGGAATCAATCCTCTGGGAGCAGATGTAGGTCACAACTAGTGTTTTGTGGAGAACTACTGGACGAGGCAAGACTGGACAACGTTTGGTCCTCCTCTGTTATTGGTTACTGTGTTCTCTGCAATTAGCATCTGTTCCTAGATGCCCATTGTACCGGTTGAGATGTGCAAAGAGATGCTGGAGCTGTCTCACCTGTGAGAAGTATGGAGACAGATAAATGGTTGTGTGCCATATCAATGCCAATATCAAAAGCAGATAAAATGAAATGATTTGCTTTCAGTCACATTGATTTGAAGGTGAATTGCCACTATGCAAAAAGCTGCTCAAAATGATGTTGCAACACTAACCTACCTGTGTGATTTGAATCTTTTTCCTGTCTTTCTTTCTGCTGACTTTCCTAGACCCTTTTTTTCCCCCTGAGTTATATCACTAGCAGCCCTGATGTACATGGAGGTTATATAATGCATGCTGTACACCTGTACACAAGGTACATTCATTTGGTATGTGACAAAAGTATTGTAGAACAACCCCCAACTGGAGTGGAATTTTTTCAGAGTGCTCATCTGAATTTTAACTCTGCTCCCACAGAGGCACAGGGAAGCTTTGTCTTTAAAGAGGCTAAAACAGTTAAAACCAAATGAGTTGTTTTAATAATTGAGCAGACGATTTTTCCAAATGTTGTAAATTCAGTTTAGACCACTGTGTGGAGGTCAACAGAGAATGTATGAACAACCATAAACTAAAAAGGGTGTTCATTAAAAAAAATCACAAGCTAAGCATGCATGAATACATCTTACAAACTAAATTTTTTGAAGTATAGCATTGTGTAATGCTAAAACACACATGCATCAAATCACACCACTTCATCACATCCACTTTTTTCATTAAATAAATCATTGCTGTATCTGAAAACTCTGAATAGCACGACTGTAAGAGCATGCAAAATAGGTTCATATATGCCATATAGTACCTCTGATTTAGACCTTTGCACATATTTACACAACATCCTGGGATGTAGAGAAATACTCATCCCTCTATTACAGAAAGCTTGACTAGAGTGTGCAACAGCCAAGGACGAACTCTTTAGGTGCTCTAACAGAAAATCCAGACCTGCAAATTGGGTATGTTGGCTGATTAGCACGAAACACACTTACTGTTTCCTTGGCCTGACAATTCAAGTTTTCTGTTTGTTTCCAAAACTACCTGTCCTGAGCAGTTAGTTGACAAGTCTCACTAAATTTCTAGGTAAGATGTCACCCAAGCAACACCTATCCTGGCAGCCATCACTGAGAAATGTAACAGCTAAAGTGGGTCCAGCTGTGCTCTGTGTTTCCTGTTGGTTATTTCTAACAGACTTCTTGCAAGTGGTAAATTTATTTTTTTATTCTTATTTGTGAGGGGACTGATTCTTCTCACACAGTTTTTAGAGAGTTGTGTCCCTGAAGTCTATTTGCTCAATTATCTCATCTGGAACCAAACTTCTGAACTGTAGATGCTGTTTCACCTGACTGCCATGACTTCTCAAACATCATGGAGGGTGGCATATGCACAACAGATGCAAAATGAATTTAACCCTGTGAGCATCTCCATGACAGACACAAAAAGTCTGTGGCAAAAGAGGAAGGTGAGCTTTAGTCACTTCTCCTTGTCTGACTCTGCCTCTCCATTCCACTGAGAGCTCTGAACAGGCTTACTCAAAGTTATCAGGAAGTGCCTTCAATACCTAATATCGAATAAATGCCCTTCAGTTTACCATGAAAAGCAGCACAGCAGAGCCATTTAGGTTGTAAATAGATTCAGGGAGCATGGCTGTGTCTCAGAAGTACAGCAGAGGAAAGCATATTTTGCTCCTTTTACGTTTTCTGAGTACCCCTGTGCTCTGGTGAGTTGACTCCATATAGCTCTTTACAATAAAGCTCCTTACCCTCACTCCAATAAACCTAATTTGTGTTTTAGAAAGAGGATTCACCCACTGTTATTTCATTCACATCATCTAACAGTCTTCAGGTGATAAAGGACTTCTGACTACTACCTGCTCAGATATTCTTTCAACTGACAACTAGAGGTTAAAGGCTTCTTATCCTACTAGCAATCCCCCTCCATTAGCATGATTGTTTGTAACACAGTCAGAAGGGATTACTAATATCTGTGCCTCTGTTCAGGCCCCTACACACACACAGAACAAAAGGAATTTAGTAGTGAGCACATACAGGGATGAAAATAACTGAAACCCTGTTGACACTACTCGCTTATTTGACCCTCTAAGCTAACAGGCGTTTAGTTTCACTGGGACTTCAAAATCGACATTGAATAGGATTCCCAGTGAGTTTTACATTCCTTGGCAGGTAACCAGATGATGCAATGTATGTCTAGTACACCCATTTCCACACTACATTAGGAATTTATCAAAGCAAGTCGAATCGCTTCTCTACAAAAATGAAGGAATCTTGAGAGAATCTTGTGTCTGTGCCTTTAGTTCTTCTGTCCCTGGGTATGATTTATAATTTGGCAGTGTATTTCTTTGAGCTGATATTGGATTCACAATGTGACTTTCTTCCATAGTGTAAAAAAAAAAGTTTCCTCTTTGTTTTGTGAAACTATGACTGAAGAATCACCCTACTATATAGCTCCACTAAATTGAAGCACTGAATTGCCATGCACGTAATTCAAAGCTGTATGCTGGATGTATCTCTGCAAACTAATCTGAAACTAACTCCAGATCACTGTTTGTCAGAAACAGTACTTTATGTCTTTATATCTTCACATTTTCTTCTGAAAGCAGTGCTATTCTGTACAAGAAATGGTGACAAAGAGTTATTATTCGTATCTTAATAGCTTTTATGCTTTTTCAGTCATGTAAATTACATTATTTTAACATAGTAATGGGAGAAAGAAAGGAAAAGAGAGATAACCCACACGTGAATTAGTGAATGGGCTTTTTAAAGGAAGGTTTGTTAGTGTTCATTGCAATTTCAAACACTTAGCTTGACTGTTTCCATAGTATTTTTGCTGACTAGAAAATTCTTCTATTCATTTTATTGAGAAGTATGTCCGAAAATCTTACTTAAAAAAGGTGTTTCTGCCTTACCGTTTTCAGAATTTTCCACAGAATAAGAAAATATTTCAAGAAGTGTTTTGGTTTGGGTGTTATTATTTTATAATAAAATGTGTGTGAGCACCTGCTTGTGTATAAAGGTGTGTGTTTTGGGCTGTTC